>NC_088388.1:29567500-30215000 GCF_037993035.2 Macaca fascicularis
ACTAACACAGGAATAGAAAACCAAACACCACATGTTCTCACTCATAAGTGGGAGTTGAACAATGAGAACACATGGACACAGGGAGGGGAACATCACACACAGGGGCCTGTCAGGGTATGGGGGGCGAGGGGAGGGAAAGCATCAGGACAAATACCTAATGTACGCAGGGCTTAAAACCTAGATGATGCGTAGACAGGTGCAGCAAACCACCATGGCACATGTATACCTATGTAACAAACCTGCACATTCTGCACATGTATCTTCGAACTTAAAGTAAAAAAAAAAAAAAAGAAGAAGAAGAAGAAACAGACATCATTCCTTCAAAGTCCCTTTGTATCAGCAAGCTGCTGAGAGGCTAAGAAGGCCTGCTAATAAGCACACAATTTCAGAAAAAAACGTATTATTACCAAACTGCCCCTATGAATCAGGCATTATCCTCGGCACTGCTCAAAGGACAAGAGATAAGAACACTCAGCAATATTTGGAAAACAAAATATTTCTCAGGTGGCCTGTACAAATAAGGAACAGCATTTCTCTCTCTAAATATACCAAATATAATCACCTTTGGGCAAGCCAATTTATGCAGGTGGACATTTTTTATATTTCAAAATTAACAGGAAACTTTAGAACTATAATGGAGGTAGAATTGAAACTGCATAAATTTCCATCCTCTGCTCCCAAACATCTGACTTTTTTCTTTTCAACTTTTCCATCCAGTTTTTTTCCAGTTTCAAACTTCCCAGAAGTTCACATCTTTAAATACAACAGTCCTCCCTCTTTTGCAGTTTCGTTTCTTGCAGTTTCAGTTACCCTCAGTCAATGGACTTCTGAAAATATTAATGGAAAATTCCAAAAATAAACCATTCATAAGTTCTGAATTGTGCTCCATTCTGAGCGGTGTGATGAAATCTCCTGTCGTCCTGCTGTGTCCTGCCCAGGATATGAATATTCCCTTTGTCCAGCGTACACACACTGTCTACACTATCTGCCTATTAGTCACTTAGGAACGGTCTCAGTTATCAGATCAACTGCCTCTGTCTTGTAATGTTTGTATTTCAGCAACCAATTTTTTTTTAATAATGGCCCCAAAGCACAAGAGGAGTGATGCTGATAACTCAGGTATGCCAAAGAGAAGCTGTAAAGTGCTTCCTTTAAGTGAAAAGGTGAAAGTTCTCGACTTAGTAAGGAAAGAAAAGAAAAATCTTATGCTGAGGTTGCTAAGATGTACATTACGAACAAATTTTCTATCTGTGAAATTGTGAAGAAGGAAAAAGAATTTGTGCTAGTTTTGCTGTCACACCTCAAACTGCAAAAGTTACAGCCAGAGTGTGTGATAAGTGCTTAGTTAGGACGGAAAAGGCATTACATTTGTGAGTGGAACACATGGACAGAAATAGGTTCCAACTGACAGCAATTTGGTACCATATTCGGTTTCAAGCATCCACTGGGGGTCTTGAGATGTATCCCCAAAGATAAGGGGTCTTGAGACTACTACAGAATATATTAATCAGAATTCCTAACCCCTAGAGACTTCAGAATATAGAAGAATGGCAATGTAAACTGATTAAAATTAATAGTAAGAAACCACTTTCAAAGAAAATAGCGAACTACTATGACCCTGCCTGCCTTCTTCCCCCCAGTTATGCAGTCAGACTATGAAGTCAAACAGTCACGATGCTGGTGACAGGCCGCCACTCAGACTTCCCTTAGACGTGATGCTTGCATTCGTGGAGCACCCACTATGTGTTAGAGCCTGCACTGGTGCTTTCTGTTTGTCATTTAATCCACACTACATCCCTACTCGGTAGCTACTTATGCCCATTTTCCAGATGAGGAAATTGAGGTTCAAGATGACAAGCTAGGTAATGAGAACTAGGATGCAAATCAGGCTCTAACTGGCTCCCTAAATCTCTTTCCAACTGACCTCTGCTATGTCCCCAAAATAGCAGAATAGACCTGTTGATGAAGAATACATAAGTTACAACTGCTTATGGTTCTCTCTCCACCCTTTCAAAATTTATAATATCAGTATTATTGAGGTAGCAGAACTTTTGATACACAAATCCCAAATTAATTATACATCTACAGTGTTGAAGGACCACCCAAATCTAGACTACTGCAACGACCACTGTGTTCTCGCTGCTAAAATTCCTAGCCAGTGATCTCCTCAACAATGACATTTTTCACCGCTTGGGGCCATGGAACAAGATATTTATATTTAATAGGTGCCCGCTGCCTATCGCATGCTCTGTTTTGTAGTAAGCACTCATTCAACTAACTGATTCATTCACTTACCCAAAAAGAAAGCATTAGACACCTACTATACTCAAGGCTGCAGGGAATACAAGACTTGAGCACATCAAAAACCTACTGTTGAGCAGGAGAGAAGAGTGTGCACCTAAAGGGCTATAAAATTACAATTATTTTATAACTATAAAAGTTGGAAGTCATAAATGCCACAGAAGAAAACAGGAAACAGAACGTAAGAATTACTAATGAGGGGCTGGGCACGGTGGCTCACACCTGTAATCCCAGCACTTTGGGAGGCCGAGGCAGGCAGATCACCTGAGGTTGGGAGTTCGAGACCAGCCTGACCAACATGGAGAAACCCCATCTCTACTAAAAATACAAAGTCAGCCAGGCATGGTGGCGCATGCCTGTAATCCCAGCTACTCAGGAGGCTGAGGCAGGAGAATCACTTGAACCTTGGAAGCAGAGGTTGCGGTGAGCCGAGATTGCGCCATTGCACTCCAGCCTGGGCAACAAGCGCGAAACTCTGTCTCACACACAAAAAAAAAAATTACTAAGGAGGCGGAAATTTAATCCGGGGGAAGCATCATGGAATGCTGCATAGAATAATTTCCAATCAGGCCGGTTTGTAGGTTGGGTACGATGCAGACCTCCATTCCGAATGAAACACTGAGCTAAATGGAGGCAGGAAAGCAAACAGTCATGGAGAAGAGGATATAAGGGTGGGAAAAGCTTTAAGTGCCAGGCTATGGACTTGACTTTATACACAAGGAGAAGCCAACATCATCCGTTTTGAGCAAGGGAGTGACATGAGATGAGTAATGCTTCAGACAGGTTAACCTGGCAGCCCTATGTAGAAAGAGACTGGGAAAGAAAAGTAATAAGAAAAAACAATTCGGAAGCTATTGGAAATTTTTAGGCATCCATTTGGGAATCAAAAACTTGGGTCTATCTTCACTAATTCCAAAACATATTCTTCTTCTAATAAGAAATATTATGAAGGGCTGGGCAAACTTAAAAGTAAATAAATCTATTTAGTCTCTGACTATTTGCTGAAGGCAGAGACAACTCAAGTCATCAATCTCTGGCTTTGGAAAACAGCAGATGGTATTTTTGGCAGCAGATCCACTGTCCTAGTTATATGTTTTGCTAAGGCTAATGCTGTACTTTGTTTGCATTTCTTCTGCCTGCACCATTGGAGCAAGGGGCAAGCAATCCTAAAATGTAACAAGCAATACAGAAAGCTATCCTGGGCTTCAAATTTTAACACTCAGATACTGCAGACACAAATACAATAAAGTAGGTTATATTCTTCAGTCCCTTTTCCTGATAGTATATTTCAAGGCCTGAGCACTTTGTCAATAATTCTGACCAGTTTCCTTCAAATCTTCAAAACCCCAAAGACAACAAGTGAGATAAAAGCAAGGAGTAGAATCCAATCATGAGTGGCTATGTAAACAAAACTGGAGAATTCCTGATACTGGTTACAGATTTCTGGAAAACTTCTTTGTAAGAAAAATAAAACAATCTTTTTGAAAACTGTGTTTTTTGTAGACCTGCCTTTTTGATGTGCTCCTTTCCATAATAATGGGAAAAAATGTTACAGGAAATAAAGTGACTCACAGCATTTTCTGCATGGATTTAATTTCTGCAACTTTCGGTAAGCAAATCAGCAACAGAACGAATGGCATTTGCATTTCAGCAACACCCAATCCACTTATAAGGATGACAGTGATTATAGTGGAGGTGGGAAACCCATTCTTTCCTAAAGAATCTAATTTCATCTTCCCAATTCCACTTTACATCTTTCAGCAGAAACCTCTGGCTAGGGGGAAATCCATTTCTATTCTGACAGAAACTAATTTTTCAAGTATGTAAGTGAAAATAATACAGGACTGTCTCCTCCAACGCTATTCTTAGCCCTCTGTAAATCCGGGGGACCAGGATAGCCAACCAGATCATGCAAAGGGAGTTCATCAAAAGCCCTGCCTATAATGACTGCTCCCAGACCAGGGGGTCCAAACTATGGTTCGGAAGCATTTGATTTAATAATATTAAAAGGTCTGTCTCAGAGCAAAAAAAGGGAGTTTCCTGGAAAGCACTGCCAAGGTAAGGAAATGAACTCTTGAGGAAAGTTCTAGAAAGAAAAAGGGAGGAGTACCCACAGATATGAGTTGGGGAAAGGATGGACATTTCAACAGTATAAAATCCATGTCACTGGATACCAGGAAGCCAGGATAAAAGCGAAGGTGTGTACTTACTTGGGCCTTGATCTCAGAGTGTTGGAGAAGAGAGAAAAAAATACAAAGGAGGGAGATACCTGGCACTGTCCCCATGTGGAAACAAAGGAAGGTAAGAGAATGGTCAATTAAAAGGAATAAAAAGACGATATATATTATTTTCATAACCAAAGCTGTAGGAGATGGCTATAATCCCCACAGTTGTAATGCTGCTGTAAAAACATGTTTTTAAAAATAAGGCCTCAGTGGAAATCGAAATCCAAGCTGGAAAGCCTACAAGGAAAACAAGGCAGTACTTCTTCCTTGAACAGCACAGTTTCCTGTGAATACACAGTGAATAAG
This sequence comes from Macaca fascicularis, assembly GCF_037993035.2. NCBI lineage: Eukaryota > Metazoa > Chordata > Mammalia > Primates > Cercopithecidae > Macaca > Macaca fascicularis. Next base: position 29,572,333 of record NC_088388.1, read on the forward strand.
AGCGGATTCATTTCTTAAAAAGACAAAACGAAGGCCTCAATTCTCTTGAATATGCTTATTAATATTTAGCCAGTTAAATACAGGCCTTTCCCAGTTGCAGATTGCCAGCCCATAAATATTTACTAGGAATTGACACAAGCACGTACAGAGAGAGATAAAATATATATATACATATTCATTCTTTCTCAACCCATAGGACTGGGACACCCATAGAATTGTCTGCATATCTACAAACCCAATATTGCAATAGGAACATTTAAAGCTATGTTTCTTGACCCCAGCAAACTTCCGGGAGAAAAGATCCCTCTCCCCAGATTCTAAACTCCTCGTTATATTTTCTCAAGGCTTGAAGAAGTCCCAACACCAAATAGACGAATGCTACGGTCTTCCATGAATCCTGGAGTTGGGATGGAGGAGGCTTTCCCTGAGGTACAACCGCACTCTCATCAAAGCAAAATCTGTATCTAATCCACATTTTCAGGCCTCAGGTACACATTCAAATGGCTTTTTGAAAAAATTTAGGATTTGACCCAATTTGTTTACCCATTCTGCCCAGTTTGTGTCCCCAAGTGTTCTTTACAAACGACAAATAATATGCCCTCCTCACATAAAAATGGCCCTAATGATAACTACCATTTATGGGGTATTCACCATGTGCCAGAGCCTTTACAAGCATCTAGTATTTGTAACAACTTTAATCAAAAGACTCATTAGCTCCCTTTCACAAAGGAAAAGAGACCTCTCAGGTAGGGCTAAACAGTCCACCAGAGGTCACGTGGAATAAATTGAGGGTCTGGGATTTCTACAAGAGCTGGGTCTGCCTAAACTTTATTTCATCTTCACTCAATTCTTTTATCTGGCCACAAAAACATAGCCATGGAAAAACTCAACCATCTCACACCCGCTTCCCAGCACCTGAACTACAAGCCTACATTGCAGCCTGTCGGATTCTCCTGCCAGTTTCCCCCCAGAAAGAAAATTTACGAGGATTTTACTAAAATCACTGGTCTTCAGAGGCTGCAAAGTGACTTCTGGTTTTAAAAACTAACAAGAGTCTCCCCCAGAGCTGATTATTAGGGCTGATGCTGCTCATAAAACATACCATAAAACCATTTCTGTCCTAATAGTTTTGTGTTTTCCTTTTCCAGAGTGCTGGCTGAGGAGGACTGCTGCAGAAATGCCTTCCCAAGCCGCAGGTCCTTCCACACCCAGGCAAGCCTCAGGACTGCCTTTGCCTCTTCCCTCCCTTGCCTTTATCAGATTCTCTCCAGTATGCACAAAGGAAACATGATTAACCAGCCTCCCTACCAGAGGGTGATCTCAGATGGGTCCCAGGAGCGGGTTCTAATTTACTTAAGCGATGAGTCTCTCCAGTTACTCAATCCTACAATACTGGCCAGGAGATGTAATTGCAAAGCAGGTAGGCTAGACTCACCAATCTGCCAATTCAGTGCCAACAAACGTTGCAAATTACAGGGTATAAATTTAGCAGGGTGGGTCCTGACACACATTCCTGCAAATTACACCTTCTCTCGCTAGTAGAAAGTGCATTAATTACTTCGGGTGCATGTACGACTTCCACTTACTCGGAGCTTTCTGGAAAGCTATGAGCAACTCAGAGTAATCCATGAAGAGTAAAGTATAAATAAATAACGACTGCTGGAGGAGGTGGGATTTTTCCAAAGCTCTTGGAATCAGAATTGTTAACTTTCTCCCCCACAGACTGAGAGAGTCACTGAGGCCCACTGTGTGGGGCTGGGGACAGAGTGACCCAGGTCAAGGCACAAATATGGGACCAGCAGGGCTGAACCTTGAGCAGGGTGGTGGCAATGAAGCAGCCATTTCCTCCCTCTTGGGCTAAAAGTGCTACTTCCTCTGCAAGAAGGGGAATGGTTGACATTTGGAGCAAGGCAGATGCAGTCAGAAGTAAGGTCTGAATTCACGGGCTTGAGCCCATAAGGTAATTTCACCTTGTATGATAACAGTGGAGCACTACTTATGCACCAGGCACTGAGCTAAATATCTACATCCTGCATCGTCACGGGTTTGCTCACCACCACCATGTGATAGAGGAAGGAACCAGTGCTAAGTTTACAGAGGAGAAAACTAAGGCTCAGAGAGTTCAAAAACTTGCCCAAGGAAACACAATCAGACAGTCATGGAACCCAGATCTGTTTGACTCTAAAACCCACACTCTTAAACACTAGGAACTGCAGCAGCTGTGAAGAGGCAGCCAGCCCAAGATGCCCCATCTGGGATTTGAGGAGGGGGAACCACCATCCCACATCCATTCAGTAACTCCTACCTCCTATGTCCCTGGCACACAGCTCAGCGCTTTCACCAAGCCTGTTCCATTTAATTCTCAGAAGAACTCTGGCAGGCATCTCATCCCCTTGACTGCACCCATAAGGAAACCAAGGCTGGGAAAAATCAAGAGCATCCAGCTAGTGAGTAGAAAAGCCAACATTTTAATTCATCCATATGCTTCCTAAAGTCATGGCTTTTACCCTAATCTGAGTTAACTGTAACTCTGGTAACTATGGTGCCTACATGATTTAGGGAAAAAAGAAGGATTAAACAGAATCAAACTGCTGGGGCTAGAGGAAAATACTCAATGGTGCTACCCACAAGGTCTCTGAGCCCATATTTCCTGTGGGATGAGGAATGAGTAGGCCATTTTCAGGTCACATGTATAGTGGGCAAGGGTGGCAGTTTTTTTAAGTTACTCAACATCTCAGATATGGTTTGGATTTGTGTCCTTGTCCAACTCTCATGTCGAATTGGAGGAGGGGCCTAGTAGGAGGTGACGGAATCATGGGGGTGGATTTCCCCCTTGCTGCTCTCGTAACAGCAAGTTCTCAAGAGATCTGATGCTTTAAACATGTGTGGCACTTCCCCCTTTGCTCTCTCTCTCTCCTGCCACCATGTGAAGAAGGTCCTTGCTCTCTCTTCACCTTCCACCATGATTTTAAGTTGCCTGAGGCCTCCTAGTCATGCTTCGTGTTAAGCCTGCAGAGCTGAGAGTAAATTAGCCTTTTCTTCATAAATTACCCAGTCTAAGGCAGTTCTTTATAGGAGTGTGAAAATGAACTAATACAGAATATGGGTACCAGGAGTGGGGCACTGCTATAAAGATACCAGAAAATGTGAAAGTGACTTTCGAACTGGGTAATGGGCAGAGGCTGGAACAGTTTGGAAGGCTCAGAAGGCAGCTGGAAGATGTGGGAAAGTTTGGAACTTCCTAGAGACTTGTTGAATGGTCTTGACCAAAATGTTGATCGTGACGTGGACAATGAAGTCTGGACTGAGGAGGTCTCAGATGGAGATGAGGAACTTACTGGGAACTGAAGTAAAGGTCACTCTTGCTATGCTTTAGCAAACAGACTGGCAGCATTCTGCCACTGCCCTAGAGATCTGTGGAACTTTGAACTTGAGAGAGATGATTTAGGGTATCTCACAGAAGAAATTTCTAAGCAGCAAAGCATTCATGACCTGGCTGTTTCTAAAAGTGTATGCTCATATGCATGAACGAAGAGATTATCCGAAATTGTAATTTATATTTAAAAAGGAAGCAGAGCATAAAAGTTAGGAAAATTTGCAGCCCGGCCATGTGGTAGAAAAGAAAACCCTATTTTCTGGAAAGAAATTCAACCCTGCTGCAGAAGTTTGCATAAGTAAAGCAGAGCTGAATGTTAATAGCCAAGACAATGGGGGAAATATCTCCAGGGCATTTCAGAGAACTTCACAGCAGCCCCTCCCATCACAGGCCAGGAGGGAAAAATGGTTTCGTGAGTGGGGCCCAGGATTCAGTTGCTCTCTGCAGCCCTGGGACATGGTGCCCTGTGTCCTAGCCACTCCAGCTCCAGCCAAAAGGGGCCAAGGTACAGCTCAAGCTGTGGCTTCAGAGGGTGCAAGCTTCAAGCCTTGCCAACTTTCACATGGTGTTGGACCTGTGGGTGTACAGAAGGCAACCTCTAGAAGGGAACCTCTGTCTAGATTTCAGAGGATGTATGGAAATTCCTGGATGTCCAGGCAGAAGTCTGCTGCAGGGGCAGAGACCTCATACAGAACCTCTACTAGGGCAATGTAGAGGGGAAATGTGGGGTTGGAGCCCCTACACGCAGTCCCCACTGGGGCACTGCCTAGTGGAGCTGTGAGAAGGGGGTCACCATTTTTCAGACCCCAGAATGGTAGATCCACTGACTGCTTGCACCATGCACCTGGAAAAGCCACAGGCACTCAATGCCAGCCTGTGAAAGCTGCCATGGGGGCTGTACCCTGCAGACTCACACAGGCAGAGCTGCCCAAGGTCTTGAGAGCCCACCTTTTGCATCGGTGTGCCCTGAATGTGAGACATGGCGTCAAAGGGGATTATTTTGGAGCTTTAAGATTTAATGACTGCCCTGCTAGGTTTCAGACATGTGTGGGGATTATAGACCCATTTTTTCAGTCAATTTTCCCCACTTGGAACAAATGCATTCACCCAATACCTGTATCTCCACTGTATCTTGGAAGCAACTAACTTGATTTTGATTTTACAGGCTCATAGGCAGAAGGGATTTACTTTGTCTGAGATAAGACTTTGAACTGTGACCTTCTGAGTGAATGCTGAAATGAGTTAAGAGTAGGGGACTGTTGAGAAGGGATAATTGTATTTTGCAATGTGAAAAGGACATGAAATTCGGGAGGGGTCAGGGGTGCAATAATATGGTTTGGATGTGTGCCCCCACCCAAGTGTCATGTCGTATTGGAGGAGAGGCCTGGTGGAAAGTGACTGGATCATCGGGGAGATTTCCCCCTTGCTGTTCTTGTGATAGTGAGTGAGTTCTCATGAGATCTGACGGTTTAAAAGTGTGTGGCACTTCCCCCTTCTCTCTCTCCCTCCTGCCACAATGTGAATAAGGTGCTTGCTTCCCCTTTGCCTTCCACCATGATTGTAAGCTTCCTGAGGCCTCCCAGTCATGCTTTCTGTAAAGCCTATGGAACTGTGAGTCAATTAAACCTCTTTTCTTCATAAATTACCTAGTCTCAGGTGGTTCTTTATAGCAATGTGAAAATGTACTAATACAACATCCATTCTCCTCCTACTTTATTTGAATCACTGCTCTCTCAGTGGCTATAATATAATAGGACCAGAGTCGGAGGTTCTACCCTTTCTAGCCAAAGTGAGATCACGTAATCTAAGCTGAACTAACATGATGCTCCCTCTCTGGAGAGTGACTCTTTAGAACAGGGACAAAAGCATTCCATCCCTTCCAAGAGGCAGGATGTGACAGGGTTCATTTTTGCTGTAAGACCCTATCAACACTCTCTCACTTTCCCTCCAAGTCCACTCCGCTTGGAAGCTCATAGGCCTTCTGACTGAAAGGACTTAGACTTCAACAGGAAAGGCTGAGAAAATACAGTTAATATGGAAGAAAAGCAACACACCCCATTCACAGTGGCAAAATCTGTGTGTAGTCTCTACTGAAACAGAAAAGGGTATTAGAACAGAACCTGGCAGCTTCCAGACCTTGACACACACTCACACTAATATGAGATACTTCCTGGACCAGCCAGGCCAGGTTAAGATCAGTCTTGGCCATTAGAAGAGTGACCTGTCACAGCCAGATCACCCTCTCATCACCTCTGATATTGATAGGGCATTTTCTCTTTATCAGCAGCATTTGGTGGCTTAATTAAACTTGGAATTCTTGAGCACTCAAAGTTATGACCTCAATCCTGACTTCAGGAAATTGCACATTCTTTGTCTTAATTGGAAATGTGTATGGTTTTCCCTAACAAAATGTGATGGTAACCTAATAATACATGCAAGGTTACTCTATATGTCAGAAAGCAAAGGGATAAATGGGCCCTGTTGAGTAGGAAATAGCTGTTTTTACATATTCCATTCGTAGGATGCCTGTGAGCTTCTATGGCATAAATCCCACGTTATTATTTAGGCAGTCCATCTCTAATTTTTTTCTACCAGAAAGTGGGAAGCAAGGTGGTAGGTGTGCCATAGGGGCCCTTCCCCACTGAAGCAAGCCAGGCTAAAATCATTTTTGCAAGCTATTTATTGGGAATAACATTTCTGACTTCCCTTGACCTTGTCCAATTCGATGACACTCACTGTCCTAAAGCCAGGTGAGGTTCCAGTGGACCCTCTGTAGTCCAGGAGGGGCCTGATGAAGATCCAGTGTGACCCTGGGTGGCTGGTAAGATAAGCCAGAGTTAGAAAAAGCACCAGGAGATGATGTTAGCTGAGGGTATCAATGGGGCCTTTGAGATGATCGCACGTGCACAGGCAGGATGGTCACAGGAACAGAATCATGCAACACCAGCTCCAACTCTAGTCACTGAAGGGAAGATGAGAATGACACAGGAAGGAGTGATAACACATACACAAAACAGTGAGCTCTAAGCTCCTGACCTATAGGGGCCAGTGCCAGGCAGCTGCCTCTGCTGCAAGTCATTCATCTCTGGGGGAAAAAAGGGATGTGGAATTTCTGGGGATTTTTCTGATCTACAGGAATGACTGTTAAGTGTATGCTAGTAATAGCTACAAACCTGTCATTCACAGTGATGCTTATGACAACAAAAACCTGGAAACAACACAAAGCCCAAAAGCAGGGAGTAGTTAAACAACTTATGGAACATCTACTGGACAAAATTCAATACAGCAATTAAAACTGGTTTAGAAGAAATGGGAAAGCAACCCTCCTAGAAGAAGAGCCCCAGCAAAAGGGCCGTTTGTGTTTCGTAAATGTTAATTAATATTAGAACAGAGCTGCTAACTGTGAGTCAAGTAACCTAAAAGCCTATGTTTTCAACAACATAGACAAAAAATAAAGCTAATATTGACCAAAAGAGTTGGGGTAAAGAAGTCTGAGTGAAAACCAAGTTAGAAATGCTTTTAATGAATAGAAAAATGTCCACTGTGTATAAAATTTAAAAAGAACATTACAAATTATATGTGCACACACACACACACGTATACAAAATAACTGAAAGGATACTATGCCAGCATTTCCTGAATGATAGGATTACTGGTGATTTTTATTTTCTTTTTTCCAACTGTATTTTCTACAACAAACAATAAAAACAGCAACAAAAGCCCTTCTTTATTTTTTACAATTGTAGGGGAGGTTAAAGACCACCACAGAAACAAAACTGCCAAACAGTAAGTCAAAGTAGCCTGAGCTTTGATTCTGAAGCAACCATTTCACCCAAATTATTAGATTAAAAGATTATTTTTATAAAGAAACGACTCAGATAAACATATATGGAGCTCATTAAAGAATTCCTCCACAGAATCTTTCTGTAATAACTGTCATCCTAATTTGTACTTTGGAAATATAATAGATATTTTACATATCAAGAATACAGAGTTACAACTGACCAGCCAGACTCTAGGAAATGACCACCTTCTCCTTGGAGTCATTTTTTTCTCCAAGCTCTCTTTCCGGCTGTCATCTATTTTTCCAGGCACTTTCCTGAGAAAGAAAGTACCACTTGAATAGGGAGAACACACACCGTCAAGGTATGGGTAAACCAGTTCTACCACTTCAACAGCCAACACTCCCTTGAGTGTGAAGGACTTAGCGCTAGGGACTCCTGCAGATCTAACCGCACATCTCCCATCCTTCCCACATGTCTCTGCTTCCCTGGGGACCCTCTGATGCATCCCCCTATCCGCCCACCTCTGGCTCTCAACCCGCTCTGCTGGGACCACTACAGCAGCCTCCTATCCAGCCTCCTGGCCCCCAGCCTCCTTGGCTCTCCAGCCCTTTTCACACCGAGGATGGGTCATGTCACCATCTCCATGTCATGCGCCCCAGCTTGAAGACTCATGGCCTGCATGACCAAGGTTCCACCTACCTTCCTACTTTCATCATCCACGATATTTCCTCCCAACAAACTACGTTCCAGACACCCCAAACAACCTCCCATTCTCTAGACAAACCGTTTAACAGCATGAAATATTTCAAGCATATAAAGAAATATAGTTAACATAATAAATGCTCATGGAACCAGACCCCAAATTCATAAATTTTAGTATTCTACCATCATTATTTCCTATCTTTTTTTAAGTAATAAAATATTACTGAGATGGATGGTTGAAAAGACCCTCTCACCCATCTTCCTTTCTCTTTGTTCCTTTTCCATTTTAATCACAATCCCAGTATCTGCTTTACCACTCATTTTCTACTTTTACCACATACATTTCAACAGTGTCTGTGTATAGACATGAAACACTATACGATATGTATCTGTATTATGTTATATATATTACACTCTATAGTAGTATATAGCATGTATACATATATATACAAAAATATACATTATACAGTATTACACACATACACAGAGTTTTGTGTGCTTTTAAAATAAACTCAAGTGGCATTATACCATATAGATCCTTCCTTTTACCTACTCTAAGTCTCCTTAGAGATTTATCTGCATCGATATGTGAAGATCTAGCCTATTCATTTTCATTGCTGGATAGCATTCCACTTCATAGTAGTACCGTAATTTATTTACCCAGTCCCCTGAGATGAGCAGTGAGGCCATTTCCAATGTTTACCATTGCAGACAGACCTGCAATGAGCATCCTTGTACATGTCTCCATAGGCACAGGCAGAGACCTTCTCTGAGCAATAATGCTGCATCCATAGGAAGCAAGGATCACCCTGCCTGGATACTACTGGGCCTGGGACCCTCATGAGTGGGTCACCAACATCCCTTGGGGTGGACGCTGCCACTGCTGACTGCAGTGGGGGCCTCTGATCCAACAGAAGATTTCCAGGAGGTCAGTGACAAGCATGGAGGTCCAGAAAAGTCAAAGAGGTGACACACCCCTCCCTTTGGGTCTTCAGAATTAGTGCACTTTGGGTTAGCCAAAGAAGCTGAATGGAAGAGTATGAGGGAGACTTGGGATTGGGTAGGTCATGGACATGAAGCCTGGAGAAAGTAGTGGGTAGGACGAGAACGCAGCTGCCTCCAATGGGAAGCCAAGAACACCAAGAAAGAGTGAATCTGCAGGCAGCAGGAGAGATGAAGAGGGGCAGCTTCAGTTCTGGAGAGGCTTGTGGCTGCAGCCAGGCCCCTGGAGCAGTCCTAAATGCTGTTTCTCCAGGTAATCTGGCTGACTCTCAACAGAGAGGACATCCTTCAGGGATCAGTAACGCCACCACCACCACAAGGCTACTCCAGTCCAACCAACTGAAGGAACCTCTGCATCCTTGGGGTTGCAGCACTTCCCTCCACCTCTTTTATAACGTACGTTCAGTTCTAGGCTGCACCCAGTTAACTGATTGCAAGTCTGTTCTCCACACAGATCACAAAGGCCCCATGAGCACACACATTCTGCCACTAACCTGTCTCCTGTGCAATACCGAGCACAGGGCTTTTTGCACACAGTAGGTGCCCAATGTTTCGTGATTGAATAAAAGCTGTGAGCTCCTTAAAAGCAGGGCCCATGTCCCCTTCATTTTTATCATACATCCAGGGCTTTACACAGTGTCAGGTATAGAGTCGGCCCTCATTAAATGTGTCCTGAACGAATGACTGAAATGTGGGCTCACATGAACAAATGCATCTGCCTGAACGACTCTCCCAGGACTCATACCAATGATCAAATTTCAAAGTGGAGGTGACCAGGCCAAAGGATAATTTATCTCCCTAAAGACGCTAAGTGTCAGTTAAATTGCTCTATTTAATAGGGCCTGACTTAGATGGGCCATTTCGAACAAAAGCAATAACCGCTCTAGTAATGAGCCTACTTTAAAGTGCTATTACTATTACTACACCTAATCTAGAGGATTCCCGGAGCCATCAGACCAAGACCCCAATTAGAGATCTGCAACATTCATAAACCACAGACCCCTGGGCTCACATCTTTGACCTCCCTGGAACCACAGAGGATATTTTCCAAGTGAATCCAGGATACTCCTCTCCAGAGGTTCATTCTAGGACTGTTTTGTGTTTTGTTGTTTGTTTGTTTAAATCAGCCTGCCCAACAGGCTCTGAGCATTTCACAGAGTTGAGCACACAAGCCTGACAAAGGGCGAACATGCTTGGCTGAAAGGAGGCTGGCAGGGAAGGCCTGAGAGAATCAATCTAGACTTAAATGTGTGGATTCGACTTCATGGGTGCATCCGATGCTTCTTAAGACACTAGGAGCATTTGCAAGCATCAGAGAAGAGGCAGGAGGGAAAAGGCCTTTCTCTGCCACAACAGATGATAATCTCTGACAGACGACAAGAACAAAAAACAAACACATATTGAAAGCGGATGACAAGGAAATTTGCACTACCAAAAATCAGCTCAGAGTTCTTCTTTAAAAAGGAGATGGAAAACACCTCCTCAGCCTCGGTAATCCCAGGGTTCGAGAAAAAGGAAATGAAAGACAACACCTGGGGGAGGCCCATGTTCACAGGTGGTGCAATCACCCTCCTCCAGTGAACACCCTAACCCTGTTCCTGGCTGTCACCTGGCTGAGTCAACGCCCTTCTAGAGAAGACCGTCCAATCTGAAAAGGCAGCACAGGTTCAGTGCCCTCGCCACAGCCTCTTCTAGAAAACTGACATCTTCAGCCAATTATCAGATGATAGGGAAAAAACAGGAGGCCAGAGTCCGACAGACCTGAACTCCAGTCCCAGCCCCACCACTCTGCAGCTGCGACCCCTGAATTCATAACCTAGATAAGCCTCAGTTTCCTGATCTGTAAAATAGGAATAAGGAAAGTTTCCGCTTTTGGCTTTCGGCTCGGAGGAGGCCAAGGTGCAACTTTATTGGGTCGTCCCAAATCCAGGTTCATCTGACACCAGCCGCCTCCAGCACACCATTGAAGTTCAACCTCAACAAGATCAAAGTCGTATACCTGAGGTGCACCTCGGGTAAAGTTGGTGCCATGTCTGTGCTGGTCCCCAAGATTGGCCCTCTGGGTCTGTCTGCAAAAAAGGTTGGTGATGACACTGCCAAAGCAACCAGTGACTGGAAGGGTCTAAGGATTACAGTGAAACTGACCATTCAGAACAGACCCAGAGTGAGCTGGTTCCATCTGCCTCTGCCAGAAGGGTTTCTGCAAAGCCCTCAAGGAACCACAAAGAGACGGAAAGAAACAGAAAAACATTAAACACAATGGAAATATGACTTTTGATGAGATTGTCAACATTGCTCCACAGATGTGGCACTGATCTTTAGCCAGAGAACTCTCTGAAACCATTAAAGAGATCCTGGGAACCGCCCAGTCTCTGAGTTGCGATGTTGATGGCTGCCACTTCATGATGTCAACAGTGGTGCAGTGGAATCCCCAGCTAGTTAAGAAGCACAAAGGAAAACATTTCAATAAAGGATCATTTGACAACTAAAATAAGAAAGAAAAGTTTCCACCTAATCATAAAAATAACAATCATTTTATGGCCCATTTTGTATGCCAAGTGCTGTACGTGTATTACTTTGTTTTCAGCCATCCATCATTCCATGAGGCAAGGACATCACTGTCCTTGTTTGACATATGAGAAACTAAGGCTTAGAAAGGCAGACACGATATTCCCAAAGGTACATGGTTAGCCCATTCCCATAGGTGCATGGAGGAGCCCAGACTTGAACCAGGTCTGCCAAAGTTTGGCAATATCGTACCTGCTGTGCTGAGACGTTGGAAGAATTTGGATGAGGCAACCCACACTGCACAGGGGCTGGCACATTTAACAGAAAACAGTTAACTGTTATTGTTTCACTCACTATGATTTATACTTGCGGCTTCAATTCCCTTCGGCATGCTGCTTGCTCCTGGCCCTCTCAAGCAGGTGAGAACATCAATTCTTGATCTAAGGGACAGACCTCCACTCAACATAGAAACCATGCAGGCAAACTTCGTTTTGCTGTGCTTCACTTTATTGAGCTTCGTAAGTATTATATTTTTACAAACTGAAGGTCTGTGGCAATCCTGAATGTGGTAGGTCTACCAGCACTATTTTTCCAACCTCGTGTGCTCACTTCATGTGTTTGCATCACATTTTGATAATTCTCACAATATCTCAAACTGTTTCATTATTATTATATCTGTTCTGGTGACCTGTGATTAGTGATCTTTGATGTCATCATTGTAAACATTTTGTGGCACCTCAAACCACACCCATATAAGACAACAACTTCATCAATAAACACATGAGCTCTTACTACCCCACCATCAGGCCGTTCCCCCATTTCTTTCCTTCTCCTCGGGCCTCCCTATTCCTTGAGACACAATATAATGAAATTAGGCCAGTTAATAATCCTACCATGGCCTCTAAGTGTTCAAGAGGAAGAAAGCGTTGCACATCTCCCACTTTAAATCAAAAGCTAGAAATGGTTAAGTTTAGTGAGGAAGGCATGTTGAAAGCCAAGAAAGGGAGAAAGCCAGGCCTCTTGGGCCAAACACTTAGCCAAATTATGAATGCAAAGGAAAAGTTCTTAAAGGAAATTAAAAGTGTTACTCCAATGAACACACAAATGATAAGAAAGCAAAACAGCCTTATTGCTGATATGGAGGAAGTTTTAGTGGTCTGGAGAGGAAAATCAAACCAGCCATAGCATTCCCTTAAGCCACAGCCTAATCCAGGGCAAGGCTCTAACTCTTCAATTCTAGAAGACTAATGAGGTGAGAAAGCTGCAGAAGGAAAGTTTAAAGCTAGCAGAGGTTGGTTCATGAGGTTTGTGGAAGGCGGCCATCTCCGTAATATAAAAATACAAGATGAAGCAGCAAATACTGATGTAGAAGCTGCAGCAAGTTATCCAGAAGATCTAGACAGCTACGATCATTGATAACAGTGGCTACACTAAACAACAGATGTTCAACGTAGATGGAACAGCCTTCTATTGGAAGAAGGTGCCATCCAGACTTTCATATCTAGACAGAATAAGTCAATGCCTGGCTTCAAATTTCATAGGACAGGCTAACTCTCTTGTTCAGAGCTAATACAGCTGGTAACTTCAAGCTGAAGTCAATACTCATTGACTTTTCTGCAAATCCTAGAGCCTTTAAAAATTATGTTTATCTGCCTGCACTCTATAAATGGAACAACAAAGCCTGGATGACACTGCATCTGTTTATAGCATGGTTTACTGAATATTTTAAGCACACTGTTGAGACCTACTGCTCTGGAAAAGATTCCTTTCAAAATACTAGCGCTCAGTGACAATGCATCTGGTTACCCACAAGCTCTGTTGGAGATGTTCAAGAAGATTAACGATTTTTAATGCCTGCTAACACAACATCCATTCTACAGCCCAGGGATCAAAAAGTCATTCCAACTTTCAAGTCTTATTATTTAGAAAATACATTTTTAAGGCTATAGCTACCATCGATATTGATTCCTTTGATGGATATAGGCCAAGTAAATTCAAAACCTTCTGAACAGGATTTACCATTTCAGATGCCATTAAGAACATCTGTGATTCGTGGGAGATCAAAATATCAACATCAACAGGAGTTTGGAGGAAGCTGATTCCAACTCTCATAAATGACTTTTAGGTGTTCAAGACTTCAGTCGGGGGAGTAACTGCAGATGTAGTGGGAAGACCAAAAGAACTAGAATTAGAAGTGGAACCTAAAGATGTGACTGAATTGCTGCAATCTCAGGAACAAACTTAATGGATGAGGAGCTGCTTCTTACAGATGAGCAAAGAAAGTAGCTTCTTGAGATGGAATCTAGTCCTGATGGAGATGCTATGAACATTGTTGAAATGACAACAAGGATTGAGAATATTCCATAAACAGTTGGCAAAGCAGTGGCAGGGTTTGAGAAGACTGACTCCAATTTTGAAAGAAGTTGTTCTGTGTGCAAAGTGCTATAAAACAGGCATTGCGTGCTACAGAGAAGTCTTTCATGAAAGAAGAGTCAACTAATGCGGTAAACTTCATTGTAATCTTATTTTTAAGAAAATGCCACAGCCACCCCAACCTTCAGCAACCACTACACTGATCAGTCAGCAGCCATCAATCCTGAGGCAAGATCCTATATCAACAAAAAAAATTAAAACTCACTGAAGGGTAGATGATCATTAGCACTTTTCAGCAATAAAGTATTTTTAATTAAGGTATATACATTGCTTTTTTAGATATAATGCTATTGTACACTTAATAGACTACAATATAGTGTAAACATCACCTTTTTTTTTTTTTTTTTTTTTTTTTGAGACAGAGTCTCACTCTGTCCCCCAGGCTGGAGTGCGGTGGCGTGATCTCGGTTCACTGCAAGCTCCACCTCCCGGGTTCATGCCGTTCTCCTGCCTCTGCCTCCCGATCACTTTTATATGTACCAGGAAACCAAAAAGTTCATGTGACTCACTTTATCGTGGTGGTCTGGAACTGAACCCACGATATCTCTGAGGTGTGGTAGGCTCCTGGAACCCTGCTGAAGTACAGGGCTGTTCTTCCTCCCATCTCTGCTCCTATATCCACAGCTGGACCCCTAACTAATCAGAAGCTTCTCTGTTCCTGAGATGGGTACCTTTTACCAACACTGAATTCCTTATGGGCGGGAGAAAAGAAAACCTTTAAATCTATGTGAGCCCTTTATAACGTGGGAAATGGTCCTGCTGGGAGAAGCAAATATTTATGCACATAATTAACTAAGGAGGTAGAATGTTCTTTCCAAATGTTAAGCAAAACTTAGTGGAAAAAAAACAGACTTGCTTATGAAATGGCCTCTCACAGACACTGGAAGGGGCCATACGTCTGAATCAGCTCATGAATCCTCTCCCTATTAAAAATATATCACTCATCTGGGCTAACTCAAGACCTTTCTGGTACCTCACTCCCTACTCCCCATTTACTCCAGTAAAAATCTTCTTTTTTTTTTTTTTTTTTTTTTTTTTTTGTATCTCTGGCCAGGACTGCGCAGTCAGGGCACAATTATCTGATACCAGTTCCAGAGCTGTAAGAGAACATCAGCTCCTCTTTTCTCCCTAATGACTTGTATGTCTTTTCTTCATTTTCTATGATCCCCTACCTCACATCTGACTTTCAGTGGAAGGGCTAGAAGCCAGCAAGCCCTAAGTGGCAGGCAGCTAGAAATTTATCTAATGTTTTTACTCGACAGTGCTGAGAAAATAGCATCTTTGCTTGAAAAATAAACAAATGGAGCCTCCTCACTCAGCCAGGGCAATGCACAGGGTGTCAGACACTGAAAACTGTGCTCAATGCAAAGATGTGCAGCCAGCCCTTCTCTGTGCCCTGAGCTTCCCTAAGCACTTCAGACTATAGGTGAAGGTATTTATAAGGAGGCTATTCCTTGCTGGCACTTTTTTGTTTACCCCCGAATTTGCTCAACCTTTTACATCGTTTTTAAACACTACCCAACCTCTTAGCTAGCACAGTGAAATGAGAGTCAGAAGAAAGACCCAGTTTGAAGTCTCAACTCAGTCATTTATAAATTGTGTAACCCTGTACTCACTCATTAAGCGCTGGGACTCTGTTTTTTAAATCTGTAAAATGGAAAGGAATCCATAAAAGTGTGGATTATGGATTCAGTATCATGGCTCATGTCCAGACACTTTTAAAGAAATAAAATGGAAAGGACTGGAATAAATCAGAATATATCAGATATGAAGAGTATGTTTTGATTCACCTTTATATAAGTGTTCTTGTTTGCAATGTAAATGTGATCTTTAACGGCATGACTAAGAGATAAAACTCACACACTACACAATTTACCCATTTGAAGTATACAACACTATGGCTTTTGGTATATTCAGAGTTGTGCAACCATCACCACAATCAATTTGAGAACATTTCATCACCCCAGAAGGAAACCCCATACCCATTAGCAGCCATGCCCCATTTTCTCCCAAACCCTCACCCAGCACTAGGCAACCACTGATCTGTTTTCTATATCCATGTATTTGCCTATTCTGGACATTTCCTATAAATTGAATGATACAATATCTGGTCTTTTGTAACTGGCTTCTTTTCCTTTAGCATAATATTTCCAAGGTTCATTCATCCTGTAGCATGTATCAGAACTTTGTTCCTTTGTATGGCTGAATAATATCCCATTGTATGGATATACTACATTTTATTTATCCATTCATCCACTGGTGAACATGTGCGTTGTTGCCACTTTCAGGCTATGATGAATAAGGCTGCTATGAACCACTAGCGTACAAATTTGTATGTGGACATACCAATGTGTTTCCATAAGTCACTGTCAACAAAGTTTGATGGCAATAGGCTACATGATTACTGAGGAATAGTTAAATCACTTTGTGATATTTTTAATCAACTCATGGACCGTGACTTTGGAAAAGGAAATAAAGACCATAAAATCAAGGTCGCATTCTTGTTCATGCAGCCACTGGATCTCTGTGGCCAATACTGTTTCCCTACTATCTTGAAAAACCAGTCATTTCAGAGAAATCTAACCTTTGGAATATCCATCTTCATTGTCCAAAAAGATTGAGACAGGAGCACTTCCATGCTGACAGGAGCAGCTGAACTCTCAGGAGAATTCAGTAATGAATAAATTTCCTTGTTTAAACCAGCTTCCATTCTAAGATGTAAATTCCTGCATCATCAGGTTTCAGACAAAGGACACTCACAAGCATACAGCCACACAGCCAGAGGCCAAAACTCCGAGCCTCCTCTGCTACACACACACACACACACACACACACTCAATTTATGAACTGCTCTGCATGCAATGTGACTCCTACGATTGTGGCTATTGAAGAGCTGATGTAAGAAGAGAGGCAATGGTCAAAAGCAGCTCCCCCCACCAGCAAACCTGCATCAATAATTTAGCTATTAACAGCCATGTAACCAAAAAAGTTTGCGAGGGAGAGCTCTGCAATGATCTGTGACACTAGAAACATCCCCGTGCCCACTCCCTTTTCTATTTTCTACTTCAACAACAGAGACCTAGTTGTCGGAAAAACCTGTCACCATTGGAGAAAAGGAACATGACAAATTTGTGAAATCTAATGAATAAATACAATTCCTATATGCCTTAAATTTATGACCCTCACAAAGCCTACAAAATATGATAAACCATTATAGGTTTTTTTCTGTCTTCCCTGCCTGGCTACAATTAATTTCACCATGTTCCAGTGTAATACGGAATGTAATATATGGAGGCAAGACATTTAGAGTCTTGCAGTGAATAACCTTTCTGCAGTTTGGGGCCCCGGGGGTAAAAGAAGCAATAATAACACGACTCATTTTGAGTAACCATTTGTGTGCAGTTTCTAGTTTGCATTGTTAAGCAAGACAAAAGTGCCCGAAGGAACCCACGGCAGTACTAGGCTAAGTTAGTCAAAACCAAACGCCTAACATATTCTGTAATTGAGATGCATGGGGGCTCTTGCACGCACCCTAGAAGAGCATCGTGCCACAAACAGAAGCTGTGCGTTACCAAACAATAGGAAATGCTCTGGTTTTATCAATACAATAGCCTCCAAGGTCTGAAAAGATAGCAGAATTCAGTTAGAAAGTTCCATGCAGGCATGCCAAACACTACAACAGCAGAACAATGGAAACTATTATTTACTGAAGGCCACCTATGTGTGAGTACTGTGTTAGGACTTTCCATGCTACTGAGGTTAGCACTAAGTCTCCCAAAAAGATAGGTTCAAAGCCTAACCTCCAATACCTGTGAATGTGACCTCAATTGGAAAAAGTCTTTGCAGATACAAAGTTTAAGAAGAGGTCACACTGGATCAAGGTGAGTTCTAATGCAATGAGTGGTATCCTTATAACAAGAGAGAAATGTGGACACAGGGAAGAATACCCTGTGAAGATGGAGGCAGAGGCCAGGCACAATGGTTCACACCTGTAATCCCAGCACTTTGGGAGGCCAAGGCAGGCAGATCATTTGAGGCCAGGAGTTCGAGACCAGCCTGGGCAACGTGGCAAAACTCCATCTCTACTAAAAAAAATATTAAAAAATTTAAAAATTAGCTGGCGTGCACCTGTAATCCTCGCTACTCAGGAGGCTGAGGCAGGAGAATCGCTTGAACCCAGGAGGCAGAGGTTGCAGTGAGCTGAGATCACGCCACTGAACTCCAGCCTGGGTGACAGAGCGAGATTCCATCTCAAAAGAAAAAAAAAGATGGAGGCAGAGATTGAAGTTATGCAGCTGCCAGCCAAAGAATGTCACAGATTGCTGGTGACCACCAGAATCTATGACAGAAGCATAGAGTAGATTCTCCCCCAGAGCCTCCAGAAGGAACCAGCCCTACAAACACCTTGATTCAAACTTCTCTCTCCAGAAATGTGAGAGAGTAAAGTGTCTACTGTTTTAAACCACCCAGTTTGTAAGAATTTGTTACAACAGCCTTAGGGAACTAATATCACTATAAATAAATTCCGTACGACAACCCTGAGAGCTGGGCATTTTCAAACCACCCCCCATGCCTTTATAGGTAGTGGAAAAACTGAGACTCAACAAAATGTCAAAATCACATAGAGAACAAATGGAGGAATCAGGCCCCAAGACTGTATAAGTAAACCCCAAGCCTGAACTACTAGTTAGGAGGCACCAAATGTTGCCATTGTGTCTGTAGAGTGGTTTTCCTGCGAGGTTTTCAGATGATCCCTGGAAGTCTCAGCAGAGTAATCAGGCAAGAGAAAAAAAGGAAAGGCATCCAAATAGGAAAAGAAGATGTCAAGCCATCTCTCTTCACTGACAACATGATTATATACCTAGAGAACCCTAAAGACTCTGCCAAAAGGCTCCCGGAACTGATAAACAACTTCAGTAAAGTTTTGGGATCGAAAATCAGTAGCACTTCTATCCACCAATAGCATTCAAGCTGAGAGTCAAATCAAGAACACAATCCCATTTATAATCGCCACAAAAAACAAATAAAATACATACCTAACCAAGATAGATTCCTTGGTTAGAAATACATATAACCAAGCAGGTGAAAGATCTCTATAAGGAGAACTAAAAAACACTGCTGAAATCATAGACACAAACAAACAAAAAAAAAAATTCCATGCTCGTGGATTAGAATAATCAATATCGTTAAAATGGCCATACTGCCCAAAGCAATCTACAGATTCAATGCTAATCCTAACAAACTACCAATGTCAATTCCCATAGAATTAGAGAAAAGCAATTCTAAAATTCATATGGAACCAAAAAAGAGCCCAAAGAGCCAGAGCAATACTAAGCAAAAAGAACAAAAGTGCAGGCATCACATTACTGGACTTCAAACTATACTACAGGGCTACATGAACCAAAACAGCATGGTAATGGTACAAAGACAGACACATAAACCAATGGAACAGAATAGAGAACCCAGAAATAAAACCTGCACACCTACAGCCATCTGATCTTTCACAAAGTCAACAAAAATAAACAATGGGGAAAGCACTCCCTATTCAGTAAATGGTGCTGGGATATCTGGCTAGCTATAAGCAGAAGAACGAAATTGAACACTCATCTTTCACTACATACAAAAATTAACTCAAGATAAATTAGAGATTTAAATATAAGACCACAAACTATAAGACTCCCAGAAGAAAATGCAGGAAATACTATTCTGGACATCAGTCTTGGCAAAGAATTTATAGCTAAGTCCTCAAAAGCAACTGCAACAAAAACAAAAATTGACAAGTGGGACCTGGCCAGGTGCAGTGGCTCATGCCTGTAATCCCAGCACTTCGGGAGGCCAAGGCAGGCAGATCACGAGGTCAGGAGACCAAGACCATGCTGGCTAACATGGTAAAACCCCATCTCTACTAAAAATACAAAAAATTAGCAGGGCATGGTGGCATGTACCTGGAGAGCCAGATACTTGGGAGGCTGGGGCAGGAGAATCGCTTGAACCCAGAAAGTAAAGGTTGCAATGGGCCAAGATCGCACCACTGCACTCCAGTCTGGGTGACAGAGCAAGACTCTGTCTCAAAAAAAAAAAAAAAATTGACAAGTGGGACCTAATTAAACTAAGGAGCTTCTGCACAGCAAAAGAAACTATCAACAGAGTAAACAACCTACAGAATGAGAGAAAATAATCGCAAACTATGCATCCTACAAAGGTCTAACATCCAGAATCCATGAGGAACTTAATTTGAAAAGCAAAAATCAAATAACCACATTAAAAAGTGGGCAAAAGATATGAATAGCCACTTCTCAAAAGAAGACACACAGCCAGGCACAGTGGCTCATGCCTGTAATCTCAGCACTTTGGGAGGCTCAGGTGGGAGAATCACTTGAGCCCAGGAGTTCGAGACCAGCCTGGGCAACACAGTGAGACCCCATCTCTACAAAAAATAATTTAAAAATTAGCCAGGCATAGTGGTGCATGCCTGTAGTCCCAGCTAATTGGGAGGCTAAGATGGGAGGATGGCTTGACCCCAGAAGATTGAGGCTGCAGTGAGTTGTGACTACGCCACTGCACTCCAGCCTGGGTGACAGAGTGAGACTATGTCTCAAAAAACAAATGAACAAAAAAGAAGGTATACAAGTGGCCAACAAACATATTTTTAAAAATGTTTGTCATTAGAGAAAAGCAAATCAAAACCATAATGAGATACCATCTCACATCAGTCAGAATGACTATTATTAAAAAGTCAAAAAACAACAGATGCTGATGAGGCTGTGGAGCAAAGGGAACACTTATACACGGTTGGTGAGAATGTAAATTAGTTCAGCCACTGTGAAAAGCAGTTTGGAGATTTCTCAAAGAGCTTAAAACAAAATTACCATTCGACCGACCCAGCAATCTCATTACTAGGTATGTATCTAAAAGAAAATAGATCATTCTACCAAAAAGACACATGCACTCATAGGTTCATCGTAGCACTATTCACAATAGCAAAGACATGGAATCAAACTAGGTGCCCATCAACAATGGATGGGATAAAGAAAATATGGTACATACACACCATGGACTACTACATACACAGCCATAAAAATAACAAAATCTTGTCCTCTGCAGTAACATGGACGCAGCTTGTGGCCATTATCCTAAGTGAATTTATGCAGGAACAGAAAACCAAATACCGTATGTTCTCATTTATAAGTGGGAGCTAAATATTGGGTATTCATGGACATAAACATGACAACAACAGACACTGAAGACGGCTAGACAGAGGAGCAAGGGAGCAGGGCAAGAGCTGAAAAACTAAGTATTGGGTACTAAGTTCACTAACTGGGTGATGGCATCAATCATGCCTCAAACCCTGGCATCTTGCAATACCCTCATGTCACAAACCTGCACAGGTATCCCCTGTATCTAAAATAAAAGTTGAAATTATTCTTTAAAAAGATGATCCCTAAAAATATGCAGAGACTTCAGCAGTTTCTTGCTAACAAGATATACAAATGCATCATAACAAGATATACAAATATGTCATAGCTGGTACTTGACCCACCTCCACCATAGGAAGCATGAACATTTTCTTTAGGTGGACTGCTACATTAGCAAAACTCTAAGTCAAGCAGCCCTGTGAATCAGACAAATACTCAAATTTTAAATGCCTCATTCATTCAACTCAACCAACCTTTGCTGAGTGCTGAGAAAGTGTGAGGCAGACAGTCCGGTGTGAGAGATCTAGAGATACAGCCCTTGACTTTCAGGAGCTCAAGACTTCATTTTCTCAAGTGAATGGGCCCAACACTACCCATGCTTGAGCTTTTACTCAGATTCAATGAACTAATTACCAAAAGATGTGCTCTGCATCATTTGTGGCAGAGAGTGGTACTCATCTGACAGTCCCCCCATTTCCCAGGTGAGGCAGGGCCACGTGACTACTTTGGGTCAATGGAAAGTGCAGAAAAGTGACATGTATCACTTCTGGGAGAACAGAGGAGCTGGCAATAAGAGGTCCTGCAATCTCTTCTGCTGTGGCAATGTTGCAGATGGTGGAGCCTCAATCAGCCGGGAGAAAGTGACCAAGACAGGCAGAGCCCTTGCCCACTACTGCCATCCAATCTTCAGGAGTTTTTGTGTACATGAAAAATAGGTTTCTATGTGTTAAACTTTCTGGGAAGTTTGTTACTGCAACACAGACCTCTCCTACCCTGACTAATACATTATCTAACACATGTCCTTACATAGCATATCACAATAAATACCAGGTTAAATTCCAAGATAAAACTACATTAATTCTTGAAGCCTGAACATTAACAATATTCTGGTAGAGAGAAATTTACCATATATTGTATAAGGTCTGTTCAAATTTCTTTTCTTCTATATCAAAGGGACACAAAAATAAAATGAAATACATTCTCTCTCCTTTAACCAATCCGAGGCATTGCATATACAAAGTGTTTTCAGAATTCAGCCTCCTCCTAGAGATAATCAGGCACTGTCCAGTTGCAACCCAAATGGCCCTTTATGCAGAGATTTTTGTCTTATCTTTGTGGTCCCCAACCTAGATGGATCTGGATCTTCCTGGATCCAACAAATGCTTGGGATATGAATGTCTCTCATGAACAATGGCAGCATTCTCACACAAAGTCATCAACATAAGTCTCTCGTCAAATACCCATCTGTCCAGACTGGCATCAGGGTACTGTCCCCTGCCCTCTCCTTGGGCACACCCCAACCTAGATTTTGTACCTTCCACACACCATAAATTGAACTCCACTGCATTAGTCTGTTCTCACGCTGCTAATAAAGACATAGCCGAGACTGGGTAATTTATTTTTAAAAAAAAAAGGCTCAATGCACTCACAGTTCCACATGGCTGGGGGAGGCCTCACAGTCATGGTGGAAGGTGAAGGAGGAGCAAAGGCACGTCTTACATGATGGCAGGGAAGAGAGCCTGTGTAGGGGAACTGCCCTTTATAAAACCATCAGATCTCGTGAGACTTACTCACTATCACAAGAACAGCACTGGAAAAACCTGCCCCCGTGATTCAGTTACCTCCCACCAGGTCCCTCCCACAACACGTAGGGATTACGGAAGCTACAATTCAAGATGAGATTTAGGTGGGGACACAGCCAAACCACATAATCCACCAAAGTATCTCCCACATTTGCCTCCCTCAGGGACCAAGAGACTGACTAGAGCCCAAGTACTAAAAGGCTCCAGCACAGAGTTTCAGCACTACCCTCCCAATGGCCAGAGAGTCCCACCATCTCAGCAAGACCACTTTATGGAATCTGCAAAAATATCCTCTCCCTGAGTCTACTCCATTTCCTAACTTGTCAAAAAGGAAAAGCTCAAAATGCTAGAGATTTACTAACTCCAGAGAGACATGCAATAGTGAATCCACAGAACCAGACAGCGGGAGGGTACAGGAAGCACCAAGTCAAGAACAATAATGGATCTGACATGTTGGCCGATGCCTATAATCCCAGCACTTCAGGGAACCAAGGTAAGTGAATTGAGTGAAGCCAGGAGTTCAAGATCAGCCTGGACAACAAAGCAAGAGCTCATCTCTACAAAAACTGTAAGTAAAAAGTGAGCCTGGCATGATGGCATGCATAAGTAGTTCCCTGCTACTTGGGAGGCTGAGGTGGGAGAATGGCTTGAGCCCAGGAGTTTGAGGCTGCAGTGAGCTATGTTCATGCCACTGCACCTAGTGGGACCCTGTTACAGGAGGAAAAAAAAAAAAAAAGGAACAGGCCAGGTGCGGTGGCCCACGCCTGTAATCCCAGTACTTTGAGAGGCCAAGGCAGGCAGATCACCTGAGGTCAGGAGTTCGAGACCAGCCTGACCAACATGGAGACACCCCGTCTCTACTAAAAATAAAATTAGCTAGGTGTGATGATGCATGCCTGTAATCCCAACTACTCTGGAGGCTGAGGCAGGAGAATCGCTTGACCCCAGAAGGCGGAGGTTACAGTGAGCTAAGATCGCGCCACTGCATTCTAGCCTGGGCAACAAGAGCGAAACTCCATCTCAAAAAAAATAAATAAATAAATAATAAATAATAATAATAATAAAAGAACAATGAAGTTTAAATGTGCTCTGCAGGGATGCACCAGAGCCTGCTTGGTGAGAATCTTGGTGAAGGGACACAGAGCTCACCCCACCCAATTCCCACCTAACCAAAGCAGTACAGATGACCTGTTTCACATATTAGTTTTGATGTAAAGATTTCCTTGGTGAAAAAGTCACTTGCTGCTGAAAGTGGCTTGTACTGTGGGACTCTCAGTTCTCCATCTGTCTGTTCTTGGACAAATCAGTTGATCTCTCTGAGACCCAGATCCCTTCTCTATAAACCAGGGCAGTAAACCACTTCACAGGCCTAGCATGAGGATTAACAGAAGTAATTATGAAAAAAACAAAATGCTTGCTGCATTGTGGGCGGTCAACAAATGTTCCTTCTCTTCCCCGTAAATATAAACACTGGCCAAATAAGTCAGCTGCACATGAGGCTGAAGATGTTTATTTTGCAATCAGTAACGTGAGGGCCCTTTCTAAAACATTTGCTGGGAGCCCAAAATCTCTAGGTAAACCAGTATGTCATGCTGTTTTCCCAAAAATGGAGCAATCCATTTCAACAAGTACTTAATGAGCACTAAGACATCAGATTTCTCAACAAGCAGAAAAAACCCTTCATAATTAGCAAACTGTTTTTCTTCTTATAAGGACATTTGTCATTGGCTTTAGATAATCCAGCATGACCTCTTCTTAAGATCTTAACTTGTCCGGGCACAGTGGCTCATGCCTGTAATCCCAGCACTTTGGGAAGCCAAGGCAGGCGGATCACTTGAGGTCCGGAGTTTGAGGCCAGCCTGGCCAACATGGTGAAACCCCGTCTCCACTAAAATTACAAAAAAATTAGCCAGGCACGCACCTGTAATCCCAGCTACTCAGGAGGCTGAGGCAGGAAAATCACTTGAACCTGGGAGTTCCTTGTGTCTGTGTTTAGGACTGTTTGCTGCTTTTTTTTTTTTTTTTTTTTTTGAGACAGAATCTTGCTCTGTCGTCCAAGCTGAAGTGCAGTGGCGCAATCTCAGCTGAAGTGCAGTGGCGCAATCTCAGCTCAGGGAGGCAAAGGCTGCAGTGAGCTGCGATCGTGCCACTACACTCCAGCCTAGGTGACAGAGCAAGACTGTCTCAAAAAAAAAAAAAAAAAAAATTCTTAATTACCCTTTTTCCAAATAAGGTCAGATTCACACGTTCAGAGTGTACATACGTTGACCACCACACACTCCCCTGTAGGGGTCTAGGCATTGCCAACTGAACAGTAAGCCAGCCAGTGAGAGCACTGCATGCCCACCTCCTTCCAAACCCTCAATCTAGCCTCATAGCCCAAACAGGTCCATGTGGTTTGTTATACGGATACAGGGAGAGAGCAGTGACCAGAAATGTAATGCAAGCCACATATGTAATTAAAATGTTTCTAGTAGCCACGTTACAAACAGGTAAAAAGGAATAGATAAAATTAATTTCGATGACATCTTTTATTTAACCTATACACCCAATATAGGGTTGATTTATGATCCTTGTCTTCAATGTGTATACGATGGAGGTGAGGAAATAAGTCTCAAATATATTCAATAATCAAGCAAGTTCCCAGGATTAGTTCAAAAGCAGCAACTAGCTGGGAGCGGTGGCTCACGCCTGTAATTCCAACACCTTGGGAGGCAGAGGCAGGTAGATGACTTGAGGTTAGGAGTTCAAGACCAGCCTGGCCAACATGGTGAAACCCCGTCTCTACTGAAAATATAAAAATTAGCCAGGCATGGTGGTGCACACCTGTAGACCTAGCAACTCGGGAGGCTGAGGCAGGAGAACCGCTTGAATCTGGGAGGCAGAGGTTGTAATGAGCCGAGACTGCGCCACTGCGCACTGTAGCTTGGACAACAGAGCAAGACTCTGTCTCAAAAAAAAAAAAGCAGCAAACAGTCCTAAACACAGACACAAGAAATGTCACAAGCAGTGGCCTTGGAATGCACATGGGTATCACGAATTCAGAAGAAATGGCCACCTTAGAGAGGGCTAAGCTGTCTTCAGGCTGCATAACAACATGGATGGGAAGAGAATAAGGGGGATGACAGACCTGTGGGGCAAGTGGCAGCTACCCAGACGTGCCCTTGAGTGGATTTGTAAAAGGCACACCTTCTGGGCATGCACAGTAAGTCCACGGCTTCATGAGCAGGCTACTTTGTGCAAATGAGCAAATGGGTTATTAGTTATGGGTTGAAATGTGTCCCCCAAAAACAATATGCCAGAGTCCTAACCTCCAGTTAACTCAGAATGTGACCGTATTTGGGGACAGGCTCTTTACAGAAGTGATCGAGTTAAAATGGGGTCATTATGGTGGGACCTAATCCAACATGGCTGGGGTCCTTATAAAGAGGGGATATCTGTACACAGACACAGACCTGTACAGAGGGAGGGTGATGTGGAGACACACAGAGAACATCATGTCACGATGAAGGCAGAGACCAAGGTGCTGCTGCTGCCCAAGAACGACAAAGAGTTGCAGAAAACCACCAGAAGCTACAGAAAGGCACGGAACAGATTCTCCCTCCGCACCTGCAAATGGAACAAACCCTGCAGACACCCTGATGTAGAACTTCTGGCCTCCAGAACTGTGAGACGATAAATTTCTGTTGTTTAAGCCACTCGGTCTTGGTACTTTGTTATACCCACTCCAGAAAACTATTTAATAATATAGTGCCTGTTCCTGAGTGCAGGCACACAACTTGACCCTGAACATAGGACTAACTACTGCAACCCAGAACAGCCGAGGAAACAACACTGGTGATGGAAGGCCCAAGGAGCTCTGACTCCCAGGCTACACGGCCAAGTAAGAAGAAATCGTCCTTCAGCTTTCAGTGGAAGAACCAAAAGCGGAAAATACAGCTTTTCTAATATGCAACAAAAGCATGCCTCAAACGCCCAAACACCCACCCACACACTACGTTCACAGCCTGGGCTGAGCAGGGCTACAGCTGGCTCCTGTCGAAAGCTAAAGCCAGGGAA
The DNA here is from genome assembly GCF_037993035.2 of Macaca fascicularis. Taxonomy (NCBI): domain Eukaryota; kingdom Metazoa; phylum Chordata; class Mammalia; order Primates; family Cercopithecidae; genus Macaca; species Macaca fascicularis. The sequence continues at coordinate 29,599,196 of NC_088388.1, forward strand.
ATGCCAACGTAATGGGAGATGCCAAGCACCCTTGCATTTCCAAGTCTATCCTGCCAATGCGGCTTTGGCAAACTGCAGGCAAGGAGAAGGCCCTACTGAAATCGACTTCCTTTTCTAAAGAGACAGAGAAGGTCACAGCATCAAGACCATCTAAATGAACATTAGAGAAGTGTACTCCTAAAAAAATCTGAGGATCTGAAAACAAATCTTCTCATCAGCGTGTGCACCTGCTATCAGAATCTGAGATATTCAAGAGTTATTTTCCGTTCTTAATATTAACAGCCGGGGACACCCCCATTGTTTTTGTTTGTTTTTCACAAACCTTAACCCACTTAATCCCCACAGCCACCCACTAAGGTCGTTATTTTCTCCCTTTTGACACTGAGACCAGAAAGGTTAAGTGACATGGCCAAGGTCACATAGCTGAGAAACAGACAGCAAAGTTACAGTCCCAAGTTACTGTGCCTGCAGAGTCCTGGTTGTCACTACAAAACCCTCCTCCCTCTGACTGCCCCCCGCCCCACACACACACTGCCCTCACATTTCCCAAAAGTATGGCCTAACGACATGAGCATTTAGGAAACAGAAGTGAAAGGTACAAGTCACAGCTCTAAGTGGACCATGGCCCCAAAGGGAAACTTACTTACATTTGTTTTTCTTCTTTTCCCATATATGAGATTTCCCCCAACCAGTCTGAAAACCAAAATCCAAACGAGAAAGCCTTGCTTCCCCTGGGGTCAGCAGTGGCCCGAGGGTCCCCAATAATAGCTTCCAAACTGGGGTCCGCAGACTGCGGGGGATGCCCAAGGTTCCCACCACTAGTGCAAAAGCAGTAACCAAAATTGTCCTTTTTCCTAAACATTGGGCAACTGACATATCAAATATCTTTGTCCTTGGCTGAAATCAAAACATATCTGCAGGACAACGAGAACGACTTCTTCTGAGCAGAAACTCTCATAGCTATAAATGTCTTTCATTCATGTTTTAACAATACAAATTATTATTTAATAATTTTGCTATTTCAAAACATCTGGCTAGTGGGGGGAATATTATACAAGAAGTCCTCAGCTGGGTTGGGCAGGAAGTGAGTGGAAAAGGATTTATCAGCACCTGTTCGCATCTGGAAAAATCAGAAAATACCTTCACGAGGCCCAGGAGCAGAATCCGAGTTTCTCATTAATGAAATAACATCTCTCATAGTGTCATTCTCCCAAACTGTAACAAAGTTCACATACACTCATTAACCTTCACAGTAGGAGAGCTAAATGAACAAGAATTTCCATTCTATATATGTAAACAGAAACAGAAACCTCGTTTTCAAAAGGAGTAACTCAAACCACCTAACTAATCTGCCAGCAGATCGGTTCCCTAACAGGAGCCAACAAGCCATGTAACAGCCCATCCCAATAAAGCCAATGGTGTCAAGGAAGGGGAAAATGCCAGTGCAGTAATTCTTTTCTGTGGTTTGACTGTCTACGGGTCATTTATTTCTCTATATGAAGCCTCAATTTCCCCAGCAATAAAATGGGGATAATATCTGCCACCTAGTAATGAAGATATAGCTATAAATTACTTTGAATTGCCTGGATAATCAGCATTATGCAAATTGACGAACTCATTAGAGAGCTACTAAACACAGTTATAAATCTCATAAAAATACTTCCATGGAGATTAAGGCTCAATTAAAAGGCTTCATTTTTTAATAATTTCCATCACTTTGTTATTTTAAAGACAAGAACACTTACATCCGGTTTAGATATTTCTGGCAAAGAGACACCGGGCCTTCTCTAACATTCTTGATGAAGCTCTGCATTGATAAACTATTGGCCAATTAAAGGGAAGAGGATATATCTAGTAGAATAGGTGTGAGCCTGGCTGGAATCAGGGGACCAGGACAGCCCTCCCCAGGAGAATGACACTGGCTCAACAACCTTGTCCCAGATACATCAATCACCACAGCTCTCAGCACAGAGCAACAAGACCCAGTGTATCTCATAAATTCTCTTTCAAGTATGGTACCTAAGAACTAACTTGACTCGATTTTAACTTGGCTTCTCCCAGTGTCTTCAGAAGAGGCAAATAACCTCCAACAACCTAAAACAAATAGATCAGAGGCTCTGAGACAGTTCCAACACTCACCTAAAGTTCCGCTAACCTGAGAAGCCCAACCCTCACACTACCCTGTATAGCAAGGACGAACCCATGGTCAACCTCAAGAAGGGAAACTATCATACTACAACGCAACTACAACTCAAAGACTTCCACGGCCTTCCACCATCAATATCCTGTGGCAAAAACTGCAACTTCAGTTCCCAAGGTCAGAGAGGTCATAGGATGGATGAGTCCCAAAGCAGCCAAGGTGATCGAGCAAGCAAATACGGAACTGCAGCTAAGTGGTTTTTTGCACACAACTCTCAGGAAGCTCTTCCACCTGATCTAGCCTGTGACCAAACTCTAAGGCAGCACTGTCCCATCCAGGAGCCCGGGCCGCACTCGGCTGGAGGGTACCCAAAGGAAAACCCACATGCCTCTTTGCTGGTGCCCACCACCAGAATTATCAACCAGGCTAGTTTCCACAGATTGTGCCTGCTTCTTCTTGTCTTTCCTCACCATGTTTATGAAAGCAACACTCTAGGCGGACACCCTGGATCCAGAGTGGAGCACTATTCAATGTGTGGAAAGAAAACCAACTCAAATATGAAAGAAAATGGCTGGGAACAAACAGCCTTATTTTTTTTTTTTTTTTTTTTTTTTTGAGACGGAGTCTCGCTCTGTCGCCCAGGCTGGAGTGCAGTGGCCAGATCTCAGCTCACTGCAAGCTCCGCCTCCCGGGTTCCTGCCATTCTCCTGCCTCAGCCTCCCGAGTAGCTGGGACCACAGGCGCCGCCACCTCGCCCGGCTAATTTTTTGTGTTTTTAGTAGAGACGGGGTTTCGCCGTGTTAGCCAGGATGGTCTCGATCTCCTGACCTTGTGATCCGCCCGTCTCGGCCTCCCAAAGTGCTGGGATTACAGGCTTGAGCCACCGCGCCCGGCCACAAACAGCCTTATTAAAGAGTCCTTTGCAAATCTGAGATTCTGGCATTCACCAATAAGGGAAAAATGGGTAAACCATTCAGCAAAATCCAAAATGAGTCCAAGTTCAGGGAAACAATATACTAAATAGCTGTGCCCCTCAGAGGATAAGCATAATTTAAGCTAAAATAACTCCTCTTTCCTCCCCTGACCTGAAGCACTTGGAATGTGAGAGAAACAACTCTGAATGCGGGTGTTTAAAATTTTAATGTTTCATTGAGCTGAGTATCCTGGACTCAGCTGGTGATCAATTTACCTATTAACTGTCTTTTCCAGCTCAATAATCTGCTCTAGGTAAAGCAATGCCTCCTGCTTAGGAGAGACCATGAGGCTAAGAAAACAGAGAAATCCTTTCAGGACTGACACACAGAGGGGCCTTCAGGTCTGGGGCACTGGGTCAGAATCACGTGTCCCAGGCAAAGCAAAGCTGAGGTCCCAAAGATGTGTGAGAAACAGCCCCACCTTGAACCAAGGAGTTTAATGTATCAAAAAGAGCTACCACGACTGCAAACACATTTCACTGATGGCTCTACTGGATCCATGTCACATAACGTCACAAACAGAATGGATGAGACTGCCCTGCCCTGGACCACCCTGGACGACCCTGCACGAAGGCTGAAGGGCGCATGCAGCACTGCAGGCAGGCACACCTTGAGTGGATGTGACGCTAGAGACAGACAGGGATTCCATTCACAAACGGCTACCGTTTGGATTTTGCCTTTGAGGCAATGGGAAACAGCCTTCAGGGTTACTTCCCTTCCTCCTAAAAACGTGAATTAGATGTGCTGGTTATTTTAAGTAAGCTGGCTTACTTTGCATCACTTGGGAGAATCACAAGCCATTGTCAATCAATAAAACGATCCCCACTGTGCCTCACGCTGGAGCATATCCCATGGAGCCCACACAGGAAACTGCAGCCCTATTATAAATCCATATCCACATCCTGGAGCCTGCCACGGTGACCACCGATGTGGGGGTTCAGCTTTGAAACCACCGTATGTTTTCCCTAACCCCACCATCTGAAGGCACTGCTATGGCCTGAGCATCTGCCTACCTCCAAAATTCTTATGTTTAAATCTAATCCCCAATGTAATAGTGTTAAGAGATGGGGCCTTCAGGAGGTGGTTAGGTCATGAATGGGATTAGCGCCTTTATGAAAGAGGCCTGAAAGGGCCTTTTTCCCCTTCCACCATGTGAGGACCACCTATGAAGCAGAGCGCCCTCACCAGACACAGAATCTGCTGGTGCCTTAATCTTGGACTTCCCAGGCTAGAGAAGTGTGAGTGATCAATTTCTATTATCTATAAATTACCCAGTCTAAGGTATTTTGTTACAGCAGCTTGAAAGGACCTAAGACAGGCGTCTCATTGGGCCTCTCCCTACCTGTACTCTCCCAGGATACCTCTTATTCCTCTAGTAAAGCTGCTTGGGAGAACAATCATATTTTCTATAAAATACCCCTGTGAAGTTTTTGGAAGTAAAATTCTGGAATTTGGTCCTCTTCCCTTCATTATGAACCCTTTCATACACTCCTCCCGGCCCCATTATATGTTTTCCTTTTCTAATTACTAAAAAGACTCCTGACTTTATTTAAGCACATTCCCCATTCTTCTTTGCAACAAAGTGTGGCTGTATTTGGGCCAATGGGATATAAGCAGAAGTTCAGTGTGTGACTTCCAGGAAGGATCCTTAAGAACAGGAAGCTCATCCTTCTTGGTGCCTTCCTCCTTCCTCCAACTGGAATTCAGATGACATGGCTGGTACTCAAGCAGTCATCTTGGGCCATGAGGTACTTAGCGCAGGAATACCAAGTAAGAGAGGGAGCCTGAATCCCTGATAGCATGGAGCCAGCCACCATGCCACCCTGAATTACCTACCTCCAGCAGGCTCTGAAAGCCACTCAATAGGCAGAACACATGCCTGAGCAATGCAGGTTTCATTCTAATAAGGTGAGTTATTGAATTTGAGCTTGAATTTCAATAAACCAGTAACACCCAAAAAAACACATTTGTAAATATGTTCTAAGCATGCATATTTCCAAAACTCCAAGATAAAAAAAAAACCAAAGCAGCACAGCTAAACACAGACACACGCATGCATGGACATGTGTGCACACACACACGCACGCACGCACACACACACACACCTTAAGTCATCGTCCACTTGCCATATAATAAAATTCAACTAAAACAGACTCTTTTGAAAATGGAAGACTCATTCATTCCAACATCATCTCAGACACCTCATAGTGTCCTTCCCCACCCCCACCGGACTAAGCTCCTGGAGAAGAGACTTTGTGTTATTCAACTCAGCACCACCCAGTGCCTAACACGATGCCTGGAACATAGTAGGCTGCATGATGAATGAAGTCGAATTCAGGCACTGTCCCAGGAGGGGAGGAAATGAGTGTACACAGGAAATACCAGCATCCCCTTCCTGACTGTGTCTAAGTCTGTGTTTCCAGAAAGCATCCCTTATCCATCGTCCCTGGGCCCCCATACCTCTCCTCTACATGATCTCCTTCAGAGGCCACCTGGTCAGCTCTCATCACCTGTTTTGGGGAGAAACTTTCCAGCTCCAACATCCGTAAGTCCCATATTGCCTACTACCCTCCTTTCCCACCAAGATACGAACCCTCCACATCTCACAAGAACTGACAGAACTAATCCCTACAACTACGCCTTTCTCAATTACAAAGGGACATAAGGATCTAACTGTGTACACTTCCAAGTTCAAATTCTACCATGATGCCATTCACTCGCAACAAGTTTAAAGAATTACCAGGCAGGTTTCCTGCCAACATCACCCCACCCCATCCATGTGGTCCCCAACTCAGATCATCCCATTTCTGCTTCAGGAACTAGGCCCTATCCTTCCTTTCAGCACCCTACACTCCTAGGAAAATGAGACCCCTCCACTCCTCACCAGCCCAACTCCCCTTACCTGATATCAAAAAGGGTCCCTCTCTTCAACTGATTCCCCAGCCTGCCCAAGGTATCTTCTATATGAACATTCTCCTGAGCCTGGACACGCAATGCTCTACTCACCTGCTCTCAGAAGTCTCTACCACCATCGGCACATCAAAACACAACCGACAACTTTTTGACTTCACACCCTTCCACTAAAAAGAAAAAAACAAAACAAAAAAAACAAGCAAAGAAACAAAAAAAAAAAAAACTCTAGTGCTCCCTCCTCTTCCTGGCCAGCTCTCTGGCTCAGCCCATTTGAAGGTTCCATTCTCCAGCCTTCTCTCATAAATCACGGCATCATCCTATATCTCTCTGTCCTATAAAGCTCAGTGCCAAAGATTATACCAGCTGCACTCCAGTGCCTATACTGTTACTGCTTTTTGTTTTTTAACTTCCTTTAACCCATCATCTTTTAATTAGAATCTGAGTTCTCTACCCCCTACAGGTCAATCAATCTATAATGACTTTTGGGAAAGGAAATGGAAGCATTATTTTGGCCAGGAATTGTAGGTAACAAAATTGACTTCAGGAAATGTGGGGAAAACACAAATGCAGAGAACATAGCTGCCAGAATTTCCATCCTTCTTCCAGATGCCTGTTCTGCATACTCTCGTTCTTCAGGGAGAGAGGCTGGCACTAATCCATCAGCATCTCAAACACTCTACAGCTTTGCTATTACTGCATTCTACTAGGATAACATTTTCAAGTTCCAACGACACACTTGATTTCACCAAGAGGCAGTGGTGTGGCCAGAAAAGTAATATTTAACAATATGAACATAATCCCTAATAAAATACAGAATTTCAGGGCCAAATGTATGGAAACAGGTAGTAAGCTTCTCCTATACCCAAGCAGTTCCTAGGTTATCAAAGCCTGGAGACATGGAGTGTGGACATGAAGTCAGCAGGCAACATGTGTATCAAGTTCAACCAGTGAAGAGCTGCCAAAGGGTCTTATGAAATGAAGTCCACAACTGGACAGAGTTAGGCTCCACACCTAAGCAGGGAATCGGGAAAGATGAGCTCAGCCCCGTTGCATTTACTTCTTGCAGCTGGCTTCACTCCTTAAAAGTTGGTGGGGTCATAGAAGCAGATATATACACATAGAAATTTAAAGTAAAATAAACCTAGGATGGCAGGTGGACTCTTAAGGTCCCACCATGGTCTTCACCTCTTGGCATCGTGCCCTTGTGTGATCCTCTTCCCCTGAATATGGACAGGACTTGTAACTTCCTTCTAATCCATAAATGGAAGGTGATCAGATGTGCGTATTACGGCTTCCAACATGCTGGAGTCCTTCTCTTTCTTGCTGACTTGATGAAACAAGAGGCTATATGGGGGACCGACATGACAAGAAACTGAGACTGGCCTCCAGTCAACAGCCAGCAAGAAAATGAGGCCTTTAATCTGGCTGTCTGCAAGGAAATAAATTTTGCTAATAACCTCATGAGCTTAGAATTGAGTCCTTCCCCAGTCGAGTCTCAGATAAGACTGCAGCTTTAGCTGACACTTTGATTCCAGGCTTTCAGAGAGTCTAGTTAAGCTATGTTCCAGGCTCCTGGCCCACAGAAACTGTGACATAATAAGTGTGTACTGTATTAAAACATGGAGTTTGTGATAGTATTGTTACACAGCAACAGAAAATGAACAGAGGTCAAGTCAGTGAGCAACAATGATTATTCAACAAATGATGAGAACAACTGGGTAGCCCCTGGGAAAAAAAAAAAGCTGGATCCCTCACTCTTACATGATATCAACATAAATTCCAGGTTGAGGGAAGATTTAAATATGAAAAATACATCAAAAGAGAAAACATGCTTTTAATATGTAATTTTGGAGTGAGGAAGGCCTTCCTAAGTGAAAGTCCAAAAACTATGAAAGAAAAGATTAATAAATCTGATTAACAGAGAAAATATATCTGCAACTTGTATCACAGAGGGCTAATTTCTATAATATATAAGTAGTTCCTACAAATCAATAAGAAAAGGATTACTCAATAGGAAAAAAAAAAGCAAAGGATATAAACAGTTTACAGAAATGAAACTACACATGGTTCTTATACTTGTGGAAAGATGTTTCCTCATTATAAGAGTGAGAAACACAATGAAACACTGACTAGGATCAAAATGTGTGATAACACACTTGATTGAAATGCAATGGGGAAAACGGCATCCTCATTTAGGTGGGGAGTATAGTGGTGCAGCCTTTCTAGAGGACATCAAGGCAGTAACTATAAAAGCTACAAATGTGGCTGGGCGTGGTAACTCACACCTGTAATCCCAGCACTCTGGAAGGCCGAGGTGGGCATATCGTCTAAGGTCAGGAGTTGGAGACCAGCCTGGGCAACATGGTGAAACCTCATTTCTACTAAAAAAAAAAAAAAATACAAAAATTAGCCAGGTGTGGTGGCATGCACCTGCAGTCCCAGCTACTCAGGAGGCTAAGGCAGAAGAATAGCTTCAACCCAGGAGGCTGAGGTTGCAGTGAGCGGAGATCACGCCACACACCACTGCACTCCAGCCTGGGAGACAAAGTAAGACTCCATCTCAGAAAAGGAAAAAAAAACAAACCTACAAATGCACTTGACTCTTCAACTCAACAATTCCATTTCTACAGGTATTTAGAATGACATATGTATAAGACTATCCAATGTAACATTGTTTGTCACAACAAAGATGTGAATCAACCTGTCTACCAATAGGAGCTTATAATGAAATAATTTATAGTGCATCCATGTAACAGAATACCATGAACCATACACACAGAACAAGGAATCTCTTTCCATTCAGAAAGAGAGATCTCTGAAATATATTAAGTAAACACCAACAACAATAATCAAAACAAAACAAAACTGAGGTGCGTTCAGGGAGGAGACCAGGGCGGCTGGGGTCAGGTCAAAAGGACAGCTTTTATGTGCTCTTTTATTTATTTATTTATTTATTTATTTATTTTCAATTTTTTTTTTGAGACAGAGTCTCACTCTGTTGCCCAGGCTGGAGTGCAATGGTGCAATCTCGGCCCACTGCAACCTCCACCTCCTGGGTTCAAGTGATTCTCCTGTCTCAGCCTCTCAAGTAGCTGGGATTACAGGCGCACACCGCCACGCCTGGCTAATTTTTTGTATTTTCAGTAGAGACGGGGTTTCACCATGTTCCCCAGGCTGGTTTTGAACTCCTGAGCTCAGGCAGTCCATCTGACTCAGCCTCCCAAAGTGCTAGGATTACAGGCGTGAGCCACCATGCCTGGCCTCTTTTATACCTTTTAAATGTTGAACCACATGGTTGCACTTCTTTTTCAAACAATAAAATTCAAATCAATAAATACATATAATTTGCAGAACAGGATGCATGGTATGCTACAGTTTCTGCAAAGAAATTAAATTCAGACTATCTATCTGTTCAGACATACCTACATACATACATTCTTGCATGTAAACAGCTACCTCTGAAGTAGCACACAAGAATCTGAGGGCTGGTTTCCTCTGGCCTGGAGAACTGGTAAACTGTGCAGTGAGGCTGAGGGGTGAGAAATTCTCTTTCAAATTTTATACCATTATATCTATTACCAATTCGAAAACAAATTATTAAAAAAAAAAAGTTTAAGCTATTGTGGTTTCTCTGGTCCTCTGCTCTTCCCCGTTTAAGATTCTCACTGATGAACGCCCCCAACATCTCCATGCTGATAACTCCTAAATCTTTGGAGTTATGGACCATGTCTACCCTGGTCCATGTCTTGAACTGCCATCCTGAAGCAGTCTTTCCCTCAGTTTCTCAGCACAGTGGTCTGGTGATTCCCCTTCTTATTCTCCTACGGTGGTGCCTTCCCTTAAGAGCTGGCTTCTGCAAAACTGGGGTTTCTGTGAAACTCTGGGGTTTCACAGAGTTTTGTGCTTAATAAGTTCTCATCTCCTTCTCCTCACTGGTACCCACAGCTGAGTGATCATCTAGATGCCAGTGCTTTCGAAATCTCCATCCCTGCCCAGATCTCTTGTTTGAGCTCCAGATACAAAAATCAGTTGCTAGAGGACATCTTACTGACAACTGGGACTCCTCCCCCACAATGGCAGCTCCTTCGGTGTTCCCATAAACCAGTGAATGGAGCCACCATCCATTCAGATAGAATACTGGGATCTTCCTAGATTCTTTCCCCCACACCTTCCCCACCCCAATAATCAGTTTTAAGGCTCCTACACAGTTCTTGTAATCTGTCCCCTTCCTCCCACCTCTGTAGATCTCCCTGGTCCACACCACCTTCCTCTCTTTCCTGTGAGTTCCCAGCTATTCTGAATACCCACAATATCACTCCCCCATCCATTCCCCGCCCTGAGGCTCAATTCATCTTTTTGGTTCTGTAATAGTTCCCTGGGACTGCCATCACATGACGCCACTGACTGAGGGGTTGGAACGACAGACATAGTTCTGGAGGCTGGAAGTCCAAGTTCAAGGAGTCAGTAGGTGTGGCTTCTCAAGAAGTCTCCTCGGTTTGCAGATGGCCACCTTCTCACTGTGTCTGCACATGGTCCTTCCTCTGTGCATGTGTATGCCTGGTGTTTCTCTGTGTGTCTAAAACTCCTCTTCTTACAAGGACATAGGTCAAACTGGGCTAGAGCCTATCCTAACAGCCTACCTAACAAGTGACTTCATTACCTCTTTAAAGACCCTGTCTCCAAATACAGTCGCCTTCTGAAGTACTGAGGGTCAGGGATCAACATATGAGTTTTGGGGACGCAAGTCAGCCCATCACAGTGTCCAACAGGTCATGTCACTCCCCTCAATAAAATCTTTCACAGGGGTTCCAATATCCTTGAAATAATACCCTTTCCAAAACATGACCCCTGCCTACTACTCTCTCTCCCAAATGGAGAGGAAGTGTAGGGAGGGGTGGGAGTTCAGATGGGGGTAAGGATACAGGCAGAATTAGAGAGATCAGGAAGAAATGGCACCCTTTCATTATCTCCCTTCCAGTCATGCTTCTTCCAACTACAGATGGACTTTGGGCAAACTGTCTAAACTCTCTGCAGAACGGGCTGGGTCCTTGATGACCCACAGGCCTAGCTGAAGAGCAGGGAGAGATGGCATCACATTTAGATCCCCTGGACAGAAAATACCAGGCCTGTATCCTCTCTGTAAAAGTAAAGGTTCCCCCAGAGTCAACACGGAATCTTCGAATCCAGGATTAGAAGCAGATCTAAACCACGACTGGGCGACCTCCCTTTGAGACTAAACTGCTCATTAAGTTGTCCTAGATATCCAGCATTAGAAAGTTACCACCTTGCTGGCTCCATAGTGAAAACGAATGCATGGGCTTGGCAGCAGCATTATGCAAGACCTGATTTGTCTGTCTCCACTTATGAACTGAGTGACCTGGGGCAAGATGCTTAACACCTCTGAGCCTTGATGTACTCATCTTTAAAATGGGGTTAATATTCTTCTAGGTAATTCTAACTATACTAATTCCAAGGGCTGCTATAATTAATCACCAGGAACTGAGTGGCTTAAAACAACAAAAATATGTTATTTCACAATTCTAGAGGCTAGGAGTTCAAGGTGCTGGCAGGGCCATGCTTCCTCTGAAAACTCCAGGGCGGAATCCTTCCTTGCCTGGCTTCTGGAGGTTGTTGGCAATCCTTGGCATTCCGCACCTTGGCCTTGCACCTACATGCTCCAATGTCTGCCTCTGTCTTCACAAGGCCATCTTCCCTCTGTGAGTGACCGTGTGCCCCCTCTTACTACAAAGACACCAGTCATGGGAATGAGGACCCACCCCAGTCCAACAGAAGTGTGTCTTAACGAATTACATATGTCAAGACGCCATTTGCAAACTGGATTGCATTCACAAGTACCAGGGTTTAGGGCTTCAATGCATCTTTTCAGGGGACACAATTTAACCTGCGACACTTACCTGGATGATTGTGAGAGGATTAAAGAAATAATGACCTAAAAGCAGTAAGGACAGTACCCGGGGCACACAGCAAGCACTCCACACAGAACCGTTTTTCTGTTCCAGTGTGTGGCTAATACACAGCAGGCTACTTTCCCAGATCAGGCCTAGCTTCTTTGCTCCTCATAAAAACAAAAACCACAAGCAAGAAACCAAAAGCAAACAAGCCGGTATCCTCATGGCTAATGCCGTATTAAGACTTTAAAATAAACAAAGCAGGACTTGGTACCAAGTCACTGATGTAAATATTTTATCGGTGGATCTCTGAAAAAAACTCCATGCACGCACGTGGGTCCCACACGCCTCTTCCCTGGAGGAGCTGGTTCTGCCAATAAGGGGCCCCTAGGGCTGCTTGAAAGCAGAGAGGAGTTTGCTCAAGGTGCGCACCCCTGGTTCCAACATCTGGCTGCATTCCAGCTCAGCAAAGCCTTCCAGAAACAAGGCAACACAGGGCTTATGGACACCTAAAGCCCGTACTGAGGTTGAATCCTGAGCAACCTCAACACTGGGGCTTCCCAGGAGAGTCAGGCGAGACGGCTCAGCCAAGGAAGTGATTAATAAATCATGGGCAAAGCTTTTTCCCATTCCCTGCTCAGTGGAAACCAAAACGCCTATCACAATGATCAAAGCTGCTGCCCGCAACTTCAGATTGACTTTGACTGAGCTCATTAAGTCATAAGCTTCTGCAGAGTGGATTTTCTCCATGGATAATGCTTGAAAATTAGGAAGTTAAGTGACTTGGGAGAACCTGGGACCCATTAACCAACTAGCCAGTCAGAGCTTCCATTAAAAGAGGAAAATGGCTAAAAATCTGAAATCTGTTCTCGGGCAGCTGTTCAAAGATTCTATTATGAGTTTCCAGGGGAAGCCCCTTGGGGTTCACACTGACGTGAGCAGAGAAGCCTCCATGGACATGAATTGAGAAGGACCTCGACTGAGAAGACAGAGGCTTGGGTTCAAATCCTGGCTGCATCTGGAATATTAGGGATTTCTTTCCTCTCTCTGAGCTTCGGCGTCCTGAGGGGGAAGTGTCCCCCAGTCTAAGGCATGTGGATTCCACGGCTGGAACCTGTGTATAAAATCGTGACTCTGAGCCGGGGACTTGGTACGCACACCATATGCACTTAGGAAAGGACTGTTCGTAAACAGATCTGTAGACGACAGAGTCCCATCTGCCAGTTACCAAATGACGAGGCCGCACGTGTGGAATTTAACCATCTGAAACAGCTAGCTGTTAGCTGGTGGAGGGAAAGGCAGGCTAGAGTTGTGAAACCTGCCAGGTTAAATAATTTTCTCCTCTTTCTGCAGAATCACGGTGTTTTCTTGCAATAGATCTTGCCTATGTTATAAAGCTCTTTGGCTGAGATGGATGACAGAAATATTAACAAAGAACTGAGGCAGAAATTAAGCTTTTCCTGTTGTGAAGAAGAGACTCAGAATGAAGGGCAAAAGAAAGCACAAAGAAGCAGGGAGGCCCAGAGCCAGACCCCAGAGAAGAGTGAAGTGCAGGATTCAGAGACAATGCTTACATTGCCCAGGGCTCCTCTCAGTAACATGCATGAACTCAGCACACCTCGGGAAAAAGACAAAGAAAATTCAGATCAGATTTTGAGGACTCCAGGGTCACACCTTCTCAAATGTCCTGAGACCCCAGGCCAACCAGGCAACAGGAACAAGCTGCCACATGGTGCCAGTCCCTCTACTCCCAAAAGCCTGCTGAGCCAGAGGTTATTTTTCCAATGGCAAAGTTTCCCTCCAGAGGCTCTAAGCATTTGAGGCTCATATCTACTCCTCCCAAGGATGAGATTACCTCACTGGCTCTGGTCAATACTAATCCCTTCACTCCAAAGTCCTACAGAAAATTATTCCTTCAATCCAGTGTCAAGAGGAAAATTCGAGATGATCTTGAGGAAGTTGGTCCAGAGGAAGGCAAGGAAGAACAAGGGCTGCCTGCTGAGACATGCGTTCTATGAGAAACCAACATGGCTTCCTGCTATAAAAAAGAATGTTCAGAGGTAGAAAAAATTGGGGTTGGAGAATTTGGTACGGTCTACAAGTGCATTAAAAGCCTGGATAGAAGTGTTTATGCAGTAAAGCACTCTATGAAAACTTCTGCAGGATTTCACCTGAGAAGTTGACTTTGAGGGAAGTTTATGCTCATGCAGTGTTTTGACATCACCCCACCTGGTACAATACTACTCCTCACGGGCAGAAGATGACCATATAATCATTCAGAATGAGTACTGCAATGGCAGGAGCTTGCAGGCTGCTATATCTGAAAACACTAAGTCTACCAATCATTTCCAAAAGCCAACACTCAAGGACATCCTTCTACAGATTTCCCTTGAACTCTGGCATGGTGCACCCGGACATCAAACCTACTCAGACCTTCCTTTGTCACAAGATGCGAAGTGACTCCTCTGGAGTCACAGAAGTTGAAAATGAAGCTGATTAGTTTCTCTCTGCCCGTGTGATATATAAAATTGGTGACCTAGGTCATGTGACATCACTAAGCAAACTCAAAGTGGAAGAAGGAGATAGTTGCTTCCCGGCAAATGAGATTTTGCAAGAAGATGATTAGTACCTTCCCAAAGTAGACCTATTTGCCTTGGGATTAATCACTGCAACAGCTGAAGGAGCACGGACATTACCCATCAACAGTGCTGCACGGCACCATAACCATGAGAGTAACCTCCCAGACATTCCTCAGGAGCTCTCAGAAGACTTCCACAGTCTGCTCAAGCACATGATCCACCCTGATCCAGGAGAGAGATCTTCTGCAGCAGCTCTGTTCAGAAACTGGCCCTGGCCCTCCTGGGGAAAGCAGAAGAGCTCTAGCAGCAGCTGAATTTGGAAAAGTCCAAGACAGCTGCACTGGAAAGGGAACGAAGAGAAACCCAGCAGGCCCAGTCCCCGCAGGAAGACTTCCATCATGGTGACCCTGGGGTCTCCGGGACCATACGGGGTCAGGAAACATCAAATGCCTGGTAGGAGGAAAGAGTGCAAGGTCTTCAGGCTTTACCTTAGGGACAGCATGAGCCTCCGAACTAAAGGAAGAAAAAGGGAAACAGTCCTTGGCTTGGCCTTACGGATTAGAAGGCTGCTGTTGTAGATTCCCCACCAAAGATCCCAAGGACTCACTGTATGTAGAAAGGAATGGAATTTGGTTTTGAATTCAAGTAACAGTTTACAAGAAAATGTGCCTAGAATTCCACAGTACTTGCCAGGTTATATGAGGCTATTCCTGAAAAAGAGTTCCCAGTCCCTTTGTGGAAGTGGGTCTCCTAATATATATACCCTTTCTGATATTGCATTTACTAAATAAATGGTTTCACCATTACACGAGGTGGGTAAAAGTAAGACCGTAATAATGACAGTGACAATAATACCGAACAGGTCATTTAAAAATAGATGGTAAGCACATACACTGTGGAGACTTCTTATGGCCAATGTTGAAGTTCTTCCTAGGACGAAGAACAGCAATGTTTATATGTGGGTATATATATTACGGAAATACCACAAGTTGGGTCTAGGTCCTGCTGCTTTCTGCAAAGAAAGCCAATGACTGAGATGATGATTATTGCCAAGGAAGAAGGCTTTCATCGGGTGCTAAAGCTGAGGAGACTCAGTCTCGAATCAATCTCCCTGAATAACTAAAACTAGAGGTTTTAGGGAAGAAATGTAACAATGTGTTTAAAAAAAAAAAAAAAAACAGAACTGGGAGGGGCAAGGAAGCAATCGTGATGAATGAGGGGTTCTGACATCTAACTGTGGGAATGTGGTGATCTGGCGAATTTCAGTTCTTTGATACTTTCTTTTTTTTTAAGAGACCTGAAGATCATTTCCTGAGGAAGAAACTCATACTTAAAAAATGTAAGTTTCAAGCTTTAAGATCAGAAGGGTCAATTTCTATATTTACCCAAAAAAACTAACTATGGGACTGTTGGTTGGTTTCATATACACGCACAGACACAAATACATTCATCCCAAAATCTCAGGCAATGCAAGTGGACTGTAATTAAAAATTTAATCCAATGGCATTTAAATCCATCATCCTTGTCGCCTGGCCTTCCTCCCTCCACAGCTGTGACTGACTGTCACCATATAACTCTATTTTGTTCTCCCATTAACATCTACATCTCTGTACTTCTGATCTCTGTGTTGTTTTGATTATGTCTTCTTCTGGTATGTCTACTTCTGGTTTAGTACTTACCACATTATTTCCATATCTTCACTCCGATCACCATTTCCAAATGACACTGTTATTTATTTTGCAAAGCCAGTCTTTTTACCCTCCGTTTTGTTCCCCACCCACGTTGGGTTCTGAATCCACTAAATGTCCTTGTCATGGTGTCCTAAGTATGCAAATAGCTCAAGTCTACAGAGATTTTAATTTCTTTTCATTCTGCTTTCCTCTTCCATCTCGCAAATAAAACACATTTAAACAGAAAAGGGAACAGTCAGTGTGTCCTCCCCTAAATATACTTAGAGAAAGGGCGTTTCTATATCATAATCTTTGAGGCTCTTTAGTCCACTGTACGAACTCATTAAACTGGAGGTGGTCCAGAGAGCCCAGGAAACTTAATGAGCCTCCCAGACGCAAGCTGTTCATACCCTTTTGAAGTCAGTGTGGAACCAACATATGGAAAATGATCATCAGCCACTTAGTCCTGATGATGGCCCCAGAGGGTGGGCATACCCTCTTCAACCCAAAATTTAGGAAGAAAAAGGTACTTTCTGTAGAGGCAAAATGAGACTGAGATGAGCCGTTTGAACTAGCAGCAGAACTAAAATATACCTGGAATTCTGAAGACTCTGCTTCCAGAATCTCACTTAGCACTGACCCTGCGCTTATGTCCTAGGTCATGAAAGAGAATACCCCTCGACCTTGGAGACGAGCTCAAGTTCAAACTCCAAAATCGTGAGGATTTTACAATCAACAAAAAAGGAAAAAGACTATTTAAATGCACTTCAAAAACACCAAGAAGACAGAGGGAAGAACATTTCAAGGAGGGGGAAAAAATGCAAATAATTATTTTAAAGTGAAAATGTGAAAATGAGGAGTCACAAAAGTCTAATTTCAAGTTCATGATTGGTGACCAGAAATGTCAGGATTGACATTTTCAGGAGGATCAAGAGTCCTCATCTCTGTTTTAAGACAACAAACAGGATCACAGTCGTCCCTGGTTTAAAATATCCTCATTGTGCATTTTAAAATAACTAAAAGAGTATAATTGGATTGTTTACAACACAAAGGATAAATGCTTGAGGGAATGGATACCCCATTCTCCATGATGTGACTATGAAACATTGCATGCCTGTAGCAAAACATCTCATGTACCCCGTAAATATGCACCTACTCTGTACTCACAAAAATTTAACATTTAAAAAAAATTTAACATTCTCACTGCTCTTAGAGTAAAATGCAAAAGCTTTACATTGTCTGCTGTACAAACCAAAGCACAACCAAGAAGTCACTAAGTAGAAACTCATTCATTCATTCAACAAGCATTTATTGAGTTCCCAGTCAGTGCCAGCACTGGGCTAGGCCCTGGAGATTTGAGAGAAATTGACACTCCCAGCCCTCAACCCTAGTCTCAGCATGGATTGGTAAGCATGTGGTGAATGCTCCTGAAATGCCAGCATGGGCTAAGCACCCTGCATTCATGATCTTGTCTACTCTCCCCAAGAATGCCATGAGCCTATTAACCTTATCCTCCTTTTACAAGTAACGAACACACTGAGGCAGAGCAGCTCTGTAACTGGCCTAAGGTCACGCAGCCAGGACCTGGCCTCAGACTGTTTGGTTCAAGAACCTGCCTTCTGAACCATCACTCTCCCACACCTCCACTGGAAGTGGAGCCTAGAAAGTGGCTCCCCACTGTTTTGCTTATCTTCTCACAGCGGCACACCCTGGATGAGTGGTCCCAGCATCACAGAATGAGACACCCTCCAGGGAGGAGAAGCACACGGCTGAGGCGCTCTGCCTTCTATATGCTGAGCCATGGGGGCACCAGAATCCACACAATTGGGAAATATTCTGATCTCCAGCAGAATGAGACCTTATCACCCAGTCCTACAGTCCACAGCTGGGGCCTGGACATTCATGCCATGCCAACAGTAGAACAACTGCCTCTTAATTGCCTGTCATGAATGGCCCTGGGATTCCCCATCCATTATCTACCTCGGCAGGGGATGAGGGAACAAGCCTGGGCACAGGCCACCACTCCCCTGACCAGTCATCAGGGGCAGGCAAATTAAAACCACAGCAGGCTGGGCGTGGTGGCTCATGCCTGTAATCTCAGCACTTTGGGAGGGGAGGTGGGTGGATCACGGGGTCAGGAGTTCAAGACCAGCCTGACCAACATGGTTAAACTCTGTCTCTACTAAAAATACAAAAATTAGCCAGGCATGGGAACACAAGCCTGTAATCCCAGCTACTCAGGTGACTAAGGCAGAGAACTGCTTGAACCCAAGAGGCGGGGGTTGCAGTGAGCTGAGATCGCACCACTGCACTCCAGCCTGGGTGACAGAGCGAGACTCTGTCTCAAAAACAAACAAACAAAAAAAAACAAAACAAGACACAGCAAGTCACCATCTTGCACCTTGGAGAAACAAATTAAAAACCCTAAATTCCAAACGCTGGAAGAAAGGTAGAGAAACAGACGCTCTCATAAACCACTAATGAAAGCATAAATGGGCAAGACCATTTTATAAAGAAGTTGGCAATATCTACTCAGGTTGAAAACGTGCAAATCCTTTGATCAGCAATTCTACTTCAAGAGTATTATTATAGAGAAAGTCCTGCTATTATGCACAAAAATTTTCACTGCAGTGTGGCTAGTCATGGTAATAATCTAAATATCCTGTTAAGAGATGAATGAGCAAAGCGTAATATATTCATACAATAGAATATTCTGCAGCAACTAAAATAAACTATATCTATATGTGGCAACGTGGATAGAACTCAAAATTATAAATGGGACGGAACTCAAAATTATAAAGGTAAATGAAAAAAGCCAGCTGCAGAAGTATAGGCCATTTGATAGCATCTATGTACACTTTAAAACCCTATGCAAGGAATATAAATGCACATCGGTAGCAAAAGATTAAAAACGGACAGAAAGGATATATGCCAATTTGAGGATAGTGATGACCTCTGGGCCAAGAGAGAGTAATGGGATGAGGCAAAGTCTTTGACTCTATCTGTAATACATTTTTCTTTTTTTGGCGGGGGACGGAGTCTCACTCCGTCACCAAAGCTGGAGTAGAATGGTGAGATCTTAGCTCACGCAACCTCAGCCTCCTGGGTTCAAGTAATTCTCATGCCTCAGCCTCCCAAGTAGCTACAGGGACTACAGGCACCCCACCATGCCCGGCTAATTTTTTCTGTGTATTTTTAGTAGAGATGGGGTTTCACCATGTTGGCCAGGCTGGTCTCAAACTGCTGGCATCAAGTGATCCACCAGACTCAGCCTCCCAAAGTGCTGGGATTATAGGCATGAGCCACTGCACCCAGCCACATTTTTCTTTTAAAAGAAAAGCCTGAATTATAATGACATATATTAAAAATCTGATAAATCTACATGACAGGTACACTAGTGTTTGTTATGCTGTTCTCAGATCTTTTATGCTATTTGGAAGATTCAATAATTTAAAGTAATTAAAAATATATTTTAAAGCACCCAAGTTACTCTTACAATCATCTAGGCTTAATAACCGTTCAAGTATAGGGAACAAGCATAAATAAACTGCAATATCGTGTGTTAAGTTCTACACGAACAAATACAAGTTAGAGGCAGCCATTAAGAAGTCAGAGATTAATTCTCTGATTGGGAGTTGAAGATGGGAGGACACTTTTCTAGAAAAGGAGATTCACTAGCCAGGTTTCAGAGAGTGAACAGGAAGCTTTCTCTGATAAACTGTCTGCAAACACAGTCATATCCTTAATTAATAGTAAGACCAGACAGAAAACAAGAGCACACACTGCATATGGCTGTGCTGAGCTGTGGGGAAAGGTGCAAGCTGGGAGA
This sequence comes from Macaca fascicularis, assembly GCF_037993035.2. Classification (NCBI taxonomy): domain Eukaryota; kingdom Metazoa; phylum Chordata; class Mammalia; order Primates; family Cercopithecidae; genus Macaca; species Macaca fascicularis. The sequence goes on from NC_088388.1 coordinate 29,619,210, forward strand.
CTGTGTTCCTTCTCCATCAAGCCAACCAGAATCATGTGCTAAAAAAGCCAACAAGAAAAAGGGATCACTATGGTACTGACACCATCTTGATTTGTGTCAGTTCACCCATGTGGCAAGGCCTGAGCGCCTGGAGGCCCAATGCTGCTGGGAGGGCCAGGGGATGGAGGGTCCAGTGACCGCAGAGCCTTCTTGCAAAGTGTCCAGGAGGGTCTGCAAACTAGGCGAGAGCGGCGTACGTAGGTGCACATGAATCAAGGTCTAGGGTGGTTGTTACTGTGTACTCACGTAATATGGTTTTCAGCCTTTTTTCCACCCCCTAGGTAACATTCTCCCATCAATCTCAATGAGGGAGGGGAAGAGTGGCTTCCTCTTCCCCAACCCTTGAATATCACTGCTGTAAAATGTAGGGGGTAGTTAATTGATATGAAGAGGTGGACTGAAGAAATTGGAAGAAAAGAAGGTCCAAGGCTGGGCAACAACAGACTTTGGAACAAAAAGCAATAGTAACACCAATGATCAGACCAGGCACCCAGGAGTCCTGAGAGAGCCTACAGGAAAAGGAGGGCCCTCAAGAATTGACCTACAGCAAACTTCGAGGTGGCTGACATCAGATATCTAGCTTTTAGTGAGTGGGGACTGCTACGGCCAGATTGGACTGAACGTAGAAAAACAAAGAAATGAAATGCTGGGCACCACGGGGCAATTTGTACCTCACACACATACACACTACAAATTTGAATCATCTGTTTCGTAAGAATTTTCTTCCCATGGAAGAATTATTCTACAGCAGCGCTGTCCGCTAGAACTTTCCGCGATAACAGAAATGCTCACTATCTGTGCTATCCAATCTCACCAGCCACAAGGGGCTACTGAGCATCTGAAATAGGCTGGGTGTGACTGAGAAACTGAACTTTTACATTTTATTTAAACTTAACTAATTTAAATTTCAGTAGCCCCAGGTGGCTAGTGGCCACCTTACTGGAGAATACAGGTCAGTAACATCCTTCTTACTGTCTACATAGTATTTTAGTATCCTGACACGATCACTCTCCCCTACTAGTGAGCATTTTGTTAGTCTCCAGTGTTTCACCACTATAAACGATACTGCCACAAATACAGGTATCCTCATTGCCAAACTTTTGTACACACTGCAAACTATTTTATTGGGTTAAAGTGCTAGAAGTGGAATTGTGGAGTCAACGGGTCATTTCTGTTTTTAGGGTTTTCCTATACATTAGATTCACCCACTTAAAATAACACAGATGTGTACAGCATTTTACTTTTTTTTTTTCTTTTTTTTTTTTTTTTTAGATAAGATCTCACTCTCACCCAGGCGGGAGTGCAATGGCATGATGTCAGCTCAGTGCAACCTCCGTCTCCTGGGTTCAAGCGATTCTCCTGTCTCAGCCTCCCGACTGAGACTACAGGTGCACACCACTGTGCCTGGCTAATTTTTATATTTTTAGTAGTGACGAGGTTTCACCATGTTGCCCAGGCTGCCCAGCTCAAACTCCTGAGCTCAGGTGATCAGCCTGCCTCAGCCTCCCAAAGTGCTGGGATAACAGGTATGAGCCACTGCACCCAGCTCATTTTACTTTTTACTAGCTATTTTTACATACTACACGATTCTAAGATTCTCAGGACTATCATGTAAAAGTAGAGGGGCCAGGTAATGTCATCTCCTACATATAGACGAGGATATGAGCTGTGAGGCAGCATGTTGCTGGCTTGGGTGGGTCAGATGCTTTTTACAGCCAACATCAAAGAGTGAACCCAGCATTCTGTGATGGGAGACTCCTTGTACTTTGATTAGTGTAACATGGGAAAATGCTTATGCTACATTCATAAGTGAAAAAAGCAGGACATGAAATTATATTTCATGTATGATCAAAACTATCTAAAATCAAACATAATCAATGTGTTAAAAATCTTTAGGTGATAGACTGTATGTTATGTGTTTCTACCTTTTGTCCAAGTTTTTATAATAAATCTATTACTAATCAATAACACTTAGTGAGCAATTTTAAAGTGTGGCTGGGCAGAGTGTCTCACACCTGTAATCCCAGCACTTTGGGAGGCTGAGGCGGGCGGATCACGAGGTCAGGAAATCGAGACCATCCTGGCTAACACCGTGAAACCCCGTCTCTACTGAAAATACAAAAAATTAGCTGGGCGTGGTGGCAGGCGCCTGTGGTCCCAGCTACTCGGGAGGCTGAGGCAGCAGAATGGCATGAATCCGGGAAGCGGAGCTTGCAGTGAGCCGAGATTGCACCACTGCACTCCACCCTGGGCAACAGAGCGAGACTCCATCTCAAAAATAAATAAATAAATAAATAAATAAATAAATAAATAAATAAAAATAAAGTGTTTACATGCATTATCTTATTTAAAATATTTCTACATGGTAAGGACCATTATTATACCTATTAACAGACGAAGATGTGATGGATTTAAAAAGTTTAAGAAACCTAGCCAAGATCAAGGCAAGGAGCTGGAATCTGAACCCAGACTGACTCACTCTAAAGCCTGTATTCTTAATCACCATATTAATGCTCCTCAAACTTTAATATGCACATGTATCACCTGGGGATCTTGTTAAAATGCAGATTCTGACTCAGGGGATGCTGATGCTGTTGGTCTGTCAACTACATTAAGAGTAGCAAAGCTCTACACAATCCATATGGTAAAATCTTAAAAGAGAAAATACACTATACTCAACCAGGAAAATGTTTTCTAATAATTATTTTGATTTTTATTTTTAGAGATGGGGGGTCTTGCTATGTTGCCCAGGCTGGTCTCCACTCCTGGCCTCAAGCGATCCTCCTGTCTCAGCCTCCCTAGTAGCTAGAATTACAGGCATGAGCCACCATTCCCAGCTCTGTTATCAAACAATTTAAATAATGTGAATGCTTAATAATACATAACAAAAATACACCTTCTTCTCAGTAACCTTTAAATCCTCTTTCTATCCATATAAGAGGCCCGAAGTTGCTCTTGTAAATTCCCACCAGCAGACGACTCTTGGGCAGCCACTGGTGTCAGGCTCACTAAGCCCAACTCAAAGTTAGTTAATCAAACTTCTCATCTCATTAGCAGGAAGGATTTTATCCCCATAGCTTCCATTAGTGAGCACTTCTGTAGATCCAGGGAGCAGGTATGTGTAGGAAAGGCCCCTGGGGGCTCCTCAAGGAACGGGTCAGTCCCACCCACCATTCCCACTGCACAAACCACCCAGTCCTCAGCACCTGATGAGCACTTCCCCATACCCACAGACCTTACTTAAAACATTAGAACTGTGTATTCTCTAAATATTTTAACTTTCGAAAACTTGGCAAGCACCAGCTAATTTTATACTTAGAGAATCTTCAATACCCTTTTCATTATGTTCCTAATTCTTCATGTCTTTTTATGTGGGATGATCAGATATTTGTTGTTTAATGAACCTTTTGTCATTTGCAGTAATCCTGTTTATCTATTTTAATGCTTAATGCTATGAAATTACTTATATGATACCATAAAAGTAGTCCTTACATAATAGATTTTATTTCCTTAATTTTTCACTCTATTATCTCTTGGATTTTACTACGTGTCCTAAAGTGAGTAGATAGGTGTTTTCTTTTAAAAAGAATTAGTAACATCTTGCTTTATATTTAGTCTTCAGTTGGCGTATTTATATCGCCTTCCACTTTCCTTTAATGTTATATGTACTGATGTGTTTCCTTCCTGGAATCATTAGGGTGGTTTGACCAGCAAAGTTTTATTTCCTTTTAAACTAGACCAGAAGATAACCAACTGTTCCTTACTATTTCATGTGTTTAATACTGTTTTTGTTTTGTTTTGTTTTGAGAGAGAGTGTCTCATTCTGTCGCCCAGGCTGGAGTGCAGTGGCGCAATCTCGGCTCATTATAACCTCTATCTCCCAGGTTCGAGTGATTCTCGTGCCTCAGCCTCCTGAGTAGCTGGGATTACAGGCATGTGGCACCATGCCCAGCTAATTTTTATATTTTTAGTAGAGATAGCGTTTCGTCATGTTGGCCAGGCTGGACTCCAAGTCCTGGCCTCAGGTTATCTGCCCACCTCGGCCTCCCAAGGTGTAAGCCAGCACACCCGGCCTAACACTGATATCTTAGAAAACAGACCTGCTTTATTTCCTCTTGGTGACCTCCCCTACTTGTTAAGTAAACTATGTAAACTCCCTTCAGATGGAATTAAGATGCATAGCAGTTTTCATTAGCCTGTCAGAAGCCCTTTTGATACGTCACATGCTAGTCTCATAGTGAATCTAATTTATCACCTGATTTTAAACTGCTCTAGTACATTGCCCTATCAAAGGCCTCTTTTTCTTCGCCTTTTTAAGCCAAGGGATATCTTGTAAAGATCTTTCCAAGTCTTTGAAGATCAATGAGACTGTTCTAAACTCCAGCGAAGGAGAAGCAATTTTCACCAAAAGGCAGAATTAGCTTGGCCAGGTAAATTTCATTCACCATGGCTTAGTCTGACTCTCCCAATTCCGTCTCTTTTTCAAAGTCATAGTCATGTCTTTAGTGATCCCCTCCATTCCTTCTTATAGGTAACCTAGAGGAAATCCTACTGTGTGCCTAACACTATGCCAAGCATTGAATCAGGTTCTGGAGTATAACAGTAAATAAGATAGACATCAAAAACACAATAGACTGCATCCCGCCTCACGGAGCTTTAGACACAGGAAAACAAGAATTCTTTTTTCTGTTCAGGATTGTTGCCAAGTCACATCTTATGGGTACTTTCAAAAGATGCTGATGTTGCCCTTCAATTCTGGGCAGTGTTCCTTTCTCTGAAAATATATATATATATATTTATATATATATTCATATTTTGTATATCTCTGACTGTTCTGGTATGCTCATTATTCAAAAACCGAACCCTATGATATTTTTGACATCTGTTAGCTTTTCTTGTATTATCATTTACTTGAATAACATAAATGAACTCTGGGTATGCTAAACCTTTATATCACCACTGCCCTTCACAGGATCCACCAATGCTTATTGTTTCACTATAACATTTACAAGATTAGTTCTATCTTTCATTAATACCAAATATTCTTAACGTAAAAGTCATTCTTTCCAACTTTATCTCTTTTACAGTAGTAAGCACCAACTCATTCCAATCCTGTTTCCCCAGGTTCCTGCCAGCTGGGCTCACTTGCTGGTCTCATACTTTTTAATCAAGCTGATGCCAATGTTTTAATCAATCTGTTTTTGAAACACCTTACTTAGTTCTGTTCTGGTTACTCTTAGCATTAACCATTTTTTACGGCTTGAACTCTGATGAAATACCCTGTGTTGCTAATCACTCATTCCCTCCCCAAATTCCCTCAATTTTATTTTTATAATAAAAAAACAAGTTAAATTTAGAACTTTCCAAATCAATCAAGGGGCTTTTTTCAACTGACTGTGGAACTACAAGTGTGACTAGGGCTCATTTTTCAGCCATGTCCAATTAGTTTAACGACGCCTGGAGAACACTGCTCTGATTCAAAGCTAAAGCTGAAGGAAAATGTTCCAGTAATGCCATCAAAGAGGACACACTTCTGACATTCCCCAAGCCAAACTCACCGGGTCTTATAATAATGAGAAGGGATTTTTAATGCAATAAAATTAAACACCCTTTATGCTTTCATTTCTCTATGCCAACAAACACATAAGTGTACCACTGCCACCTGGAACACTGGCACCTTGGGTTTGCAAGTCTTCTAAATCAAGTTATTCATAAATTCCTTATCCTCGCAGTACCCGGATGCCCAAGGCCTGTTCCAGAGTAAGCTAAAGGGCCTGCCCTCCCTCCCTGTGGCTGCTCTCCAGGACAGAGACAACATCGTCTGCACACTGCGCTATTTGTCTGTCAAAAATCACAGTTCGATTTGGGCAACAGTGAATTCACCCAATTTATCACCAGTCTCTTGATATCACAATGACTCACTAAAAGGAGAGTCCAGTTCTCAGGTCTCTGGAAAGGCCCTGGGGGTGAGTTTAAAATCCTGGGGTTCACTCTGCTCTGCCTGTAGTTAACACTTTACGGCCCTGTGGCATTACTTTCTCACAAGGCACCACTGCCTACTTTCTCACAAGAGCCCCTTAGTTTGAAGCAACAAGATGGGGTCAATTATTTCTAGTTTCTTTCTGGAGCGACACATTAAAATTTCTGCTTCCACAATAAAGAACATCAATCTCTAGTTCAGGAACGTTCTCTCATACATGGACCATATAAGCTTAAAAGCTTAAGCTCAGGGTCAGAAAGTAATTTTAACAATACTTTAAATTCTCTTTTGATATGAGGCATTATCATCAGTGCTATATCTTTGTCTGGAAAATCTATTTCCGGACTTTTTGAACAGTGGGTCCTTCTATTTGGCACCCAGTACTATTTGAGGGAAGTGCTGGGGGAAAAGAAAGCCTTTTGGTGGGTATTCTAACAAAATATTCCCGTAAAGGGGGGAAAAATTGTCTCCATCATTAATATATTCAAAGGCAAGTGTCATGGTGCTAAAATAACTTGTTTATTCTTATTTTTGTTTCTTTTAATAAATTGAGTCTCTGCAAAAGCCAATTTAAACCCCTATACTGATACGTTCTCCACATAGGGGAACAGCAGTTTCTATCAGACAGACAGGCCATTTGAGTAAAATCAACTTGAGATGCCCCCCACTCCAATGGCTCTCTAACAAATCATTCTATCCAATACGATAAGCATGGAGTCAATACTGACATCCCTATGCAATGCTGGAATTCTCCAGCACGAGGTAGATGGTGCGATTCTTCTCCCAACAAATACAGACTTGGATTTCTATTCTATACCAAAGCAGCAGAGCCAGTGGTTAGGAGACCACGCAGACCCACATGCCAATTCTGAAACTATCTCTTACTGGTCGAAGGTTTAGGAAAGTCACTGAACCTTTTAGTTTCCTCATCTATCCAATGGTAGAGCATACTACCTACCTGAATAAACTGCTCTGAAAAAGAAATAAGATCCACCAGCAGAGAAATTATTAAATAAATTATAGTATGTACACATCCCGGAAAGCTATTTTTAAAAGAATGGGTAGGTATATAAGAGCGGAAAGAAAGATGGCCAGGAAGACACATTTATTTGATGTTGTAACGTCTCTGACATCAGGACATACCTAATGGCCAACTGCATCTTCTAAAAGCATGGGGTGTGTGGAAGCTGTGATTCATTGGTCACTGGCAGTGCCTGGGTAAACTTGCTCACAGCTGTTCGTACATCAACACTTCCATCGAGTTATGTGCATGGCTGGTGCTGCACAGGTTGAACTGACCTGCTATTTGGAATGTCCTTTAAAAGATGATGTTAAAATGCGGCATTGAAATGAAAAATTAAACACATTCGTGTATACACAAAGAGGTAGGGAAACAGCATGAATTTGATAATAGTGAAGCAAATATCTCTCACTGCAAGAAATGACTATAATTCCGTATTTTCTTGCAAAGCAAGAGCCAGCGCTTTAAGAGATTTAAAAGAGGAAAACACGAATAACTGAAGGTGTATCAGCTGTACTTCTGAGAGCAGCAAAAGGGGTGTCTGCTCAAGAGCCGAGCAAAGCAAGGGAAGGTGAGGGAAACTGCCAAATTGCTTGGGAATAACTGAAATGTCTAAACAGGAGACAGATGTGACCCACTCACACGGCTCAAAATAAAATTGATGAAATATAGTACTTGAGTTAAACAGTCAGCCAAAAAACTACAGATACAGACAAGCAGGAGCTCATTAAATTATGTCTGTGTGTGTATCTGTATATAAATATAAATCCATGTTAAAAAAAATTGATACATACCGGACGATTCACAGTAGTTACTTAAGGGAGGGGAGAGAAATGGGAAAGGAACATGAAGGAAGATTTTAACGTTTTATTATTGCCATTACTTCTAATTTGTTTGAATTTCGTATCATAAGCACGTACTCAGTCTGTGTATTTTATTTATTTACTTACTTAGTTATTTTTATTTTATTTTTTGAGACGGAGTCTCGCTATGTCATCCAGGCTGGAGTCAGTGGCACGATCTCGGCTCACAGCAACCTCCACCTCCTGGGTTCAAGTGATTCTCCTGCCTCAGCCTCCCAAGTAGCTGGGATTACAGATCCATGCCACCACTCCTGGCTAAATTTTTGTGTTTTTAGTAGAGATTGGGTTTCACCACGTTAGCCAGGATGGTCTCGATCTTCTGACCTTGTGATCCACCCACCTCAGCCTCACAAAGTGCTGGAATTACAGGCATGAGCCACTGCGCCTGGCCCCCATGTACTATTTTTGCAGTGTTTGACATTCAAGAAGTTTACAACAAAATAAGGCACACACAGTCCTGCCACCCTGCCAGTCAGAGTAAACCTTCAATGAATGGGAGTCACTCTCACTCTTCTAAACACCACAAAAGAAAAAGTATCATAGACATTTAATATATGATCCCAGTCCCTCAAGGAGTTTTCAATCTAGCAGGATTTAAAAGAGAGGTTTTATACATACAGTGTACATATATAACCAGGGTATACACACACACATGTACACACGTATATATTGTGTATGACCATAAGGTAAAGAAGGCTATTGTCCAAAAGCCACAGAAGACATTTCTAGCTCAAACCTCAGAAGCCTAGAGCTGGAAAAGTCGCAGAGCACCAATACACGTATACCAATATTTTATCTGGAAACCTAAAGAAGCAAACTAGGACACGTGTCATCACCTCTGAAACCTGTTCAAGAATGACACATCGATTAAATATCCCTGAAGATGCAGTACCCATGTTTGCCTGGGCACTGTGACATCTTCACAGCTCTGTGTTCCCATCAAGGTCCAAGATCCATCAGTACGTCTCCTGTTTAGAAATGCCTCCGAGATAACGCTGGCGCAGAGCCTCTACCCTTCTCAGATAAGGAAGAAGAAGGTCAACAATCCCATTTCCATCAGCGGGTCATTTGGGTCTTTGAGGGCAAAGAACAAGTTTTACATGGCTTTGCCTACCCCTGGAAATAAGACACAGTGCCTGGGTGTGGCAGAGCTGATGGCACAATGACGAACAACCAAATAAAACGTTAAGACATTTCTAGTTATCCAAAGACAAAGAAAATGATATCTGCACACTCAGGAAGCTAGAGCTCCCCACTAGAGAAGGTTTTTCCAAGAGGGTATGGTTTGAGACCAATGGTTCTGAACTGAGACAATGTGCACTTCTCCCCAGGAAGCCATCGTCTTCCTCTGGGTGCCACCTTGCGTCCTGGGAATTCATGCCCAAAAGAAGACAGCTGCAGATAAGTTATGTGGCAAGTCTGAAGAGAGGTGGAAGTACAATTCTTAAGGAAAGTTTGGAACAGAGCGAAGCAAAATGACAGCTGGAGGGGAAAGTGTCTTAAAGGAACTGAAGTTATTATAAAGCGACACAGAGCAACAAAGAGACTTTAGAGAAAAAAAGTGTAAGATGAAAACTTGTAAAAACACACACACACAGCTTGCTGCTGGTAGAGACGATTTTCCCAAGCACCTGCAGAACGACTCAAGTTGTAAGGCCTTTTGATGGCAAGGGAGAAGGAATTATGGGGAGGGAGAGGGGAGCCCAGAAGAACAATACCTACTCTGTGGAGTGGAGGAAGGGGAACTTCCAGGGTTAGGATTTCAACACAAGGCTTCCAAGGCAAACTGGCAGCTTGTGCTCCTGCAGCCCTCAGGGATAGTGAACCTCCCAGGTTTAACATTCAGGGAACCAGGTGGCTTTTGGTGTCAGCTGTCACCTGCCTGTCACCTGCTTTCTCTGCATATGTCTCTCCCAAGGAAACCACATATAGAAAATTCCAGAAGTTTTCACTCTTAACACAAGAGGAAAGCGAGAGGGAAAGGGTCAGTGCTGAGGGCATTTCTGGTTAAGAATGGGTTTTCCCATGGAACTGTGTGGCTACAAAACATAAAGCCAAAGCCCAAAGGCCCTTGAGAGTAGGATGGCGTCTTGACCCCCTGCATCCAGAAGACACATTTAGGATGCACAGAAATGTGCTCAAGATGCATCCACCCTAGACCAGGGGTTCTCAACTAGGGGCAATGTGGCAATGTCGGGAGGCAGTTTTGGCCATCACCACTCTGGGTGAAGAGGAAGCCAATATGGGCATCGAGAACTAGTGATGCTGCTGTGACCATCCCGCAATGTACCGGACAGCCCCCACAACAAAGAACTATCCATGCCAAGGTGTCATTGGTACCAAGGCTGAGAAACCCTGTCCGAGACTAACCCCATCCCTGAAACCACCTCCAAAAGCCCTAAGAATCATACCTCAAGTAAACTTTTGCTATTCCCCCCGACCAAGCAGTTACTCTGCCATAAACATCCACGTACTATCTTAAGATATATTAAACATCAAGCCAACGATGTGACAAGCAAATATGGCATATCAAAAGTACCTGGCTGCTCTCCCAGCAAACATCTTCAAGGCACTCCTTAGCATCCAAGTGAGTAGATATTTTCACAGCAATAGAAGGCAGTTTTATACATATGCACATGCGTACACACAGACACACACACACACACACACACACACGAGCAGACAACTTAAAAATCTCCCTGGTTGTCACGTAGAGACACTGGCAAAACAACAACAGCAAAACTGCATGGTTAGAATGGCCCAAGCATTTCCTAAGTATTTCTAAGACAGAAAGAGGAGAAAAAGAACAAACAAGAAAACCCAACAACCAAAAATAGATCCGTCCCTGGGGCAATCCCACAGCTAAAAACAGTTCCATCACTCCAAGGCATGTCCATGCTGTACTTATTTTTTTAATTCTAAAATACAATAAACACATTTTAAGGGTGGAAATATGAATTTAGAGCTCAAAGAATAAAAACGAAGCCCCATGTGAGTACAATTCGGGTCAAGAAATCGAACCCTGGCTGGTATCATGTCCCCGCCTAGCGTGTCTGTCACTCACCCACACACACAGCAAAAGGACCAGAGTTATTCTGAAAAAGGTTCACCTTCACATAAGGATTGAGATGTACTTTATGTATTTACCATGAACACCAAAGTGTCCTGCAGAGAAAGCTGATGTCTCTGCTGAATAAATCCTGGGCAGTGACCACAAAGTGAACAGATATGGGGAGGGGGAGCATTCATGTACACAATCTCATTGATTCTGTCAATTCACAAGAGTGATGTGGAGGAAAGGCATGGAAGCATGGTGCAGGAAGGCTGGAAACAGAACGGCAACAGCCCAGGTTGGGGGCAAGGAGAAGCTTAAGTTACAATCTAGGCTTCAGCCTTTATTGTGGTATCCTGGGTATTATCAGTCTCTCCTGAACCACACAATGATTTCCTGCCACATGATATCCTTGGCAAGTTTCAATGGGATCATGTGCTTAAAGTAATGAGCAAAGCATCTCACACACAGGAGATGTTTCACTAATAGTGGGTTCCCTCTCTTCCCCTTGCCCACGCAAACAGGCAAGGCTGTAAAGGCCAATTCTTTTTTCTTTTTTTTTTTTTTTTAATTGAGGCAATCTTGTTCTGGGGTGCAGTGGCGCGATCTTCGCTTACTGCAACCCCCACTTCCCAAGTTCAAGTGATTCTCCCACCTCGGCCTCCAGAGTAGCTGGGATTACAGGCACACGTCACCACGCCTGGCTAATTTTTGTATTTTTAGTAGAGATGAGGGTTTCACCATGTGGGTCAGGCTGCTCTCCAACTCCTGACCTCAAGTGATCCACTCGCCTTGGCCTCCCAAAGTGCTGGGATTACAGGCGTGAGCCACCACACCGGCTTAAGGCCAATTCTTTAATATGAAATTACTTGATTATAAGTGTTCCTAAACTCCAAATTCTCTAAACTGCTTTACAAAGGTGACAAGTCCACTTTCAATTTATCCTGCAGACTGGCTGAAAGGTGTCTAAACCACTCTTCAAGGCCCAGAATTTACCACCCCACCCTCTCCTACTCTAATCTCTCTCCCTCCCCCACCTATCCCAGAGTAAATGGCCTAAGTTGGCTGTCAGGAAAAAACATCTCACACCCCAGTAGGGAGCCTCAGTCACATCTCTTTGAAGATGAAAAGCAACAAGGTGTGTTTATTTGTACTCTGGTGTACAAGGCCTCTTCTAGGCCTCATCTTCCTGAGCTGAGCTGTGCTGAGCTGTGCACAGCCACTCAGCTAGTTAAAAACAACAAAACCCATCCCTCGCACCACTAAGCAGATCTTTGCAGGAGAAAAGGTCAATACTCACTGCTGGGAGTACACACGGGAAAATCAAGCCTTTTCACTGATAAACAATGTCAGAAGGTCTAGGCCAAGGTCAGTCCTGGAGGAGGTGAGAAGATGGGGCCATCACCCAGCATGGCCGCCTTTGGAAATATCTCAAGCCCTACACACTTACACCCACTGACTGCACCCACATGCAGGAAAACTGGACATCAGATGACGTGACCCGGGCTGAGTCTCTCTCGCAGGATACATTAAAAAATAGTCACGGTGAAAATCAATGCTTCACTTCCCTAACACAAATAAAAACAAAGGAAGAAAAAAATACACAAGAAGGTTTCTAAGAAGGTTCCTGGGCCGGGCGCAGTGGCTCAAGCCTGTAATCCCAGCACTTTGGGAGGCCGAGACGGGTGGATCACGAGGTCGGGAGATCGAGACCATCCTGGTTAACACGGTGAAACCCCGTCTCTACTAAAAAATACAAAAAACTAGCCGGGCGAGGTGGCGGGCGCCTGTAGTCCCAGCTAGTCGGGAAGCTGAGGCAGGAGAATGGCGTAAACCCGGGAGGCGGAGCTTGCAGTGAGCTGAGATCCGGCCACTGCACTCCAGCCTGGGTGACAGAGCGAGACTCCGTCTCAAAAAAAAAAAAGAAGGTTCCTGAATAAAAAAGGCCTCCAAACTGCTCTTGGAATGTCAGTGGCTTTCCAGCCCCACAAAGACCCAGGCTCTAACTAGGGTTCAACCTTGACCCCGGGATTCTTTGTCACAGACTAACAGATGGAGACAGAAATCCAAAGTCTTGGCTTTTACAATCTCTCTTGTTTTATCAACTTCCCAGAAGAGGATCGAAGCACAGGCTATGGGATGGAGGGTTAGGGTCTCTGGTCTGGCTATGAAACCCAAACTGAACCAAACAGGCTTTTCTTATGGGCTGGGCGCCCAGGAGAATCTGGTTGACATTAGGAAAAATGACCAGCCCTGTTTCTGGCAACACTTGGGTCAAAGTGAAGTCCATGCTAAAAAGATGATGCTTAATGTAACATGAAAGATGCACACACTCCAACCTGCCTAGATGTTTCTAAGGAAGCAACTGTAAAGGTAATTCAAAGCCCTCAGATAATGGAAAACGCACTGGGGACAGTTACGCTATTCCTCCCCCTACCCCTCCACTCCCCACTATGACCATTTTATTTATTTTAGCCCTATTTTAGATGTACACACACACATTAAATAGCCACTGCTGACCAGAGAGGGACAAAATTAACTTTACAACTATTTTTACAGAGATGGAGACTCAACTAAAGCAACCCAGTACCAACTGGGAGATGCAATAAATAACAGTTTCTATTTGGCCACAGTGGCTCTCCCAGGGCACACACAAGAGCCAGCTGTCCTTCTCAGATGCTATGAGGGGACACACCACAGCTACACAAATTGAATTTGTGAATCCAAACAGGTCTTCATGTCTGTAGACGCCCTGGAAATCGACCTGCTCTAACAGCCTCCAAACAATTCACACCTGCTCCTGGGTGCCCAATGTCCTGTGAGAACTCTCTCCCCAGGTGTACTAATTTAAGGGCACTCTCACCCAGACCTGGTTAAAAATCCACAGCAGTCACCAGGAGGTCTAGCCCCTCCCTGGAAGCCCAGCAAACCCACAAGCATCTAAATGGGGTATCAGAGGAGAGGAGATGATGTCATGGGTCTGAGAGCAGGAAAGGCTGCCTAGTGGGCTGTGAGGATGCCCAGGACCAGGGACATCAAGGAAGAGGGGATAGTTCCCTTTAACGCATTCATATCTCCAAGGGACAGCTCAGAATGAAGTGAGCCTCAACTTAGCAAACCCACACACCACCAAAGACACCTCGACAGCCAAGCTGCTAGAAGCACTTGGCAAAACAGGGCAGCTATTAGATATGCGGATGGCACAAACGCCAGGCAGGCAAGACTCTACTGAAGAAAGTTCACTGGGCCCTGTCACCCACATTCTGGGCATCAGATGCCCAGAAATAAACGTCAAAGGACCAAGGGCGGGTCCAGCCCAGGAGGGACAGCTGACAGCTGTGGGCGGCGGGCAGGGGCAGAGGAGGAAGGGCTCCCAGGCTGGAATTCGGATCGTGCCCACATCAGCAGAAAAGTTCCTGGGAACAGCACGCTGTCTGGAAGGGAAGCAGGCTTGCTGCGGTCCAGGCCCCGGGATGCACACGCGGTAGTGATGCCAAGTTCAAAGGGCCGCCGGATGAAGCCCCGTGTCCTCTCCCAGGGCCCCTCGCCGGTCAGGGCGCCTATCGCCGGGCAAGCAGGGTGGTCAGACGTCTTAAATAAAGCTTCGGTTCCCAGGATCAGAGGGAAAAATGAAGAATTCCCAGATCCGGCCCTGCTTCAACTCACTTTACCCAAACCAAACAGACCCAGAGAGGAATGAAAGGAAGCAGCTTTCCTACTCCCTCCGCGGTGCAAGTGGGGAAACTGAGGCACGGAGAGCACGCCAGAGACTCGGGAAGAGGCCCCGAGGAGGCTAACGCAGCCGCGCGCGCCCGGGCGTCTGGGAAGACGAGACCAGGGAAGAGTTCTCTCCTCTCCTCTCCCCGCCTCCGTTCCTCAACACACACAACACACACACAGCCACACTCGAGCTACGCCCAATCGGGGCAGCCGCCGGGCTCCCCAGACCCGGACCGCACAGAGCCCCGCCCGCGCACACAGCACAACACGACCCGGCGCGCACGCCCACACAATAGGACGGCGCGCACCCCGCGGCGGCCCCTCCGCAGGGTCCCGGCCAGCCGGGCGCCGGGGTCCGCCCTCCGCGCACACCCACGCCCGGAGAGCGGCCCGTGCCCGGGAGGGGACGCAATGGCACCCGGCCGCCGCGCCCCGCACCCCTTGCCCCGCGGGAAGTTCGCCGGCCGCCCCCCGACTCACCCGCGGCGCTGCTCAGCAGCAGGCACAGCGGCCCCAGCAGCCACATGGCGCGGCCGCCGCTCCCGCTGCCCGGCGCCGTCGCTGCCCCCGCGGCCTCGGCGCTGACCCCGCCCCTCGCCGCGCCGGCCCCGCCCTCCCGCCTGTCCCTCCTCCCGCCAGCCCGCCCAGGGCCCGGCCCCGGCCCCGGCCCCGGCCCCGGCCCGGCTCCGCTAAGTTTTGCAAGCGCCTGGGCTGCGCGTGGCCGCCGGCATCCTACCCTGGGTGTCCTGACTCCGAGGGGCCGCCGAGAGGGGCGGAGGGTTCACCCTTTCGGTCTCTCGTCGCCTCCCGGGTCTGGCCGCGGGGGTCTTCTAACAGCCTGGACTCTGTTCTCTGCCTCCTTTTGTCCCTCTCATTTCTGCCTTTGCTTCCACACCCAGCGAGATGCAGCGCCCAGCCCAAAACTTGAGTTCTTTACTCAAACTACAAAGTGAGTTTACTACCGAGAGAGAAAAACTTAAAGGGCCAAATCTTATGAGAAAATTGTAGTATATTTTTAGTAGCGAGTGTGGAATACCAGTGCTTCTCAAACTTTAATATGCATCCGGCACACTTGACGATCTTGTGAAAATACTGACTCTTTGATTCAGTAGATCTGGCGTGGAGCCTGAGTTTCTGCATTTTTACCATCGTGGCTGATTCCAAGGCTGATGATCCTGGAGCCACAGGTAAGAGCAGCTGACACCTTCCATGCACACAGGGTGGACCACACGAGTTATTTTGTCTGCATAGTGTCCACCTTGACCTGTTGAACGTTTGGGACCCAATTTGGAAAAAGTAAAATTAAAAAAAAAAAAAAAAAAAAGGTCATGAAAGGCTCAATGCAAAACATATAGCTGCACCAATGCAGTTGCTTCTAGAGGGCACTGGTGAAAAGTCCCAAAAGACTTAGATAGTGGAAGAAGGGGATGACGCTTTTGTGCTCCACTCTGTCCGACCCCCCCCCAAAAAAAAGCAAAAGACTAATGCAAATAATTGCCAAAAACTGGAAACAACTCAAGTGTCCATCAACTGATAAAATGGATCAACAAATTAAAGCTTTTGGGGGCAGTGCCACTGTTCTAATCTTGATTATAGTGGTAGTTACACAACTGTATACATTTGTCAAAACAATAGAACTGCATCCCTAAAATCCACCCCTCGAAAGGGCTAAGTTTACTTTACACAAACTGCACCTGGCTGAAGGAAAGGGGAAGGTATGGGTACAGGGGCAGTTATAAAAGGGATGCCTGCATCAGATTTTGGGATGCCCTGGAGACACTCTGAAGGGTGTTAAGATTCAATTACTTTACTTTTTAATTGCCTGCCGTAGTCTGGAAACATAAAGGCTCAAATGGATCAGGTCACAATTTTAAAATACCAACGATAGTTCGAGGTAATGAGAAAATGTGATATAAGGGAAGAAAGTTTAACAAGTTCCGTAGTTCGTAGTACATATGGAAATATAAATCAATTATCTAAATGATTTGGCATTCAGGGCTTTTATCTTGGGATTGATGAATATTAAGGACATTGTCCCATGGGCTTTAAGGAATTTTAAAGCCCTTAAAATTTTATGCAAAATTTCCTGTGCATGTGAGTATGTGCATTGTTCCAGGAAGCTTGTTGGGAAGAGGCCCCCTGCCTTTGATAACAATATCTGAGGGGGTGAATAAGCAAATAATTTCTCCTACAGCTGCTCTTTTGCCTCTAAACATTAGGGATATGGAAAGATAATGCGACTGATCCAGTGCTATAGTTCTTGTTTCCTTAGGTTTCTTTGGGCACATCGACTTCCTTACTTTGCAAGTTTCACTCTGACTCTCTCTCTCTCTCTCTTTCTCTCTCTCTCACATGCACACAGGCACACACACTTTTAAATATATTAATGTTTTTGAAATCATTTGGACTAATGTAAAACCTTATTTAAGGTCAACTGTTGTTTTTATTTATTTATTTATTTATTTATGAGACAGAGTCTCACTCTGTTTCCCAGGCTGGAGTGCAGTGGCACATTTCGGCTCACTGCAACCTCTGCCTCCCGAGTTCAAGGGATTCTTCTGCCTCAGCCTCCCGAGTAGCTGGGACTACAAGTGCCTGCTGCTGTGCCCAGCTAATTTGTGTATTTTTCATAGAAACGGGGGTTTCACCATGTTGGCCAGGCTGGTCTCCATCTCCTGACCTCGTGTCTGCCCGCCTAAGCCTCCCAAAGTGCTGGGATTGCAGGTGTAAGCCACTGTGCCCGGCCCAACTGTTGTTTTTGTAATTAT
Source organism: Macaca fascicularis (assembly GCF_037993035.2). Classification (NCBI taxonomy): domain Eukaryota; kingdom Metazoa; phylum Chordata; class Mammalia; order Primates; family Cercopithecidae; genus Macaca; species Macaca fascicularis. Next base: position 29,636,653 of record NC_088388.1, read on the forward strand.
ACTAAATCACTGCCAACCTCCTCCTCACCATATAAGCTGGGCAGGAGATGAAACCATTCTTTATACTTTATTACTCTCCTTTTTCCCAGTTCTTTAGAATTCCAAGCACAAAACATTCAGTTTCCGGTCGGGCACGGTGGCTCACGCCTGCAATCCCAGCACTTTGGGAGGCCGAGGCGGGCGGATCACGAGGTCAGGAGATCGAGACCATCCTGGCTAACGCGGTGAAACCCCGTCTCTACTAAAAATACAAAAAATTAGCCGGGCGTGGTGGTGCGCGCCTGTAGTCCCAGCTACTTGGAGGCTGAGCCAGGAGAATGGCGTGAACCCGGGAGGCGGAGCTTGCAGTGAGCCGAGATCGGGCCACTGCACTCCAGCCTGGGCAACAAAGCCAGACTCCGTCTCAAAAAAAAAAAAAAAAAAAAAATTCAGTTTCCAGGAAATGTGAGAGATTTCAGTGCTAATTGTTTACGTCCTATGGATCCAATCAATCTTTTTTAAGATTGGTTTAATAAAAATCAAAAACAAAGTGGTTTATGTCTCTTATTTACCAAGAGACACTCTGACCATGCATGTGTGCTTCTGACACGGTTGCACATTGCTGAAGGAGGGAAGAAAGAATGTCTTCTCTCTGTGGGCCTCCATACAATGCTCTGTAGTTTGCAAACATTTTCTCATTTACTCCCCACAGCGGCCCCTGCAACATTACAGGTGAAAATAGCACAAACTGAACTTGTGGTATGTCTGAGATGTGCTCCTATGCTCATTTCTCTTGCCACAAACTAGCTCTATGACCTTGTGCAAGTTATTAGCCTCTCTGAGTCCTAGTTTCCTTATCTGTAAAATGGGGATTACAGTATCACCTGGATCTTAGAGTTGCTGTCCAGGATTTAAAAGGATAATATATATAAAGTCTCTAGTATGGTACCTTGCACACAGTAATTGCTCAAGAAGCATTAGCTTTTGTGTAGTTCTGGTACATACTACAAGGCAACTGTTGTGGAAGCCAGCTTCTGAGATGGCTCTCAAAGCTTCTAACCTTCTAGCATCCATGCCTTTGTGCAGTGTCCTTCCACACTGAATGGGGCTGCCATATGTGACCAATGGCTATTGTGGAAGTGACAGCAGATAACTCCAAGATTGAGTCAAAAAGGACATAGCAGTTTCTCCTTTGTTCTTTTGATAACTTGGCTTGGGGGAAGCCAGCCACCATGTTGTAAGGACACTCAAGCACCCCTGTGGATATGTCTACATGAGAAGAAACTGAGCTTCCTGCTGTCTTGCCAGCCTTGGAGTGAACCATCTTGGGAGTAGATCCTCCAGCCCCAGTAAAGTCTTTGAATGACTGTACCTTGGCTAACGTGATTGACCTTGCAGTGAGCTGGAATAGAACCCCCAGACACTCCCAAATTCCTGATACACAGAAACTGGCAGAAATAATAAATGTTCATTCCTGTTCTAAGCCACTAACTTTCAGGATAATTCACATGCAGTAATAGATAACTAGTATATCTACCTTTAAGGTCATCCGTAGGGTTGACTTAATGGTTCTATAGGATCTTTTAAATAAGTTAGTACATGGGAAACACTTAGAATATTGCCTAGTACATAGTAAGCACTCAATATATGTTAGTTTTGTTATCATAGTTTTTTTTTTTTAATTGTCAGTGTCTTACCTCTCTCACAAAGCGCCTAAGACGCAGACCTTTCAAACTTTCAAAAAAATATATTTAAACTTGAATAAGAGTAGGAACTTGTGGCAACTGACAAGAAGATAAAAGGAGCAGGGACACTGGAAGGACCAAACCTTACCTATAAAAAGTTTACTGACACCAAGTCTGCCTTAGTTTGATTCACTTCATAAAAATCAGGCAGAGACAGTAGGAGACGTTCAACTCCCCCAGTCACTTCTGTGACTCATGGTTTCTATGGTTCCATATTTCTTGCTCTCTGCTCTCCCTTCCCTTCATCCGATTTTCATTCTTCTCTCCAATATGTGAAGAAAATAGAAATTCACTTGAGGATTCAGCCAAGGAAGGCTTACTCTACTCCAGATTATAGTGGGTGGTGGAAACTGCCTACTGAGAAGCTGCCTGGTATAAGAAGATCGCTAAGTCCCTCCCAGATACATCACACATACACACTCTCTGACACGTACACACTCACACACACACACACACACACTCTCACACACACTCACACACACACACTTTCTACCCCCAACATAAAAGCAGGAGGCCACAGACTCAGGTAACTAAGAGAATGGGCTTTGAGGGGGCTTGATACACCTGGGGTCCTAGGTTCCCCTACTTCCTAGCTATGTAAGGCTGAGAAACTCAGTGTATCTCTGAGTCTCAATTTCCTGTGAAATGAGCATAAGAACTGTACCCACCTCCTAGGTTTGTTGTGTGAAGCAAAAGGACTCTTTCTCCTTCCTTTATTTATTTGACAAACAGTTATTACTGTTGTAGGCTCTGGATTTCTGCAGTGAACAAAACCAATTCCCTATCCTCAGGGAGCTCACAGTATATTGAGATGTAGATGAGTATTAAATTAACAAATGACCACATCATGTAGTGTCATAAGAGTATATAATGTAAGGGCATATAATATAAGGGTGTATGATGTCATAAGGGCTATGTGAAGCATTTAGCAGAGTTCCTTATTGTATAACTCAGGTGTTTTCAGCTCTTATTTGTATTACAGACTTAGAACCTACATGTGAGGGAGGAGTAAGGCCAGGAAACATGAAGGCTAAAGCTGCAGAAAAAGCCTGCTGTATTGCCTGAAATTGATTTGGAAAAGAAAAAACAGGGAGAAAAGCCTGCTGTCAGCAAGCTCTGAGACAGCCCCTAATGATCCCCATCTCCAAATATTCACACCCTTGTGCAATTCCCTTCCCTTGAGTGTTGCTGGACCTAGTGACTCAATTCTAGCAAACAGAATATGGCAAAAGCAGGGGGATGGTCTCTTCCAAGATTAGGTTGCAAGAAGACTCTGGCTCCTATCCTTGGTCTCTCTCTCTCTTGCTAGCTGCCATGTTGTGAACTGCCTGTGGAAAAGCTCATGTGACAAAGAACTGTAAAGGCCTTCAGTCCACAGCCAGTGAGGAATTAAGGTCCTCAACCCAAGAGTTCACAAAGAACTAAATCCTACCAACAACCGCAGAAGTGGGCTTGGAAGCAGATCTTCCCCAGTCATGCCTTCAGATGAAATTACAGCCCCAGCTGACAGCTTTACTAAAACCTCATGACAGACCTTAAGGCAAAGGTACCCAGCTAAGCTGTGTCCAGATTCCCAACCCAGAAAAACTGCAAGATTATATATGTTTGTTGTTTCAAACCATTAAGTTTTGAGCTAATTTATTACTTAGCAAAAGACAACTAATACAAAGCCTTACAGCAAACATCAGGTCTGTGAATACTTAACATCATTGAATCTCACTTACCAGTTACCCTGAGAAAGGCAGGAACAGAGGACTGTCATTAATCAAGTGCCTGCTTCTGGCATTGTATATTTAGGATCACATTTAATTTTTACAATAGTATTTGAAATAGACATTATTATCTCTTTTACACAGATGGGGAATCTGAGGCTCAGAGAATTAAAGACTTCCCCCGAATAATCCAGTGAATAACTGAGATTTGAAGCAGATCCTATTGATTCTAAAAGGTTCCCACAATACCATGCCAAACCATGCTGCCTACTACAGCAAAATAATCCCCAATGTATAAAACACAAAATGCATTTGCAGCTTCGAAGATAATGTGTTCACTGGGTTTGAGCTAGAAAGCTCAAGATGTTCAGCACATCAAACAGAACTTGATTTATTTTGTAATACAATTACAAACTAGAAAACTGAAAACTAGAAAAGTTTTCAGGATGCATCTAATCGGTGTAGCCTCCACCCACCCCCAAAACATGCTGAGCGTGAGAGTTCTTTCAGCTAGAAATTAAAGTCGTCCCAGAGCTGCCAAATGTATCTATATATTTTTAAGTTGTCATACTAATCTACAAAAAAATACTGCTGGGAACCAACAGAGTTCTTGTAATTCATGTTTAATATAGTCAGAAGCTTGCAGAAAAGAGAGCTGCTGACATATATTAATGAAAATTTTGCACCATCTGAAACTGACATTTTTACCCCTCATTTTTTAAAATGTGCAGTTGGTTATTTATTTTAATGCCTTAGTTTTATTGTCCCTTGAATGAAGTTGTCGACCCCCTTAAAAGGATGATTTCTCATACGTGACTAGACCTGAAACCAAGGAACAATGATAGGAAAAATAAATTTAACGTGCGGGGTAGCAAGAGAAATTTTGGCCAGGTTTTCCCATAGTCACATTTCATTTTCTTTCTCATTTGGAATAAAAGGTAGATTTATTAAATGTATAAACCTATTCTTGGTCTATCAATTTGATGGGGAAAGCTGTCATTGAACTGCATAGATCTGCAGAATGCAGTACTGTAGTCATGAGCTACTCCTGACATTGAGCATTTGAGATGTGGCTATCCTCAACTGTGATATGCTCTTAACTATAGAATGCAAACTGAATTTCAAACACTTAATACAAAAAAGAATGTAAAAGATCTCAGTAGGATTTACATTGCATTGAAATATGTATTGGAATATATAGAATTAACTAAAACAATATTAAAATTACTACATAATTCTTTGTGCTTTTATTATGTGGCTCCTAGACAATTTTAAATTTCATTTGTGGCTTCCATAGGGGCTCACAACATATTTCTATTAAACCGAACTGATATAGATAATATTTTATTTCATGAATGAAAACATGACCCTTTGGAGTTTCTGGCAACATAGTTGAAAATAAGTCGTCTTGTCCATCACTGACTTATGAAGGCCTTTTTTTTCCTCATGGTTTCTCCATCTGACTAATTCTGCCTCAAAGCTCTCTTAACCATATAACCTAGACACAAAGTTCGTTGATATGGAAGTGATATTAATGTCATAATTTTGGAATTACAAATGCACTACAGGGTCAAGAGGAAGGAGATAAATTGGAAAAAATCCGCTTTAGACAACATGAACATTTGTCACTTGGATTCAGAAAAAAACACAACACTGAGGCTGGGTGCAGTGGCTCATCCCTGTAATCCCAGCACTTTGGGAGGCCAAGACGGGTGGATCACTTGAGGTCAGGCATTCGAGACCAGCCTGGCCAACATAATGAAACCCCCATCTCTACTAAAAATACAAAAATTAGCTGGGCGTGGTGGCGGGCACCTGTAGTCCCAGCTACTCGGGAGGCTGAGGCAGGAGAATCACTTGAACCCTGGAGGCAGAGGTTGCAGTGAGCCGAGATCACACCACTGCATTCCTACCTGGGCAACAGAGCGAGACTCCATCTCAAAAAACAAAAAAAAAAGAAAGAAAGAAAGAAAGAAAAAACAACACAAAATAAGACCTCCGTTTTCAGTGGGAAAGTTTATAGAGTAATTAACTGACAAACCAGAAGTCACAGGAGCTATTCAGTCGGTGACAAATGTGAGAAAATGATTCCAGCATGCCTGGGTCTGACTACCTTCCCTAAGTAACAAACTCTGTTTCACAGACAAACAGATAGGCAGCTGATTTTAATAAGAGCTCTCATAAAAACCGTCTGGAAGATAAATAGATTTACATTTTTAATCTGACATTATTGGAACATTTTTCCTGCATGGTGAAAACTCCACTTTAATAATTTAAGTTGTTTTTCTCGGTGTACCTCAGCCTACTTCTTTTAAACACCTCTTCAAGTTAGGTTCTTTGGGCTTGATTGATTTTAATGTTTAAATGCTTAATTTCAGGCACTGTTAGATTGCTAACCTGGGACTGATGTGTGGGTTTGTAGTTCAACTTGGGCAGGGGGCGGGGGTGTGGCAGAGGTGATGGGTTTCGCTGAGCTTTCAGTGAATTCCCACACTCAGTGTGGAAGGGAGTGAACAAAAGGGACAGGGAACAGAAATTATCGTACAGCTTTCAGGGCCTTGCAGCATACATGTAATAAAAACGCAGATCGTGGGTGTTGTTTGCTTTTGTTAGGCATTCATAGCAGCTCCTTAAAAATAGCTAGTGCCCTCTACCTTGTCATCTAAGACCTTGTCATCTAACCACATCTAGAAATGTGGTTATAAGCCTAGAGTCCTCGCTCTGCTGGACTCCCCTGCGTCATCAGTCACCAAGATTTGTAGATTCCATAAGCTAATGTGTCTTAAATCCAATTCACCCCTCTCCCTCTCCCTCCCTCTTTCTGTCCCTTAGTTCACACCCCCATGTACCTGTGCCTGGGTTACTTCAACCGCCTCCTCACTGGCGTTTTCAGGTCTTGTCTTGCTCCTGTTCAATCTGCTTAAAAGCTCCATGGCTCCCTGTTGGTGATAGGACAAGCTCAGACTCCTTAGCTGAGTATATCGTTTATGATCTGCTGCTGAGGCTGATGACCATGGGCGGGGGGCAGAGAAAAGTAGAAGAGTAGAAAAAGTAGAAAAGTAGAAGAGTAAGACCAGAGGGTTGGGCAGGAAACTTTTAGGGATATAAAGGAGTTTAGTCATTATCCTATGAGCAATGGAAAGTCACAAATGCTCAGGGTTTTTTTCTGTTGTCTTTTTTTTTTTTTTTTTTTTTGAAACGGAGTTTTTGCTCTTGTCGTCCAGGCTGGAGTGCAATGGCGTGCGATCTCAGCTCACTGCAACCTCTGCCTCCTGGGTTCAAGTGATTCTTCTCCCCCAGCCTCCTGAGTAACTGGGATTACAGGTGTGTGCCACCACGCCCAGCTAATTTTTGTATTTTTAGTAGAGATGTGATTTCACCATGTTGGCCAGACTGGTCTCGAACTCCTGACCTCTGGTGATCCACCCGCCTTGGCCTCCCAAAGTGCTGGGATTACAGGCGTGAGCCACCACGCCTGGCCACAAATGGTCAGTTTTAAGCAGGGGCATGGCATGAACAGATTTGCCTAGTGGTTAAAAGCAAGGGTTCTGGAATTCAACTTAAATTAACGTCTGACCATGCCACCTAATTGTATGTCCTTGGGCAACTTACTGAAGCTTTTTGGACCAGTTTCTTTGATTATAAAATGAGAATTAAAACCTCTATGAGATGGGCACACTTTGTGAGAGCTAAATGAGATCATGCTCGGCATACTACTTGACACACAGGAAGCATCCCACTAGTTTTTTATTCATTTATTTTTTATTTCCATAGGTTTTGGGGAAACAGGTGGTCTTTGGTTACATGAATGTTATTTAGTGGTAATTTCTGAGATGTTCATGCACCCATCACCTGAGCAGTATACACTGTTCCCAGTTTGTAGTCTTTTATCTCTCATCCCCCTCCCACCCTTTCCCCTGAGTCCCCAAAGTCCTTTCTATCATTCTTATGCCTTTGCATCGTCATAGTTTAGCTCCCACTCATAAGTGAGAATACATAATGTTTGGTTTTTCATTCCTGAGCTACCTCACTTAGAATAATGTCTCAATTCCATCCAGGTTGCTGCGAATGCCATTATTTCTTTCCTTTTTATGGCTGAGCAGTATTCCATGGTATACATATACCACAATTTTTTATCCACTCGTCAATTGATGAGCATTTGGGCTGGTTCCATATTTTTGCAATTGTGAATTGTAAGCACCCCACTAATTTTAACTATCATTACTATTAATAATTCCTACTCTTTCTATGCTTTTTCTAACCCCTCAAGACTGAGTTCAGCCCTGTTCCCGTGTGCTTTTATAACACCTTGCATTTATCCCTGTTTGTAGGACGTCTGAGTCTGTATCTTAATTGACTATTAATGTGTTATTTCCCCCATCAATCCATAGCTCCCTATGGTCGGGAACTATGGCTGATGTGCGGTAGAATGAATGACTACGTTCTATTGCTTTGTACTTCGATTCACATTATCTCTTTTGTTCTCTCCTTATCTCCACTTTACAGGTGTGATAACAAAGGCTCACAAAAATCAAGTTTTAAGCCCCAAGTCCTGCAGTGAATGAGCAGCAGAGCTGCAGCTCGTCTCAGTCCTGTGAATCGCACCATGGCCTGGAAGGAAAAGTTTAGGGCAATATAACCCTCTACAAACAACCTTCCGAAGCAGGACGAGTGTTTTCACAAAGCTTCATGGAATGTCGAAGTGCAGGAACAAAATATTTTAGCTGGAAAAATAACACGTAGCCAGAAATCAACCCCAATCCTACCAAAAATAATGATGCCAGGAAACAGAGCTACATACACAAAAGGGAATGTGTACCAGGATACACATAATAAAGTCACCTTGGCAAAGCTGGTGTCCTGGCCAAGCCAGAGGAGTGATTCAATTTAAGAGAGAATTGGAAGGAGGACATGTGCCCTAGCTAGTCCATCGGAAGAAGTGTGCCAACCCACTGCCTTATCACCATAAGCCTGATCATAGCAAAACTACGGAGTAGTTAAAATGAAAATTTCCAAGGTAGAAGAAGATCAGGCAGTGGTAATACTGGAAGCTGGCTGCATAAGCCAGTGGCTCAGATCTCACAGTGCAGGGCCAAAGAAGACAAAGTTGAAGTCAATACTGATACGGGCCAGTTGGCTTTGCACTGAGGAGGCAAAAAGTTCTATGGTCACTGACTAGAACCTTCATCCCACTCAGTCATCCTGCCAATGCTGGTGTTTGGGGTCAAAAAGGGATTGGGAAAGAGTGTGGAAGACCTATTTCCAGTGTTGACAAGCAGGGCTTACATTCAGACAGAGAACGCCAATACAGACAGTCAACTGTTGAATAATAAAACACCTCTGGACCAGTTGGGGGCTGATCCCCCTGGGTGCCTCCCATATCACCCCAGCTACCCCTGGAGCTCCCTGATGCAGTGACCATTTGGGATTAAAGCTTCATGCAACTAGTTGATGCCCTCTGTTTTGAATATCATTTCTGATCACAACTACTAGAAAATAGCAAATAACTACCATTCATTCATTTATTCATTTGCTCAATTCTTTGGTGGGAGGAGCATGCATGCTACTTTTTTACACTGATACATAATATTTTACATATGTATGGGGTACATGTGATATTTTGTTACATGCATGGAATGTATAATGATGAAGTCAGGGTTATTGGCATATGTATCACCTTGAGTATCTATCATTTCTATGTGCTGGGAACAATTCAAGTCCTCTCTTCTAGCTACCTTGAAACATATCGTTAACTAGAGTCACCCTGATGCAGGGCAGGCAAGCCCCAGAGTGGGGCTTAGCCCTCGAGGGTTCTTGGTTTTGCCCAGGAAAGAATTCAAGGGCAAGCCAGGGGTAGGAGAAGAGCTTTATTGAGGCAGCAGTGTTACAGCGCTGGTGGTGGTACTGCTCAGTGACTGCTCTTGCAGAACAGGGCTGCCCTGTAGGCAAAGAGTAGCAACTCAGAGCAGTTTTGCAGTCACATTTATACTCACCCACATAATAACATGCAGATTAAGGGGCAATTTATGCAGAAATTTCTAGGGAAGGAGTAGTAGCTTTTGAGTCATCAGGTCATTACCACAGAAAGGGGCAATAACTCCTGGGTGTTTCCATGGTAATGGTAAACTGACATGGCACACTGGTGGGTGTGTCTGATTGGAAAGCTGCTCCCACCCCGGCCCTGTTTTAGCTAATTCCCAGTATGGTCTGGTGTCCGAGCCCCGCCTCTGGCATTGAGTCCCACCTCCTACTTCAACCCTACTCTGTTGTCCATCATTAGAACTGTGATCCCAGCACTTTGGGAGGCCAAGGCAGCACCTATTATTTTTCTCATTTTCAGAAAAAGAATCTGTACCTTATTAAAAGTTGCAGAGTTAAGAAATGGCTGAAAATTCAAACTGTTGTTCAAATCCTTAGTCTAGGCTTTAAACCGTGTTAAAATACCACCTATACTGGGACTTCAGAAAGAGTGCAAACCAAAAAAAGCAACTATTTGGGGATGGGGTGAGAGCGAGACAGAAACAATATTAGGAAATTTTTTATACACTCACACTCTCTCTGTGGAAATATGGAAAGACAGGAAAATGTCTTGTAATGACTTGAGGAGACAGAATTATGGACAGTTCCCTATCCCAAAACTGTCAAATGTACATGCATTTTTTTAAAAGCACACGTGTTATTCATTATTCCAAGGAAAACCCAACACATATTGAGGCCACGGATGCTTCGTGCCACAGCTCCAGGAAGGCTGAGGACCAAATATTTAGCATAATTCTTCATTCTATGATTCTTCTTGGCTTGGATTTTCAACAAGTTGAGAACACTGCTTTCTCTGAAGCAAAATAAAACTGTTTTGGATAAAGTTAAAGACAGATGACATTTAGAGTGATAAGCAGAGCTGATACATCCATATTCAGCCAGTCTATCTACATTCAGAGGAATGAGAACCAAGAATTTGGAATGGATTTATTAACAACTCATCACACTATGAGAGCGTGGGGTAATATTTTGTATGTGATGTACCAGCTGTCTACAGAGCTAAGCAAACCCAGAGATCACAGACTTTAGTCTCCTGTCTAGGTTCCAAGTAAATGGTCTTCAGGGAGACACCAAGAATAAAGGCTGCAAAAATGACATTAGAGCTCTTTGGGCTCCTTCTGATCATTGCTGCGCCCTGTTCTCACTATCAATTTGATTTCACCGGATGATTCCATAAGTGAATTTGGAGCTTGTGAGTCATGACTGAGACTGACTTGGTTGCTTGCATTTTCTACCACTGAGTCCTCCTGTCCAAGTTTTCTCAAGCTTGGTGTCTGTCCTACTTTAAATAAGATAGCAATGAGACAGCTGACATATTTCCTGCAGAGACTGTGCCTCTAGTTGGTAAATCACAATCAGGAAGCTGACACCCATACTTGTTCTCCTCTGGGAAGAAAAAAAAAAGAGAACTATTAGGATATGTTTGAAAGATCTAAAATACCCAAAGAGGAAGAACTGTGTAGGGTTGTGGCAATCGAAAAGATAATATGGTTTCCATTATGTAACCCTATCGAAGCCATTACACCATAAGATCAGTCCTGAGGGGAAGTTGTCTCTAATAAATTCCAGTCTAAACGGGCAAAATATAACTTACATGAAATTCTTAACTGAAGTCTTCCAGAAATTAAGAGGAACCTGATTTGTAAAATCTTACACATACCCAACATATTTCATAATCACTTTTCTCAGTTTTCTTACACTGCACTGTATGTAGCCTCTTCCTGCAAATTTCTGGAAACATTTGTTGTGATCTTTTGTTCAGTAAATATTCACTTCCTCTCCCCCTTCCACTGTGGGAAGAGGAGACTTTCCAGCCCCCTGATGTTGGGCTAAGCCATGTGACTTGCTTTGGCCAAAGGAATATTAGCAGATCTAACACTCCAGAGATCTTAAATTTGCTTGTGGGTTTTGTTTTGACCTCTTATGCTCTGGTAATCTACCATGAGAATATGCCCTGGGTATTTTCTGCTCTATTCATATGTGTTCCTAACCATGCATACATGGGGCAGACATGAACCCATTCACAGCTTGGATCCAGTCCAGTCAGCCTGTAGCCTGATGCAGAACCACCCAGCTGAGCCCAGCCCAGCCACAGTCAGTCTAACTGTAGCCAACAGCAGACCCATGTGCAGCAGAATAACGTTTGTTGTTAGCCACTGGGTTTTGGGTGGTCTGTCAATGGTCAGTGTGTCTCCCTGTCCTTCTTCTTCTCATTCCTCCTAATTCTAATTCACAAAGCCCCAAAGCATGGCAAGCTTCTCCTTCAAAGGAGAGAGAAGGAAGAACAATAAGATGAAGCAAAATCAGGATCTTCTTTAACACACACAGGAAAGAGCAAAGGCTGGAATTATTCATGTGTTGATAATTTCTAAAGTGTCACACCTGTGATAATAGCTACCATTTGACAAGCTCGGTGTTAAACACTTTATAAACTGGAACATATTTAATCCACACAATAACCTAAGAAGTCAGGATAAATGTTACCATTTGGTAGAAAAAGAAACCTGAGGCTTAGAGAGGTTATGTATTTTGTTAGAAGGTGCCAGAGCTAGGTTTTAAATACTCAGATTTAGGCAAATCCCAATAATTATTGAGCGACCTAGGCAGTCAACCAGTCTTAAAATGAAATACCTTTCTTTAATGCAACAAATTGGCAAAGATTACGAACACTCTAATACTGAATATTGGCAAGAATGCCGGAGAGGCATCTTATAAAATACAGGTGAGAATGTAAATTGGCGCTAACATTCTGGAAAGTAATCTGACAATATTTATCAAGAGCCTGAACATTTGCATATCCTTTGAACCAGTAATCCCACTTCTCTGATTATATTCTAAGGAACTAATCAGAGATGCAGCCGAAGATTCACATACAAAGTTGTTCTTCAAGACGTTGCTTATCACAGTGAAAAATTGGAATCAACTGAAATGTAAAATAGTTGCAGGATGGTTAAATAATTGGTATTGCTACAGGCTGGAACAATATGCAACCACTAAAAATCATATTTCAATGACATGAGAAAAGGTCTGCAATAACTAAGTGAAATAAAAACAGTATATAAAAGTGAATATAAAGTTTGACTCCAGTTTAAAGAGTGTGTTTGTTCATCTATGTGTGTGTGATTGTCAGATAAAATAATATTAGGAATGCATTATTTCTGCATAATGATTATTTTTTGTGTGTTTTCAAAGTACTTTTTTGTATTTCTCAAATGCATTGAATAAGCAAGTGTTACTTTTGTAACTAGAAAAATATACTTAAAATGATTATTTTTAAAAACATCAATTTTTATCCCTATACAATATAAGCAGTAGGAGGACAGGTCTTTATCTGTTTTGTTCACTGATACATACTCAGAATAGTGTCTGGCTCTTAATATGTGTTCAGTAAATATTTGTTGAATGAATGAAAGTTATAGCCTGTGGTGTGTGCAAATCTATTGTGTGTGTGTAGGTTATCTGTAGTTTCATAAATAACCATCCTCAAAACAGCAACCATTGTAATAGGCTCATGCATTCTGTGGGCCAGGAGTTCCAACAGGACAAAGTGGGATGTCTTGTCTAATTCCATGATATCTGGAGCCTCAGCTGGGAAAAATGTGTGTATTACTCTGCTGTTGCTGCCATAACTATGTTTTTATTGACTTATTGATTTACGTATTTTATTTAAGACAGGTCTCACTCTTGTCACCCAGGCTAGAGTACAGTGAGTGGCACTATCATGGCTCACTGAAGCCTTGACTTCCCAGCCTCAAGCGATCCCCCAGTGATCCCCCTGCCTCAGACTCCTGAGTAGATGGGACCTCAGGTGTGTGCCACAACACCCAGCTAATTATTATTATTATATTCTGTATAGGTGGGTGTCCCACTCTGTTGCCCAGGCTGCCTTGAAATCCTGGGTTGATGTGATCCTTCCACCTCAGGCTCCCAAAGTGCTGAGATTACAGGTGTGAACCACCATGCCTGGCCTGGCTGCCCTAACTTTGGCTGTCATAGAATGGGTGGCTTAAACAACAGAAATTTATTTTCTTACTGTTCTGGCTGCTGGGAAGTTCATGATCAAGGTGGCAGCCCGTTCAGTTTCCGGGGAGGGCTCTCTTTCTGGCTTACAGGGAGCCCCCTTTTACTCTATGCTCATACAGTTGAGAGAGAGGAAGGAGCTCTTTGCTGTCTCTTCTCATTAAGACACTGATTTTATCAAACCAGGTCTCCCCTACCTCCCGTCATGGTCTCATCTAACCCTAATCACCTCTCAAAGGTCCCGTCTCCAAATACTATCATTTTGGGGATTAGAGCTTTGACATATGCATTTTGGGGGTACACAAACAGCCCATAACAACATGAATAGCTGGAGGCGACTTGAAATGTTAGGAGCAGAAATAGCCTGGAAAGTCTGGGTGCAGTGGCTCATGCCTGTAATCCCAGTACTTTGGGAGGCCGAGGCGGGTAGATCACCTGAGGTCAGGAGTTCGAGACCAGCCTGGCCAACATGATGAAACGTCTATGCTAAAAAGTACAAAAAATTAGCCAGGCATGGTGGTGCATGCCTGTAATCCCAGCTACTCAGGAGACTGAGGCAGGGGAATCACTTGAACTCGGGAAGCAGAGGTTGTAGTGAGCCGAGATCACACCACTGCACTCCAGCCTGGGCAACAAGAGTGAAACTCTGTCTCAAAAGAAAAAAATAAAGAAAAAGAAATTGCCTGGAGGTTTCTTCCCTCATATGCCTGGGGTCTGGGACGGGACAACTCTGAGACTGGACCCAGCTGGGACCATCAGCCAAAACATCAACACATGCCCTTCTATCCAGCCTGGACTTTCACATTAGATTTTGCATGAGTCCACAATAAACCTTTGCTATGCTAAGGCACTAATACTTTGGGTCGATTGCTGCAGTGTAGCCTACCTTATCCTGGACTAACAATGATTTTCAAGTATACAGCTATTTAATGTAATGAGATAAACCCTGTTAGCCTAGAGGCTAGCCTGAGGAATGTCTTTCCTTTCCACCATGGGTAATTTGGAAAGCTGAGCTTCTGCTCAGTAGGACACGTGAGATAAGCATGACATGGACCAGAGTGCCCGCCTTGTCATGCCACTTACAAGCAGTGTGGCCTTGGATAAATTACGGAATCTTTCTGAGCCTCAGTTTTCTCACCAGTAAAATGGGAAGATGATTATAACACTTATCTCAGGACTGTGAGAATTAAGGGATAGGTATCTATTATATGGCACTGGGATGAGGTATCTATTATATGGCCCTGTTAGCTGTTATATTGCTTCTTAAAAGCATAAGCACTTATTAAATGTTAGCTGTTATATTACTTCTATTATTATTATTATTATTTGAGGTGGAGTCTAGCTCTGTCACCCAGGCTGGAGTGCAGTGGTGCGATCTGCAGTGAGTAGAGCTCACTGCAACCTCCACCTCCTGGATTCAAGAGATTCTCCTGCCTTAGCCTGCTGAGTAGCTGGGACTACAGGCGCCCGCCACCACGCCAGGCTAATTGTTTTGTATTTTTTAGTAGGTACGGGATTTCACTGTGTTAGCCAGGATGGTCTCAATCTCCTGCCCTCATGATCCACCCGCCTTGGCCTCCCAATGTGCTGGGATTACAGGCGTGAACCACCGCGCCCGGCCATATTACTTCTATTATTATACAGTCCACAATCTCTTGAGCTGAAGGCTAGGATGGTGTCCGCTATGCACAGTTTAAAAAAAAAAAAGCCGAATCAGCAGATCCAGAGAGAAAATTGAGTATCTTTTGAGTTTGGTTAGGGCTGAGAGGCAAAAGGAGGCTTTTGAACTCCCAAAGCCATAAATGAGAAGCGAGGAGAAAGGCCTCCCCTTTTGATATATTAAATATCTAACTTATGTATACACCACCTGGTTCCATATAAGAAGAGAGAGGAAGGCAGACTTCATGCCATCTCATCTTCTGGCAACAAAAACAGATGCTAAAACAAGGATGGGATGTAAAATAGAAGCAGAAAGTCGCTCCCAAAAAAATCTTACCATGGGAACCTCGCTGCAGACTCTGGCTGTGTGCTAAGCTATCTAGCAGACTGTGCAAAAAGTGCAGCCGTGGTGGTTGCACACAACCTTGCAAGGTTGCACAATCCAGGTTCTTCACCACCCAGTCACGCCATTGCCAAAGCATGCTCCCTAGGGAGGGGCTGGGAGGCAAGCCGCTGGCAAAGGTGACTTGAGTAAGGTGCTGGGTGTCGTGCCTAGCACTGTGCCACAGGGGCTGAGTCACCCCAGAAATTCAAGGTGTGGCTGCCAGGCCCCTGCCAGGGAGGGCCGGGGGACCCAGAGAAGAAAGGAATCCCATTTTTGCCTTTATCACCATCACTCCAATTCAGAGGAGAGAACGTCTGAAAAAATTCT
Source organism: Macaca fascicularis (assembly GCF_037993035.2). Classification (NCBI taxonomy): domain Eukaryota; kingdom Metazoa; phylum Chordata; class Mammalia; order Primates; family Cercopithecidae; genus Macaca; species Macaca fascicularis. Next base: position 29,652,519 of record NC_088388.1, read on the forward strand.
CTCTAGCTTGCACTTTTTAGGCTGTTTAATTTTTTATTGTTGAGTATGAACAATGAAACAGAGCAGTTTCCTGTTTCTTGGCCCCAACCCCCGACCACTGCTGAGGAATTTGAGTTTAAAACTGCCGGAGAGGAACATTTAAATTCTATAAATTAGCTTCACTAAAGATGCTTAAGCGTTTATGAAAACATTCCCATTTTACACTCAGCTTTATGAAATCTTAAAGAAAAAATAAAATCCCAAACTGCCATGTGAAGCTAAGCTGGCAGAGAGAGCAATCTGCTCAGTGCAAATATGCCAACAGCTTTACAAATGAGGAATATGGAATCAGGATTAAGAGCCCGCAGATCATTTATCAGTGACAAAGCAAAGATTCCTAGCCTCTGGACTCAGAGTCCGCGGAGACTCTAATGGGCTACATCGCATGCCCCAGAAGCAGTGTGCAGTATTAACTCACTTATACCCACAATAATGCTGGCAGCAGGAAACTCCATTGTGCCTGCTTCGGTGCCCAGAAGAGCTATTTTGTTGTAAAACAGAGCTCAGCTTCAGGGAAAACCTGGGTTTAAATCCTGGTTTAGCTACTAACCAGCTGGTGACGTTGGACAATGAACTTTATCATTGGTAGACTCAGATAAGAGATTAGAGCCAGAATGGAAGCTTTTGTTCACTACAACTTATTAAAATGCTATACGTGTTTCCAGTTTTTTCTACCCAATTTGCATCTTTTCTGTCCCTCAAAATTAAGTGGTCACCCCAATGGATAAATACCATCTCTGAAGCTATATTCTGAGCAGTGCTTAGAGATTAGACTTTCCAAGGACGAATACCTGTTTTAATAACTATCATTGCCAACTATGCGTTATCACTATTTGCACAGTTTCACCTTTAATATGACACATTTTTTTCATGGCATTTCATTACAGTCTCCGTGGACAATGACTTAGCAGAGAGGAATTCTCAGGGATTTTTGTTGTGGTGGTTGTTTTGTTTTGAGATGGAGTCTCACGCTGTCACCTGGCTGGAGTACAGTGGCAAGATCTCGGTCCTCCTATGAACACTGGAGAGAATAATAACATGCAGACACTCAAGAAGGGATAATTTCCCTGATGCCTTCACTTCTACACAAGCACAATAAACATAACAAAACTATGGAGTGGTGAGTGGTTCCATCAAATGTACTTTTTTTTGGTTTGTTTTGAGATGGAGTCTCGCTCCATGGCCCAGGCTGTAGTGCAGTGGCGCCATCTTGGCTCACTGCAACCTCCGCCTCCTGGGTTCAAGCACTTCTCCTGCATCAGCCACTTGAGTAGGTGGGACTGCTGGCGCATGCCACCACATCTGGTTAATTTTTTGTATTTGTAGTAGAGATGAGGTTTCACTGTGTTAGCCAGGATTATCTCGATTTGCTGACCTCGTCATCTGCCAGCCTCAGCCACCCAAAGTGTTGGGATTACAGGCGTGAGCCACCGCACCCGACCCAAATGTACATTTAAATAAAATAGCAAAGACTTGGAATCAACCCAAATGTCCATCAGTGACAGACTGGATTAAGAAAATGTGGCACATATACACCATGGAATACTATGCAGCCATAAAAAGGATGAGTTTGTGTCCTTTGTAGGGACATGGATGCAGCTGGAAACCATCATTCTCAGCAAACCATCGCAAGAACAGAAAACCAAACACCGCATGTTCTCACTCATAGGTGGGAACTGAACAATGAGATCACTTGGACTCGGGAAGGGGAACATCACACACCAGGGCCTATTATGGGGAGAGGGGAAGGGGGAGGGATTGCACTGGGAGTTATACTTGATGTAAATGATGAGTTGATGGGTGCTGACGAGTTGATGGGTGCAGCACACCAACATGGCACAAGTATACATATGTAACAAACCTGCACGTTGTGCACATGTACCCCAGAACTTAAAGTATAATAATAAATAAATAAATAAATAAATAAACGTGTTTGGACACACCCCCCCCCCCATTCCCACCAAGCAAAAGAGAGTGACAGTGTGCCGAAGAAAGAAAATAAGATCTACTTTTCTAATTCTTCTGATGACACCTGGACCTTCTATGGCGCTGGGGTACAAAAAGGTCACAGCCAAAAACAAAGAGAAACTGATGACATTAATTTTGGTTTCTGATTCTGAGGGTTTAGGTTTAGGAATAATTTTGACCCTTGGCTTTATAGAAATTTCCCCTTAAGTGCTTACTTTGAAATCTATGACTTCCCCACCCTGCAGCCCCCAATCCCCTAAACAAACATACAGTTCTCATCACTCTCTTAACCTCCAGGCAGCCGGGCACAGAGGAAAGAACACTGGCATTGTCTGGCATTGTCTGGCTGGGGGTCCTCAGGACTTGCTTCGTCGTCTAACTTCCAAGCCCCTTCAAAGAGATTAGAGCCAGAATGGAAGTTCTTGTTCACTACAACTTATTAAAATGCTATACGTGTTTCCAGTTTTTTCTGCCCAATTTGCATCCTTTCTGTCCCTCAAAATTAAGTGGTCACCCCAATGGATAAATACCACCTCTGAAGCTATATTCTGAGCAGTGCTTAGAGATTAGCCTTTCCAAGGACGAACACCTGTTTTAATAACTATCATTGCCAACTATGCGTTATCACTATTTGCACAGTTTCACCTTTAATATGACTCATTTATTTTCATAGTATTTCATTACAGTCTCCGTGGACAATGACTTAGCAGAGAGGAATTCTCAGGGATTTTTGTTGTTGTTGTTGTTTTGTTTTGAGATGGAGTCTCACACTGTCACCCTGGCTGGAGTACAATGGCAAGATCTCGGCTCACTGCAACCTCTGCCTCCAGGGTTCAAGCGATTCTCCTGCCTCAGCCTCCCGAGTACCTGGGATTACAGGCGCCCACCACCAGGCCTGGCTAATTTTTTGTATTTTTAGTAGAGACGGGGTTTCACTATGTTGGCCAGGCTGGTCTCGAACTCCGGACCTCGTGATCCACCCACCTCAGCATCCCAAAGTGCTGGGATTACAGGCGTGAGCCATCATGCCCAGACTAGGCATTCTCAGTTTTAATGGTTGCTTAGCAATGTGCTGAACCGGCACTTTTCCTTTTTTTTTTTTTTTTTGAGATGGAGTCTCGCTTTGTCTCCCAGGCTGGAGAGCAGTGGCGCAATCTTGGCTCACTGCAATCTCTGCCTCCTGGGTTCAAGTGATTCTCCTACCTCAGCCTCCAAGTAGCTGTGATTACAGGTGCATGCTGCCATGCCCAGCTAATGTTTCTATTTTTAGTAGAGACAGGGTTTCACCATGTTGCCAGGCTGGTCTTGAACTCCTGACCTCGACCAGCACATTTCAATGCAACTTTCTGGGATGCTATGAGGCTTCTCTATCTGTGTCGTCCAGTCCGGTAGCTCCCAGCCACACAGAGCAATAGCACTTGAAATGTGACTAGCACAACTGAGGAACTGAATTTTAGAAGTATTATCTTTAAATAATTTGCATTTAAATATAATTATCACATGAGACTAGTTGCTACCATATGGCACAGTGAAGTGCTAGACACTGCCCACTTAGGACTTGTGCTAGACCAGTGCTGTCCAACGGAAATATAATGTGAACAACATATGTAATTTAGTTTTTTCTAGTAGTCACCTTAAAATAAGGAAAAAGAAAGAGGGTGAAATTAATTTCAATAATATATGTTATGACTGACTATTCAAAATATTATTTCAACCTATAATTAATTAAAGAATTAATGAGATATTTTACAGTCCTTTTTTCATGCTAAGTCTTCAGCATTCGGTGTGCCTTTTATAATTATAACACATCTCAATTTAGACTGGCTATATTTTAAGTGCTCAACAACCACATGTAGCTAGTGGCTAACATATTGGACAACATCACACAGATATTAGCCACCCTGAGGCTAACATTTCCATCTATAACATGAGCATGCTTATAGCAACAAGAATCAAAAACACTCTTGTCTTTTAACTCGGGGTGCTAAACAATGTTAAACATAAACACCAAACTTGCTATATTTATTTTTACTAAAGTATACATAGCTATGCAAAATATTTGGTGTTTCCTTTTTAAAGATGTTTCTTGTTCTTTTGCTTTGACTTAAATCCACTAATTTCACCATGTCAATATTTACTGCTAATTATACAAGAACATCTACAACTTAAAGAAATGCAATGTGTGTATCATAGAATTCTTAAGCTCAGTGCCTACTAATTTCCATATCAATAATTTCCATTAGTGTAATGGGACACAATAGAAGCTGCTCCTGGAATAGAAATGGGTAATGAAGAAAGCAATTATAGAGAATCATTTGGCAGCAAAGTAGATAACCAATAAGCCAATGACCTCATCAATGGGTATTAGATACATTAAATGCAAAAGATGATCCTGAAGTGTCCATTAGCAGAAATTCTACAAATAAATTACCTAAAACTAATCAATACAGCCTGCTGACAATGTAACCTACAATAGTGGATTCAGAAGCAATTTCAAAAATGTGCGCTGCTCACACATGAATGTCTTTTCTACTTCTACTTTTACATTGCAAACCATACCTTTCCCAACCTCCATCTTAAGTCCCCTCTTTAAGACTTTTTCTTTTTTTTTTTTTTTTTTTTTTTTTTTTGAGACGGAGTCTCACTCTGTCGCCCAGGCTGGAGTGCAGTGGCCGGATCTCAGCTCACTGCAAGCTCCGCCTCCCGGGTTCACGCCATTCTCCTGCCTCAGCCTCCCGAGTAGCTGGGACTACAGGCGCCCACCACCTCGCCCGGCTAGTTTTTTTTGTATTTTTAGTAGAGACGGGGTTTCACCGTGTTCGCCAGGATGGTCTTGATCTCCTGACCTCGTGATCCGCCCGTCTCGGCCTCCCAAAGTGCTGGGATTACAGGCTTGAGCCACCGCGCCCGGCCAAGACTTTTTCTATAATAGTTTGTTGTTTCATTTTTACCTTGCAGTAAGAAGAAATGGATAAAGAGAGTCATGTGGGTTTTCTGTCTCTCCAGGACACACCTTGATGAAACATGACTAATATTTGCTGACGGCTTTGAAGACAAAACTATGATGTTCCAGCCTTTGCTTTTAAAGGTAGAAAGAGAGGAAACTTGTGAGAAAGTTAGCATGGGGGTATGTAATGGGAAGCACCAGTTGTAAAGATCAGATGGTTGCCTATTAAACTTGGACAGGAAATTTGTTTTGCATGATTGTCCAGAATGTCAGCTTGACTCCTCACTCGAAAAAGGGAAACAAAAGACAATTCTTGTGTCCTTGTGTGCCGCCAGATTGATCAGAATCGTTCTTCCACTTTACAACAGTTAATGTAGTTTGATTTTGTATGCCCTGTAAGTGTTTACACATTACAAAGTTAGTTGACTGGGAGAGGACAGGATAATGATCTTACTATCATATATTATTTAACTGGCATTAATCTTTCATTTGACTCTCTGGCAAGAGCAAGAATTTTCTTTGCTCATGAAAGCCATCAGGAGTGTGCTACATATGCGCTATACTCACTTGTGAAAGGCTGGCCCTGCTGCCAATCAGCTTGATGCCAGGATAGACACAGGAAACCCAGAAGCCTCTTTATGCCTATTCTCTTTTCACCCTTCACAGTATGGCTGGAAAGGAATCAGAGACCTAACATCTCCTGAAGTCCTACTATGTACCAGGCACCACACTAGGCACAGGAAGATAACATCAAATTTTGTTGGTATTTGTTTCCACAAAGGCATTGTTAGTGATCAAAAAAGTGCATTATTTTGAGCATAGAGAGGAGAAAAAAATCCCCTGCCCTTTCCAGTAGCAAAATCCTGGAATCCCAAGATTCTAGAAGAAAATGTCAGCAGCGCCCTTTGATATTTTTTGTTCCTAAGGAAGGAAAATAATCTAGTGGTGGTGAGGCAGGTGGTTGTTTGCCCCTTTCTAGGTAACGGTAGTTCTATCACTAGGTCTCAGGATTAAGCTTCTTAAGATGAGGCTAGTAAAAGCCAGAAACATTAGACTTTCACAGCAGCAAATAATATTTGGTCTCAAGAGCTAGAAGTTCTAGAAAAGGGAAAGAGCCCTTTAGTTGCACACATAAAAGTAAGTAACATATCCATCATTTTTAAGAAAAATTATGCAATTAATATTAATATAAAAGTTAATGTGAAAATAGAATATTTTAAAAACTAAAACCATGACTCATACAAACAGAAAATGAACACGTGTCAAATATTTTATTTAACTCATTAATTAATGAGGAAAACAGTAAGACGTTATAACAGGTTCAAAGGAAATCAAAGAGTAGATACACATATGGGCAATGAAGAGTGCCGACAGCTGAGTGTGGTGACTCACGCCTGTAATCCCAACACTTCAGGAGGCCCAGGGAGGAGGATTGCTTGAGCCCAGGAGTTTGAGAACAGCCTGGGCAACCCAGTCAGACCCCATCTCTACCAAAAATGTAAAAATTAGTTGGGCTTGGCGGTTGGTGCCCATAATTCCTAGATGAGGCTGAGCAGGGAGGATCTCATGAGCCCAGGAGCTCAAAGTTGCAGTGAGCAATTGCAACTATGATCACACCACTGCACTGAGGCCTGGGCAATAGAGTGAGACCTTGTTTCAAACAAAACCAAAAACACCACCAAAACAAACCAACCAACAAACAAGAAAGCTGACAAATTTGTTTAAGAGATGCAAAAACTGGCTTGAGGGGAAATAGTAGGGACAATTTTCAAAATTCATTGCATGTTGTAGTAACCAGAATTCTAAGATTCCTACCCCTCAGTGTGCATGCCCTGCATAACTTCTTCTCTTTTTTTTTAGACTGCAGAATTTCTTTTTCTTTCTTTCTTTTTTTTTTTTTTTGAGACAGAGTCTCGCTCTGTTGCCTAGGTTGGAGTGCAGTGGTGTGATCTTGTCTCACTGCAACCTCTGCCTCCATTGTTCAAACAATTATCCTGTCTCAGCCTCATGAGTAGCTGGGACTACAGGTGTGCACCATCATGCCCAGCTAATTTCTGTGTTTTTAGTAGAGAAGGGGTTTCACCATGTTGGCCAAGCTGATCTTGAACTCCTGACCTCAAGTGATCCACTCGCCTCGGCCTCCCAAAGTGCTGGGATTACAGGTGTGAGCCACCATGGCTGACCCCCTGCAGAATTTATTCTTCTTGAGCGTGGGCAGGACTGCGAGTATGATGGATTTCATTCTCATGATTAGGTTACATTGGTCGACAAAGGTGAAGGGAATTTGCAGGTGTAATTAAATGTTTGAGACAAATTAATCAAAAAGGAGATTATCCTGAGTGGATATGACCTAAATCAAGCAAACCCTTAAATGAAGAGGTTTAAAGTAGGAAAGATTCTGCTGACCTTTGAGAGGCAAACTGCCAAGTTGTGAAGGCCACATGGTAGGGAATAGCAGGTGGTCTCTAGAAGCTGAGAACAGCCCATGCTGACAGCCAGGGGGCCCGGCTCGGTGGCTCACGCCTGTAATCCCAGCACTTTGGGAGGCTGAGGAGTGTGAATCACGAAGTCAGGAGATCGAGACCATCCTGGCTAACATGGTGAAAACCCGTCTCTACTAAAAATACAAAAAATTAGCCAGGCATTGTAGCACGTGCCTGTGGTCCCAGCTACACGGGAGGCTGAGGCAAGAAAATTGCTTGAACCCAGGAGGCAGAGGTTGCAGTGAGCCAAGACCGTGCCACTGTACTCCAGCTTGAGCAACAGAGGAGACTCCGTCTTGAAAAAAAAAAAATTAGGGACCTCAGTCTGAAACCACAAGATGAATTCTGCCAACGAAATGCACTTAGGAGAGAAACCCAAGCCCAGGACCACATCATGATTTCAACCTTCTGATATCCTGGGCAGAAAACCCAGTTAACCTGTGCCTGGACTCCTGACCCACAGAAAATATAAGATAATACATTTATGTTATATCAAGTTGCTTAGTTTGTGGTAGTTTTTTTTAAAACAGCAACAGAAAACTCATACACATGTCCACGGAAAATAATCACTTGTATTGCAATCAGTTAGCTGCAACTTACAAAGCTGTAAAATTGTTCAAGGCAGTGAAAGTGCAGCAATCCCACAGAATCAAACACCCTGGAAGGCTGCCCAAGACAGCACGTAGATTTTCATTGAATGTACTCAGTAATGCATTTGGTCCATTTCAAAGTCCTTCCATACAGTGAAAAATGTTTCATTTAGTTGAGTGCTTATTTCACAGACAGTATTGCTTTGTTTTATTTTTATTTAAATAAACGTTTTCTCCCTGAATGGATTTTAGACTACACTTTGCTTTTTAAACATTGAGGGGTTGGTGGGGGTTGGCTAGCTTTCAGGAGTTGCAGAGTGGAGACCCTGTCTTTAGAAACAACCAGGAGGTCTGAGCCTCACCGCACACCAGTCATTGCTGAGAAAATGGACCTGGGTAAAATGGGACCGAGAGGTTGGTGCTTTATGTGCAGTGAATGCTAAGGCTGATTGTATCCATTCATCTGTTTATTCACTCAACAAACAAATCCAGTACCTACATGGGGGAGAATTATTTAGTAAAAATAATGATAGCTAACACATACAAGCTCTTACTATGCATTAGTCATTGTTCTAAGCACTTTATTCATAGTAACCTATAGAATGTTCACAATAACCCAGTGAGGTACGTACTATTATTATCCCCGTGTTATAGATGAGGAAACAAGCAGAAAAAGGTTAAGTGCTTTTCCCAAAGCCCCACAGCTGGTGAGTGCCAGAGCTGGGATTCACACTCATACCGTCTGGGTCCTAGCTCTCATCCCCCACTTGGTATCATCTTTGTAGCTAGGATCTCTTGAGCCTGGACACCAGCCACATCTGCTGGTATTTCTGAAGTATGCCTTACTTTACAATTTACTTCTGTTTCCCCAAAGCTTCAGTTTTGTCCATAGTAATAGTCCATCTTCAGCCAGACGACAGGAAATTAAAAAATTTTTACATTTTCCTGTAGCCACAGTGTGTGGGCATGCAGATTGTACACAAAGTAAAACTAAGAGTTATTTTACTATCCTTGCAAATCTGTCACCCATTTAAAAATGCGTCTTTGCTCAACTCTGAGCCTTATTTCTGCTTTCCTTTTGAAGAAGTGTATTTTCTCCTCCGCGTGTTGTGTCTTAGAAACTATACTGCTCATCTCCCTACTAGGATTCAACCCCAGGCATAAGCTCTGTGGTGGCGAATACCCTGCAGCTGCCTGCAAACAATAAGTAATACAAAGGATGACTGAGGGTTTCAAGTTTCCTGTTTACAGCCTCCATCCAATGGAGATCTCGCCGGGAGAAATGTAAGGCTGGCAACAGATTAATAAGGGTTCAGTTATTTTACAAGGGAGAACAATGGTTCCTCTGACCACTTTTGATTCATTCCATCCCTGGTTTCCATGGAGCATCATCATAAGAGGATCTATGTGTGTGTCAATAGAGTGGCAGGAGAGAAGCAGCCCAGGGCAAACAAGGAAGGAAGCATCTGCCTGGTGAGTCTCCATCGGAAAGAGAACATCACCAGCTCTTGCGATCCAGTTCCTGTGTGGGTGGGCTGCTCTGCCAGGGGAAAGATGATGTGTAGAGTGGATGACACAGTTCCCACTCTGCAGTCTCATTCTTCCCTCCTCAGGAGAGCTCTCCCCTCAATTCTGTTCCCTTTTCAGGCTTATTCCTGTCTCCATCCTTCCCCTTTTATTGGGGCTAGTTGGAAACTCAATGTAGCGAATCAAATGTACCTCCTGAGCTGCCCCTCAGGAGAAAACAGTTAAAGAAGAATTTTCTTGGATTGGCCCTGGAAGTCAGGGATACTATGCCAGACACCTGTTCCTTTTTGGCTGTCCAGAATCTAATCCCCCTTCTTCTGACAATTCCACCATCCCTTCTTCTTTCTACCGGGATGACTCACCCTGCCTCAGGAGTAGGGCATGTGATTTACGTTTAAGCCCATCAAGGTATTGCATTTCCTTGGACTCCAATGATTGGTTCATTGATAATTATGTGACTTAATTAGCGCCAATTAGAGACACAGTGAGACTTTTGCAGGGAATTCTGGGAAGGAGACTCTCACTAGATCCTTGCTTGACTTGAGAGGTATGAGGTTGGAGCAGCTGTAGCCATTTCCATCTATTGAGGGAACACAGGTTTGAGAACTCAGTCAAGTCAGGACGAGAACCAGAGAGATGTTGGATCTTGAGGACAGTGCTTGAGCCTTCGAATCAATCAATGTCTGAAGTAAGTCCTGATTTCAGACAGTCAGTACATGATTCAATAAGATTTCTTTGAGCACTATCTTAGGTTGGATTTTCTGTTTCTCACAACAAAAAAGTTGTCCATTTCCCACTAGGGAAAGTTGAGGGGAAGCTCCAAGAACAAGAGCGGCCAGGAGAGGGGTAAGTTCACTGCTGTCAGCCAGGAAACCGATTCTCAACTGAGACTGTTGTCCCTTTACGTTTATCATGAAAAGGCAGAATTTACAACATATGCTTTTAGAGTCATTAGCTTTTCCATTTCTGTCTATCGAAAACCTGACATTTTTATGGGCGGTGGGGGGAATCTGTCTAGTTTTTTATTCACATGATGTTAGTCTCCCTTAGAGTGAACACAGACATGGGTTGATTCCTCAACAAAGTCATCCATATCTGTTTTTGGTCACCATGCCTTTTAAATGTTTGTTATCACAATTACACCATCTTTTTAGCTAATGGAGGGTCGATGAAGACATTTGGCCAGAGAACCCTGCAACACCTAAATCCTGCCTTTGGCTGACTAGCTCTATTTCCCAGCAGTGCCTTCATAGGAGCGGTAAGTAGCACTTTATTTTTAGAGCTTTGGTGAAAAACCGGAATGCAAACTTGAGCAAGAGTGGACCTCTTGCTTCTTGCCTGTCGTGGTTCGAGCCCAATTCTCAGGTATTACCTGTTCGACTCTCTAGTTCCCTGTCCTCTGCCTCTGGCTGATGTGTATTGGCTCAGGTTTTTTGTGGTTTGGTTTTGATTCTTGTTTTTTAACTATATCAGAGAAGAAAGGGAAAGCATCTTCTCACCTTTGCCTAAAATATTTGCCGAATGGTGGCTGCCCAAGTCCTTTCAAACTGAGTGAAGAAATCTGAACCTGCTTCCAGGTGGGAGGAGGAACGTGTTTCCAAGGAGAGAAAAAGTGAAGGGGTGGGGAGAAGCGAAGAGAATGAACTAGAGCTACCCTGCTATTCTGGCCACAAGGATAAAGAGAGAAAAAGACAGGCTATACCTATATTATGTGTGTGGTATATAACCTTCTATCTGTTTTAAGTTCCACCTCTAGAAAATAAGGGCCACTAAGTATGGCAGAATCTAACCAATCAGATCAATACTCTCAGAGCAGAACAAGGCAGGAATTAAAAGGAGAAGCAAGAGAATGTTTGAAAGCTGGTTCCAGGCCGGGCACGGTGGCTCAAGCCTGTAATCCCAGCACTTTGGGAGGCCGAGACGGGCGGATCACTACGTCAGGAGATCGAGACCATCCTGGCTAACACGGTGAAACCCCGTCTCTACTAAAAAATAAAAAAAAAAAAAACTAGCCGGGCGAGGTGGCGGGCGCCTGTAGTCCCAGCTACTCAGGAGGCTGAGACAGGAGAATGGCCCGAACCCGGGAGGCGGAGCTTGCAGTGAGCTGAGATCCGGCCACTGCACTCCAGCCTGGGCGACAGAGCGAGACTCCGTCTCAAAAAAAAAAAAAAAAAAAAAAAAAAAAAAAAAGCTGGTTCTTAACAGTCAACATTAGAGTGTTAATAAGGATAATGCCAACTGCAACAGCAAATCATCTCCAAAATTTCAGCAGCCTACCCCAGTAAAAGTTTATTTCCTGTTCGTGTAACAATCCAAAGTGGGCATTTCTTCCAGGCAGGCTGCTTTCCTCCACTCAGTGATTTAAGAACCAATGTTTCTTCAATCTTAAGGCTCCACCTTACACCAGTGATTTTCCATTTTAACTCAATTTTGTGATTACCTGAGGAGCTTTATGCTAATACACGAGCCCCATCCCCAAGATATTCTGATTTTATTGGTTTTAGTTGCAGCTTGGGCATTAGGTTTAAAACACCTCCAGGGGTGTCTAGTCAGCGTTCCACAAGGGTGTTGCCCTAGGGCAGTGGTTCCCAATGTGTGGTGCCCAGATTGGTATATCCACAACATCTGGGAACTTGTAAGGCTTGCAAATCATCAAGTCCCTGATTTACTGAAGAAAAACCTGGGGATAGAGCCCAGCAATATCTGCCTTTTAACAGTCTTCCAGTTGATTCTGAGGCATATTCGAGTTTTGTTTTGGAGATAGGATCTTGCTCTGTCACCCAGGCTGGAGTGCAGTGGTGCAATCATGGCTCACTGCAGCCCCAGCCTCCCAGACTCAAGTGATCCTCTTGCCTCAGCCTCCTGAGTAGCTGGGACCACAGGTGCACACCACCATGCCTGGCTAATTTTTCTTTCTTTCTTTCTTTTTTTTTTTTTTTTGGTAGAGATCAGGGTCTCAATATGTTGCCGAGACTGGTCTCAAATTCCTGGCCTCCTAGAGTGCTGAGATTACAGGCATGAGCTACCACATCTAGTTGCAAAGTTCTCTGCAACCAGGTGGAAGAGAGGAAGCATGAAGGAATATATATCTCTTTCTTAACTACCTTGGACTAGAAATGACCACACGGGCCCAGCTACATTCAGAGGACTATGAAATGTGGCCCTGACTGGGCAGCCTGTTTCTGTAATAATCATACACTCTTGAGTTGCCTGCCCTGACTCAATTTCACACTAAATCAGGATTGAAAGAAAAGGGAAAACAATTCTAAATTCTAGGTATAACATAGATGGTCAGGGCTCTCAGGCCCTAGGAGTTCAAGACGAAACAAAAACCTATAAAAAGACATACAAGTTACTTGTGTTGATATAGGATAAATGAGGTTCATTCAGACAGAGACATTAACACATAAAAATTGCACAAATTTATAACCAATATGCCATGCCTTATAATGCTCATTTTTCATAAAAAGTGATGTAACCCCTGGAGTCCTCATTCTGGTTAACTCTTCTAGATTTGAAGTTTGTCTTCAAAGAAATTTGTCTACTTGAGATCCCCTGCTATGTGATGATGGAGAGTACAGAGACCTTAAAATTGGGCAGTTTGAGGCCGGGCGCCGTGGCTTATGCCTGTAATCCCAGCACTTTGGGAGGCCAAGGTGGGTGGATCACGAGGTCAAAAGATTGAGACCATCCTGGCCAACATAGTGAAACCCCATCTCTACTGAAAATACAAAAATAAGCTGGATGTGGTGGCGGGTGCCTGTAGTCCCAGCTACTCGGGAGGCTGAGGCAGGAGAATTGCTTGAACCCAGGAGGCGGAGGTTGCAGTGAGCCGAGATTGCGCCACTGCACTGTAGAGTGGTGACAGAGCGAGACTCCATCTCAAAAAGAAAAAGAAAAAAAACTGGGCAGTTTGATTCACGTTCATGTCCTGGCCTTGCCATTTCTTTCCTGTGTGACTTAGGGTGAGATACTTACCCTCTCTGAGCCTCATTTCGCTCTTCTGTGAAAGAGATAAAAGTCCTGGCTTACAGAATTATTGGGACAACTACATGTAATAAAATGGGCGAAGTGTTTAAAAATGTCTGTTTCTAATTCCCCCTTTCTATTCCTACACTCAGGGTAGGAATAAATCCATAGAACACATGCAGATGGATAAGCTGGGTTCTAGTCTCCATTCCAGGAGAATGCCATTTGGGTGAATTTTGGCTACAGTGTACGGACATAAAGAATTTGGGTTATTCTTATACCCGACAGACCACACGCAGGAAATGCATTCAAGATGCTTTGATCTCATCTGATGGGTGTGGCTAAGTACAACCCATTCTTAATAAAGCTATTTATAGTGAGAAGCAATTTGGGTCAGGCCTGCCTTTCCAGTCTGCCTCATTGGCAAAGCGGTAGGCCCCTGACTTCTGTCTGTTATGTGTTCCTTGTGGTTTCTGTCTGCTCTGACTTTGGTGGTGTGTTGCATTTAGACGAGATGCCAAGGAGATAATATGGTCCAGAGAGCTAAGGAACAGTCTGAACGCCTGGGGACTTTGTACTGTTTGTGACAGTTCAGAAAGTGACTCAATTTGCCAGTGGTTCAGAGCAATGAGAACCCATGAACACTTCATCCATTTGAGGGTAGAGACCACTCTGGCCACTTGAAAATTTAGACTAGACTATACACCAGTCCCTTGAAAGCTAAAGGCTAATTCCAGCTTTATGATTCTTGATGAGGGTCAAGTTGCCAGGGAGGATCTGGTAAGGGGATGAAACCAGGCGATTACTGACACTTACCAATTTTGTGCATCAAAATAAAATGAATTATAGCAGCATAATTTATAATCCTTTGGGTATATACCCAGTAATGGGATGGCTGGGTCATATGGTACATCAAGTTCTAGATCCTTGAGGAATCGCCATACTGTTTTCCATAATGGTTGAACTAGTTTACAATCCCACCAACAGTGTAAAAGTGTTCCTATTTCTCCACATCCTCTCCAGCACCTGTTGTTTCCTGACTTTTTAATGATCGCCATTCTAACTGGTGTGAGATGGTATCTCATTGTGGTTTTGATTTGCATTTCTCTGATGGCCAGTGATGATGAGCATTTTTTCATGTGTCTGTTGGCTGTATGAATGTCTTCTTTTGAGAAATGTCTGTTCATATCCTTTGCCCACTTTTTGATGGGGTTGTTTGTTTTTTTCTTGTAAGTTTGTTTGAGTTCTTTGTAGGTTCTGGATATTAGCCCTTTGTCAGATGAGTAGATTGCAAAAATTTTCTCCCATTCTGTAGGTTGCCTGTTCACTGTGATGGTAGTTTCTTTTGCTGTGCAGAAGCTCTTTAGTTTAATGAGATCCCATTTGTCAATTTTGGCTTTTGCTGCCGTTGCTTTTGCTGTTTTAGACATGAAGTCTTTGCCCATGCCTATGTCCTGAATGGTACTACCTAGGTTTTCCTCTAGGATTTTTATGGTATTAGGTCTAACATGTAAGTCTCTAATCCATCTTGAATTAATTTTCGTGTAAGGAGTAAGGAAAGGATCCAGTTTCAGCTTTCTACTTATGGCTAGCCAATTTTCCCAGCACCATTTATTAAATAGGGAATCCTTTCCCCATTTCTTGTTTCTCTCAGGTTTGTCAAAGATCAGATGGTTGTAGATGTGTGGTATTATTTCTGAGGACTCTGTTCTGTTCCATTGGTCTATATCTCTGTTTTGGTACCAGTACCATGCTGTTTTGGTTACTGTAGCCTTGTAGTATAGTTTGAAGTCAGGTAGCGTGATGCCTCCAGCTTTGTTCTTTTGACTTAGGATTGCCTTGGAGATGCGGGCTCTTTTTTGGTTCCATATGAACTTTAAAGCAGTTTTTTCCAATTCTGTGAAGAAACTCATTGGTAGCTTGATGGGGATGGCATTGAATCTATAAATTACCTTGGGCAGTATGGCCATTTTCACGATATTGATTCTTCCTATCCATGAGCATGGTATGTTCTTCCATTTGTTTGTGTCCTCTTTTATTTCACTGAGCAGTGGTTTGTAGTTCTCCTTGAAGAGGTCCTTTACATCCCTTGTAAGTTGGATTCCTAGGTATTTGATTCTCTTTGAAGCAATTGTGAATGGAAATTCATTCCTGATTTGGCTGTTTGTCTGTTACTGGTGTATAAGAATGCTTGTGATTTTTGCACATTAATTTTGTATCCTGAGACTTTGCTGAAGTTGCTTATCAGCTTAAGGAGATTTTGGGCTGAGACAATGGGGTTTTCTAAATATACAATCATGTCTTCTGCAAACAGGGACAATTTGACTTCTTCTTTTCCTAACTGAATACCCTTGATTTCTTTCTCTTGCCTAATTGCCCTAGCCAGAACTTCCAACGCTATGCCCAAAGGATTATAAATTATGCTGCTGTAAAGACACATGCACACGTATGTTTATTGCAGCACTATTCACAATACCAAAGACTTGGAATCAACCCAAATGTCCATCAGTGACAGATTGGATTAAGAAAATGTGGCACATATACACCATGGAATACTATGCAGCCATAAAAAAGGATGAGTTTGTGTCCTTTGTAGGGACATGGATGCAGCTGGAAACCATCATTCTTAGCAAACTATCACAAGAACAGAAAACCAAACACCGCATGTTCTCACTCATAGGTGGGAACTGAACAATGAGATCACTTGGACTCGGGAAAGGGAACATCACACACCGGGGCCTATCATGGGGAGGGGGGAGGGGGGAGGGATTGCATTGGGAGTTATAACTGATGTAAATGACGAGTTGATGGGTGCAGCACACCAACATGGCACAAGTATACATATGTAACAAACCTGCACGTTATGCACATGTACCCTACAACTTAAAGTATAATAATAATAAATAAATTAAAAAAAATAAAAAATAAAAAACATAAAAAATAAAAAATAATAAAAAAAATAAAATGAATTAGTTCCCAGATATTTTAGATTCTGGGTTTCAGAGTCAGCTCAGAACAATAATAAAGCTATGATAACAGTAAAAAACAGTAATGAAAAAACACTTATGGGCTGGGTGTGGTGGCTCACGCCTATAATCCCAGCATTTTGGGAGGCTGAGGCAGGTGTATCACTTGAGGTCAGGAGTTCGAGAGCAGCCTGGCCAACATGGTGAAACCCCATGTCTAGTAAAAATACAAAAATTAGTTGGGCGTGGTGGCATGTGCCTGTACTCTAGGTTACTTGGGAGGCTGAGGCATGAAAATCTCTTGAATCCAGGAGATGGAGGCTTCAGTGACCCAAGATGGTGCCACTGCACTCCAGCCTGTGGACAGGGGGAGACTCCATTTGAAAAAAAATGGAAGAAAGAAAAGTACTTTTATATACTTATGAAAGTGCTTTCTATAGTGTAAGAAAGCTGATCCTTTCCATTTCCTGGGAACACCATACTTGTCTTGGTTAGAGATAATTTGGTGGCACGAAATTCAAACCCACAGCAAAGTAACAGTTGCATGTGTTATAGTCAGATTATACTAATCTACCTTTCTAAGTCATATAGTCCTGTATCTAAGCAGTGTTTTTCTCCCTAGTCTTGACTGGAGCTAAGGGTTGGCAGTCAATTCTTGCTGCCAAGTTTGCGACATGGCTGGGATTGTGTGAGTTCTGCAGAATGCACATGAAAGATAATTCCCATTCCCCGTCCTGCAGCCTGCCCTTAAATTTACAAGGACATGACTTTGGGAGGCTGAGGTGGGCAGATCACGAGGTCAGGAGTTCGAGACCAGCCTGACCAACATGGTGAAACCCCATCTCTACTAAAAATATGAAAGTTAGCTGGGAGTGATGGCGTGTGCCTATAATTCCAGCTACTCAGGAGGCTGAGGCAGGATAATCACTTGAACCCAGGAGGCAGAGGTTGCAGTGAGCTGAGATCACACCACTGCACCCCTGCATTCCAGCCTGGGTGACAGAGTGAGAATCTGTCTCAAAAAGAAAAAAACAAACAAACAAACAAAAAATGACATATTCCTAGCATGGAGTCTCTGGATATTGTGATAAAATTGTCACATGTCATTAACACAGTTCAATTCTGCAACTTAAGTGATTGGACAATCTGATTCCATTGCAAACTTTTTTTTGGCAACTGCATCAGCATCTTCCCAAAATATATTAGAGTTGCCATTGACAGATGGCTTGAGATGGGTCCAGGGAGGCTGTTGACAGATATCTTAAGATGTATCTTATTACATTGACATTGACATATCTGAAGAATGTCTCGCGGGAAATGTCTCACAGGCCTGTAGGTTGACAGAACAAGATGGAAGCCCTTCAAGAAAATTGCCAATAAAGAAAGACTGAAAATGGGCATAGCTTTCCCGAGGTAATTCGGCAATATGGATTGAGTCTTAGAAATTCATACCTTTTGACCCTGTATTTGTCTTTTCAAGTTTTAGCTGAAAGTGCTGCTCAGGCATGTGTGCAAAGATTTATGTATAGAGACTTTCACTGCAGCACTAAACATATAATGGTGAACTGGAAATCACCTAAAGTCCTACAGGGTGGGGCAGTTTAAATACACTAGTTATATTTGTATCTGTGCTCACTATTATTTCAAAAATCAGAATAAAGAGTTCTAAACTTAGGGTGGTCTCAGTTTTGTAAAAGGAAAGAAAGACCGAAAGGAAACATTTTCTAAATGTTAATAGTGGCAATCTCTGGGTGATAATATCACAAGTACTTTTTCATCATTTCACTTTTTGTATTTCCAGTGAACTTCATGTGAGGGTGTTACTTTCATATCAGAAAAATACATGCTATTTTAAATTTATGTAAACAAGGATTTTTTTTTTTTTTTTTTTTAAATGGAGTTTTGCTCTTGTTGCCCAGGCTGGAGTGCAATGGTGTGATCTTAGTTCACCACAACCTCCACCTCACGGATTCAAGTGATTCTCCTGCCTCAGCTTTCCCGAGTAGCTGGGATTACAGGCATGCGCCACTACGCCTGACTAATTTTGTATTTTTAGTAGAGACAGGGTTTCTCCATGTTGGTCAGGCTGGTCT
Source organism: Macaca fascicularis (assembly GCF_037993035.2). NCBI lineage: Eukaryota > Metazoa > Chordata > Mammalia > Primates > Cercopithecidae > Macaca > Macaca fascicularis. The sequence goes on from NC_088388.1 coordinate 29,671,101, forward strand.
CAAACTCCTGACCACAAGTGATCTGCCTGCCTCGGCCTCCCAAAATGCTGGGATTACAGGCATGAGCCACCACACCCAGCCTTAATTGTTATATTTTAGGCTTTACCTAGGTAAACAAAAATTTTTTATACAGTCAGAGAGCACCTATTGTTCTGTGTTCTATTCTTTACCATCTAAGTAAAAATAACATACACAAAAAATCTGATGAACCTGGAAAATTGTACATAAATACATTATAATATATGAAATATTAATTGTTTGAAATTTGAAAATCAACATATGTAGGTAACTCTCCTAATCTGCTCTCCACAAAAATTTAACTTCTACTCTTTCTACAGCAGAAATACTTACCCTTAAAATCAGGCATCTAGAACTAACTGCCTGAATTCAACTAATTTAGCAAATGTTTAAAATATACAAAGTATTCTTTAAGAACATGGAATTTAAACTTAACCCAATCCACTGGAGAGAAAGAATAATGGGTTTAAAAGAACCCAGTGGGTGAAAAATCTATTAAGCCTTTAGGAAGCAGCAACAGTAGTGAAAGTATTTCTGAGATAGATGCAAAAATGAAATTGAAGACGTACAACATAAGAGACTGTGGCTAGGGGTGGCTCGAGGTCCATAATGACAATGACCTCAAGGGAAATTTAGACGAGTAAACAATGCAGAACCTGCAGTTGTATTTTAACAAGGCCTGCCTCATACAATTCAAGTCAAAATACCACTTTCATCAGAGAATTATTTTTGTTTTTCCATGAAATAGTACAGGAAATATGTTATGAAATTACTTGCCAAAGTCAAGAAAACTCATAATCTTGACAAGTGGGGGAGAAAAAGAATAATTGTGCCTCCGTCTAGACCAGTAATTCTCAACCAGGGGCAATTTTGCCTCTCAGGGAATATTTGGCAATGTCTGGAGTCATTTTTGGTTGTCACAACTGAGGAGGTGAGGGGAGTGCTGCTGGCATCTAGCAGGAACATCCTACTGTGTGCAGAACAGCCCATGTGATGGTTAATATCAACTGTCACCTTGATTGGATTGAAGGATGCAAAGGATTGTTCCTGCATGTGTCTGTGAGGGTGTTGTCAAAGGAGATAAACATTTGAGTCGGTGGATGGGGAAAGTCAGACTCACCCTCAATGTGGGTGGGCACAATCTAATCAGCTGCCAGTGCGGCCAGAATAAAAGGCAGAAGAATGTGAACAGACTAGACTGGCTGAATCTCCCAGCCTACACCTTTCTCCTGTGCTGGACACTTCCTGCCCTTGAACATCAGACTCCAAGCTTTGGGGACTCTTGGACCTTTGACCACCAACTGAAGGCTGTACTCTTGGCTTCCCTACTTTTGAGGTTTTGGGACTCAGACTGGCTTCCTTGTTCCTCAGCTTGCAGGTGACCTATTGTGGGACCTCACCTTGTGATTGTGTGAGTCAATATTCCTTAATAAACTCCCCTTGGCTGGGTGCCGTGGCTCACACCTGTAATCCCAGCACTTTGGGAGGCCAAGGTGGGTGGATCATGAGGTCAGGAGATCCAGACCATTCTGGTTAACAGGGTGAAACCCCATCTTTTCTTAAAATACAAAAAAAAAAAAAAAAATTAGCCAGGCGTGGTGGCGGGCACCTGTAGTCCCAGCTACTCGGGAGGCTGAGGCAGGAGATTGGTGTGAACCCGGGAGGCGGAGCTTGCAGTGAACTGAGATCATGCCACTGCACTCCAGCCTGGGCGACAGAGCGAGACTCAGTCTCAAAAAATAAATAAATAAATAAATAATTTTAAAAAATAAACTCCCTTTTATATAAACATCTATCCTATTAGTTCTGTCCCTCTGGATAACCCTAATACAGCTTCCTACAACAAATAATTACCCAACCCAAAATGTCAGTAATGCCAAAGATGAAGAACCTTGGTCTAGAGACTGACAAATGATCTGAGAAGAAATAACCAAATGCACGACCCTTGCCATTCTGTTCTCTGGTGGTGGGGGGTGGGGGAAGGGTAGTGAAAGGTAGGGTGTGGCTAAGGCAACTCACTTTTCCAAGCCTCCCTGTACTAGACCCAAGACCAGGTGGAAGAGGATGGCTCCCAATTCCTGATGGCCAACACCTCAGTCATCTCTTTCATAAAGATTAAATGAAAAAATTCAAATATCATAACATCTTGATTTCATTGGAATTTATATAGGCAAAACTCCTGGTTTAGCAGACTTTTTTTCTCTTTCTCTATAGAAGCAGAAAGGAGCAAAATACCAGAAGGAAAAGGCTCCTTTCAAGAACTTCAAAAACATGTCCTACGGTTGAGTACAAATTCTACCCAATCTCCCATTTCCTTTTGTTTTGCTTTTTCTGGACAATGAGAATTGGGGTCCAGAATATTTAGCCTGAGGTCCACCCTGACCCTCAACTATCAGGCAAACATTAAATTGCATTTAGAGTAAACTGTGCTTTTTAAGGCAGGAAACTCAACTCATGCTTTTCAGAGATTTTCAATGGCAAGGGTTGAAGTGTAAAGGATTTTCTGGTTAACTCTGAGATAACCTGGAATCTCCCATACCCAGGGCATTTTGGCTAATTGGAGTTTTCCTGTAGTTTACACTTTTTAAGACATTCTTGACATTGGCAAGGTTTACAGGAAGGGCTACTGACAGTATGAAAAACTCAAACCCAAATTTCCCTTTCTGCATTTCATTCCTGTAATGTTGGAATGTATTAAAAGCAAAAGTATAACATTTCTTTGTAATGTAACAGTTCAGCTGGGTGGTTTTTTTAAAAATAAATCTAAAAACAAAGAAAACATTCAATGGGTAGAGAAGAGTTAACTGGCCTACAGAACAGCAGTGAAAGATAAAAATGGTGGTTCTGACTCGCAACCTGTTTCACATGGACAGCTTTGCATGGCTGTGTCTGTTTTGGAAAGTTTGACTTAAAACATTTGCATGATTGTTTTGCTAGGAATGAAACACATTAAGGTAAATGCTTTTGCCTGAATCTCCCTAATCTCATTGTGACAGGTTTGTATCCAGCCTGGTTACAGCCAGGACTAACTCTTCTCCAACGTTCTTGCTAATTGGCAGCAGCAGTGTGTGAGTTGGAATATGTGAAAGATGGAGAAGCAAAAATAAAGCCAAACCCTAAAACTCCGATCGTCTTTAATTAGTCAAGAAAAATCAACAGCTTGAGAATGTACACCTACTAAGACAGTGAGAAGGGATGGCTACAAGATGCTTCTGTGTTTAAACATCTTGTGCCCCTCATTTAGTCTTCCCTGGCATTTCTTTCTTCCACATGTTAAAAAATGTTATCCTCTGTTTTTATCAGAGGTAGCAATGCTTCATTTAGAAATTTTAAAAATGCAGAAATATTCTTAATAGATCTGGTGCTAAAAGGTCATTCTCCCTATCTGTTTCTTTCCCTGATGGTAGAGAATACCCTATATTGTGAGAATAAAAATAGCCAGAGTGAGATGTCAGTTAATCAGAGTCTATCTAACAGGATGGTTAATCAAAGCATTTTTTTTTTTCTGTTTAACAATGTGGAATAGTGAAAGCATCATCAACTTTGATTCTCCTGAGACCTGGGCTTAAAATCTTCTGTGGCTTTCTAGCTGTGTGACCTTAACTAAATGCTTCTCTGAGACTCACCTTCTACACTGGTAAAATGGTTTTGTTATCATCTCAAAAACACACACACATTGTTTTTTGAGATGGAGTCTCGCTGTGTTTCCCAAGCTGGAGTGCAGTGGCAAGATCTCAGCTTACTGGAACTTCCACCTTCCGGGTTCAAGTGGTTCTCCTGCCTCAGCCTCCCGAGAAGCTGGGATTATAGGTCCCCACCACCACGCCCAGCTAATTTTTTATTTTGTGTAGAGACCAGGTTTCACCATATTGGCCAGGCTGGTCTCAAACTCCTGATCTCAAGTGATCCACCCGCCTTGGCCTCCCAAAGTGCTGGGATTACAGGCATGAGCCACCAGGCATGGCCTCATTTTGTTATTACTAGTAGATTGTGTGTGATAAGGATTAAAGTAAAAAATACATGCAAAGCAAATTGTTGGAACTCAATAGATATTAGTCCCATTGCCTGCCCCTGGAAGACACAACACCTCCCATTCACATAATACACAGTTATTTATTATTTTCACTGTTGAATGTTTTGTTGAATACTTTTAGAAAAAAGAGTAAAAAGTATTAGAAACCAAAGTAATAGTGAAGCTTTAAACAAAGGCAACCTCTGTAGCAAGGTCTGGGGTGAATTTATGACAAGTATGACTCATTGTCTTCAGTTTTCTATGCACAAAGGAAATGAGAACTGGCAGTTCTTCAGGGTGACCCTAGCGTTCTGCAAGATCCTCAATCATCTCTGAAAAGGGACACTGTGTTCCTTTTTGGTTAGGACTGATTGGTTGCAAGTAACATAAGCTGCCTCAAGCTGGCTTGCATATGGATTTGGAGGTGTGTGTGTGTGCATGTACACAAGCCCACGTGCCTGTGTGTGGTGAAGGGGTAGTTCAAAGTGTCTTATGGAGCCAAAACTTGTAGAAACTTCTCACTGTGTATCTTTTTCTTTTTTACTTTCCCTTACACTAGTTTTTCCTTCATGTCCCAAATGGCAGAAAAACTGCTGCCCCGCAATTCTAGAGGTTATGTTATAGACCCAAGCACATGAAGACTGATGAAACCAGAGTTGCCCCCAATTTGAAATTCTCAGAGAAAGAAGCTGATTGGTCTAGCTAAGGTCTGCTGTACACCTCAGCTCCAATCATCTGTGGGTAGGCAGACAGCATTGTATAAACACAGGTGCGGGAGGCTTACTTCTAAGATCCCGAGGATGGAAATAAAAGAGGAGTTTCAAATGGTGGGGAAAGGTGAGTGTCATCAGGTATAGACACACCAAAGGTGTCATTCCAGTTTAAACAGTAGTGGGGAAAGTGAACTAATATAGAATAATTTTCAACAGCCAGTTACAATCTGAAAGTGTTTTGGCTTAGCATGGTGGCTCACACTTGTAGTTGCAACACTTTGGGAGGCCAAGGCAGGAGGATCACTTGAGCCCAGGAGTTTGAGACCAGCCTGGGCAACATGAGACCCCGTCTCTACAAAAATAAAAATAAAAACAAATTAGCCAGGCATGGTGGTGCATGCCTGAAGTCTTAGCTACTCAGGAGGCTGAGACAGGAGGATCTCTTGAGCCCAGGAGTTCAAGGTTGCAGTGAGCTATTATTGTGCCACTAAACCCCAGTCTGGGCAGCAGAATAACATTCTGCCTATTAAAAAATGAAAGTAAATAAGGGTTTTTTTTAAATACATACCATAGTTAAGTCAAAAAATTCAATTAGACCAAACTTATTTTACCTTGCATCTCGATTGTAGTAGACACAGATGCTCGCCTACCTAACAGCCCATTCTCTTTTCTTCTAGGTTGACAATACGACACATTTATTTGGGTATCTGCTCCACCATCTTATCAGTCATAGATAATCCCCATCCCTGTGTATAGATGTCAATTAGTCTAATAGGTACATTGTGATCCTATTTGCTGTCTAGTTATTGGCTTAGACATAGGCATGTGATACAATTCTAGCCACTAAAACTCAATAGACAGTCTGCTGATAGGCTTTTTGCAAAGATTTTTTTATTCTCAGTGATGAAAAGAAACTCATAGGAACACGCTTTCTTCTTTTGGATACTCTTAGATCTGGCTGTGATGCGTGGGACTGTGGCAGCCATCTTAGGCCCATGAGGGGACCTAGCATGAGAATGGAAGAACTGAAAGATGGAAAGAACTTGGGTCCTTGATGACATCATTTGAATCACTGGGTTAACCCACCTACTTCTGAGATTCTTGTTATTTGATAAAAGAAGTGTTCTTATTGTTTAAGCCAGTTGAATTCATTTTTAATTTTTAGTTACTTGAATCCCCAAACATCCTAAATGACATACCTCCAAATTAATACAAATCACAAGCCACAAATAAGACATACTTTAATGAGAGCTGACTTGACAGCGTGCAGAACAATTCTGCAAATTCTTAGGAGAAGCTGTCCCTTAGGCAACAGTGATATTGGTAGCCAAGAGATCATAAATCATTTCTAATGCTCCCAGAGCCTTATCAATATACATTATTTTGCAAGCACAGCAACATTCTTTTATATATTTATGAAAAAAGCACCTCAAAGGAATTATCTGTTTAAAGTAGCTATTTTTGTGCTTCAAAGTCCTTGCTCCTTCAGACAGAGAGTTGGACAAGTTTAAAGGGGTTTTATTGTGCGTTCTGCTTGCTCGAGTTTGATAGGCTGTGTTTTCATGACAGGTCTGTCCCAGCACTGGGTGCCTGGGATGCTTTGATGTGGGCTGAGTTCGGACAGCCTAATACTTGGGGGAAAATGTGCTGAAATTGAACAAGATCGCTTTCTGCCCAGCTGTTCTCCAAAGGCTCAGACATTTTTAGCACTGAGCAAAGAAGCTTGTATTTGTTTTGACATTCTTGGCAAGGAGAACAATGGTTTATTATCCTAGCACTTTACTAACAAATAAGACTGCCTCCAGCAGAGATAAAATATGGGTCTTGACTTGATTGCATTTCATGTCCAAGGGAATTATCTTCTATTCATTCTGATGCCCTTTCATTATGCAGTGTATCTTTTTTTTCTTTATCCTTACCCCGCAAAGTAACCCCTGGCTTTCACTCTGAGAAGGCAGCTTCCTGAAATCACCATAGGCATGGCAGTTTGATTATCTTATGAAACATATACTGTATTTTCACTTCTCCCATGGATATCTTGGAATTTTTTGTTTGCTTTTGTTTCTCAGATGTGTATGGTTACTTTCTTCTCTAATTTTTCTGTCTGCTTCCTTTTGGTATTTGCTTATGTTGTTGCTACTGTTTTAGCACATGGAAGTCTTGGCTTTTACATCATACTTACATTTAAGAGGGCTATCCGGACACTTTTCTTTGCCCACATGGACAAGTGTGTTACACAGAACGATAGTTTTCTTCAAAACAAAAGGAATATTTAATATTTTCATGAAAACACTTCTATTTCTCTCCCTATTCTTTGCCTTCCAAAAGATTTAAAAAATTAAACCTTTTTGTGTGTAGTTTAATGCATTTTCACAGAGAGCACAGCCGTGTAACTATCGTCCCCTCATGTCCCCTCCCTGTCACTGCCTGCCTGTTCTCAAAGGTAACCACTATTCTGACTTCTATCATCAGCCTAAATTTTTCCTCTTTTGCTTGACATTACAGTTGTATGATTCAATCGTGTTGTCATGGATAACGGTAGTTTCTTCATTTTTACTACTGCATACCATTCCATTGGATGACTACACTACAATTTATGTTGATGGTCATTTGATTTGCAAATTTGGGGCTATTACAAATAGTACTGCTATCACATTTTTGTATATGTCTTTTGGTGAATCTATGTCCACATTTTTCTTAGTATGTACCTAGAGGCAGAATTAATGGGGAAGAGGGTATGCATATATTCACTGTTGGTAGGTTGTCCCAATTTATATTTCTGCCAAGAAGGTATGAAAGTCCTGTATCAGTTCAAATATTTGCCGGCACTTGGTATTACTGGCCTTTTAATGATAGCAATTCTGTTAAGTGTGTGGCAGCATCTTGTTGTGGTCCTATTTTGCATATTCCTGATGAATAATAAGATTGCATACCTTTTGTGTTTATTGGCATTTGGAGAGCGGCCTCTATGAAGTGCTTAGAACAGTTTTCATCCTTTTTCTGTTGAGTGTTATATATATTTCTTATTAATATTTAAGACTTCTTTATATATTATGGAGATGAGTTCTTCGTTGGATATATGTATTGCAAATACTGTCTTCCACTCTGTGGATTGCCTTTTTACATTCTCATAGAATCTTTTAATAAATAGAAGTTGTTAATTTTTTAAAAAACTTTTTATGATAAAATCATTTTAGACTTAAATAATACAGAGAGTGCCTGTGTACTTTTCACCTAGCATTCCTTAATAGGAACATATTACTTTACCAGAGTACAAAAAATTAATACTGCCACAATACTATTTACTAATCTGCAGACCTTAATCCCCATTTTGTCAACTGTCCACTAATGCCCTTTTTGCAGTTCAGGATCCAACCTAAGATTCCTACGTTGCCTAAAATTGTCATGTATCCTTGGTCTTTTGCAATCTGGGGTGATTCCTCAGTCTTTCTTTGTCTTTTATGAACTCAACACTTTTGAAGAGGTATTTTGTAGAATATCCCTCAATCTGGGACTCTCTAATGTTTTCTCATAATTAGCAAAACTATTCCAGTAATTAGTAACTATAAACATGGCATATTTAAGATGTTTTGGTTTACTTTGTCTTTTTTTAAAGTCAGGTTTTTGAGTATGATTTATATTCACATAGAGTACAATTCATCCTTGCTAGTGTATAGTTCTGAATTTTGACAAATATTTCCAGTCATGTAACAGCTATCAATTGAAATACAGAACAGTCCCATTAACCCCCTAAAATTCCCTTCCCCACCCTGCCGTTTTTTTTTCTTTTTCTTTTTTTTTTTTTTTTTTGAGATGGAGTCTCGCTCTGTCACCCAGGCTGGAATGTAGTGGCACAATCTCGGCTAACTGCAAGCTCCACCTCCTGGGTTTGCACCATTCTCCTGCCTCAGCCTCCTGAGTAGCTGGCACTACAGGCGCCCGCCACCACGCCTGGCTAATTTGTTTGTATTTTTAGTAGAGATGGAGTTTCACCGTGTTAGCCAGGATGGTCTTGATCTCCTGACGTCGTGATCTGCCTGCCTCAGCCTCCCAAAGTGCTGGGATTACAGGCGTGAGCCACTGCGCCTGGCCCTCTCATGCCCCTTTTTAGTCAATGTCTTCCCCTACTCCATGTCATGGCAACACGTATCTCAGGGGTCCACAACCCCCAGGCCATGGTGTCAGTTTGTGGCCTGTTATCACCGGGCTGCACAGCAGGAGGTGAGTGGCAGTTGAGCGAGCATTACCATCTGAGCTCTGCTGCCTGTCAGATCAGCAGCGGCATTAGATTTTCATAGGAGCACAAACCCCATTGTGAACTGAACATATGAGGGATCTAGGTTGTATGCTCCTTATGATAATCTAATGCCTGATGATCTGAGGTGGAACAGTTTTATCTTGAAACCATCCCCCTCACCCCACCCCGTGGAAAAGTTGTCTCCCATGAAACCAGTTCCGGGTGCCAAGAAGGTTGAGGACTGCTGACCTATCTGTTTTTAATCCCTATAGTTTTGTTTTTTCCAGAATTGACATATAGAGTCATACAGAATAGAGCCTTTTGAGTCTGGCTTATTTTGCTTAGAATAATGCATTTGAGACACATTTATTTGGTTGTATCAGTAGTCGGTTCTTTTTTGTTGCTTAGTAGTATTCAATCGTATGGATGCACCACAATTTGGTTATTTTTTTGTTTGTTTCAATGATTTTACTCTGGTTATGTTACTATTAGAGAAAGCCGGGTGAAGAATATACAGGCACCAACTGGTTTATCCATTCACCAGTTGGTGGACATTGAGTTGCTTCCAGTTTTTGGTAAAGTTTTGACTTCTATACAAATAAAGCCATTATAAAATTTGTATAGAAGTCTTTGCGTGGACACAAGCTTAAAACTGTTTTTCAAAGTGGCTGTACCATTTTGCATTCTCACTCTCAACATATGGGAGTTCTAGTTGCTCCATATCCTTGATAGCACCTGATATTGTCAGTTTTTCTCATGATTAGATTGAGGTTATGCTTTTTTTTAAAGAATACCATTGACATTTTGCTTTTCTCAGTGCACCATATCAGAAAGTATAGGATGCTGGTATTGTTACTGGTCGGGTTAACTTTGATTAAGGCGATATGTGCCAGAATTCACAGTAAATTTACTATTTTTGCCTTTATAACTAATAAGTATCCTGTAGGGACATACTTTGGAAGCATACAACTATCCTGTTTCTCATTCTACCTTTACCTACTAGTTTTGGCATCCTTCAATGATTCATGCTCCCAGTAATTATTACTCTGTTGTTGCCTATAATGATTTTCTATGTCTATAATTCTCTTTGCACTTATTAATTGGAATTCTGCATAAGAAATTGGTGTCCTTTTACCCCCATTTATCTAATTATACCAATATGGACTCAAGCATATTGATTTTATTTTATGGGTTACAATTCATTTCTTTCATATTTATTTTGTTTTTCAAATGCTCCCAGGATTAGCCACTGGGGGCTTTTTCAGATTGATTCCTATCAATATCACCTCATTTTCTGGTTACATCCTTACTTTCAGGTCCTGCAATATGTTCCAGGCTCATTTTCTATTTTCCCTGTCCATGCTCTGGAGTCAACCATTTTTCCAAGGATTTCTTGTTCCTTTTATTATAAAATGATATTTATAAATCAAGATCTTGGTGCTAGCTTTGCTCATTGTTACTGAGGTTTCAGTGCTTCTAGTCCCTCTCAACAGAAAGAGCTAGGAAGTATATAATATATGTATGGCACACACACACATACATATAGCTATGTTTATTTTTATATCTATGCATTCCATGTGAGTGTATATTAAAAGCCATGAATTCATACTGACGGTATAGGTTATAATCTAACACCACAGAGTTTCTTTGACCCTTCTCATTTCCCTCATTTTTATCTTCTTTCTCTGATAGTGAAAAACCTGTCATTATCTACAATGTATTTATTTGCTCAAACCTAGTATCGACATCAAATGCTTTCAGAATTGCTAACCTTTATAAGAAGTAAATGTACTTAACCTTTAACCTCATAGCCTTTATAAGAAGCAAATGTACTTAACTATAGTACGATATTTCTATACGGTTCTTTTTGTCTTTAGCTTTACAATATATAACCAGAATTCTATTTTCCAAAGTGACTTAGTTTTTTCTATCTGCCACCTTCAGTGTGGCTATATTAGCCCAGAAGTTCTTAGTCTTGATGTAGTAATAGCTATCCATCCACCAGGAATTGGTTTTTAAAAATTACAAACCAGAAGCACCCAACTGGGTACGTTTTCACATATTAAACACTCTTGTATAACCAGCACTTCAGAAGCTCCCTCCTACCTACTTGCAACCACAAACCCACTCCTTACGGCAACCATCATCCAAATTCTAATGCAATAGCATATGTTTCCATGCTTTATATAAACAGAATAATGTTTGTATGTTTTGGTGTGTGTATCTGCCTTCTTTTGATCAACATTATGTTTGTGACATTCATGTTATTGAATGTAATTATAGTTTATTTATTGTCATTGCTGTTTAGTAGTCCATTGTATCAATACACAAAAATTTACTTACCAATTTCAACATTGACAAGAATTTGAGTGGCTTCCAGTATGAACATGTAAGTTAGTATGACACTATATTCTTAAATATGTCTTTTGGGGAATGTGTGTATGTATTTTTGGGGAGTATCCTAGGACTAAAATTGTCTGCATTATAGGGTATGCATATGTTCAACTTTCATAGATCCGTTCAAATAGTTTGCAGTGCTGTAAGCAATATACAGGAGTTCCAGGTTGTTCCACATCTTAGTCGACACTTAGTATTGTCTACCTTTTAAATTTTACCCATTTTTGTAGATGTGACATCATATTGTAGTTTTAGTTAGCATTTCTCTGATGTCTAATTAAGCTAATCATTTTTTCCATATAGTTATTGGCCATTAGGCTGGCTTCTTCGTAAAGTCCATTATTTTGCTCATTTTTCTATTTTTCTTTTTCTTTCTTTTCTTTTTTTACTTTTTGAGAGCTTTATCACCTAGGCTGGAGTGCAGTGGCACGATCTCGCCTAACTGCAACCCCCACCTCCTGAGTTCAAGCGATTCTCCTGCCTCAGCCTCCCGATTAGCTGTGACTACAGGCACGCACCACCATACCCAGTTATTTTTTTGTATTTTTAGTAGAGATGGGGTTTCTCCATGTTGGCCAGGCTGGTCTTAAACTCCTGACCTCAAGTGATCCACCTACCTGAGCCTCTCAATGTGCAAGGATTACAGGCGTGAGCCTCCATGCCCAGCTCCATTTTTCTATTTTTCTATTGAGTCACTGGATTGTATGTTTGTTTTGTTACTGAATGGTGGAAGTTGTTTATGCATTCTGAACATGAGTCCTTTTTTTGGAATTACGTGTTGTAGATATTTTGTCCTACTCTTTGAATTGCCTTTTCACTCTTTTAATCATGCCTTTACCTGAAAAAAAGGTTTTAATTCTAATATAGTCCAATTTATAAAGGTTTCCATCATGTTTATCAATTTTAATTCCTTTAAAAATATATTAACTACTTCAATATCACAAAGATATTCTCCAGTTTTTAACTTTTAGAAGACATATTTTGTTTTACCTTTCAAGTTACATTGCATTCCACTAGAATCGTCTTTTTTTTTAATTTAAGGAAATAGTTTATTATTTAAAATATCTTAGAAAAATCATGTAAAAGCATCAATTTTATGACAAAATTAAATTATTATTATTATTATTATTTTTGAGACAGAGTCTCTCTCTGTCACCCAGACTGGAGTGCAATAGTGCAGTCTCAGCTCACTACAAGCTCCGCCTCCCAGGTTCATGCCATTCTCCTGCCTCAGCCTCTGGAGTAGCTGGGACTACAGGTACCTGCCACCATTCCCGGCCAATTTTTTTTTTTGTATTTTTAGTGGAGATGGGGTTTCGCAGTGTTAAGCCAGGATGGTCTCAATCTCCTGACCTTGTGATCTGTGCACCTCAGTCTCCCAAAGTGCTGGGATTACAGGCGTGAGCCACCACGAAAGAAAATTTTAAATTTTTAAAATTGACAGGTAACATTTTATCTGTTGTATTGTGTACAACATATTAGAATTGCTTTTTATGTATGACGTAAGGGTAGGGATCAAGATTTTATTTTTTTTCCCTTAAGATTTATAATTGCTCCTGAACAAGTTATTTAAAAAAAACTTGTTTTCCATCTTATCATAAGTTAAATGATCATGTATGTGTGTATCAGTTTCTGGACTCTTAGATCTATGTCTCTGGTCTATTTGTATACTCTTGTAATAATTCCACACTTATAAATCTTGCATTGTAATAAGCATTGTACCTGATAGTGTCAGTTCTACAGCTCTGTTCTTGAATATTATTTTGGCTGTGCTTAATCCTTTACATTTCCATATGTATTTTAGAATCAGGTTGTTAACACCAGCCAAATGCATATTCTCATACAAAGCCGCTGGATTTTTACTTTAGCTTGCATTGAATCCATATGTCATTTTGGGGGCATTGTCATCTTTACAATACTGTGTTTTCCAATCCATGAAGATCATATATCCATCTATTTATTTAGGGTTTTCGTAACTTTTTTCCTTAGTAGTAAGTTATCTTTTTGTTATTGATTTCTAGTTTAACTGCACTGTAGTCTAACGTATTCTGTATGATTTCAATTATTTTGAATATTTTGAGGTTTGCTTTGTCCGTGCATATTGTCAAGTTTTGGTAAATGTTCTGTGTTCATTTGAATGACATTTATATTCCTCATTTATTGGGTGAAATGTTCTACATGAGCACAGTTTATTAATTATGCTGTTCAAATATTCTCTATCCTTAGTGATTTTTGTCTACTTCTTCTATCATTTCCTGAGAAATAGATTTATCTATTTTCCCCTTTTCTTATGCTAATTTTGCTTTATAGTTTGAGGCTATGTATTACATGTTGGAAAATACAGAAAATACAGGCCAGGTGCAGTGGCTCATGCATGTAATCCCAGCACTTTGGGAAGTTGAGGCAGGCAGATCACTTGAGCCCAAGGTTCAAGACCAGCCTGGGCAACACGTGAAACCTCATCTCTACAAAAATACAAAAATTAGCCAGGCATGGTGGTGTGCACCTGTAGTCCCAGTTACTTGGGAGACTGAGGTGGGATAATTGCTTGAGCCCAGGAGGCTGAGATTGCAGTGAGCTGTGTTCATGCCACTGCGTTCCAGCCTGGGCAACAGAGCAAGACCTTGTTTCAGTAACAAAAAAAAAAAAAGAAAGAAAGAAAAAAGAAAAAAAAATTTAGAAGTGTTATACCTTTTTAGTGGATTAATCCTTTTCTCATTATAAGATGTCCTTCTTTATCTTTAGTAATGCTCATTACATTAAAGTTTACTTTTTCTGAACAGATGTGGTGGCTCACACCTGTAATCCCAGCACTTGGGGGGCCAAAACAAGAGGATAGCTTGAGGCCAGGAGTTTGAAACCAGCCTGGGCAATATAGTGAGATCTCATGTCTACAAAAAAGAAAAATTAGCCAGGCACGGTGGCATGTATCTGTAGTCCCAGCTACTTGGGAGGCTGGGGTGAGGGGACGGCTTGAGCCCAGGAGGTCTGGGTTGTAGTGAGCCACCATCTTGCCACTGCACTGTAGCCTGTGCAACAGAGTGAGACTTCATCTCAAAGAAAAGAAAAAAAGAAAAAAAAGAGAGTTTATTTTTCTGATACGTGACTCTATTATCCTTATTTTTCCTAATGTTTGTATGGTATATTTTTTTCTAATTATTTATAGCCAGCCTTTCTATGCCCTTATATTTAAGGTATGTTTCTTATAAGCAGCACATAGTTGAGGATTTTTTAAAAATCCAATTAGACAATTTTTAAATTTGAATTGTAGCACAGTCCATCTACATTCATGGAAATACTGAAATAATAACTTATTTGGGTTTAAATCTATCATATGATTTATCTTTTCTTTGTTCTATATTCCTTTTTGTCTCCTTTGTTGTCTTCTTTTGAATTGGTCAAGTTTTTTTTTTATCATTCCATATCCCCCTTCTATTGACCTTTTAGGTATATATTCTTTCATCTCCTTTTTAAGTGATCACCTTAGAAATTATACCATGCATTCCTGACTTACAATAGTTTAGTATAAATTAGTACTTTTACTACTTCCTGGACAATGGAAGAACCTTAGAATACATTAACTCCAGTTATCTCCCTCCGCCCGTGTGGGTTTTGGAAGATAGTTATGAAGATAAACTAGTAGTCTGCCAGCTAAGAAGACATTGTAGGTACGGAAAACAGCAAGTCTGTGTGTAATGATCTCCTTTGCCCTCTCCAACACATTCTCTCCTTTTTCTATGAGGCTGACCGCTTGGAGAACTGCACCACCAAGGTGGCTTTGTCCTCTCCCTTTCTATTTTGTAGCTAGTGGGAGGGACTGGCAAGAGACTGTAAGATTAGAGCAGTTGGAATACTTATTCTGTCCTTCCCATCATCCCTGCAAGCCTGCCATGGTTCTGACTGCAGCTGCATCCTCCTACAGTTCCAGCCTCATATGACCCCTCTTCCAAGATCTGACTCCTGCAAGAGTCTGGTCTGGAAGAAGCTGCAATAATATTCCACAGCAATTGGTGTCCAGTACATATGTAACAAAACCCGCACCCTCATTGTGGTCTACAAGACATTAGTTGATTGGGGCCTCTCTCTGCTAATCGGACCTTGGCTGTACTTTCTCACTCATTTACTGCTTCTTTGTCAAATAGTCATTTTTCCCCTGTTCAGAAAACATGTCAAGCTCCCTCCAGCCTCTGGCCTTTTGCAATTGCTGTTTCCCTTCTTGGGCACATTTTCCTTCTCATCATCCAAGTTTCGGCTCAACAATCACATTCTTACAGAAGGCTTTAACAGTTACTCTCTCTAAAGGGGCTTCCTTTTTCTGTTTCTCATGTATTACTGGAAGTTTGCCCCCTATAGGACTTATTGCTGTCTGGAGACTTTTCTTCATTTATTTGTTGACTTCTGTGTATTATCTGCCTCCCTCCTCTACAATGTAGAGTTCATCAGAGGGAAACTTTGTCTGTCATATTCACCAGAGTATCTTTAGCACCTAGAAGAAACAATAGATGCTTGATCAGTATTTCTTGAATGAGTTAATGAACTTATTTTTCTGTCTGGTTCCCAAATATCCCCCCTCCTCATATATACATTCAATCCTTTATCACCTTGTATGAGGCCAATTCTTCCATTGCTATAAAGAAATACCTGAGACTGGGTAATTTATAAAGAAAAGAGGTTTAATTGGCTCGTGATTCTGCAGGCTGTACAGAAAGCATAGTGGCGTCTGCTGCTGGGTAGGCCTCAGGAAGCTTCCAGTCATGGCAGAAGGTCAAGAGGGTGCAGATATGTCATATGGTGAAAGCAGAAGCAAGAGGCAGGGGAGGTGTCACACACTTTCAAACAACGAGATCTTGCAAGAACTCACTGACTATCACGAGCACAGCATCAAGGGATGGTGCTAAACCATTCATGAGAAATCCACTCCCATGACCAATCACCTTCCACTAAGCCCAACCTCCAACACTGGGGAGTACAACTCAGCATGAGATTTGGGTGGGAACACATATCCAAACTGTATCACATCCCCCATTTCTCACTCACCAACAAACGAGGACTTTTCCAGCAAAGATCATTAGGCTAATGACAACAAATGACTTACTTGGGGAAAGCTTCCTGGGGGAAGTGGCATCTGATGTGGTCTTTAAAGAGAGGCAGGGAACTTGTACATAGGGAATCATCCAGCAATGAATTCAAGTCTAAGAATACCAAAAACCAAACTGAAAACAAAATTCCAGACCAAAATATTTATTTTATTTTGTTTTGTTTTATTTTATTTTTATATTTTGAGATGGAGTCTCACTCTGTTGTCCAGGCTGGAGTGCAGTGACACAATCTTGGCTCACTGCAACCTCCACCTCCCAGGTTCAAGCAATTATCCTGCCTCAGCCTTGAGAGTAGCTGGGACTACAGGCACGCACCACCATGCCTGGCTAATTTTTTTGTATTTTCACTAGAGACGGGGTTTCACCATGTTGGTCAGGCTGGTCTTGAACTCCTGGCCTCACATGGTCCACCCACCTCGCTCTTCCAAAGTGTTGGAATATTATTTTAAATGACATTATTTAAATATTATTTTAAATGAAAACATTTAGATTTTGTTAGTTTTCTAGTGCTGTGGTCACAGCTTAAAATACTCATTTACTCCCTTACAGTTCTGTAGGTTAAGAATTCAGGCAGGCTCTTCTGGGCTCTGCTCAGTGTATCCCAAGGTTGAAAACAAGGTGTCAGCCAGCTGGGCTCGAATCTAAAGGCTCTGAAGAAGACTGCATTTTCCGACTCATTCAGGGTGTTGGCAGACTTCTGTTCCTTGAGGTTGTAGGAATGAGATCTCTGTTGTTGGCTAGTTGTCACCTGGGAGTCTCTCTCAGCTCCTTGAGGCCATTCACCTTCCTTCTTACATAGCCACCTCCATCTGCCAGTGAGCAACAGTGTGTCAAATCATTCTCCTACTTCAAATGTCCTTAACTTCTTCTGTCTTCCTCTTCTTTAATGGCTCATGTGATTATATTGGAACCACCCAGCTATTCTAGAAAAATCTTCCTATCTTAAGAACAACTGATTAGTACCCTTAATTGTAGCTGCAAAGTCCTTTTTCCTAGGTAGCATAACATGTTCCTCTGAGTAATGCCAGAGACAAGGTAATGGGACCCCAAATTCTGTCTACCACAGATACAAACATGGAAAAACAAAGCTGGCTTCTGGAAGGGACTGAAGAACCCTAAAGACAAGTCTAGTCTCCCCAAGGATAAAAAAAGCAACTCTCATTTTGTTTTGGAGATAAGCCCTACCTTCTCTCTTTTTAGATGTTCATCAGCTTTTCAATGGAATCTGAAATTTAAAAATTTATTATAAATTCTTATGAAGATATAATCTGAAATTTTATGTTCAACTGGTTAAAGGTAACCAGGATCTAATAATTTGTCAAAGGGGGATGAATATGGGATGCTTTTCTTGACTGCCTAAAACTCTCCTTAATCCAGAACTTCTCTAAGTGTGGCCAGATGGTGGCTTAGAGATACCCATTCGGCCAGGTGCAGTGGCTTACACTTGTAATTCCAGCACTTTGGGAGACCGAGGTGGGCAGATCACGAGGTCAGGAGATCGAAACCATACTGGCTAACACGGTGAAACCCAGTCTCTACTAAAAATACAAAAAAAAAAAAAAAAAAAAAAAATTAGCCAGGCGTGGTGGCAGGTGCCTGTAGTCCCAGCTACTCAGGAGGCTGAGGTAGGAGAATGGTGCGAACCTGGGAGGTGGAGCTTGTAGTGAGCCAAGATTGTGCCCCTGCACTCCAGCCTGGGCAACAGAGCAAGACTACGTCTCAAAAAAAAAAAAAAAAAAAAAAAAGGTGGCACGCCAATATGGCCGAATAGGAACAGCTCCAGCCTCCAGCTCCCAGTGTGAGCGTCACAGAAGACGGGTGATTTCTGCATTTCCAACTGAGGTACCAGGTTCATCTCATTGGGGCATGTCGGACAGTGGGTGCAGCCCAATGAGCGAGAGCCGAAGTAGGGTGAGGCATCACCTCACCTGGGAAGCATAAGGGGAAAGGGAATTCCCTTTCCTAGCCAAGGGAAACTGTGACACCCAGCACCTGGAAAATCGGGTCACTCCCACCCTAATACTGTACTTTACCAAGGGTCTTAGCAAACGGCACACCAGGAGATTATATACTGCACCTGGCTCGGAGGGTCCCATGCCCACAGAGCCTCCCTCATTGCTAGCACAGCAGTTGGAGATCTAACTGAAAGGCAGCAGTGAGGCTGGGGGAGGGGCACCCGCCCTTGCTGAGGCTTAAGTAGGTAAACAAAGCTGCTGGAAGCTCGAACTGGGTAGAGCCCACCACAACTCAAGGAGGCCTGCCTGCCTCTGTAGACTCCACCTCTGGGGACAGGGCATAGCCAAACAAAAGGCAGCAGAAACCTCTGCAGATGTAAATGTCCCTGTCTGACAGCTTTGAAGAGAGCAGTGGTTCTCCCAGTACAGAGTTTGAGAATGGACAGACTGCCTGCTCAAGTGGGTCCCTGACCCCTGAGTAGCCTAACTGGGAGACATCCCCCACTAGGGGCAGACTGACACCTCACACCTCACACGGCCTGGTACACCTCTGAGACGAAGCTTCTAGAGGAATGATCAGACAGCAACATTTGCTGTTCAGCAATATTCACTCTTCTGCAGCCGCTGCTGCTGATACCCAGGCAAATAGGGTCTGGAGTGGACCTCGAGCAAACTTCAAAAGACCTGCAGCTGAGGGTCCTGACATTAGAAGGAAAACTAACAAACAGAAAGGACATTCACACCAAAACCCCATCTGTATGTCACCATCATCAAAGACCAAAGGTAGATAAAACCACAAAGATGGGGAAAAAGCAGTGCAGAAAATCTGAAAATTCTAAAAATCAGACCACCTCTCCCCTTCCAAAGGAATGCAGCTCCTAGCCAGCAATGGAACAAAGCTGGATGGAGAATAACTTTGATGAGTTGAGAGAAGAAGACTTCAGTCGATCAAACTTGTCCAAGCTAAAGGAGGAGGTACGAATCCAGTGCAAAGAAACTAAAAGCCTTGAAAAAAGATTTGACAAATGGATAACTAGAATGACCAATGTAGAGAAGTCCTTAAATGACCCGATAGAGATGAAAACCATGACACGAGAACTATGTGACAAATACACAAGCTTCAGTAACTGACTTGATCAACTGGAAGAAAGGATACCAGTGATTGAAGATCAAATGAATGAAATGAAGTGAGAAGAGAAATTTAGAGGAAAAAGAGTAAAAAAGAAATGAACAAAGCCTCCAAGAAATATGGAACTATGTGAAAAGACCAAATCTACGTCTGATTGGTGTACCTGAAAGTGATGGGGAGAATGGAATCAAGTTGGAAAACACTCTGCAGGATATTATCCAGGAGAACTTCCCCAACCTAGCAAGGCAGGCCAACATTCAAATTCAGGAAATACAGAGAATGCCACAAAGATACTCCTTGAGAAGAGCAACTCCAAGACACCTAGTTGTCAGATTCACCAAAGTTGAAATGAAGGAAAAAATGTTAAGGGCAGCCAGAGAGAAATGTCGAGTTGCCTACAAAGGGAAGCCCATCAGACTAACAGAAGATCTCTTGGCAGAAACTCTACAAGCCAGAAGAGAGTGGGGGCCAACATTCAGCATTCTTAAAGAAAAGAATTTTCAACCCAGAATTTCATATCCAGCCAAATTAAGTTTCATAAGTGAAGGAGAAATAAAATCCTTCACAGACAAGCAAATGCTGAGAGATTTTGTCACCACCCGGCCTGCCCTACAAGAGCTCCTGAAGGAAGCACTAAACATGGAAAGGAACAACCGGTACCAGCCACTGCAAAAACATGCCAAAATGTAAAGTCCATCAATGCTAGGAAGAAACTGCATCAAATAACAAGCAAAATAACCAGCTAACATCATAATGACAGGATCAAGTTCACATACAACAATATTAACCTTAAATGTAAATGGACTAAATGCTCCAATTAAAAGACACAGACTGGCAAATTGGATAAAGAGTCAAGACCCATCAGTGTGCTGTATTCAGGAGACCCATCTCATGTGCAGAGACACACATAGGCTCAAAATAAAGGGATGGAGGAAGATCTACCAAGCAAATGGAAAACAAAAAAGGCAGGCATTGCAATCCTAGTCTCTGATAAAACAGACTTCAAACCAACAAAGATCAAAGGAGACAAAGAAGGCCATTACATAATGGTAAAGGGATCAATTCAACAAGAAGAGCTAACTATCCTAAATATATATGCACCCAATACAGGAGCACCCAGATTCATAAAGCAAGTCCTTAGAGACTTACAAAGAGACTTAGACTCCCACACAATAATAATGGGAGACTTCAACACCCCACTGTCAACATTAGACAGATCAATGAGACAGAAAGATAACAAGGATATCCAGGAATTGAACTCAACTCTCCACCAAGCAGACCTAATAGACATCTACAGAACTCTCCACCCCAAATCAACAGAATATACATTCTTCTCAGCACCACGTCGCACTTATTCCAAAACTGACCACATAGTTGGAAGTAAAGCGCTCCTCAGCAAATGTAAAAGAAGAGAAATTATAACAAACTGTCTCTCAGACCACAGTGCAATCGACTAGAACTCAGGATTAAGAAACTCAATTAAAACCACTCAAGTACATGGAAACGGAACAACCTGCTCCTGAATGACTACTGGGTACATAACGAAATGAAGGCAGAAATAAAGATGTTCTTTGAAACCAATGAGAACAAAGATACAACATACCAGAATCTCTGGGACACATTTAAAGCAGTGTGTAGAGGGAAATTTATAGCACTAAATGCCCACAAGAGAAAGCAGGAAAGATCTAAAATTGACACCCTAACATCACCATTAAAAGAACTAAAGCAAGAGCAAACACATTCAAAAGCTAGCAGAAGGCAAGAAATAACTAAGATCAAAGCAGAACTGAAGGAGATAGAGACACAAAAATCCCTTCAAAAAAATCAATGAATCCAGAAGCTGGTTTTTTGAAAAGATCAACAAAATTGATAGACCACTAGCAAGACTAATACAGAAGAAAAGAAAGAAGAATCAAATAGATGCAATAAAAATGATAAAGGGGATTTCACCACCAACCCCACAGAAATACAAACTACCATCAGAAAATACTATAAACACCTCTACGCAAATAAACTAGAAAACCTAGAAGAAATGGACAAATTCCTGGACACATATACCCTCCCAAGTCTAAACCAGGAAGAAGTTGAATCCCTGAATAGACCAATAACAGGCTCTGAAATTGAGGCAATAATTAATAGCCTACCAACCAAAAAAAGTCCACAACCAGACAGATTCACAGTCAAATTCTACCAGAGATACAAGGAGGAGCTGGTACCATTCCTTCTGAAATTATTCCAATCAATAGAAAAAGAGGGAATCCTCCCTAACTCAATTTAGGAGCCCAACATCATCCTGATACCAAAGCGTGGCAGAGACACAACAAAAAAAGAGAATTTTAGACCAATATCCCTGATGAACATCGATGCAAAAATCCTCAATAAAATACTGTCAAACAGAATCCAGCAGCACATCAAAAAGCTTCTCTACCATGATCAAGTGGGCTTCATCCATGGGAGGCAAGGCTGGTTCAACATATGCAAATCAATAAGCATAATCCAGCATATAAACAGAACCAAAGACAAAAATCACATGATTATCTCAATAGATGTGGAAAAGGCCTTTGACAAAATTCAACAACCTTTCATGTTTAAAATTCTCAATAAATTCAGTATTGATGGAACATATCTCAAAATAATAAGAGCTATTTATGACAAACCCACAGCCAATATCATACTGAATGGGCAAAAACTGGAAGCATTCCTTTTGAAAACTGGCACAAGACAGGGATGCCCTCTCTTGCCACTCCTATTCAACATAGTGTTGGAAGTTCTGGCCAGGGCAATCAGGCAAGATAAAGAAATAAAGGGTATTCACTTAGGAAAAGAGGAAGTCAAATTGTCCCTGTTTGCAGATGACATGATTGTATATTTAGAAAACCCCATCATCTCAGCCCCAAATCTCCTTAAGCTGATAAGCAATTTCAGCAAAGTCTCAGGATACAAAATCAATGTGCAAAAATTATAAACGTTCTTATACACCAATAACAGACAAACAGAGAGCCAAATCATGAGTGAACTCCCATTCACAATTGCTTCAAAGAGAATAAAATACCTAGGAATCCAACTTACAAGGGATGTGAAGGACCTCTTCAAGGAGAACTACAAACCACTGCTCAATGAAATAAAAGAGGACACAAACAAATGGAAGAACATCCCATGCTCATGGATAGGAAGAATTAATATCGTGAAAATGGCTATACTGCCCAAGGTAATTGATAAATTCAATGCCATCCCCATTAAGCTACCAATGACTCTCTTCACAGAATTGGAAAAAACTGCTTTAAAGTTCATATGGAACCAAAAAAGAGCCCGCATTTCCAAGACAATCCTAAGCCAAAAGAACAAAACTGGAGGCATCACGCTACCTGACTTCAAACTATACTACAAGGCTACAGTAACCAAAACAGCATGGTACTGGTACCAAAACAGAGAAATAGACCAATGGCACAGAACAGAGCCCTCAGAAATAATACCACACATCTACAACCATCTGATCTTTGACAAACCTGACAAAAACAAGAAATGGGGATAGGATTCCCTATTTAATAAATGGTGCTGGGAAAACTGGCTAGCCATAAGCAGAAAGCTGAAACTGGATCCCGTCCTTACACCTTATACAAAAATTAATTCAAGATGTATTAGAGACTTAAATGTTAGACCTAAAACCATAAAAATCCTAGAAGAAAACTTAGGTAATACCATTCAGGACATAGGCATGGACAAGGACTTCATGTCTAAAACACCAAAGGCAATGGCAACAAAAGCCAAAATTGACAAATGGGATCTAATTAAACTAAAGAGATTTTTCACAGCAAAAGAAACTACCATCAGAGTGAACAGGCAACCTACAGAATGGGAGAAAATTTTTGCAGTCTACTCATCTGACAAAGGGCTAATATCCAGAACCTACAAAGAACTCAAACAAATTTACAAGAAAAAAAAAAACATCAAAAAGTGGGCAAAGGATATGAACAGATACTTCTCAAAAGAAGACATTTATGCAGCCAACAGACACATGAAAAAATGCTCATCATCACTGGCCATCAGAGGAATACAAATGAAAACCACAATGAGATACCATCTCACACCAGTTAGAATGGTGATCATTAAAAAGTCAGGAAACAACAGGTGCTGGAGAGGATGTGGAGAAATTGGAACAATTTTATACTGTTGGTGGGACTGTAAACTAGTTCAACCATTGTGGAAGGCTGTGTGGTGATTCCTCAAGGATCTAGAACTAGAAATACCATTTGACCCAGCCATCCTATTACTGGGTATATACCCAAAGGATTATAAATCATGCTGCTCTAAAGACACATGCACATGTATATTTATTGCAGCACTATTCACAATAGCAAAGATTGGAACCAACCCAAATGTCCCTCAATGATAGACTGGATTAAGAAAATGTGGCACATATACCCCATAGAATACTATGCAGCCATAAAAAAGGATGAGTTCATGTCCCTTCTAGGGACATGGATGCAGCTAGAAACTATCATTCTCAGCAAACTATTGAAGAAAAGAAAATCAAACACTGCATGTTCTCACTTATATGTGGGAATTGAACACTGAGAACATTTGGACACAGAAAGGGGAACATCACACACTGGGGCCTGCTGTGGGGTGGGGGGAGGGGGAGGGATAGCATTTAGGAGATATACCTAATGTAAATGACGAATTAATGGGATCAGCACACCAACATGGCACATGTATACATATGTAACAAACCTGCATGTTGTGCACATGTACCCTAGAACATAAAGTATGTATATAAAGAAAAACAACAACCTTGCAGATCAGACATATGGAAAAATGTTAAGATATCTTATTAAAATTTACCAAGAAAAAAATGCTCCTGGGATTTTTAAAATGTGACAAATAGATACTTCACTGCACAAATGACTACAATAACATCTATTTCTATCTTCAAAAAAAGTGAAAGTGATTTTTCTTCTATAAAAAAGTCCACTTCCATTAGCGAAGTAAAATTCTTCTAACTTTAAACTTTGAAGTGGGCTAATCTTAAATGTGATTGAAGGGAAAAAATTTGATATGTCAAAAAAAAAAAAAAAAAAAAAGACTTATTCATGGGGGCACCCAATGAATAAGAATCGCTGGAATGAAACTGGAGTCTGTGTTGCGTTTCTAACATGCTCTCCAGGTGATCTTTAAGCCCTCAAAGTTGGACTCCCACAGCTCTCTTCTTTTCCCTGTGTTACAGCAAAATGCAGTCATCCCAAGTGCCCAGAAGAGGTCTCAGACCATTGCCTTATAGAAATGCAAGGAGAGCTAACAGTTTCTAGCTCATGAGGATGGCCTTTTGACTTCCATGTTAAGTCACGGGATACCTCAAACCCTGCAGATGAGGACAGGAGAGTGGAGAGGCGAGGGAGTTAACATGGACAAGTGAGTGCGTGTTATGTGCAGGGAAGCAGGTTTTCTACTCACACAGATGACACAGGTATGTGGATGGATACACAGTATGAATTTCTCCTAGGCTGGCCCGTCTGACTTCATAGATAGGGCTCTTCCCTTCTCCTGACAGTCAGGAGAGAGATTTCTGTCCATCTCCTCTGAACTCTTGCCTCATCCCAGGAAGCAGAGCCACGCCCTGAGGCAGCATCAACCTCAGGAATGTCACAGGCACAGGTGTTTCTGGATTTACTGAACTCTTGCCTTGAAGCCAAAACAGCTGGGCTTACTGCAGCCCATTTATCCTGCTCCTTTTCTGCCCACTTTTCTCACTCATCTCTGACCCAAGGCTTGTGGTAAAGCACATCAGCATAGACTTGGGTGCAGGTAACAGCTGCCTGGAGGTGCCTGGGGATGTGTAATTTCAGGGCTGTCACCTCATTCCTCATTTAGGCAGCTGGCCAGCACCTGAGGGATTTTTCTGGATCTGCCAAGCACACATCTGAAGCTGAGAGCAGAGAGAGGGTAGGGGAACAGGGAGGCAGCTGGGTGTTGAGGAAAGGCTTTGAAAGCAACAGACCTAGACTTTGAACCCACACCTGCCACTTCCTGTATGACCATGGGCAAGTCACTTACCCTCCAAGGGCCTCATTTTTTATCTTCAAAAGAGGGGCCTTTGACCTATTTCTTGCAGGTTTGTGTTGTGGATTAAGAGAAATGCTATGAAAGTGTTTGTTAAAATGATTTTCACATAGTAAGCCTTCTTTTTTGTTAGGGCCTTTTCTCCAATATTAAAAGCTTGCTTTGGCAAGTTATTTCTGCTCAGTGCCTCAGTTTCTTCATTTGTAAAGCAGGGACAATCATAGTATCTGACGGGGCAGTTGTGAGGCTTAAATGAGTTAATATATGCAAAGTTCTTTAGAACAGTGCCAACACATTGAAAGTTTTCAAGATGCGTGAATTGTTAATTATATGCCTACTTACATTCACAACTCCTTTGGGGTCATAGGGGATGTTATGGAGAAGGCTGGAAACCTGAGAATCCAAGATAGGCCCAGTCTCTTTACAGATGAAAAAGCAACTACCTGTCTTGATTCAGGCTGCTATAACAAAGTGCCATTGTGTTAGTCCATTTTGCATTCCTATAGAGGAATACCTGAGACTGGTTAATTTATAAAGGAAAGAGGCTTATTTGGCTCACAATTCTGCAGGCTATACAAGCATGGCACCCACATCTGCTTGGGTCCTGGTAAGGCCTCAGAAAGTTTACAATCATGGTGAAAGGCAAAGAGGGAGCAGGTGTGTCACATGGTGAGAGAGAGAGAGAACAAGAGAGAGAGGAGGTCCCAGTCTCTGTCTCATTTTTTGTTTTAAACAGAGAGATCTCACATGAACTTATTATTGTGGGGAGGGCATCAAGATATTCATGAGGGATCCACCCCCATGACTCAAATACCTCCCGCTGGACTCACCTTCAACACTGGAGGTCATATTTCAGCATGAGATTTGGAAGGGACAAACATGCAAACTATATCAGCCGCAAACTGCGTGGTTTATAAACAACAAACATTTATTTCTTGCAGTTCCAGAGGCTGCAAGTGCAAGCTCTGGGCTCCAGTATGGTCGATTCTAGTGAGGGCCCTCTTCCTGGCTGCAGAGTGCCTACTTCTCCTTGTATCTCCACATAGCAGAAAGAGGGCAGGGCAAGAAAGTTCTCTGGGGTCCCCTTTACAAGGGCACTCATCCCATTCACGAGGGCTCCACCCTTATGACCTGATTACCTCCCAAAGGACCCACTCCAAATACCATCACATTGGGAATTCAATTTTACCTTATGAGTGTTAGGGGGACACCAACATTCAGTCCATCCCACTACCCTTCTGATTTTTCAGACAAGTTGTCCTTTTTTGTCTGGAATGGAAAGAGCCTTTCCTTGCAGAGGAGGCTCAGCTAACTCCCATCTTTTACGACATAAGTTCAAGTGTGCAGACATATTATCTACTGCTACATAATAGATTACCCCAAAACACAGTGGTTGAAACCAAACTTTTATTATCTGTGGATTTCTGTGGGTCCGGAGTCTGGGAACACTTCAGTTGAGAGGCTGACTCAGGCTCTCTCATGCGGTTGCAGCTAAGGTTTTGGCTGGAGCTGCAGTCCTCTGAAGGCTTGGTGGGGCTAAGGGAGCTGTTCCTGAGATGGTCACTCATTTGTCATTTGGCGGGAGGTCTCGGTTCCTAACCATGGGCATCACTTCTTAGGCTATTGGAATGTCCTTACAAAATGGAAGCCAGCTTCCCACAGAGCAAGATGGAAGAGGGACTGAGATGAAAGCTGCATTATCTCTGTCTTTTATGATGTAGCCTCAAAATTAACACATAATTTCTGCAATTTCTACTCATTGGAAGCTAGTCATTAGGACCAGCCCACATTCAAGAGGAAGCATTGTCAAAGAATTTGAGGTCATATTTAAAATGTCCTTATATTTAAAATACCAATAATGATAGATATTAGATACTTGGCAGACTAGGGAAGGAGGTTGATTTCCAAATGAGCCAGGGTCTGTCTTCTCTGTCCTTTTAATTCAGAGTGTCTTCGTTCAATGTCCTGTGTTCTCTGTCCAGTTGACCCTTCCTGGAAAGAGATTTGAAATTTCCAGTTTCCAACAATGTTAAGGCCTGGAAATGTAAGGAAGAGAAAATGGTTATGGCTCATACCACAAACTCTTATCAAATGCCATCATTATACTGTGTCCTACTTGGGCATTAGAAGTAAAGCGAAGAGTCGAAGAGTAACACAAATCTCTGCTCTTGGGGTACCTGCTATCTAGTGGAGAAAGTAATGAAGAGAACATAAGAATAAAATAGGATAAGGTGGTCTTTACCTTGCCCCCTATTTTCCATGTCTATATCCTTTTCTTTCCCAGAAATTATCACAAATAGGATTTTCTCAGGTATTTGTTTGTTTTTCTTATTTATTACTGTTTCTTCCTACTGTATTCCTAGGACCTAGCCCAGTGGCTGCTATATGGAAACACTCAATAAATACTTGTGAATGAATAACTGTAATGAGGTAAGCACAGTGAACTATGGCAGCAAGCAGGAGGGATGGCCAACTCAGCCTTGAAGGAGGCCTTCCTGGAGGAAGCAATCCTGTGTTGAGATTTGAGGTGTGAACAGGAGCTAGCAGGATGCAGCAAGGGGATGTTGTTCCCACCCTCCAGGTACAGCATTCCAAGCTGGAAGAGAGTCCAGTGCATCCAAGGGGTTGCAAAGACTTCCATATGCTGGAGGAGAGAGGCAGGGGTTGGTGGAGGGTGTCATTAGTAGAGTGGAGGGAGGATTGCAGAAGGAGGAGTGAAAGATAAGGGAAAGATACAGCAGGATCAGGTTATTAAGGACTTACTTACCAGCAGGACACAGTGGTTCATCCCTGTAATCCCAGCACTTTGGGAGGCTGAGGCAGGAGGAACACTTGAGCCCAGGATTTCAAGACCAGCCTGGGCACCATAGCCAGACACCATCTCTAAAAATATAAAATAAAATAAAAAATTAGCCAGGCATAGTGAGATGGGAAGATCGCATGAGCCCAGGAGTCAAGGCTACCATGAGCTGTGTTTGTGCCATTGTAGTCCAGCTGGGTGACATAGTGAGACCCTATCTCAAAACAAAAAACAAACAAAAACTTGTGAGAAAATCTAAGGAATAGAAACTTCATCATAAAAACAATGGGGAACTATTGAAGGCAATGAAGTAAGGCAGGGGTCCCCAACCTCAGGGCTATGGACTGGTATCGGTACAGCAGGAGGTGAGCGGCAGGGGAGTGAGCATTACTGCCTGAGCTCCGCCTACTGTCAGATCAGCCGCAGCGTTAGATTCTTACAGGAGCGTGAACCCTACTGTGAACTGCGCATGCGAGGGGTCTAGGTTGTGTGCTCTCTATGAGAATCTAATGCCTGATGATCTGTGGTGGAACAGTTTCATCCCAGAAGCATCCCCCCCACCATTCATGGAAAAATTGGCTTCCACGAAACCGGTCCCTGGTGCCAAAAAGATTGGGGGGCGACTGAAGTAGGGGAATGACAAGGCCAGGTACCAAAGTCTTTGAAGTTTTAGCAAGGATGTGAAGGGCTACCCTAGGTTCCCCTCTAAGGTTTGAGAATGGGGGTTATATATGCCCCAGGAGCTAGAATCCAGAAGGTAACACTGCAGAAGGTATTTCTGGACAATCTTTCTGTAGGTTGCACAGCCTCCCAGCCCCATCTCGTGGTGAGGGGCAAGTGTCCTACCATGGGGGCAGGCGCATGGTGCACCAGCTGCCTCAAGCCATGAAGTCAGGTCTCGCTAGACTCCCACCCAGAGGCCCTCACAGCATGCAGAAAGTAAACCCTGGCTCTTCCATGCTCCCTGGCTCCCTTTCAAAAGCAGAGTTGCTCCTCAAACCTAATTATACTAGAGCTTAGAGACTATGAGTTGGAAAACACATTTTTTCTACAACATAAGAAAATGTGCTGCTTCCTAGGCACCCCCATCCCCACTGGACTTATTTGTGGAATGTGCAGAATAACAGAAAAGCAGTTTTCTCTTAGAGGCATATGGAAAATGGTTTGTTTGCTTAGAAGAAAATCATAACTTGTCTTTTCTCCCCCAGAGGAAAATTAAACCCTCACACATTTAATCTTTTCAATCCTTTGTTTGTCTTGTATTTTTTAATCAAAACGCAGGCACGGGGAAAGTTAGTGCTTATTGATGAAGAGGAAATCTTAGTTGAAGGGTTAGATCTACTGGCCGAACTATAGGAATTGTGAACTCAAATTACCCATCCGGTGTCTCCAAGGCAAGAATGGGGTGATTGGGCCCCAAAGCCAAATGACACGTCTTTCACAGGAGAGAAGATGGTATTGATTATATATAGTGTGTTTATGTTGCAGGGTGATGGCAGTAGGGGGACACGCAGTAGATAAGGATAAAGTGTGAAATACTCAAATAATCTCCAAAGCAACTCAAAATAATCCTTCCTTTGGAGACCTGGTCTTCCCAGTCAAGATGCAAACAAAAGAAAATGGCCTGTCTTTATTTGGTTCACTGGTCCAGAAAATGGGCCCTGGGAAGATAAGGCCGAGCTGGTGTTTGAGGTGAATACAAGGAGCCAGGAGGTCTTGTTGGGGATTTCTTTCACCCAAGAGCTTCCTAAACCTGGAGCATTCTCCTTGAAGAGGACACTGGAGCTGGCTGCTGCTGCTTTCTTTAAACAGACTCAGAAGTTCTTTTCTTGGTAACACGAGAAACTATATGCAGGGCTTCAAGGACACATTCTGAATGATGATTTATGCTAAGTCGTTTAGCCTCCCCTCCCCACCAATAATTCTTCCAGAGAGCATTTAGCTGATTTGGAAAAAGTATATCAAATCCCCCAGAAAACAGTGTGTATCTTAACTGTGGATGAATGCAATTCTGATCATTATCTAAATGCTCAAAGCTTTACAAACTGAGTAACCCAAATGCACAGAAAACTGCTTGTCAGCTTCCAAAGAGAGGAGACAGTTTGTTACCCCTGAGGGGAAGCTGGGAGTGAATGGGAGAAATGGAGATTGATTCTCTGGACAGGCCATTTGAATAGCCTTGTGGGTATTTCCAGAAGTGAACTAAATTCATCACACCTTCCTCCGTGAAAAACACCTTACTAAGCACCTAATATTTGCCAAGAGCTTTGCTCATTGCTTGTAAAGATTTACCAAAACCTGGCCAGTAAATCCTGAGCAAAGGAAACACATGTGCTAAGCTCCACATTCAAGTTAGCTTTCTGCCAGGGACACTTTCCAAGTGGCAACACAAGGAAGTAAATCCCACAAGACAGTACTAGTTTCACTGGGTGGAGTCAACAGAGTTCAGACTTCAGGCTGTGGAAATGGCTGGAATTTCTTTTTTCTTTTTTTTGAAATGGAGTCTCACTCTGTCGCCCAGGCTGGAGTGCAGTGACGTGATCTCGGCTCACTGCAACCTCTGACTTCCTGGTTCAAGTGATTCTCCTGCCTCAGCCTCCCGAGTAGCTGGGATTACAGGCATGTGCCACCCGCCCAGCTGATTTTTGTATTTTTAGTAGAGACGGGGTTTCACCATGTTGGCCAAGATGGTCTTGATCTCCTGACCTCGTGATCTGCCTGCCTTGGCCTCCCAAAGTGCTGGGATTACAGGCATGAGCCACCGCGCCCAGCCAGTGGCTGGAATTTCTATGGCAGGATATCAAAGAAGAAAGAGCCAAACAGGGAAGATGCCCTAGAAATCTGCCTATGGGTCCCCTTCAGTCTTTGGCCAAATACAAAGCTGCACATGTGCAACAGGATCCTGCGTAGCCTGGCAGAGGGTACCTACTGAGGGACTGTGCTCTGGCTGGAGATTCTCGAGGTTACATAGCAATGGCAGACATTGGATTTCTGGCCAATCATAGTTCAACTGTATCACTGAACACTCTGGGCATTCAATTGAGATCCCAGAAAGACCAATCCTTAGAAACAGGACTACTCTAGTCCTAGCCTATGGGCTATTTCTGGCCTACTTTAACAAAGCTTAGAAACAAGCCTCAACAGGATCAAGCTGAACCATACGTAAATTAAATGCTTGCCTTAGCAATACTCAGCACCCTAAAGGAAAACAACGTAATCCAAACTCAACATTGTAGCATTCATAAGACCCAGCATTCAATAAAAAAATTACTAGACATACAAAGTGGTAAGAAAACGTGACCCATAACCCAGAGAATAAAGTCAGTAGAAATAGGACTAGAGATGCCACAGATGTTGGCAGTAGCAGACAAAGACTTTAAAACAGCCAGTAGAAATAAGTTCAAGAATTAAAAGGAAGGATGGACACATTAATATAGAAATCTCAATGGAGAAAGAGAAACCTTCAAAAGAGAGAAGTGGAAATTACAGTACTAGAAAGCATACTTCATGAAACAAATTCACTGTATTTAATGCTTAACATTAGATTGAACAATGCATAAGAAAAAATCAGTGAGCTTGAAAACAGGTCAACAGAAATTATCTAAACTGAAGCACAGAGAAAAAAAGGATTTTAAAAAAATAAAGACTCAGTGATCTGTGAGAAAACATCAAGCAGTATAATGTATGCATAAGTAGAGTCACAGTAGAACAGAGAAAAAAGTGAGACAGGAAAAAAAGTTGAAGTAATGGCCACTTTCCCCAAAATCTGATGAAAAAATGTCAACATACAAATCCAATAAATTCAATAAAACTTACTTAAGAGAAGCACAAAGAAAGCCACACCTAGGCACATCATAATCAAGTTGCTAAAAACTGAAGATAGAGAAAAATTAAAAAGTAGCCAGGGAAAAAAGACAGGTTACTCAAAAAGGAATAATGAGAAATATTCCTATTTTTTTTTTAATCAGACATAAAACTAGTCAGAAGATAATGGGGCAGCATCTTTGAAGTGACTAAATAAAAACCAAACAAAACTATACTAAAAAGCCTCAGTCAACCCATAAATCTATATCCGGAAAAAAAGTAGTCTTAAAAAGTAGACTAAAGGCATTTCCAGATAAGTAAAAGCTGGATGAATCATTAACATACATGCATTTCAAGAAATGTTAAAGGAAGTCCTCCAGGCAGGAAGAAAATGATTCCACATGATATCAGATCTGCATTAAAAAGACTACCAGAAATGGAAAATATGTGGGACATAAATATAAAAGACATTTCTTCTTATTTCTTAGTTTCTTTAAAAAAAAATTCAAGTGCTTAAACCAAAATTAGTAACAAAGTACTGTGAGGTGTATAATCTATGCAGAAGCAAAATGTATGACAATTGCACAAAAGATGAGGGTGGATAAATGAAAGTATATTGTTGTAAAGTTCTTACATTTACGTGAAGTGGCATAAAGTTAATTCAAGGTAGACAGTGGTAAAATATGTTTATTTTAATCCCCAAAGCACCCACTAAAAGTTAGGCATAGCTGAAAAGCTATTTGAGAAGATAGAATGAAATACAAGAAAACACCCAATTGATCCAAAAGAAGACAGGAAAAGGAAAATAAGAAACGAAGGACAAGGGGACAAAGAGAAAACAAACAGCAAGATGATAGAATCAAACCCAATCAAATTACTAATTACATTCTGTCTAGCTTGACTAAACCGTCTAATGAAAAGAGCAAGAGTGCTAGACTAGATTTTAAAAAGTGAGATTCAACTATATGATGTTTATAAGGACATGCTTTAAATATGAAGATACATGCAACTTAAGAGAATAGAAAAGAGAACCATGTATTGATTAATTGTAAAAACACAGGAGTGGCTATATTGCTATCAGAGAAAGACAAGGAGAATTACCAGGGATAGAGAGTGACATTACATAATGACAAAAGAATCAGTTCATTGAGAAGATATACAATTCCTGAATACTTGCTAACAAACTTCAGTGTATATGAATGCAAAACTGATAGAATTGAAAGGATAAATAGATAAATTCATAAGAGTTGAAGAGATTTACCTTCTCTCAGTAATTGATACAACATATAAACAAAAAAAAAAAATCAGAAAACATACAGAGGATCTGAATAACTCTAAACGGACATAACCTAATTGGCCTTTTTTTGTTTTTGTTTTTTGGAGACAGAGTCTCACTGTCACCCAGGCTGGACTGCAGTGGTGCGATCTCAGCTCACTGCAACCTCTGCCTCCTGGGTTCAAGTGATTCTCCTGCCTCAGCCTCTTGAGTAGTTGGGACTACAAGGGTGCACCACCAGCCCAGCTAATTTTTTTGTATTTTCAGTAGGGATAGGGTTTTGCTATGTTGCCCAGGCTGGTCTCGAACTCCCGAGCTCAGGTTATCTGCCCACCATGGCCTCCCAAAGTGCTAGGATTACAGGCGTGAGCCACTGCACCTGGCCTCCTAATTGACATTTTATCAAACATTACTGAACAATTACAGAATATATATTGTATTTACATGTACATTTATGTTTATGTACTTTATTTTTTATGTTTACGTTTATGTACTTTATTCACCAAAATGGACAATAAACTGGGCCATAAAATGTGTCTCAGTACATTTCAAAGGACTGAAATGATAAATAATATATTCTTTCTTTTTTTTTTTGAGATGGAGTCTTGCTCTGTCTCCCAGAATGGAGTGCAGTGGTACCATCTCGGCTCACTGCAACCTCCGCCTCCCAGGTTCAAACAATTCTCTGCCTCAGCCTCCCAAGGAGCTGGGATTACAGGTGCCCACCACCATGCCCGCTAATTTTTTTGTATTTTTAGTAGAGATGGGGTTTCACCATCTTGGCCAGGCTGGTCTTAAACTCCTGACCTTGTGATCCACCTGCGTCAGCCTCCCAAAGTGCTGGGATTACAGGTGTGAGCCACCACACCCAGCCAAGAACATATTCTTTAATAACAACAGAATTAAAATAAAAATCAAGATAAAACTTTGGCAAATCCAAATATTTTGAAATTAAACCACATTGCGAAATAGCCCATGAATCAAATAAATCACAAGAAAAATTTTAAAATCTTTTGTCCTGATAAAACCATAGTATATCCAAATTTGTGAGATTCAGTTAATGAAGCATTTGGAGTAAAATTTATGGTCTTAAATATTTATATCAGAGAAAAAGAAGGCTTACAGAAGTAAATCCATGCATTTATGGTCAACTGATTTCCAACAAAGGTGCCAAGAACACACAATGGAGAAAGGACAGTCTCTTCAATAAATGGTGTTGGGAAAACTGGACATCCATAAACAGAAGAATGAAATTGAACCCTTATCTCACACCATAGACAAAAAATCAACACAAATGGATTAAAGACTTAAACATAAAGACTCCAAATTGCAAGTCACCTAGGAGAAAACGGAAAAAACTTCTTGACATTTGTCTAGGCAACATTTTTTTGGATATGTCCTGAAAAGCCCAGACAACAAAAGCAAAAATGGACAAATGAGATTACATCAAACTGAAAACCTTCTGCACAGCAAAGGAAACAATTGGCAAAGCAAGGAGACAATCACTGGAATGCAAGAAAGCATTTTGCAAATCATACAGCCTATAAGGGGTTAATACCCAAAATGTAAAAGGATCTCAAAAAGCTCAATAACAAGAAAACAACCATATTCAAAAATGGGCAAAGGACTTGAATAGATATTGTTCAAAAAAAGGTATGAATTGTCAACAGGTACATGAAAAAATGTTCAGTATCAACAATCATCAGAGAAATGCAAATTAAAACCACAATGAGATATCACCTCACACTTGTGAGAATGGCTGTTCTCAAAAAGACAAAAGAAGGCCAGGAGTGGTGGCTCACGCCTGTAATCCCAGCCCTTTAGGAGGCCGAGGAGGGTGGATCACCTGAGATCAGAAGTTCGAGACCAGCCTGGCCAACATGGTGAAACCCCGTCTCTACTAAAAATACAAAAATTAGCCAGGTTTAGGGGCGCACGCCTGTAATCCCAGCTACTTGGGAGGCTGAGGCGGGAGAATTGCTTGAACCTGGGAGAAAGAGGCTACAGTGAGCCGAGATCCTGCCACTGCACTCCAGCCTGGGTGACAGAGTGAGACTCCATCTCACACACACACACAAAAGACAAAAGATAACAAGGGTTGACAAGGATGTGGAGAAGAAGGAATACTTGCACACTATTGGTAGGCATGTAAATTAGCACAGCCATTAAGAAAAACCATATGGAGGTTTCCCAAAACATTAAAAATAAAACTACCATCTAATCCAGCAACCTCACTTTTGGTTATATATCCAAAGGAATAGAGATATGGAGAGATATAAAAAGATAATTGCACCCAGCTGGGCACGGTAGCGCACGCCTGTAATCCCAGCACTTTGGGAGGCCTAGGTGGGTAGATCATGAGGTCAGGAGATCAAGACCATCCTGGCTAACACGGTGAAACCCCGTCTCTACTAAATATACAGAAAGTTAGATGGGCATGGTGGCGGGTGCCTGTTGTCCCAGCTACTCAGGAGGCTGAGGCAGGAGAATGGTGTGAACCCGGGAGGCGGAGCTTGCAGTGAGCAGAGATTGTGCCACTGCACTCCAGTCTGGGTGACAGAGCAAGACTCCATCTAAAAAAAAAAAGATAACTGCACCCATGCTCATTGCAGCATTATTCATAATAGCCAAGATATATAAACAGCCAAAGTGATTATTGATGGATAAAATTAATATGGTGTGTATGTATATATGCACACACAATCAAATACTATTCCGCTTTTAAAAAGAAAATCCTGTCATTTATGACAACATGGATAAATCTGGAGGATATAACGCTAAGTGAAATAAGCCAGATGCAGAAAGAAAACTACTGCATGATCTCACTTATTTGTGATATCTGAAAAAGTTGAACTCAGAAGCAGAGTAGAATGGTGGTTACCAGGGGCTGGAGGGAGGGAAAGGTGCTTGGGATACCAAAATGTTTGTCAAAGGGTACAGAGTTTCAGTGAGACAGGATGAATAAGTTTTGGAGACCTTATTCTAGAGTGGTAGCCATAGTTTATAATCAGGTACTGTATACTCGAACATTGCTGAAGGAGTAGATCTTAAATGTTCTCACTACAAAAAAATATGTGAGATGATGGCTGTTAATTATCTTGAATTAATCCCTTCTCAATGTGTACATGAGTCAATGCATCACATTGTACACCATAAATATATACAATTTTTATTTATCAATTATACCTTATTTAAGTTGGGGGAAATTTTTGAAAAGAAGTCTTAAAATCAGTGATCTAATTCTTCATCTTAAGAAACTAGGGGCCGGGCGCGGTGGCTCAAGCCTGTAATCCCAGCACTTTGGGAGGCCGAGGCGGGCGGATCACAAGGTCAGGAGATCGAGACCACAGTGAAACCCCGTCTCTACTAAAAATACAAAAAATTAGCCGGGCGCGGTGGCGGGCGCCTGTAGTCCCAGCTACTCAGGAGGCTGAGGCAGGAGAATGGCGTGAACCCGGGAGGCGGAGCTTGCAGTGAGCCGAGATCGCGCCACTGCACTCCAGCCTGGGCAACAGCGTGAGACTCCGTCTCAAAAAAAAAAAAAAAAAAACAAAAAAAACTAGGAAACATAAATTATACCTCTAATACATCACAAGGAAATAGTAAAAAGTATAAATCAGTGAAATAAAAAGTAGATTAGGAAATCAACAAAACCAAAAGTTCATTCTTTGAAAGGAGTAATCAAATTGATAGACCTCTAGCTACACTGATCAAGAAAAAAAGAGAACACAAATTACAAATATCAAGAATGAAAGATGGGAGACCACTGCTGGTTTCTGCAGTTGTTAAAAGACAAATAAAAGACTATTTCTAACAATCTCATAGCAATAAATTACAATATTTAGATAAAACTGACAAATTCTTTAAAAGTCACAAATGATGAAACTCACAAAATATCAAGCATAAATATGAATAACTCTATATCTGTTTAAAAAATTTAAAGCCTTGCCACAGGAAAAATTCAGGGCCACATGACTTCACGGATAAATTCTATCAAACATTTAAGGAAGAAATAATGCCAATATTACACAAACTTTTTCAGAAAATAGTGGAGAAGGAACACTTTCTGACTTACGAGGTGTGCATAATCCTAATACTAAGGATATTACAAGAAAAGAATTATGGACCAATATCCCTCCTGGCCTAGATACAACATTTCTTAAATACTGGAGAAATTGAATATTTTAGAAGGAAATAATTCATCATTACCAAATAGAGTGTATCCCAGTTATGTAAGATTTAACTTTAGAAAGTTTGCACAATATTAGGTCAGTATGCAAAAATCAATTGCATTTATATTACAGAGTAAAACAAACAGTTGGAAAATGAAATCAAAGACTCAATATCATTTACCATAGCATCCCAAAAATGAAATACTTAGGGACAAAGTTAATGAAAGATATTTAAGATCTCCATGTTAATAAGTACAAAACTGCTGAGAAATATTAAAGTCCTTCATAAATAGATATTTCATGTTCAAGGGTGGAAAGATTTCAACACTGTTAACATGTCATTTCTCCCCAGATTATTCTGCAAGAACATAACAGTTATCATAGAGCAGACCCTTCTTTGTAAGAAATTGACAAGCTGATTCTAAGATTAATATAGAAATGTGAAGTCCTAGAATAGTCAGGTAATCTTGAAAAAGTACCTAGTTAGATGACTTATAAACCACCTGATTCCAAATCTTTCCTTTTTTTTTTTTTTTCCTGAGATAGAGTCGTGCTCTGTCACCTGGGCTGCAGTGCAGTGGCGTGATCTCGGCTCACCGCAATCTCTGCCTCCTGCGTTCAAGCGATTCTCCTGCCTCGGCCTCCCAAATAGAAAGCTACAGTAATCAAGAGAGCATAGTATTGGTGCAAAAGCAGATAAATTGATCAATGAAACAGATTACTAAATCCAGAAATAAGTTTATATAAGTGGGGTTTTAATTTGAGAGCTAAGGCAATTCAATGGTGAAAGCAAAAACAAAATTAAGGTGCTAGAGTAACTGGGTATCCATGTGGGGAAAAAAAAGACTCTTGACTCCACCTTATACCATATCCAAGTATTAGTTCAATATAGATCATAGACCTAAATTTAAAACTATACAACTTCTAGAAGAAACATATAAAAATGTCATTCCTAATTTGAGATAGACAACAATTTCTCAGAAAAGACATAGAAGGGCTGGGCATGGTGGCTCATTCCTGTAATCCCAGCACTTTGGGAGGCTGAGGCAGGCGGATCATGAGGTCAGGAGTTCGACATCAGCCTGGTCAATGTGGTGAAACCCTGTCTCTACTAAAAATATAAAAATTAGCCGTGCGTGGTACGTGCCTGTAGTTCCAGCTGCTTAGGAGGCTAAGGCAGGAGAATCGTTTGAACCTGGGAGGTGGAGTTTGCGGTGAGCCAAAATTGCGCCACTGCACTCCAGCCTGGGTGACAAAGTGAGACTCAAAACACACACACACACACACACACACAAAAGACAAGACATAGAAGACACTAGCCATAAAAGAAAAAAATCAATAAATGGGGTCTTATAAAATTAAAAACTTTTGCTCATTGAAGATATTTTTTAAAAAAATCAGTAAGCAGCCCACACACTGAAAGAAAACATTTGCATATACATTCTGAGAGTTCAAAATATATTGAGAACTTTTACAACTCAGCATTAAGAAGACAATCAACTATGAATAATGGCCAAAAGACTTGAATAGCCACTTCTCAAAGATGCAGAAATAGCCAATGCGCACATGAAAAAGGTCTCAACATCATCAGTAATCAATTAAAAGTAAATTAAAACCATAATGAGATATCGTTATACCGCCACCAGAATGACTCCAGTTAAAAAGTTTGACAATACCTAGTATTGGTAAAATTGTGGCATAAGTGGAACTGTCATACATTTCTGGTAAGTGTGTAAAATGGTACACACACTTTGGAAAACTGTTATTAAAAGAGGAAAAATCAATATTTTTCTATACTCTCACAACAGTTCACTTCTGACATCAAATGTGTGGGCTTTCTCCACATCAACAAAAAATTCTTTACGCCTCCAAACACCCCCTGGGTGTCCCACAATTCACCTAAATTGTGACATCATCTTCTTAGGGCTGGCATAGGACTCCACAGATTGAGGGCTCAGTCCAACAAGACTGACTCCACTTCAGATGCCAATTGCAAGTCTCAGGTTGTCACCTGTACTTCTGATCAACTTGCTATACAAAGCGGGGGTTCACACAACCCAATCTCCTCCTCAGATTCAGACTCAAAAGTTTTTTAGGACTCACAGAACGCAGGGAAATGCTTACTTACATTTACTGGTTTATTATAAAGTATATGATGAAGGATATCTGGAATGAATGAACAGCCAGATGAAGAGATGCATAGAACTGGGTCCAGAAGGGACCTGGGAATAGGAGCTTTTGTCCCCATAAAGCAGAGGTGTGCCACCCTCCTGGCACGTGGGTGTGTTTACCAACTTGGAGCTCTCTGCACTCCATCTTTTAGGTTTTTTTTAATAGAGGCTTCATGTAGGCATGATCAATTATTAACTCAATTTTATCCTCCCTACCATCCAAGGAGGATGGGGGATGGGGCTGAAAGTTCCAAGCTTCTCATGATGGCTTGGTGTGTTTCTGGTGACCAGCCCCCATTCTGAAGCTATCTAGGAGCCGCACCAAGAATCACCTCGTTAGAACAAGAGATGCTCTTATCACTCAGGAAATTCCAAGGCAATTAGCATATCTGTGTCGGGAACCAGTGTTAAAGACCAAATATTTTTTTAAAAGATGCTCCTAGCACTTCTATCTTAAAGAAAATTGCAAAAGTTTTGGGAGCTCTGTATCCAAAACCTGGGGGTAGAAACCAAACGTAATGTTTTTTTATGATGCCACAGTTAGTTTCTTATAAAATTAGCTATGCGTATACTCTATGACCTAGCGTTTCCAATTTTTCAGTATTTACCCAAGAGAAAGGAAAATACATATCTGAACACAAAGACTTGTGTGTGATATGCATTGTAGCTTTGTCCATAATGGTCCCAAAGTGGAAATAATCAAGTACCTGTAACATGAGAATGAATAAACACATTTCAGCATATTCAGAGAAATGGAGTACTACTCAGCAATAAACAACAGCAGACACACTCTGTGATCTCAAAAATGTGATGTGGAATGAAAGAAGATGGAACCAAAGAATACGTTTTGTATAATTCCATTTATAAAGAAGTCACAACAGTAGTTGCTGAAGGCTGAGGATAAAGATGGGGAAGAGAGAACTTTAGGGTCATGGAAATTCTCTAGGTCTTGTTCAGGGTGTGGGTTACTGAAGTATATGCATCTATTAGAAGCTGTCAGACTTTACGCTTAACATCTGAGCATGCCCTTAAAAATCAAAACAACAAACATGAAAACTAGCATCATGGCTCAGGCTTTCATGTCAGATGGAGCAAGTTTCAAGTTCTGATAGTGCCACATATTAGTGGGCTGATCTTGGGAAAATAAAGTATTCTTCTTAAAATCCAGTCTCCTCAGCTGTAAAAAGGGAAGTGATAATGAAATAGAATAATTTATAAGCACATACAGTGTAATAAATGCCCACTAAATTGTGGTTTTATTTTATTTTATTTTATTTTATTTTATTATCTTTTTGAGATAAGGAAGGTCTCACCCTGTCACCCAGGCTGAAGTTCAGTGGCATAATCACAGCTCACCGCATCTTCTGCCTCCGGGGCTCAAGCAATCCTCCCACCTAAGCCTCCCAAATAGCTGGAACCACAGGCGCAAGCCACCACACCCAGCTAAATTTTTGCAGAGACAAATGTATTAGTCCATTTTCACACTGCTAGAAAGACATGCCTGAGAGTGGGTAATGTATAAAGAGGTTTAATTGACTTACAGTTCTGCGTGGCTGGGGAGGCCTCAAGAAACTTACAATCATGGTGGTGGGGGAAGAGGCAGATCTTACATGGTGGCAGGTGAGAGAGAATGCCTGTGTCAGCGCATGAAAAACTACCAGTTATAAAACCATCGGATCTCGTGAGAGTTCACTATCAGGAGAACAGCATGGGGGAACTGCCCTATAATCTGATTACTTCCTACCAGGTCTCTCCCTAAACTCCTGGGGATTACAATTCAAGATGAGATTTGGGTAGGGACACAAAGCCTAACCGTATCAATGAGGTTTCACCATGTTGCCTAGGCTGGTCTTGAACTCCTGGCCTCGAGTAATCCACCAGCCTTAGACTCTTAAAATGCTGGGATTACAGGCATGGGCCACTGCACTCCGCCTATTTTATAATAATAAAAAGACATGTGACATTGTAGAAAATCATACAATTATAGAAAAGAAAATAACCATAATCCCATCCAGAGATAATCATTGTAAACCTTTAGACATATGTTTTTTCTATTTATATATGTTCTATGTTTTCTATGCCTATAGTTGTTTATAATGAATATACAATGTTAATTGTTAATTTCTTATTCCTTAATAAAAGCATGCTTATAAGATATGCTTGTAAGCCAAAAACATTGAAAAAGTAAGGTTGTGAACTTCAGGGAATCTGTCTCCCCACCGCCCTAACGGACCAGAGTGAGCTTTTAAAAAAGCTGATCTGTGTGTCACTTCCAAAACACCTCAATAGAGTCCATTGCCCTTAGAATCAAGTTCAATTTAACAGGTATACAAGGCCCTTCATGACTGGGGTTTGGGTGACCTAGACTAGATCTGGCTCCACTTCTAGTTGCATGTGTCTCTCATCCTTCTTGGCCCATCAAGCTAGGTGGGGCACATTCTTCTCATGGCAGTGGCTTATGGGGGCACATGGAACGCCCAATGCCTAAGACCTAAGCTATGAAAATGCCTCTTAGGATTGGCATAGAGACATACCTACCAGATCTCACGGCCAAGCCAAAGTAAATGGGGAGAGAGGCTCTCCTCATCCTGTCCACAGC
Source organism: Macaca fascicularis (assembly GCF_037993035.2). Classification (NCBI taxonomy): domain Eukaryota; kingdom Metazoa; phylum Chordata; class Mammalia; order Primates; family Cercopithecidae; genus Macaca; species Macaca fascicularis. The sequence goes on from NC_088388.1 coordinate 29,713,540, forward strand.
AAAGTTGAGGCTGCAGGGAGTGGTGAAGAACTGGAGTCAATAGCTTAATCTACTGCCACCCCCATGTACTCCTGTCTGACCGACCAGGTTCACCTCCTCCAGGGGGTCACCTGCTCCTCTTCCTACCTTCAGACATCTGACACTTCTTTGTAGATTGCCAGCTTCTCACTTACCCTCAACTCCTCCTTGACTCTTTCTGAGTCCAGGTCAGGCCAGGTGTCGTGCTGTGTGTTCCTGTAGGACTCTGCACCTCCCTATCATGGCTCTTGCTACACTACTTTGTGCTTGGATGTTCACTTGTCTATACCCTGGACCCATTATCTCCTTTGAAGGTTTAGGTGAGCTTGTCCTTGATATGTGAGGTAAGGACGGGGAAATTTTGTTCCTGAGTATAATCTTTAGTTTCCTGAGATAGAGTACTGGGTATTTCTTGCTTTGGGCTGGAAACCCTTGGACCCAACTCCAAGTGAGAAAACACACCTCTTTCTTTAGGTTACAGGCAGAAACTCGAGTGTGATGGATATCTGTTGCTTTTGCTTGCCCACATCCCTTTGGCATTTTAAAAATATATATAGCAGCAGCTGGTCTTTGGGGAATCACTCCTTTACCACTGTATACAGGCTTCTGTCCCTGCTGATCAGACATCCTCACCCAGTGGTATGAATCAGGTATACAGGTTTCTGTCCCGGTGTCCTGTATCCCCTGCCTTGGGTTAACACTGAGCTAATCAGATGCTCTCACCCAGTTAGGAATCAGGTGGAGCAACCTGATAGGAAAATCGTTTGAACAGACTTTTCTCAAAGGCAGTTATTTGCTGTAACTGTCCATTATTAGTTCCTTCTACCCAGACTCCCAGAGCTACTGGGGTTCCTACTGTTGGCTTAGCTTTTCCTAGAATTTGCTATGCTCTCATATAGCCTTTTGATAAATTCTTGCATTTTGTTTTTATTAAATTCACCAGATCTCATGTCTGTTACTTATTAAGAAAATAAGCAAACAAATAAAAAATACCATCACTGACACCCCAACAAGATGCTCAACAACTTCAGAGCCTGCTCTATATCTATCCTTCAGGTCCACCAGTGAGGGGGTAAGAAGTTTGCCAGCTCCTATTTTGGGTTAGTTGGCCTTTGAGCTCTTGTAAACCTTTTTTTTTTTTTTTTTTTGAGATGGAGTCTCACTCTGTCACCCAGGCTAGAGTGCAATGTCGTGATCTCAGCTCACTGCAACCTCTGCGTCCCAGGTTCAAGTGATTCTCCTGCCTCAGCCTCCCGAGTAGCTGGGACTACAGGTGGGTACCACCACGCCTGGCTAATTTTTAAAAATATTTTTAGTAGAGATGGGGTTTCACCATGTTTAGCAAGATGGTCTTGATCTCCTGACCTCGTGATCTGCCCGCCTTGGCCTCCCAAAGTGCTGGGATTACAGGTATGAGCCACCGCACCCAGCCATAAAGCTCATTTTAAGAGGCAAATCTCTGGATAATTCAAGACTGTCAGCAGCTGGGCATTTCTAAGTGCATGCATCTTTTCTTTGCTAAGGAGAGAGAGAAACTTCCTGTGGCAGCTGGAATAACAAAGTGGCTACTGAATACTATGTCCTGCACATTAAAAATTTATCCCCATTATTATACTTACAGAGGGGGTCTTTTGAGTATTCTTAGAGCTTTGAGGACAGACATAGTATGTGAAAATCACCAGGGCAGGCAGGCTAGAAGGTGGTCTGGGAGCCACCATGTTACATAAAATAAATCCCCTTGCTGTCTGTCTATGGAACAATCTATATATGAATCTTTCCATCAGTCATCCATCTACCTATTGTCTATCTGCCACCAGACCTGGATGCACTTTCACAGACCCTAGGCATGTTCACATTTTATATAAGCTAAACAGCTAGGGCATGGAAACACTACAATGTGGTTAGCCTGGCTTGCTGAAGAGGAGGCCTGAGGCACAGCTCACCGTGGGCTGAGCCTCCCTTTGTGATGAAGCGCCCACTTGCTCGTGACATCAGAGAAGAAAAGCATGCACCCAGTAGTCCCTGCTTGCCAGAAAGTACTCTTTCAGTGGAAAAACAAATTATGGGATCCTGTCCTAATTTGGGACAAATGACACCTCTAGTTTATTCTTAATTGTCCTTGTATGCAAATTTTCCTTTTCCTTTCTAATTTGTCATGTGAGCAAAGTTAAATTAACCCGAACATGTGGTAACAGATTCCACCGATTTTAAGCTCTTCACTTCCTTCCCTTAGGCATTTAATCAGTTTTATTTTTTTGGACTAGATTTGTTTGGCAAGTCAAAGAGAAGATAACAAGATTGGGGGCTGGGGGAGGCAGTTTTTTAAAGATAGAAGTACAAAAGGAGCTGCCATCTGAAGTCTCAAATTAGGATGGAAAGCACATTCTCAGCAGCTTTATCTTACTATAATTTAAAGTTTAAAACAGGGTGAGTTTCATTTGAATCAAGAGGCTGCAATTAAATTTATTTTTCTAAGAGGTGCCCTTTTAGTATATTATATAGCCTTAATGCCTGCTTTTCACTACTGACCTGGAGAAAAGGGTATATTTCATTGTGAATATATGCCATTTTAAAAAGTATATTTCATTTTAATAGAATTTTGAGAGACAATGAGGTACCACAAGGAAACACACCAGTTTCCTTTAAAATTACAGGCTTGAGCCCTGGGTTCTTGGTCCTCTCCCTCCTGTTAGGTTGAGGTAAAAGTAATTGTGGTTTTTGCCATTACTTTTTTTTTTGGAGACAGAGTTTCGCTCTAGTTGCCCAGGGTGGAGGGCAATGGCGCAATCTCAGCTCACTGTAACCTCTGCCTTCTGGGTTCAAGCAGTTCTCCTGCCTCAGCCTCCTGAGTAGCTGGGATTACAGGCACCCGCCACCATGCCCGGGTCATTTTTGTATTTTTAGTAGACACAAGGTTTCACCATGTTGGCCAGGCTGGTCTCGAACTCCTAACCTCAGATGATCTGCCCACCTCGGCCTCCTAAAGTGCTGGGATTACAGGCGTGAGCCACCGCACCGGACCTACCATTACTTTTTTTTTTTTTTTTTGTGAGACGGAGTCTCGCTCTGTCGCCCAGGCTGGAGTGCAGTGGCCGGATCTCAGCTCACTGCAAGCTCCGCCTCCCGGGTTTACGCCATTCTCCTGCCTCAGCCTCCCGAGTAGCTGTGACTACAGGCGCCCGCCACCTCGCCCAGCTAGTTTTTTGTATTTTTTAGTAGAGACGGGGTTTCACCGGGTTAGCCAGGATGGTCTCGATCTCCTGACCTCGTGATCCGCCCATCTTGGCCTCCCAAAGTGCTGGGATTACAGGCTTGAGCCACCGCGCCCGGCCTACCATTACTTTTAATAGCAAAAACTGCAATTTCTTTTGCCCCAACTAATACTTACCAGTTGGAGTAATCTTGCATAGGTCTCTTGCTGATGTGAGACATAATTTCTTCTTCCATAAATTATTAAACACTGCCCTGACCTGCCTAACCTACAGGGCCACTGTGCTCAATAAAAGGTAAGGCATGTTGTAAATGTAAGGTGCTGCCAAGATTGACGGGAGTGTCAGCTGGGAGCAGGGCCTGCAATTCCCCGCAGCCACCAAACCAACTTGACCTGGACATGTTCAGGGAACTGGGCTAGTCTGGAATGAAGTAAGAACCCAAGCCTTAGCGTCACCCAGGATGGACTTCCTGACTCCTCAGTTCTGAGATATGTCACTATGTACACAGTAGGGTGGTGGTAAGTTAGCCTAGCTTTCTGAAGAGTATTTGGCATTCTCTATTAAAATCCATCAAGTGTGTACTCTTGTACCAGGGCTTATAATTCTAGGAAAGCATCCTGTGGAAATACCTGCACATGTGCATAAGAGATAAACATAGCTGTGGCCGGGCACGGTGGCTCACGCCTGTAATCCCAGCACTTTGGGAGGCCGAGGCGGGTGGATCACGAGGTCAGGAGTTCGAGACCAAGCTGGCCAAGATGGTGAAACCCTGTCTCTACCAAAAATACAAAAAGTAGCCAGGCATGGTGATGGGTGCCTGTGATCCTAGCTACTTGGGAGGCTGAGGCAGGAGAATCACTTGAACCCGGGAGGCGGAGATTGCATTGAGCCGAGATCATGCCACTGCACTCCAACCCGGGCAACAGAGTGAGACTCTGTCTCAAAAAAAAAAAAAGAAACAAACAAACATAGTTGTTATTGATGATGAATGATAGCCAGCTTCTGGGTTCTTTATATGTATTAACTCATTTAATCCTACAAAAAACCCTTTGAAGTTATTATCCCCATTTCATAGATGAGAAAACTGAGGCATAGAAAGGCAAAGTAAACCACCCAGCATTATAAAGCTGGCAGATGGCCCCACTGAGATCTGAAGCTGGGAGGGCTGGCTGCAGATCATGTGTTCATCCTCTACACAGGTGCAGAAGCAAGTTTTGCAGAGCCTGTGTTTCAGACAATTTTAGAGAGCCTCTTAAAAAACCACAAAATTACACATACAAGTTAGGCACACAATGAATATTTATTTGCAAAGAGAAAATAAACTGCAAAAGTCACACATTTTAAAAAGCTACCAAATACCATCATCACAACATTCAGAAAAATAACAATGTTCTTATTAATTTACTGCTTCATGTGCTTTTACAATGCCTTCTTTCCTACATTTTTTGGCTGCGTACTCTTTGATTGCTTCTGATTCATATGACAACAATTTTGAAATATCACTTTTCATAAAGAGAGTAGGAAGATAGTTCAGTCCTTCCTATGGCACAGCAAATGGAAATTTGTTCTTTATTATTGATAGTCATGATGAGAAAACAAGCCACTTCATACAGACATATACTTACTGCTTCTGGTGTTACTGCAGATTTGGCCCTATAAAGACAGAATCTTGATAAATTTTATTCTCCCGGGTTCTAGTCAAAAAAGAAACCATATGGTACATTTTTTGTTGTACATGCTGAAATATTATGTTTCCGGTAGACTTTTGTGAGAATCAAAATCCTTTTCATACCTCTGACCATTGGAACTTTCCTCAGACTAGCTTCCGGTTCTGTACATTTCAAACTAGGTCTCTTCCACTGCTGTAAAATTCTGTACCTGTTGTCCTCGGGCATGTTTTTACTGAGACATGGCCCAGGGTCCTGTAACTTTGGATCTTGACCCCTGTGAGTTGGCACGGGACAGTAGTACTATTACTGGACGTCACTCTTACGTTGTGCAGCTGGCATTCACTTACCTGAATCCTGTGACAGTAAATGAAATGGCAGCTTCCTGGAAGGGGCCTGGACAATGAGGTGCCAGAAGCATCAACTTCTTTGGCTTTGTGGATATGCTGCACAAAAGGATAAAAGAATGACGCCCATCACAGCCTGTTTTTAATGATGAAAAACTGGGTAAACCTAAATGGTCATCAGTACAGGACTGGTTAGAATATGGGATGTCCATATAACACACTCCTTTGCGAAATGAAAACATGCAAGTAAATGTCTTAGAAAAAATGGCCGGGTGCAGTGACTCACGCCTGTAATCCCAGCTGTTTGGGAGGCCAAGGTGGGCAGATCACTTGAGGTTGGGAGTTCAAGACCAGCCTGCTCAATGTGGTAAAATCCTGTCTCTACTTAAAGAAAAAAAAAAAGCTAGGCATGGTGGCGTGTGCCTGAAATCCCAGCCACTTGGGAGGCTGAGGTAGGAGAATCACTTGAACCCAGGAGGTGGAGGTTGCAGTGAGCTGAGATCATGCCACTGCACTCCAGCCCGCAACAGAGTGTGACTTCATCTCAAGAAAAAAAAGTCTTAGGAAAAAATGAAGTAAACATCTAGATTTGTACAAGGCAAGGTATCTTCTTTCCTCATGGTAAAGTAAAAACACAAGCTACAAGATAGTATAGATAGTATAATCGTGTTTGTATATTTCAAAAATTGGAAATTGGTATATTTGTAAATGCACAGACACATCTTGGCGCATAGTTAAGAAACTGAGAAGTGATTGTCTGTGGGGTGTTTGGACTGAGAATCTGGGGAAGAAAAGAGGAAGTTTTAGTTTTCACTTTTTACCAATACTGTTTGAGTTATTTGACTTTGAGTATATATTATTAACATATATACTCACTTGCAGATGACAGCACCCCAACTCAAAAGAGATTAAGGAAAAAAGGAAATGTATTATTCCTGTAACTGGCTGGGAGCATTGGGCAGTGCTGGATCCAGGTGCTCAAAAGGTGTTGTCATTATTCTGCCTTTTTAAATCTCTTGGTCATCTTTCTTCCTCTTTGGCTGAATCCTCAGGCAGGCTTTCCCTTTGCAGTAGCAAATGGTCACCAGTCACCCCAGACTTAAACTTTTATCAGCTCAGCCATCCCTGTGAAAAGAAAGAGAAATCTTTTTCCCTAAAGTTTCCACCGAAAGCTGTGGTGTTGACTCTGTTGCATCCTTTCTGGCCATACATCCATCCCTGTACCATTTATGGAGCCTGGAAAGATGAATTAGACTGAGGGACCAGGTGAGATCATATGGTCACCCTGGACCAGAGGTAGGTTCAGTTTCATCCAAACCAGAGAGGCTGAGCCATTGCCTGAGAGGGAGGAGGGATTCTAGGAAGAAAAACCGAGGTGCTATTCCCTAACGATGAGAAAATGGTCACTATCAGGCAAGAACATCTATTTTCCACATACACATTCCTTTTACAATTTTAAAGGGAGAAAGAATTTTTAAAAGACTGTGAATTGTCAGGGGAAAATCTCAGAGCAAGTCAAATATCTCAGCCTTGCTAGTAAAGCAAAATAGAAATTATTGACAACAATTGAACAAAGGATAGAGAAAATTCCTTTCTACTATCTTTTCAAAAGAATCAAAAGTTGCATTTGTTTGCTGGAATAATTATGCTGGTTGAATAATTAATAGTAAATATTGGGTTGAATTAAATAAATTATAGTATATTTGTATAATGGGGAATATACAGCCCTTAAAATGATGTAGTAGGTGAATATTAATATAGGAAAATTTGCCACAATTACCTTAATGAAAAAAATGCAGGTTGCAAAACAATATTTATAATATGATCTCACTTTTATTTTAAAAACGTGCATGTACGTATGTATAGTAGAAAAACTCGAAACTAGCCTACAATTGTTTCATCAGCAGCTTTTCTGAGTAGATATGTTACGAATGACTTTTATTTTATTCTCTTTCCATTTTTGTATTTTCCAAGTTTTCTCCAATGAATATTTATTGCCTTTTTAAATGTAATTTTAATTTTTATTAGTTATTACTTTAGAAAGTCAAACAGTCCTATAAAACATAATGAAAAGCAGTATCCTGTGTCTCTCTTCACCCTAGTTCTCATTTCCAGAGGCAAGCACGTTCAATGCTTTAGATGTTTTTTTAAGTATTTATTTCCATTTTTCTAAATAACAAGTTTATATTGCTATTCTTGATACTTCAAATTTATATTTTACATATTGACTTTCTAATAAGGAGTACGAAGACAATTATGTTACAGCACCCTTTGAATACAATTCTTTGTTCATCTTCCCAACATGGCTTAAGTCACATACCACGCCCAGCCCAATTCTTATTTTTATTCAATTTGTATTTGTTGTTTTTATGACATGGACCATGTGTTATTTACTGCTGATCCAGGTCATGTAATTACATTTCCTTTCCTGACACCTATTTCCTTTAAGGACTTTAATTTGACCCTGAAAACCCTGCCACTAAGTGAAGACCTGTTAAATGGAGGAAAAAAAACCTCATGAATATTAACAGGAGAAAGTATTAATGCATCCCAACCCAAGATGCTCAACTTTCACAGATAGGAAAAAATATCAAATGAACAATAAAAACAAGCTTAAATAAATAATACACAATGAGTTGTTATAATAAAGACTTGACTTTATTCACCAAAGGAGGAGGAGTAGACTTGAGTGTGTGATGGAAGAGGGAGTCATTCTCTGGAAGGTATGTTCTTGTTGCACCATTGTATTCATCAACTTTTGGGGGTCATAGTTATCATTTGCTCAAGCTGCACTTAAAAACAATATGGACCTACACCTGTACGGCTAAATAAAAGCTAAATATGAGAGTACCTCAAAACGTGGAAACAGTATGCACACCCAAAAGACTAAAGTGTTGTAGAAGGTCTTTCTTATTTGGCACTCCTTGCGTAACAAAGCACTTGGGGCTCATTTATGTGGCAAGTAACTCAAATTTGCCCAGTATGCTAGTCTATGAATGGAAATGTTGAATCAGTTAGTAGGTATGTCATTGCCTGAAATTGTAATGTCAAATTATCATGTCTTTGCAGCACATATATTTAGTGTGCTTCTGAGTAAAAATTTGTTATCCCCAAAACAAAAATAAAAGACAAATAATAGTTGTCTGAAAAGTGGAATAATTTTTCAAGATATATTATGGAGAGAAAAATTTAAGAGTCCTCATATGAGGTAATTACAGAATGTTTTATTTTTCTTATATTTAATTGTTTTTTAAAAAAATGTTTGGTGTTTGTCAAATTTCTGGTGAAATATTTGTACAGCTATAGGATGCCTCTCTATGTAACAAAACATGTCAGATAATCTACAACTTTTTATTTTTTATCCCCAGAGACACTTTCTAGATATCTCTCTTCTTCTGCTCTGCTCTGGATTAGTTTTCCTTTTGAATTGCTGTACAGCTGTTTTCTTGGCCTTTTCTTTTCCATCCTCCTGAAAATTCCTGGTCTCTTCTCACCTGTACTGGATTACCTGTTGATCCCATTCCTTTTCTTCAGTTGACTCCTTCATTTTGATGGAGCATATCCTTCAGTAACTTTTTAAGAAAGGTATATGGGAGGTAATTTTTTTAAGACCCTGCATTTTCTAAAAATGTCTCTATTCTATATTCGCTTCTGACTGATAGTTTGGCAGGCTAAAGAATTCAAAGTTAGAAATAACTTTCCTTCTGAATTTTAAAAGCACTGTTCTATCATTTTCTAGTTTGATGACATTTTGATGTCTATTTTTCCCTAAGAGCTTTTATTCATTTCTGGTGACCTAAAGTTTTGGAATGACAGGCTTTGATTTGAGAATTCCTACATTATGCTAGGCTCTTTGAAGTCCTCCTTAATCTAGAAACTTAGATTCCTCCATTCATTAAAGTTCTTCTATTTCTTTCTTTGATGTTTCCCCTCCTCCATTGTCTCTCTTGGTTATTTAGACTTTGGATCTCCAGACAGATCTCACTTTCTCTCATTTTCCATTTCTGTTGTAATGTTAGAGTTTCTGGGGAATGTCCTCAACTGTATCTTCTCATCCATCTGTTGCATTTTTATTTCGGCTCTCACATTTTTCATTTCTATGAGTTCGTTCTTGTTCTTCTCTTTTTATGAACTTCATTCTTATTTTATAGTTGCAATATCTTCTCTCATCATGACTACTAATCATATATTATATATGTATATATTTTTTTGAGACAGAGCCTCGCACTTTTGCCCAGGCTGGAGTGCAGTGGCGTGATCTCGGCTCACTGCAAGGTCCGCCTCCTGGGTTCATGCCATTCTCCTGCCTCAGCCTCCTGAGTATCTGGGACTACAGGTGCCAACCACCACACCCAGCTAATTTTTTGTATTTTTAGTAGAGACGGGGTTTCACCATTTTAGCAAGGATGGTCTTGATCTCCTGACCTCATGATCTACCCGCCTTGGCCCCCCAAAGTGCTGGGATTACAGGTGTTAGCCACCGCACCTGGCCCATATATATGTGTGTAGAGAGATATATATATATATTTTTTTTCTTTTTTTTTTTGAGATGAAGTCTCACTCTGTTGCCCACGCTGAAGTGCACTGGGGTGATCTTGGCCCACTACAACCTCCACCTCCCAGGTTCAAGCAATTCTTCTGCCTCAGCCTCCTGAATAGCTGGGACTATAGGTGCGTGCCACCACACATGGCTAATTTTTGTATTTTTAGTACAGACAGGGTTTCACTATGTTGGTCAGTATTATTTTGCCCCTGCTTTGTATTAATTGTGTCAGTTACTTCCTTCTTCCCTCCCTCCCTCCTTTCTTCCTTTCTTTTCTCGTCTCTTTCTCTCTTTCTTGTGCTCTTTATGATTGTTATTTTTAGTCTCTATCTTCCATGTCAAAATCAGTCCCTCAGTATCTGATGAACCTCTAGGAGAGAGGCTCTGAACTGCCGATTGGAGGTTCTTTGCTCGTTAGTGTGGCTTAGCAGCTGGTGAACTTCACTATAGGCTGACTGAGTGGGACCTGGCTATTTCACTTGGAAATCCTTGTTGTTCATATTTTTAAGCCAATTATCTAGGCTGATCAGAACCCTCCAGCCTGCTACCTGGGGTGGGGTGGTTTAGGTTTGGCTGTAGCTTTATGGCACGCAGGTAGGGGCACCATATTTGACAGTCCAACTTTTCACAACGTAAATCCTGTGTGTAGAAGGCCTCTTCTACCTCTCTCAGGTATACGCCACGTCTACGAGTTGACCTCACCAGAAAGTAAAGTTCCTATCTCTGCCTGGGTATAGAAGGGGTAGTTACCAGACCATAAGGATTGAGGTTGGAGGTCTGAGCATCTAGATTCTCCTTTTTAAAGGTCAGCTATGTTTAAAAGGACATCGTACATAATGTTTTGATTTAAGAGAAAATGTTTTAATGGGGGAGGGCAATTATACTCCACTTAAAGCAAATCCCACCTCATTAAGACCAAATGATTCCAAGAGCGCACACATCCTAGTACTGCAAGATATCTGATTGTTCACCAAGAAAATTTCCAGTGAGCAAAAGCCATGAGCAAACTCTTAAACTCTGGAATCTAAAGAACAATAAAAATGGATGTCCCGAGGACATCATATCCCATCACCACTGAAGTTGCCTTGTATATTACCACGGCTAAAACTTCCTACCCTCAGCCATTATGTCAGCAGGCAATGAAGGCTATATGGTTGCCTTTCTTTTTTCTCTTTTTTTTTTTCGAGACAGAGTGTCACTTTGTTGCCCAAGCTGGAGTTCAGTGGCGCAATCTCGGCTCACTGCAAGCTCCACCTCCTGGGTTCAAGCGAGTCTCATGCCTCAGGCCTCTCAGGTAGCTGTGGTTACAGGTGTGTGCCACCAAGCCTAGCTGTTTTTTTTTTTTTTTAAAGAGATGGGGTTTTGCCCTATTGGCCAGGCTGGTCTCAAACTCCTTGCCTCAAGTTATCTGCCTGCCTCAGCCTCCCAGAGTGCTGGGATCATGTGCATGAGTCACAGCACCCGGCCAATGGGTGCCTTTCTGTGAATTAAAGGCATGATTAATAAACCTATTTTTTGGCCACCATTTATTTAGCACCTACTAGGTGCCAGGCCTTGGACCAGGTGCTTTTAACATGTTATTTCACACATGTATTATCACGTAAGTTGGTATGGGTTATGTCCTGCACAGTCCAAGGGCTGTCATTTATTTTACAGCCCATATCAGTGATGGCTCCCTGGAACTGTGCAGTGCACAACCTGAGCAGCAATACATGGTGACTCTGATTTAAATCCTTCCAGTAATTCTAAGGAGTTCAGATCATTCAACAGATGATGAAATCATGGGTCAGAGAGAATAAGAAACTGGTTGAACTTCTCACAGCTGTCAAGTATTGGAGCTGAGATTCTAATCCCCAAACCACCTGATTCTAAAGTTAGTGCTTTTACCAGGACTCTACTTTCACTATGGCAGAGACGGCAGATGGGGTAGGATGGAGGGCTAGGGGCTATATAATGACACGAACTGTTTCCAGCAGGTGCTGGTTCTACCCTGAAAGCTGCCCCCAGTCTAGACCTCAGCGTGCCTCGCCACATAGGAAAGTCCTCCAGAAAGCCACTGCCATTTTAAACTCTGGCTCAGTGTTGTGGCTTCTCTCAGTGACACCTGGGGCCAGGACTGGTGTTTGTTTATCTAGTGTCCTCACTCTCCTTTGCAGTCAGACCACTAGAGGTTTCTGAGCCTTGAAGGGAGGTGTCCTTTCAAGAAGGGACTTAGAAAGTACAGTCTGAGCTAGCAAGAGGGTTGGGGAAGAGGAACAGAGGGCCATGCTTGGAGCAGGTGCAGTGTCTAGCAAGGAACTTCAGTGCAACATGGCTATAAGGACATAAATCCTGCAAGCCAGGAATAGTGAAGTAGCTGCCCTACCAGAGAGCCTCTCCCCTTGGGTTAGGGGTTGGGGTGGAGGAACATGTGTGCACATGTGCTCATGTGTGCACACGTGTGTGTGCATGTGTATTCATGCATGTGCATGCTTGTGCAAGTGTGTCGTGTTCACAACGCTTGTGTATGTGCAGAAATACAAATATGAAACTTGGAAACACTGCCATGGGAATGAAAACCCATGAAAGTCTGCCTTCTATATGAATGGGAGGTACCTGAACATGTGCACAAGCAAACACACACACATACAGATGTTTACATATCAAGTTGTCCTTGTGCACGAGATTCATTTGCCCTGTTCCCAATCCAGGCAGATTTGGATGCTTTTTTTTTTTTCTTTAAATACTTTAAGTTCTAGGGTACATGTGCACAACGTGCAGCTTTGTTACATATGTATACATGTGCCATGTTGGTGTGCTGCACCCATTAACTCGTCATTTACATTAGGTATATCTCCTAATGCTATCCTTCCCTCCTCCCCCAACCCCATGACAGGCCCTGGTGTGTGATGTTCCCCATCCTGTGTCCAAGTGTTCTCATTGTTCAGTTCCCACCTATGAGTGAGAACATGCGGTGTTTGGTTTTCTGTCCTTGTGAAAGTTTGCTGAGAATGACGGTTTCCAGCTTCACCCATGTCCCTACAAAGGACATGGACTCATCCTTTTTTATGGCTGCATAGTATTCCATGGTGTATATGTGCCACATTTTCTTAATCCAGTATATCATTGATGGACATTTGGGTTGTTCAAGTCTTTGCTATTGTGAATGGTGCCACAATAAACATACGTGTGCATGTGTCTTTATAGCAGCATGATTTATAATCCTTTGGGATGCTTTTTATTTTTCTTTGTGTTTCTGTTGAAATGTTCTCAAGCACCTCGGAAGTAGCAACCACTTACTCTTCTTGCAATGGTAATACAACTTGTCAGTTACTTATTTCCTAGCCAGACAATGTGTTCAACCCTTTATATGCATTACCTTGTTGACATTTCCCAGGACCTTATGAAATAGATGTCATATCCAACTTTCACATAAGAAAATTGAGACTCTGAGAGGTGAAGTCATGTACCCAGGTCTCACTGTTCATAATTGGCTGTGGACACATCTGAACCCATATCTAACCCCAAATATAGGCTCATTCTGACACATTCACGAATGCAACAAATGTTTATTGAGCATCTATTATAGGTCAGGCACTGTTCTAATTGCTGGAGATGAGGCAGTAAATGAAATAGATGAAAATCTCTGACCTCATACATGTGGCCAACAAGCATGTGAAAAAAAGCTCAGTATCAATGATCATTAGAGAAATGCAAATTATAACCACAATGACATACTACCTCACACCAGTCAGAATAGCTATTATTAAAAAGTAAAAAAATAACATGCTGGCGAGGTTGTGGGGAAAAAGGAATGCTTATACACTGTCGATTCCTCAAAGAGCTAAAAGTGGAGCTACCATTCAACCCAGCAATCCCATTAGTGGGTATATACCCAAAAGAATATAAATTATTCTACTATAGAGACACATGCATATGTATGTTCATGCAGCATGATTCACAGTATCGAATACATGGAATCAACCTAAATACCCATCAATGATAGACTGGATAAAGAAAAATAACAAAAATGTGGTACATACACACACCATGGAATACTATGCAGCCGTAAAAAAGAATGAGATCATGTCCTTTGCAGGGACATGGGTGGAGCTGGAAGCCATTATCTTCAGCAAACTAATACAGGAACAGAAAACCAAATACCTCATGTTCTCACTTATAAGTAGGAGCTAAATGATAAGAACACATGGACACACGGGGGTAACAACACACACTGGGGCCTTTTAGAGGGCGGAGGGTTGGAGGAGGGAGAGGATCAAGACAAACAACTAATGGATACTAGGCTTAATACCTGGGTGATTAAATAATCTGTACAACAAGCCCCCATGACATAAGTTTACCTATGTAACAAACCTGCATTTGTACCCCTGAACTTAAAAAAAATGCCTGCCTTCGTGAAGCTTACATTATATAAGGGGAAACAGATCAAACAATTTAAACAGTAAAACATATCAAGTGTAAATAATAAGGCTAAGTAGGGAAAAGCAGAGCAAGGAAGAAAAGCAGCAATTTGAAGTGGCTTTGGATGTAGTGACCAGAGAGTTTCATGGAAAAGGTGACATTAAGGGAGCATGCCACAGAGTTATCTAGGAGAAAAGTATTCCAAGCAGAGGAAACAGCCAGTTCAGAGGTCCTGAGCGGGAGTGGTATCAGCGGTGTTCAAAGAATATTGAGGAAACCAGCATAGCTAGATCAAAGGCCATACGGGGGAAAGGTAGTGAATATCATATACTTCCTTTAGTGATGAAATTAAAACGTGTATAACCACTGCTATACATACACTGATGTCTTACCTCTGACAAAGCACATTCACCATACTTTATATTCCTGGCATCTTTCTCTGAAGTCTATAGAGATTGGAGGCTGGGTTTTGTGCCTAGGGAAGGAGGGAGAGAACCTTTAGATTTCTGCTGATGTCCACTTGCACTGAAGAAACGTGCATGGTTAGTAGGGGGAGGGCTGCACCAATGGGAGATGAGAAAACGTTAACCCTATCATTACAATGAGGTTGCCCTCAAGCAACTTAGCAGCCAGCCCAGGAGCAGCCCTGAAGGCTCCTGCAAAATTATACCCCTGCAGCCCTGCCTTTCCCCTCTTTGTTGGAGCTAAAAGGGAAACTCTGTTTAATTCTTAGGACCACATATTTAGCTAACCTGCTCTGGCCTGAGTGATATTTTACGAGGAATTAAGCTCACGGCTGATCATCTTTCACACTGAGGCGGTGGTTAATGTATCCTGGCGAGACCTCACTGTTGAGCCAGCCTCTCTGTTATTGTCAGGGCTTGGGCCTAGGCCTGGGCCTGGGCTAGAGAAATGGCCCCTGTCTTGCCTTGGTTCCAGACGCAAGCCGAGTCTGGGGTTTTGGAGATCTTAAGGAAAGCAGGGCCAACCCAAAGGAAATCAGACACAGAGAACAAAACAAATTGAATTTTTTGAGGAAATTGCTTTTTGCCTCCCATGCCTCCTTCCCTTTTATTTAATTTTTGGGATTCTGTGTGAGTTAGTTACAAACAGTCAACTCAGTATTTTCTACCTATTAATAAATATTAAATATTAAAGAATCCAATTCTGGATGGCTGGTGGATCTGGGTGGGCACAGTGCCAGCTGCTGCCGTGCCTCAGCTTCTTTTCTGGGGCTTCTTCTCCTACACTGACCGATGGTGCCTTTTGACTCCCATCTCCCTGGTCATAGGGAATCGGTCTGTCACCTAAGGACAGCCAATCCATACACTGATCACCAACACATGAAGTGGTGCTGGGCACAAGTTGGTTCTAACTGGGACAAGGGTAACTATCTGAGCCATTCAGATCCCCTCACAGACCCCAAAATGTGGGGACTTGTGTGCTTGGTGGCATGAGTTAAAGCTAAAGGCACAAAGAGAGGCAGAGACAGAGGGCAGCTGAAGGCTGATGAGAGGTAAACAGGTAACTGGCCACAAGAATGTGCTGGGAATGGGTTTGGCAACTCACACCTGCAATCTCAGCACTTTGGGAGGCCGAGGCAGGAGGGTCGCTCAAGCCCAGGAGTTCAAGACCAGCCTGGGCAATGTAGGGAGAACCCGTCTCTACAAAAAATAAGGGCAAAGTCTGAGTCCTGTCCTCTCGCTCTCCTCCCCAGATGGGATGAGTTTCACCACTCGCTCCACCTTCTCCACCAACTGCCAGTCCCTGGGCTCTGTCCAGGTGCCCAGCTATGGCACCCGGCCAGTCAGCAGGGCAGCCAGCGTCTATGCCGGTGCTCTATGCAGGCGCTGGGGGCTCTGGTTCCCGGATCTCTGTGTCCCACTCCACCAGCTTCCAGGGTGGCATGGGGTCCGGGGGCCTGGCTGCGGGGATGGTTGAGGGTCTGGCAGGAATGGGAGGCATGCAGAACAAGAAGGAGACCATGCAAAGCCTGAACGACCGCCTGGCCTCCTACCTGGACAGTGAGGAGCCTGGAGACTGAGAACGGAAACTGGAGAGCAAAATCCGGGAGCACCTGGAGAAGAAGAGACCCCAGATCAGAGACTGGAGCCACTACTTCAAGATCATCGAGGACCTAAGGGCTCAGATCTTCGCAAATACTGTGGACAATGCCCACATCGTTCTGCAGATCGACAATGCCCATCTTACTGCTGATGACTTTAGAGTCAGGTATGAGACAGAGCTGACCATGCACCAGTCTGTGGAGAGTGACATCCATAAACTCCACAAAGTCATTGATGACACCAATGTCACTCAGCTGCAAGTGGAGGCGGATTGAGGCTCTCAAGGAGGAGCTGCTTTTCATGCAGAAGAACCATGAAGAGGAAGTAAAAGGCCTGAAAGCCCAGATTGCCAGCTTTGGGTTGACTGTGGAGGTAGAAGCTCCCAAATCTCAGGACCTTGCCAGGATCATGGCAGACATTGTGGCCCAATATGATGAGCTGGCTCGGAAGAACCTACAGGAGCTAGACAAGTAGTACTCTCAGCAGATTGAGGAGAGCACCACAGTGGTCACCACACAGTCCACCGAGGTTGGAGCTGCTGAGATGACACTCACGGAGCTGAGACATACGGTCCAGTCCTTGGAGATCGACCTGGACTCAATGAGAAATCTGAAGGCCAGATTGGAGAACAGCCTGAGGGAGGTGGAGGCCCGCTACACCCTGCAGATGGAGCAGCTCAACGGGATCGTGCTGCACCTGAAGTCAGAGCTGGCACAGACCCGGGCAGAGGGACAGCGCCAGGCCCAGGAGTACGAGGCCCAGTCGAACATCAAGGTCAAGCTGGAGGTTGAGATCTCCACCTACTGCAGCGAGGGCTTCAATCTTGGTGATGCTCTGGACGTCAGCAACTCCATGCAAACCATCCCGAAGACCACCCCCCACTGGATAGTGGATGGCAAAGTGGTGTCTGAGACCAATGACACCAAAGTTCTGAGCCTTAAGCCAGGAGAAGCAGGGTACTCTTTGGGGAGCAGGAGGCCAATAAAAAGTTCAGAGGTCAGGCTGGGTGCAATGGCTCACACGTGTAATCCCAGCACTCTGGGAGGCCGAGGTGGGCAGATCACCTCAGGTCAGCAGCCTGGCCAACATGGTGAAACCCCGTTTCTATGAAAACACAAAAATTAACTGGGCATGATGGCAGGTGCCTGTAATCCTAGCTACTTGGGAGGCTGGGGCAGAAGAATTGCTTGAACCCGAGAGGCAGAGATTGCAGTGAGCCGAATTCATGCCATTGCACTCCAGCCTGGGTGACAGAGCGAGACTCTGTCTCAAAAAGAAAAAGAAAAAAGTTCAGAGGTCAAAATAAATAAATAAATAAAATAAAATAAGATAAAATAGCCAGGCACAGTGGCACAAACCTGTAGTCCCAGCTACTCAGGACGCTGAGGTAGGAGGATCGCTTGAGCCTTGGAGGTTGAGGCTGCAGTGAGCTGAGATTGCCCCACGGCACTTCAGCCTGGGTGACAGAGACCCTGTCTCAAAAAATTAAAAAATGTGCTGGATCCCAGAGGACCTCTCTCTTCCCTCCACTGTTCTTTCTCTCCTTTTCTCCCCAGTTCTTTTTTGCCATCGTTTTCTCTTCCCACCTCTAAGTCTGCTTCTCTCAATGTATGACTTCATACATTTTAGAGGCAAAAGAAGAAGAGTGGGAGGGAGGTCTGGTCCCAAACTATGTAAGCTGTAGGCTTACATCACCCTAGTTGGAAATTCCAGTGGAAGAAAAGAGTTTCTCTTTCCTGGAGTCCATATATAAAATCCCGGGAAAACCCCTAATTGGTCAGTGTGGGTCACATGCCATCCTTCTCTTGGCAAGTTACTATGGCCAGGGGGATGGGTTATTTGATTATCTGGCTTAGGTCACACGTCAAGACCAGTGGCCAGGCAGGCAGCCCCCATGAATCAAATGAAATGGAGGAGTAACTCATTGCAGTAGTTACCGCTACCAGAGGGAGAGGTTAAGAGCAGTGATGGCCATATGAGACCTATGCATCAGCCGTCGACATATAGTAATCCACCCTGTTCTAGGCACGATGGGAAAGGAAGTACAGATACAGATCCTCCCCATGTTGGAAAAAATGGCAAACTCCACGGAGAGTTGCAAACTTATTTTGTAAGTATCAGCACTTACAAAGCAGCCCATCTCCACTGGAAAACTGGACTTCCTCATATTGTCTAATCCTTTTCTAAGCTCCAAGCCCCCTGCCCCTCTGATTCACAAGGGCTTCACTCAGGGCAGCATGGGGAACCTTTGGAAGGTAGGTTAGGCCCACTTCCCTGGCACCCTTGGGCATATTCTTAGGCTGTAGATCATATGACAATTCAAGAAATGGAGGTGGGGTGGGGTGGAGATGAACAAGTGCAGAGCAATCACTGTCCTCACCTGAAGACAGCCAGGAAAGGTCAGGTGACCCAGAGGACTCTAGGTCAATAACAGATTGGCTGCCAGGATAGTCTTACCTAGCTTGGGGGTAGAGTATGAGGAAATACTTCAAATAATACAGGCTTCAGAGAAAACAAAACAAAACAAACAAACAAAATAAACACAGGATCTTTTACAAAGAGTAGTGAAGAGGAGGTCCTTTAACCTGGACAACCTGATTAGTGCAGATCACCAACTGTTGGTCCAACTCCTAGAAAGAAGGAATGAGCCGAGGATGGGAGGGGCATGGCTTCCAGCTTCAGGAGCAGGTAAGAAGGAAGGCAGGAGGGACATGTAGCATGGAAAATAGTTTGGTAAGTTCCACCCCTGGAATCTGAGTTGAAAAGAACTTATAGATACCTTCATAGGGGCTGTCAGGAACTAAGGCCTAGCATCAAAAGACAGAGGGAGACAAAGATTATAAGGAAGAAGATGAGGCTCTGTACTGAATAGATTAATTGTAGAATAATAGATGTCCCTTTCACTCAGTGAGGGCCTCTGGACTGGGTGACACTCAGTAGCAGGCAACTGTAACTGGATATGATTATGAGGAAGGACCACATCATCCAAGGCCAGGATGGGCCATGGGCAGGTCCTCCACCTAACCTGCTGGTGTACTGTACAATCTAGGGGGCTCCATTCCTATTTTGATCTATGTCTATGGTGCTTCCTTCAGTGGTGCAGTGCAGAACCTGACTGACCATAGCAGTAAAGCATTTCCTTGATATCTCAATGGCTAGATGGGTACAGCACAGCTAATGACTCATGCAACAACAAATGTGTCTGAAAACCAACCAGGAACAGTACTGAGCCCCGGGGATCAGGCAAGGTGCTGTGGTTCTTGGGAGAGACAGTCACAGGGGGCTGTGTTCATATAATTGTCCAAGTTGTAGGGACAGAGAGAAGGGAGTATTTCATTCTGTCTGGAGAGAGTGGTCAGAGAAGACTTCAGCAAGAAGGTGATACTTGAGCTAAGGCTGAAAGAGGAAGAGTTAACCAGACAGATCAAAAGCGGTGAGAGGGCCCATTTCTGGAAGAAGAAATAACACAAACAAAGGCAAAGAACTGCTGGTTCATGTCCTGCCTAACAGGAAAGCCAGTTTAGATATTTGAGTTTGCAGCGGCATAGAATGTAGAGTTTAGCAGGCATGTGGGAACTTGGATCTGGAAGGGCTTTAAGTGTTTTGCTAAGAGGTTAGCTCTCCATTCTGGAGGTATATGGAGGGGCAAGAATTGAGGTCTTGTGTAATCCATGGAACCTCCATCTTGCTATGTGTCTGCTTACGGAAAGGTCTGCTATGGTCTGAATATGTTCCCCCAGAATTTATATGTTGAAGCTTAATTACCAATGTGATAGTATTAAGAGATGCAGGCTTTAAGAGATGATTAAGTCATGAAGACAGAGCCTTCATGAATAAGATTAGTCACTTAGGTAAAGAGGTTGAAGGGAGTTCCCAGGTCCCTTCTACCATGTGAGGATGTAGCAAGAGGCATCATCTATGAAGTATCTATGAGCCTTCACCAGACACCAGATCTGCTAGTGCCTGGTTCATGGACTCCCCAGCCTCCAGGACTGTGAGCAATACATTTCTATTATTCACAAATTACCTAGTGTAAGGTATTTTGTTATAGCAACCTGAATGGACTAGGATGGGGCCTATGTTTACTAGGTCCTTTATTGCCTGAATGAATGCCTCCTGGGCAGGCAGATACTGTGACAGAGTGAAGTTGACAGGTGTTAGAGCCAATGTGCATCCGCAGGGACTCTGGGGGACTGAAGCGTGTGTGTCCTGTTTGAAGGGACAGTCATTACTCAGCTCTAGTTAATTGTTGCCATGAAGAAATGTGGTCTCAGTTTTGCCAGCTCCCTTGATTTTTCGAGAGAAGCCAGAAATCAAGGTTTTAGGTATAATTTTCTGTGCTTTAAATGAAAGCAACTAATTCAAATGTTTTCAAAACATCATGCAGGCCAAACAAAATTCAAGCATAAGCAGGATTTAGCTAGCCACCTGGTTCTCCTACCTTCCCATTCATCACCTACCCACCCATCCAACCATCCATTCACCCACCCATATACATATCCATCCATTTGTCCATTCATCCATGCACACTCCTTCCATCCACATACATAACCATACATCCACCCACTAATCTATCCATGCACCTATCCATTCATCCATCTCTCCATCTACCCACTTTCCAACCATACACCCCCCCACCTACACTTATATACACATCTATCCATCCATCCATCCATCTATCCATCCATCCATCCTATCTACCCATAAACATACACAGCCATACATCCACCCCACTAATCTTTCTACCCACATATCCTTTCGTCCATCCATCCGTCTATCCATCCATCCATCCATCCGTCCGTCCATCCGTCCGTCCGTCCATCCATCCATTCCTCTTCCACTGTTAAAGTACACTCCCTCTGAAACCTTTACAAGATGGAAATATTCATTTTGTTCCATTTTCTCCACCTGCCCTTGGTCTTAGAAGTCCTGCTTCCCTCCAAATTCAGGCAAATTATGTTTGTAAAGTAGTGCAAATACGAGTGATGTTGTGCCTACCTCTCTTTACAGGGAATTTTTTGCTTTCTCTTTGTGTCCTTGCTGTGCGGCCTGAAGTAGGAGTGTATTTTTTCTCCCCTTGGATTTGAGCCTTCATAAGTGTTCCAGAACAAAATTAAACCAAATAGAGAATTAGATTCTCCTCCCTTTTCTTGGAAATATCTTGCCACTGGGCCAGGCTCCCTGGGAATTAAATAACTCTTCAAAAGGAGATCAGAAATAGATTTCTCAGTGGGGTTTCTAGATGTCAGTAAATGGATTTATGGAAAATGGGTTAGGTTTGGCAAATTTTAAATTGTGATTGGGTGAATGTGCAATGTGTCTCTGTAAATAACCCCTTTTCACTTTCTCCTTCTCTATATCGAGTTGGAACTCTTCCTCCTTAATATCCGGCTTCCATTGTCCTTCCTTACTTTACCTAAATGCTTTACCTAAATATCTCCTCCAGCCTGAGGTTAGAGGATTGGAAAGGGAGAAGGTCAGATAACTAATACTTACTGTGCTAAATTCCTGATCTATGTGATAGCATTTATAGTTCTGATTTCCATGGCAGATATCCCAGCATGATCTAAGTAGGAGGGCATTACTAGATATACATGCTTTGAGCTTCAATTTTTTCATCTGTCAAATGGAACAAAGCTTCCATATCTCCTTTCCCAACCAAATGAAAATATCTTCAAAGGGTCTGCCACGGTACCTGACAACACCACCATGACTAGTCCCCCCCCTCAAGGAATTAAAACTTTGCTAAAATGTATATGCTCTCTGGGAGCTCATCCCACTGTCAAATCAGCTTTTATTATTATTCAAATGTATTTGTGAGATTAGGAGGCCCAGAGAGTATGGAACACAGGGAGGGTAGGTCTTGATGGATTTTGATGGAGCCAGGGGGAGGTCTGCATAGACGCTGCTGGGAAGGAACATGGAAGAGAAGCATGAGCCTGTGGCACCTTGGGGACAGTTTGAAGGCTGTCTGGGGAAGGAATGAAAAAGAAGCAGCGGATGCCTTTCCTCTCACCTCTAGACCATTCATCTGGTCTGCTACTTTTTCAGCTGAATACCTCCCCATCGTGAGGAAATGGTGCATCAGAACAGGATGGTGTCATAAATTGAGCAGTTCTTATCATCCATACCCTCAGTCTTCCTTTCTATCAAATGGACAGAATTGCTGTGAGAAATTCAGCAAGATAAATTAAGGTAATGTTGGTGCAAGGGCCTGACTTCACCTCCAAGGGGCTGCTTCCGTCTGAGCTCAGTCAATCTGCAGTTGGGCCTCTCCTGATAGACAGGCCAGAGAGAGAGAGGTCTTTACAGCTGGGATCAGGTGTGAGGGTAGAACAGGTGACCCGCCAGCCCTTAATCACCTGCTGATTTGCAAGGGGAGAGGTAAATACGGTAGTCCCTCAGTATTCACAGGGGATTGGTTCTAGGCCTCCCTGCAGATAAAAAAATCCAAGAATTCTCAAGTCCCTTATATAAAATGGTATAGTATTTGCATATGACCTAGGCACATCCTTTTGTATACCTTCAATCATCTCTAGATTATTTGTGATACCTCATACAATGTAAACGCTACATAAATAGTTGTTATACTATATTGTTTTTTATTTGGACTATTTTTGTTGCATTGTTGTTATTTGGTGCTTTGTATATCTTCCATCTGTGATTGGTGGATGTGGAACCCGACGAAGCAGAAGGCCAGCTGTACAACAGCAGTGGTAGCTCTTGATGCTTATTTTGTGCCAAGCGTTTTACAGATGTTATTTCATGTAATACTTTCCATAATCCCCGAAGTAGGAATTCTTTCAATTCCCATTTTATAACTGAGGAAGTAGAGGCATGGTGGGAGGGTGAAATAATTTCCCCAAAGCCCCAGTGAGTGGGATAGTTAGGATGGAGTAGTGGTAACAGAGACCATATGGTCTGCAAAGCCTGAAATATTTACCATCTGGCCCTTGACAGAAAAAGCGTCCTGACTGCTGCTACAGCAGAACGAGCTACTACCAAGGCAGGAGACAGAGGGGGCAAGGGGATGAATACCCTGGCTGCTCCGTCCTCACACTCCGGCCTCTACTTCTGTTACTGCCTCCCACTAGCTGACCCAGGAACCCAGGGAATCTCTCCTGGCTGTGCCCACAACCCCCTCATTTCATTGCTTCCTTGTTTGGGGCCTTTCTGATGAGACGGGAGTTTCTGGAAGACTTGGGGCTTCATAGATTTTTTGTTTGTTTGTTTTTAAGATGAAGTCTCGCTCTGTCACCCAGGCTGGAGTGCAAGTGGCGTGATCTTGACTCACTGCAACCTCCACCTCCTGGGTTCAAGCGATTCTCCTGCCTCAGCCTCCTGAGTAGCCGGGATTACACACGCCCACCACCATGCCCAGCTAATTTTTGTATTTTTAGGAGAGATGGGGTTTTACCCTGTTGACTAGGCTGGTCTTGAACTCCTGACCTCAGATGATCCACACACTTCCACCTCCCAAAGTGTTGGGATTACAGGCGTGAGCCACGGTGGTCAGCCTTCATAGTATTTAAGAGTCAGGGCAGCTGGGTGTGGTGGCTCACGCCTGTAATCCCAGCACTTTGGGAGGCTGAGGCGGGTAGATCATGAGGTTAGGAGTTCGAGACCAGCCTGGCCAATGTGGTGAAACCCCGTTTCTACTAAAAATACAAAACAAAAACAAAAACAAAAAACTGGCCAGACGTGGTGGTACGCGCTTGTAGTCCCAGCTACTCAGGAAGGCAGGAGAATCACTTGAACCAAGGAGGCAGAGGTTGCAGTGAGCTGAGACTGTGCCACTGCACTCCAGCCTGGGCAATAGAGGGAGACTCCATCTTGGGGGGCGGAGGAGGGGGAAGGGCAGCTCAGAGATAAAGATTCAAATCCTGACTAATCTTTCTAGTCCTGAGTTTCCCTGACTTGACAATAGGACTGATGTGAGGCCTGAGGGAGAGGATCTGGTAAGGCCTAAGGAGAGCCCTTGGAGAACAGAAAGGCCTTTTCCAAACGTGCTGGCCCTTCTGCCTTGGAGGGGCCTCCTCAGGGGATCTCCCTGACCCTCTCTCCCCCTAACCTGGCTTCGCTTTTCTTCATATTACTCATCCCTGCTTTGTGCTACATATGTGTTGTATGTACACATATCTATGTATAACAGACATGTATTTTGTATGTAGACATGCACGCATGTGTATACATACATGCCGTGTGTATTAGTTTCTTGCTTTCCTCCCACACTGTTGTCTTATTCATTACCCTATCCCCAATGCCTAAAACACCCACCCGCTCAAATCAGGCACTTGATAACGGCCGGTTGAATGAATGATCGAAACAATGTCTGTTACTTTTAACAATTTCTTCTGCATCCTTCTTACTATCCAGCCAGCAGAGTACTTTCCCCTCCAGATTGTTCTGGATGAATGAAGGCATTTTTGATACCAATTTATTAGCATATCTAGGATTGGGATCCCTAAATAAGGCAGGGGCCCACAATCTCATCTAAATAAATGGGTTCTCCCCATCCCTGTGCCCTGTGGCTCTGCTGTCACCCTGAGTTTGCTTTCCCTTCCCATGAGCTCGCCCTCCTCATTTCCTAGCCGGTGGCCTCAGGTGGCAGGTGAATGGGGCAGACATCTGCGCTGCTGGCCAGCACCAAAGGCAGGGGATATGTGTGCAATTTCCTGAGCAGCACAGGAGGAGAGCGAAGAAAGAGGAAGGAGGAGTGCTGAGGCCGGCTGGCAGCCTCCTGGCTTCATTTCCTGGGGACTCCAGCAGCCAGCAGAGAAGGAGTGGAATGGGATTGAGCAAGGTTCCCAGGCCCTCTGGCTTGTGAGTGTTGTGGGTGAGAACTGAGGACTGACTCTGAGGTTGGGTGGGTGGCAGAAACATCTCTTTATCTTTTGATGAAGCTTGCCTTAGCTTTTGTGGTTCTCAGGACTTTACCCGAGAACACGTTTGCATCTAAAATCCCCGAGAGCCTGTTTCAGCCCTTGAAGCTCGGCCTCCTTTTTCTAGCTAGTGTGGGGCTGCCAGGCTAACACCGGTGTAGGCACTCTCAAAATTCCCCACACTTCTCTTGGGGGTGCAGAGAGAATGTCATTCCTTTATTTGTTTATAATTACTTTGAGTTTCCACACAGGACCTGGCTGCTGGATTAAACACTTTTAGTCCAATCCTGTAAACCTAATTCGATGCAGGTTTTTAGAAGTCATGGTTAGCCTCTTTAAGTAAAACAAAAAATAAAATCCCAGTCCCTCATATTTTCCCTCCTGCCCCTCCATGAGATGGTGCCCGGGTGTGTGGAGAAGGACTGTGGCCTGCATGTGTGGTGGCAGATGGAGGTGGTGGCCTTCGGATCCTTGCTGGCTAGCTGTAGAGTCGCTGGTCTGGGCTGCTCCTTGCCCTGGGCCTGCTGAGGTGGAGTGGTCCAAGCCGGCCCCCAGGTGGGGGCCACTGAAGCCTGTGACTGGCGTCCCATGTGGTCTGGTCCCTCTCTTGGCTAGATCAGGTCCTGGACATGTTCCCTACCCAAGCTCCCTCTTGGTTCTCACCTGTGGGCACCTGTTGTCCTCTCCATCTTAGCCCCTCCCTGGCTGGGGCACTCTCCAGGGACAAGAGGCAGCTCATATCAAGTTTACCTTCTAAATCAGTCCTTTCCTTTCATTATCATTATTATTTGAGACAGACAAGGTCTTACTCTGTTGCCCAGGCTGGAGTATGGTGGTACGATCTTGGCTCACTGCAACCTCTGTCTCCTGGGTTCAAGCAATTCTCATGCCTCAGCCTCCTGAGTAGCTGGGATTACAGGCATGGCCACCACGCCCGGATAATTTTTTGTATTTTTAGTAGAGATGGGGTTTTGCCATGTTGGCCAGGCTGGTCTCGAACTCCTGGCTTCAAGTGATCTGCCCGCCTCGGCCTCCCAAAGTGCTGGGATTACAGGTATTAGCCACCGTGCCTGGCCTCATTATGATTCTTTTATGGGCAATTTCAAGCTTAGAATTTTGAATATAAAATATCAGACAGTGTCCAAACCAGAAAGAGAGGAAACACTCAAAAGGCATTTACCCAAGGAGAACTGAATGAAGGGACCAAAGAAGGCGTCATCAGGGTTAACAGAACCAAAAAGGGAAAGTGTGATATCCAAGGATTGGCAATAGTGGGAAGCTATCACCACCTCTGCTGAAGGGGCAGACACCGGGGAGAAATGAACACATGGAAAACGGGCTAATCACCAGAAGCAGGGGCCGGTGAACTACGGCCCAGGGGTCTGCCCCCTGTTTTATAGATCAAGTTTTACTGGAAGACAGCTATGTCCATTCATTTACATATTATCTATAGCTGCTTTGTGCTACAATGGCAGATCTGAGCACTGGTGACAGACTGTGTTACCCACAAAGCCAAAAATATTTGCTGTCTTACGCTTTGCCAGAAAAAGTTTGCTGATCACTGCTGTTATGGCCAATGTAACCCCCAAAATCCATACATTGAAGTCCTAACGCCAGTACCTCAGAATGTGACTGTAATTGAAGATTGGGTCTTTAAAGCAGTAATTAAATTACAATGAAGCCATTAAGGTGAGCCCTAATCAAATATTACTGGTATCCAGCTTTTTTATTTTTCTTGTTTTTGTTTTTTTGAGACAAGGTCTTGGTCTGTTGCCCAGGCTGGAGTGCAGTGGCGTGGTCTCAGCTCACTGCAGCCATGACCTCCCAGGCTCAAGAAATCCTCCCATTGGCCGGGCGCCTGTAATTCCAGCACTTTGGGAGGCCCAGGCGGGCGGATCACGAGGTCAGCAGATCGAGACCACGGTGAAACCCTGTCTCTACTAAAAATACAAAAAATTAGCCGGGTGCGGTGGCGGGCACCTGTAGTCCCAGCTACTTGGGAGGCTGAGGCAGGAGAATGGAGCGAACCCAGGAGGCAGAGCTTGCAGTGAGCCGAGATCGCACCACTGCACTCCAGCCTGGGTGACAGAGTGAGACTCCATCTCAAAAAAAAAAAAAAGAAAAAGAAATCCTCCCACCTCAGCCTCCTGGGTAGCTGGGACTACAGGTGTGTGCCACCATGCCTGGCTAATTTTGTTTATTTGTTTATTTTTTTGGTAGAGATGGGGTTTCACCATGTTGCCCAGGGATGTCTCGAACTTCTGGGCTCAAGCAATCCGTCTGCCTCAGCTTCTCAAAGTACTGGGATTATAGGCATGAACCACTAGTGTCCTAATAAGAAGAGATTAGGGCACAGACATGCACAAAGGGAGGACCATGTGAAAAAGCAGAGAGAAGATGGCATGTGCAAATCAATGAGAGAGGCCTTAGAAGATACCAACCCTGCTCACGCCTGTATCTTGGATTTCTAGTCTCCAGAATTGTGAGAAATAAATTTATGTTGTTTAAGCCACACTGTGCTACTTTGTTATGACAGCCCCAGCAAACTAATATAACTGCTATAGTGGAACAAAGCTACTATCAGACCACAGGAAGGCAGAGAGGGCACGTGGAAGATAATTCCCTGACTGTTCCTTCTCCCACTCCGGATCTACTTCTGGAGACCACTATTAGCTCAACTCACCAGAAACCAGCCAACAAAGTTGTCTGGGTGTTTCCATCAATAAAGGTGGCTTCCCAGGCCTCAGAGCAAGACACAGACGGGCAGAGAATGGACCCGGGGGTAAAAGTGGAAGAACCAGGGCATACACGAGACAGTAGGGAGAAGGGTACCCATCACCCGACTCCAGCAATTACCAATATTTTTCCATTCTTGTTTCATCACTCTCTGATTTTTTTTCTGGAGTATTTTAAGGCAAATCCCAGAAACCATATTGTTTCACCCCAAAATAGTTTAGTATGCATCTATAATACATAAGAACTGTTAAAAATGACAATAACGCCAATACCCAATAAAATTAACAGAAATTCCCTAAAAACGTCTCATACTAGTCTATTCTCAAATGTCCCCATTGCTTCAAAAATATCTTTTAACAGTTGGTCTGTTATAATCAGGAGCTAAACAAAGTTCATGCATCACATTCATGTGTTGACAAAACGGAGGCATTTGTCCCTCTGAAGAATTTCTCACATTCTGGATTTGGCTGTTGGCATCACTGAGTTGTTGTTGAACTTGTTCCTCTGTCTCCTGAATTTCCTGCAAACTGATAGTTAGATTTTGGCTTGATTAGATTCATGGGCGGTGTCTTCTCTTGGATCACTTTGCAGAAACAGACTATCTGCTTCTCCCACTTTCTGCAATGTTGAGAATGATCTGTGGGTTCAGAAATGTTAGCTTCCTCTTGCCATTATCAAGTTCTCCATTAAACTTTTATCTCATGGGGTTAGTTTTTATTGATGATCATTGCCTGATCCATTATCTCATTTGGGTTTGCAAAATGCTGATTTTCCAAGTCTATCATTCCTTCTGCATTTGTTAGGTAGAATTTTTCTACAGAGAAGAATTTTCTCTTATCAACTATTTGTAACCCTGAAATAATTATTACAGAAAAGACATAATACATATACATGTCTTTTTCTTTATCATCTTTCAGAATACTCAGTCAGTGAACTAGCTGCCAATGATTTTTTTCTTAGTATTATTAAGAACTCATAATTTAAACATATATTTAAGGTGTTTAAATCCATTGCAGTCAGTATTTCCTTTGATGCCAAATTGTGACATCTTTGGCCAGTGGGAGCCCCTTCAGATTAGCTTTTGTGTCCTTTTGACCTGACACCATTAATATTTCATCATTTCCTTGCTATCAGGTGCAATAAGATGGCCCAAGCTCTTTTCGTGCAGTTCTTTCTCCAGAGCAGTCATCAGCCCTGTGTCTTGGTCCTGGCTCACTAGAAAACAGGCTGAGGCAAAAGTGTAAGTGCCAGTTTACTGGGAAGAGTGCAATCCCAGGGAAGCAGGGAGGTTTAAAAGAAATGGGAAGTGAGGCAGAGGGGAGGATGAAGTACAAAGGGAGATGTTCCCGGGTGGCCACAGCTTCCTAATAAGCAGCCAATTGCTCCGATGCTCACAGCCTCTTGACACAGGAGGCGTGGAAAGACTGCATCTCAGCACAGTCTGCCATGTGGCATCCCACGTGCTGTTGTCTCCTCTGCATCCCTGAGGTGTATTTCTTTGCTCCTATCGTGGCTACAGGGGAAGCCAGCATCTCCACGTGGCCTGTGCAGCCAGCGTGTTGTCAAGGTGGCTCTCTTGGCACTCACTGTTGTGTGCAGGGACGCCTCAGTGTGTGCTGGTGGCAGTGGCTCTGGGCACAGCTTTATAACCAAGACAACAGTGAGAGTGATGCTTAGGGTTGCACTGACCAGGAAGCAAGGCACATGGCCAAGGCCCATTGGTACAGGGTGACCAAGTGGACCTGGAGGACTACATGAATGGGTACATCCACCTCTACTGCCTCTTAGGCTTTTAGACATCCTCAGATCCTTTTGCAGTATTCAGATCTCACGTGGGAAAAATCACCCATACTTCTTTCTTTAGAGGAGAGGTACAAGCCTAGTTCTTCCAGATGACGGCCAGTTGCAATCTCCTCAAGAGATCTAAAAGTGTTTACAAACAAAGCCACAGTCCCCACTGCTGCTGCTGGTCCAATGGCCAAAATCTATATTCATCATCTTACTCCTACACTGCTCATTTTGTTCTGCAACTTCCAATTAAGTGGAATCCTTACTAGGTACCTAGGTGAAAGTGTTCCCACCTAAGTGCCAAGACCTCTAATCCAACAGAATCTAGGCTGGTGGGAATAAGAAGCTAAAATTCTGCATGTCTTCACTGGGAGTGTTAGTGAGGAGGACAACTGTACTTGCAGCACTTGGTTTCTGAACCCATGTGTATCAGCACCGTGTATCGGTTCCAGTTCAGCGTGGGTGTCACATCCAGTGCGGTAACTTTGCATTCGTCCCAAGCTAGCCTTTCGGCTGAGACCGTATCAGCCCATCACACCTTTTTCTATAAAGCCGGCTGTCTCTGGGTGACGAGGTACACGGCAGACTATTATATCCTGTGGTTTTGATTCCATTGTGTCACTCCTGGCTGGTAGCAAAATGTGCTCTTTGGTCTGTGACAATCTAATGTAGGGTATCATATCAACAGATGGGGCATTCTGTCCACCCTCAGATGGTGGTGCTGGCAGAAGCACTGTAGGAAAAAAAAAAGTATGACACATTGGGCTCAAAGCCACAAGATAAAGTCGTCTTCCATGTACCTCATCACCCAGAGACAACTTGCAAGAGAAAACTATGGCCAAATGACTTGGGGAAGTCTCAGCTAAAAGGCCAGCTCAGGGACATCTTGCAGGGTTGGGACACTGGAGGTGGTACATGGACTGTTGCCTTTTTCCTTGCAGACCCCTGACCAACAAGCAGAGCCATTCCCTACTGCCAAGGGGTCCACACTTCCACACAGTAAGCAGCGTACTGCTAGCAGCTCTGCCCACAGAGTGGATTTCCCTCTACCGCTATTTCTAGGCCTGCTTCTGTGTGAAGCTGTAATATGGCACAGTCCATTTCCGGTTAGGGTCAACTTTGTATTAATGCTAGTAGATAATGAATATAACCAAGTCCTATTGAGTGGCTCAGAGGGATATCAGTTTTCAAGTGGGACAGTGGGGCTCAGAGGGTAAAAAGGACTCCCCAGAATGTCCAAGCAGCAGTACAAGTTTCCCTGCCACTTAGGAGGTATGACCCAGCAGATCCAATAGTACTAGAGGTATCCATGCAGATGATAATGCTGCAGGAGTTCTAATAAACTTCAGCAAGAGAGGTGTAGCGGACCTCTAGGGTTCTTCAGCAAGGCCATGCATTGAGTCTGGTGTGCTCTCAAGCCCTGCCAGAGACTAAATGCCTGACCACGGGACACCAAATGACTACATGGCACCACAGATGTTCACTGTGATCTGAGTACTATGAATCCAATGAGTCATAAGGTTGGGTGGATAGAGCAGTAATCCATTGCACAATAAAAATGATACAGTCAGGGCTGGGTGTGGTGGCTCATGCCTGTAATCCCAGCACTTTAGGAGACTGAGGCAAGTGGATCACAAGGTCAGGAGATGGAGACCATCCTGGCCAACATGGTAAAACCCCATCTCTACTGGAAAAAAAAAAAAAAAAAAAAATTTTAGCTGGGCGTGGTGGCATGCACCTGTAGTCCCAGCTAACTTGGGAGGCTGAGGCAGGAGAATTGCTTGAACCCAGGAGGTGGAGGTTGCTGTGAGCCAAGATTGCTCCACTGCACTCCAGCCTGGCGACACAGTGAGACTCCGTGTAAAAAAAAAATACACACACACACACACACACACACACACACATATACATACAGTGAAGATGTGGCCTGACCAAATACAGAAGGCACAAGCAAATGACACGAACAGGTGGCCCAGACTCCCATGGCACCTACCCCTTTTGCACCAATGCATCTCTCAACAGAAGGACAACGGAGAGGTCTATTGCTTTCCTTGCCATACAAAGGAGAGCTGCTTTTGACCTCCCTGTTATTACAGAATAAGGAAAAGCAATAATTCACCATATCAACAGCCATGTATCAAATGTCAGAGGTACCACCAGTGGCAGAACAGCTGTGCTGCCACTGGGGCTACCTCCTGGTGAAGTTGACAGTAATCTACCACCATCCTCCATGATGTGTCCGGTTTTTGCAAAGGCTAAAAAAGTGCATTGAATAGAAATGTGATGGGAGCCACTATCCCTGTACGCTTTAAGTCCTCAAAAGTAGCAGTAATCTCTGTAATTCCTCTTAAAATGAAGTATTGCTTCTGAGTTACTATCTTGGCCAGGACAAAGGGTAGTTTCCATATGGCCCCTCCTATCAAAATGACTTTTAACTTGTAAGCCAGGGAGCCAGCATGAGGGATCTGTTATCTGTTAATTATATTCATCCCAACTATGCATTCTAGCCAGAGTTATTGAGAACCAGGGAAATAAACAAGGGATGGATTCATGGACTTTCCCCCTGTTCAAAGTTACCCTGGCAAAAGGCAAATAGTTCTCTCTGGGGGAAAGATAAATTATGAGTTCATATCAGTATTTCCAATTAAAACCTTAGATTACAGAGTCTTAACTCGTTTGAGTTTTTACTTGTCTCTCATCTTTTGGGCTAAAAGATCTTGGTTCATAATAAAAGCACATATTTGCTGATCCTGAAATATGCATTGGATAGTTTCATAATGACAATACCAATAGTTTCCTCTCTGTATGAGACTATCCTTGCTCACTCATGTTTGGTGCCAATCTCTGTAGGCGATTATACATCTCTGTCCTGTTGGACTCAGGCTGTGTGTCTTTCTTTGGCCAATAAAATGAGAGTGGAATAAGAGTAACATTGGTCATAAAAAAAAAAAAAAAAAGTAACATTGGTCATTTACAGGAAGAAGGTCTAAGAGCCTCAGTACCTTTTTTCTCTGCTTCAATGACTATCACGATATTCCAGACAGGTGCTCTTCCTTCAGCCTGAGTTACGGAGGGAAGACAACATGGACCAGAGCTGTAGCTACATACAATAAACATGTATGTAGCATGGGAGAAAACAGCCTTTGTTGTTGAAGGCACCTTGATTTGGATTTATTTGTTACTATAACATAACATGATCTAGTCTATCTTGATTTATAGAGCATTGAATGCAGTTTAATATTTCTTCATGGTTCTTTCTAGTCCTTAGGATATATATCCCATTAAGGATATACTGTCAAAATACTATTGTTTTTAGAGTCATTTGCAGCAATTCTTCTTTATGTGGTTAAATCACCAACCTAATACATAATCATTATCACTTGTTTCCATTTTTCCAACTTGTATTAATTTCTTTTTTGTCTTTTATTTATTTTTTATTTTTTGAGACAGGGTCTCGCTTTTTTGCCCAGGCTAAGTGCAATGGTATAATCATGGCTCACTGTAACCTTGACCTCCTGGGCTCAAGTGATACCCCCACCTTAGCCTCCTGAGTAGCTGGGACTACAGGTGTGTGTTACCATGCCTAGCTTTTTTATTTTATTTTTATTTTTTTGTAGAGATAGGGGTCTCCCTATGTTGCCTAGCCTGGTCTCAAACTCCTGGCCTCAAATGATCCTCCCACCTTGACCTCCCTAAGTGCTGGGATTACAGATGTGAGCTATGACATCCTCCCTCCTTTTCATCTTTATTTACGTTTGTGTTTTTATTTGAAACACTGACACTGTTCCAAAGTTAAAATATACAACAAACTACAGTACAGTTAAGTCTAGGGTCCATCTCTGTCTCTCCAGCATATTCTTTCCCTTTCCTTATAGGTCTCCATCTTAACTGTTTTTGGTTTATCCTGCTATTACTATCTTTTGGTAATATAAACAAATATATATTTTTATTCATTACTCCCCTTTCTTCAAAAAAGAGAGCATACCAGAAACACTTTCCTGTCCCTTGCCTTTCTTAGTTAACAATATATCTGGAAATATAAGTATATATAGAAATCCTTCCTATTCATTTTTATAGCTGTTTAATACTCCATTGTATGGATGCACCATAATGGATCTAACCAGTCCTCTACTGATAGACATTTGGACTGTTTCTGTTCTTTTACTATAATTATTGGCAATGGATATCCTTGCATATATGTCATTTCATATTTTTGCCAGCTTATTTTTGAGATAGATTCCTAGAAGTGGTATTGCCGTGTCAAAGGTTAGATGAATCTGTAATTTTGCTAGACAGTCCCAATTTCCCTCCATAATGGCTTTTCTTTTGCATTTCTGCCAGCAACTTATGAGAGAATCTCTTTTCCAACAGCCTTATCAAGAGTAGGTAGTCAGACTTTGGATTTTTGCCAGTCTAATAGGGGAGAAGTGATATTTCTGTGTACTTTTAACTTGCCTTTTTCCTATCCTGAGGAAGCTGAGTTTCTTGCCATACGTTTAATGATCATTTGCATTTCCCTCCTGCAAACAGTTCATAAATTCTCATTTTTCTGTAGGGTCGTTGCTGATTTTTTTCTCAATTTTTAGAAGCTCTTTATCCATTGGGAATATTGATCCTTAGTTTATAAGCTGTATTTCAGATAATGCAAAATGGCACAATCCCATGGCATGTGCAGGGGAATTTGGGAATATCCAGCAGAATTACTAATGCATCTTCCCTTTGATGCAGCAACCCCACAGAGACCCTGGACTTGACATTGTTGAGCTGCTGAACCGGCAGTAGCCACCTCTAGACTTCTTGTTATGCAAGAAAAATGAACCCTTAGACTGACAGTGGTCAGTTTTTTGTTCGTTTTTGTTCCTTGAAGATGCTTCCCTACATGATATATATCTGTTTTTAAACATATCAAGCTATTATAAATATTTATTTAGATTTTTTCTCTTCCACTAGCAGGTCAAGAGTATTTATTCTTTTTCTCTAATCTCTACCGGTCACCTCTCTCCTTCTCATTTCTCTCTTATATTTTCTTCCATTTTTTTCCCCACCATGATGTTATCATTAACCAGTGATTCAACTATCTAAAAGTAGGCTTTTGGCCAGGTGTGGTGGCTAACGCCTGTAATCCCAGCACTTTGGGAGGCCAAGGTGGGCAGATCACCTGAGGTCAGGAGTTCAAGACCAGCTTGGTCAACATGGTGATACCCTGTCTCTACTAAAAATACAAAAATTAGCCAGGTGTGGTGGTGCATGCCTGTAATCCCAGCTACTCAGGAGGCTAAGGCAGGAGAATTGCTTGAACCCAGGAGGCGGAGGTTGCAGTGAGCGGAGACTGCACCACTGCACTCCATCTTGGGCAACAGAGCCAGACTCCATCTCAAAAAAAATTGAATTTAATTTAAAAATAAAAGTAGGTTCTGAGCCACAGTCTCATGCCTCCCTCCCCACCCCCACACCCTGTGCACAAGAGTTCCTAGGGGAAGCAGAAAGGTAATAAGAGTGGTTTTATATATTGTTTCTCCATTCTTCCTTTAGAATGAGCATGTGGAGACTAGAAGGTGGATGCCTTTTTACTGGGGCAGTGTGTGTGCTGTAGCTCTGTCTGCTCCAGAGATGTCCAAGGGAATCGTGGAATTGATTGGGCTATTACAATCAGAGGCTGGGCCCTGTCTGGCCTCCTCCTGTGCCAGCTTAGGCCTCCCTAGCTGTGTGTCTTCTTTAGCTACCACTCCTTTGGCCATATAAATGGTGTGTCTTCTCTCTCTGACCTAGGTGGAGCCCACATATTTCAAGGAAGTCTTACGCTTTGGCTCAACTTATGGCTGTGTTTCTCATTTCATATGGAAGTTTCCGAAGTCAGCACTAAAGTCTATAGACACTACCTTATCAAAATAAGAGCTCTAGGACCTAAGAATTTATATTCTGTGATATTTATTGTGACATCATTTGTAGTGGCAAAAAAAGGAAGTAACATAAATGCTTATCAATAGGTGCAATAAATGATGGTACATTCATACAATGGGGTATTTTTTATTGCTCCTTAAAAATGAACTAGAGCTGGATCTGTTGCCCTGGAGAGATGGCAAGATATACTGTACTTCAAAAGCTACCACTGTGAACTATGTAATGTGTTCCTCTTTTTCTCTCTCTCTATATTTTTAGAAACAGGATCTCACTATGTTGCTCAGGCTGGAGTGTGGTGGTTATTCATAGGTGTGATTATAGTGCACTGCAGCCTTGAACTTCTGGGCTCAAGAGATCCTCCTGCCTCAGTGTCCCGAGTAGCAGAGACTATAGGCGTGTACCACCATGCCTGGCTTTCTCTGTATTTCTTAAATGACCAAAAAACCTTCCTTTATGGTGTCTACAGATTTGTTTACATTTTTGAATACTCCGTGTATGTTGGGCCCCAGTTTCTTCATGTGTAAATGGCAGATAACAATAGTACTTCTCTCATAAGGTTGTTTGGAGGATTAAGTGAGCTATAGTAGGTAATATATGAAAACAAGTCTGTATTATAACAAGCATTAAGACCTTTTGTGTACTGTTATTGTTTTCAGTGAACGTAGATAAATATGTAGAGAGATGTTCTCAGGTTGTTAATGCTGGTTGTAGTGTGGCAGGAGAGAAACACTGGAAGAGAGAGAAACTGTGATTTTTGCCAAATGGAAATATTATTTATGGTAAAAATTAAAGTGGAAATGTGCAAATTAACATTCTAAGTTATATCTATGATATACTGAATATGAAAAATCTGTATGTGTGTAAAAATTAAAATATTGATTTAATTAGGTGACTGGAGTGTGGGCAATTTTTATCTCAGATTCTGTGGCTATTTCAATGTTGTTTTTCCTATCAACTATTTTAAAAGACAGCCTAGTACAGCTCCTGGCACATAGATACTCAACAAATGGTAGCTATTTCTATAATAATTCTGAGAATGGCTTTCCTAGCAGCTTCCTGTCCTTGGGAGCCCTCCAAACACCATGGCTGCTCACAGCAGCCCTTAAGGAGCTCCTCTCCCCTCCACTGGATTGCTGCTTAATTTTCCTGTTTGCACAGTTAATTTGGTTCTGTGACACTAAGCAGTGAGGAACTATGATGATCTTGACATTGGGGTGGGGAGGTGGTTGTAATTACAAGTAATGTAATCACAAGTCTCTGTGAGAGGGAAACAGAAGGTCAAAGCTAGAAGACGATGTGACAATGGAGGCAGAGATTGGAGTGGTGCACCCGTGAGCCAAGGAATGTGGGCAGCTTCTAGAAGTTGGAAGAAAGGAATGGTTTCTCCTGGGGTCTCCTGAAGGAAATCTTAAAAATACCTTGAGCCCCATAAGGCTCATTTTAGACTTCTGACCTCCAGAACCATAAAAGGATAAATTTGTGTTGTTTTAAGCCACTATGTTTATGGTAATTCATTTCAGTGGCAATAAGAAACTAGTACATGAACCTCAGCTAAAACAACTCTTAATGCCTTGGTTTCCTGCATACTCCTATTTTGCATGACTACAGCTGAATATCATGTTGTTCTTTCTCTTTGAATTCTTTCTGTGAATAAATCCTAATCTTTTCTCAGACAGATGAATGCCTTGGGCAGAAAGGTTTATGCTCAGAAAGGCAACTGTTTACATACATATTTACATTTACACAAATAACAAAACCAAGAAGACTGGAAGGAAATACACCAAAATATTAACAATGTTGGAAATATCAACTCATTTCCTGCCTTGAACTTTTATGGATTTTCCCAATTATCTCAAACAGGTATTTATTTTGTAATAAAAAGCATACTTTTACATGATTAGGTATGAGACAGTCTCAGTATTTATGTCATTCTCTAGTACTGTAGAAGTTAGTATAAGGGCTAGACCACCATGAGCTGGAAAGGTCAGGGAAGGTTTCACGAAGCAGGGAGGAATCTCAGCAAGGCCTGAAAGGATAGGGATATGGTTTGGCTCTGTGTCCCCACCCACATCTCATCTTGAATTGTAATCCCTATGTGTTGAGGAAGGGACCTGGTGGGAGGTGATTGAATCATGGGGGCGATTCCCCCCCACCATGCTGTTCTCATGACAGTGAGTTCTCACATGATCTGATGGTTTAAAAACGTTTGGCAGTTCCCCTCCCCTACTTCCGCCGCCATGTAAGACATGTCTTGCTTCCCCTTCACTTTCCACCATTGATTTTAAGTTTCCTGAGGCCTCCTCACGCATGCGGAGCTGTGAGTCAGTTAAACCTTTGTTTTTTTTTTTTTTTGAGATGGAGTCTTACTCTGTCACCCAGGCTGGAGTGCAATGGCACGATCTTGGCTCACCGCAATCTCTGCCTCCTGGGTTCAAACGAGTCTCCTGCCTCATCCTCCCAAGTAGCTGGAATTGCAGGCATGAGTCGCCACGCCTGGCTAATTTTTTTATTTTCAGTAGAGAGGGGGTTTCACCATAATGGTCAGGCTAGTCTCAAACTCCTGACTTCAGGTAGTCCGCCCGCCTTGGCTTCCCAAAGTGCTGGGGAATTACAAGCGCGAGCCACTGCACCCAGCCTAAACCTCTTTATAAATTACCCAGTCTCAGGTAGTATCTTTATAGCAATGTGAAAATGGACTAATACAGATGGGCGTTTGAGAGGCACAGTAGCAGGCAGAAGGCATGCCTGGCAATGGCCATGAAGTGAGCCAAGCACAAGAGTGCATTTTCCTGAGTTAATAAATAAACCCATTTGACTTAACGGGAACTTCTGCAGAGAATATACTACTACAAAGAAAAAATAATTTATCCAGCATTTATTTTATGCTGGGTACTATACTGAGGGCTTTGCTGCATTATCTCATTTTAATCCTCCGAACAGTCTCATGAGGAAGGTTCTAGAATTATCCTAAATATATAGATGAAGGGATGGAAAAACACAGATGCCACATAACTTGCCAGCAAGTGGTAGAGGCCAGATGTGAACCCCAAAATCGCTCAGAGCTTATGTTTGAGAGTGGGATTGGAGACGTAGGCTGAATAAGAATTTTTAAGGCTTTGAAATATCAGGTGTATTCATTTTCTATTGCCACAAATTTAGAAGCTTAAAATGACACCCATGTATTATGTCATAGTTCTGTAGGTCAAAAGTCCAGGCAGGACCATTTGGATGTCTCTTTAGGGTCTCATAGGCCAAAATCAAGGTGTTGCCAGACTGGGCTCTTATCTGGAGGCTCTGGGGGAGAAAATCGGCTTTTCAAGCTCATCCCAGTTCCTGGCCCAGTTCAGCTTCTTGTGGTTTGTAGATTCTTGTTTCCTGGCTGGCTCATACTTCTAATTTCTGAATTTCTCTTCTGCCACCAGCTGAAGAACACTCTACACTTTTAAAGGGCTTGTTTGATTAAATTAGGCCCACCTAGATAATCTCCCCTTTGCTGTATAACGTAATTATGGACATGACAGCTCAACCTATTAATAGGTTCCACCCACACTCAAAAGGAAACATATATGTATACACGGATGAGTGTCATGGGGTCATACTTATAATTCTGCCCGTCCCCACCCAGCCGAAAGTTCTGCTTTTTGTGTTGGTAAAGGATTGTTACTGGAGGTGTTATAGAGGGATGTGCCTTGCTGAGTACTGGGTTTTACAGAGATGACTGGGCCTGAGTGTGGAGCTGGGACTGAGACAAGGAAAGAGGGAAGACAGGGAGGCCCCGAGAGCAGGGGAGGGGCGTGAAGGCCACGAAGAGGGAGATTCGGGGGAGTGGAAAGGAGAAGACAGATGGGAAAGAAATTAAGGACAAAGGCTTTCTGGGGCTTGGTGATTGATTTTGCAGGGCTCTCAACCTTTGGAACACGTTTGTAGTCATAATTTCCTCTGACCCTCCTTACACACCTGTGAGGCAGAAGGCATTATTCTTTCCACTTGACAAGCGAGGGAACTGGCAAGTCCCCGCACATCTCTGTGCCTCGAAGGTCACACTATGGATCTGTGGCCCAGGTCACTGGATTTAGCCTGACCCTTCCTGGAGCTCAGGAAAAAGAAATTGTGTTGGACAGATTTGTGGCCTTATATTCCTGTACCATCCTTACTCCTGCCATCCTCCTCGCTTGGGCCCATAGGCAGTTCCTTTCCAAGGGAAACAGCTGGGGAAGTTGATTGACAGGCATACTGCTGAGGACAGGAGAAATTGCTTTTAGATTCCTGAACCCTCTGCATTCTTAGGCTTGAAGAAGGTGGAAGTAGGCAGGCGGAGAGGGCAGAGGGAGGATTTTCCTCATCTCTGTAAAGTGGGGAGAGAGAATTAAAAAAAAAAAACCACTCTGAAAAGAGAATGGGAGGGGCTCGGAAGGGTGGAGGGAGTGTGGAGAGTGAAAGCGGGATGGAGCGGCCCATTGGCGCCTGTTGATTATAGGTGATACAGATCTACAGAGAAAAAACAGGCATTGCAGAGATACAACAAGAAAAAAATAGCCACTCACAATCCTGCAAGGCAGAAATAACCCCTTCTAAGATTTTAGAGCCAAAGTTCCCAGGTTTTGTATGTGTATGCATGCATTCTGTAACAAGTACCTACTGTTCTAGAATCTGTTTTGTGGTTGATCACTATTGATGATAGCTGTCAGGGATGGGTCCCTGGGGCCATCAGAGTATCTGCATCTCCCAGAAAATTTCGGCAGAGGCTATTCCCTATCCCCCTCACCCTGCCCCCATGACCACATGACCAGTGGACAGGCAAGCTCCCACAGGCTGGGGGAGGGGGGGCTGGGGGTGGGGGTCCAGGAAAGCAGTCCACTTAGCCTGCTGCCCTAGGCTGCCTATTCTTCAGAAACAAATCACTCAAAAAAAAAAACAAAAACAAAAAACAAAAAACAACCACCTCATTCTATTAAGAAACCTAACCCAGTAATCTCAGCCTTCCAGTGCTGACTTTCTCCAGTCTGCCTGAATAGGAGAAAAGCAGAATGAAGCATTTAAAATGGCATGTATTGATTGGCTTGGCTCACCAAAAGAGGGCACTTTTACTGGCCTTTCAAATGACAATTTATTTAATAGTGAAAAAGTAACTCAATTTGAGAGAGGCACTCCTTAAGAGTTGCATTTTTGCCACATAAATTATGTCATTATCATTGTTCACTTGTCATTCTCTGGAAGCCACTGGGCAAAGCACAGTTCCTGGCACGCAGGAGGCAATCAATGAAGGCTGTTGAATTAATGAGACTATAACTGGCAGGGAAGTTCAAATTTCAGAGACTTGGGAAGTTTGATGTGGTATGCAATGAGTTGAATTTGCAAAGTTTATCCCCTTTGGTCAGTACGAGGAAGATCACAGGGTTGAGAATCAGCCTGACAGGTTCCAAATCTTTTCCTTCTTAGCTCTAGCAATACTTCACAGCCTGGTTTCTTTGTTAATAACGGGGTAGACCTCTTTAGCACGTCTGTTGCGAGGATTCAAATAGACTCTCCCTGCCAAATGTTCTACAGACCAGAACAAAGAAGGTATCAGCAATACCCCTGGACAGTGGTACTGCTAGATCCTATTTTGCTAGAGCCTGGGGTTTGATTTCCCAAAGGGGAGGCAGCCATGTCTTGAGTCTAGTGAAATAGCTGCTTTTTTTTTTTTTTTTTTTGGACGGATTCCTGCTGTGTTGCCCAGGCTGGAGTGCAGTGGCATCATCTCTGTTTGCTGCAACCTCTGCCTCCTGGGTTCAACTGATTCTCCTGTCTCAGCCTCTTGAGTAGCTGGGATTACAGGTGCTCGCCACCACGCCTGGATAATTTTTGTATTTTTAGTGAAGACAAGATTTTACCATGTTGGCCAGGCTGGTCTCGAACTCCTGACCTCAGGTGATCCGTCCACCTCGGCTTCCGAAAGAGCTAGGATTACAGGGGTGAGCAAATGCACCCGGAGGAAATAATTGTTGAATAAACAAAATGTTTCTCTTACCTTCCACGGGCTCTTCCTTGCCTGCAATTCCAGAAACTGCCACTAGGGCCAAAGAGGTAGGTCAACTCAGGATTGCAATGGGCCATTTTTCTGTGCTCAAATGATCTGAATTTCTTTCCCCACAATAAAAGGATCTATTTGCATACTAGTTTCTTACTTATTTCATTGTTGAAGTTCTGAGGTGCATCCTTGCTTGGAGCTGTCAGTTGAAGATAAGACAGAGGATACATGTGCAGAAACCCTTGCAAGTTTCTGGGTTCTTGCACGTTGGATCAGCTGATGACAACTTGGGAGAGACTGCCTGAGCTCAGTAGTTGAGACCAGCCTGGCCAACATGGTGAAGCCCTATCTCCACTAAAAATACAAAAATTAGCTAGGCGTGCCTGTGGTCCCAGCTACTCGGGAGGCTGAGGCATGAGAACCACTTAAATCCAGGAGACATTAAACCCAGGAGGCAGAGGTTGTAGTGAGTGGAGATGGCACCACTGCACTCCAGCCTGGGTGACAAAGCAAGACTCTGTCTCCAAACAAACAAAAAAAAGGAAACTAAACAATAAGAAAATATGACATAATGGTAGGTAGTAGTAGGTGTTCCAAATACAAATAAAGCATGGTAAGGAGATAGAGCACTATGGAGGTAATATTTGGGTTGACAATGTAAGAGTAAGACTTTGTAGATATTTGAGGGGAGAGGAACATTCTAGGTAGAGGAAATAATGCAAAGGCAGGAGTATGCTTTGGATATGAGGAGCCAGGAGCTCCTCACTGCATGACCAGACAGCAGTGAGCAGGGGGAAGGTGGAGGGAGATAAAGTTGTAGAAATGGCCGGGGCCCAGATCATGAAACCTTAGAGGATGTGGTAGTGATTCGAGATTCTATTCTAAGTGTTCTGGGAAACCGCGAAAGGGTTAAAATTAAAGTTAGATTATGCCAATCTACAATTGCACAGTAGATTGCCATAATCTAACTTTAATTTTCAAATGATCACTATAACTGATCTAAGAAGAAGACTGTAGTGGAGAAGAATAGTCAGGGAGACCAGTTAGAAGCCTGCTTCAATCAACCGGGTCAAAGGGGATGGTGGGTTGGACTAGACTGGTAGTGACACAGATGAGAAGTGACAAGAGTTCAGATGGATTTTGAAGGCAGAGTCGACAGGATTTGCTGATGGATTACATGTACGAAAGAGAGAAATTAGAGCTGATGTGACGGTTAGCCTTATTCAGAATGTGCACTCAGGCATGGGCCAAAATCCTCATGCCCTGACCCCAAAGAGACTATAGGTCAGCGGTCTCCAACCTTTTTGGCACCAGGGACTGGTTTCATGGAAGACAATTTTTCCACAGATGAGGTGGTGTGGGGGGATGGTTTCAGGATGAAACTGTTCTACCTTGGATCATTAGGCATTATTTAGATTCTCATAAGGAGTACGCAATCTAGATCCCTCGCATGCACAATTCACAATAGGGTTCACACTCCTATGAGAATCTAATGCCACCGCTGATCTGACAGGAGGTGAGCTCAGGAGGCAATGCTTGCTTGCCACTCACCTCCTGCCACGGACTGGTACTGGTCCATGGCCTGGGGACTGGTGACCCCTGCTGTAGGTACTATGACAGAAATCTAAAAAGAAAAAGTCCTAAAATTTTGGAGCCAAACATGTCTGGGGGTGGGGGGTGGGGTGGGGAAAGGCTACTGGAAGAAAGATTCTAATATGGTTGTAGAGTTGGAATACTTGGCTTCAAATCTAGATCCACTTCTTACTGTGTGACTGAGGGCAAGTTATTTAATTTTCTTAAATCTCAGTTTCTTCCTCTAGAGAATGAAGACGATAATTTCTACTTCCTGGAGCTGCTGTATGAATTTAATGAAGCACTCTGTGAAAAGCTCTTGGCATAGAGCTTGGCCTATAGTAAACGGTCAAAAAAATGACTATGCAACAGCCAACCCCCACCCACAACTTGTTGGCTTAAGAATCATGTATTATTATTGCTCATGAGTCTACATGTCCGCTTGGAAGCTCTGCTGATCTGGCCAGGCTTGGCTGATTTTGTGTCAGCCGTCAGTGGGCAGGTTGGCTGGGAGCTTGCTAGTCTAGGATGACCTCACCCACATGTTTGGAGATTGGTAGGCTGTAAGAAGGAACAAGGGGTAAATAGGTCATGTGTGGCTCCTCATACAACAAGCTAACCTGGGTTTACTCACATGTTGGTGGCAGGGTCCCAATGGAGAGTGTGGCCTCTTGAGGCCTAAGCTTAGAATTGGCCCCATGTCACTTCTGATGCGTTCAAATGGCCAAAGCAAGCCACAAATTAATCCAGATTCAACGTGTGGGGAAACAGTCAAGTACTGGATGAGAAGAACTGTAAAGACACATTGGAAATGGTGTGGATGAGGGAGGGAAGATGAATCGGGGCCATTTTTGTAATCAATTTACACATGTTAGGTACCATCATCATTGTAGTAGTGGTAGTGATGATAGTGTTGACAGTTTTGTACCCTGGAGAAAGCCAAGCCACAGGGCTCCTGGGTCCCATCCCAGGGCTCTAGAACGGCCAGAAGAGCAGGAAAGTACTGTTCATCTGCATCTCTCAAGCTGAGCATTTCCAGCTTCAGAATCAGCTAACTCCTGCTCAAAACCATGAGCATGCAGAGTGGTGGGTTCCAGCTTCCCCTAGGTAGCCCTCATCAGACTGCAGTGCAGGAGATGGACCTAAGGAAAAAGCTGACAGGTGGGTGTTATAAGCTGCTGAGAATTCTGAATTTATCCTACAGCAGTGACTGCAGGCTTCCCAACGAATATGCAGAATGTCCTGGAGGAAAGTGAACAGGTTGCAGCATGTGGTACTCTTGGCATGCAGGAGGTCCCTGTCTTTATCCATCTGGGCTACTATAACAAAGTACCCTAGACTGGGTGGCTTAAGAACAACAGAAATTTAGTTCTCAAAGTTCTGGAGGCTGGAAAGTCTTAGATTAAGG
Source organism: Macaca fascicularis (assembly GCF_037993035.2). NCBI lineage: Eukaryota > Metazoa > Chordata > Mammalia > Primates > Cercopithecidae > Macaca > Macaca fascicularis. Next base: position 29,758,091 of record NC_088388.1, read on the forward strand.
CACTGGCAGATTCCACATCTGGCAAAGGCCTGCCTCCTGGTCCATTGATAGTTGCCAGAAGAGGTAAGGGGGCTCTCCAGGGCCTCCTTTTTTGTTTGTTTTGAGGTGGAGTCTTGCTTTTTCATCTAGGCTGGAGTGCAGTGGCACAACCTTGGCTCACTGCAACCTCCGCTTCCTGGGTTCAAGCGATTCTCCTGCCTCAGTCTCCAGAGTAGCTGGGATTACAGGCATGTGCCACCAAGCTTGGCTAATTTTTGTATTTTTAGTAGAGACGGAGTTTCACCATGTTGGTCAGGTGGGTCTTGAACTCCTGACTTTGTGATCTGCCTGTCTCAGCCTCCCAAAGTGCTGGGATTACAGGGGAGAACCATCTTGCCTGGCCTCCAGGGCCTCTTTAATAAGGGCACTAATCCCATTCGTGAGGGCTCCATCCTCATGAGCTAATCACATACTCAAAGCCCCACTTCCTAATACCGTGATGCTGGGGGTTAGAATTTCAACATATAAATTTTAGAGAGACATAAACATTCAGTCCATTGCAACTTCTGATAAAGCTGATGAGCCTTTTTTTGGGATTCTGGAGTCTCTTTTTCTATGGCTTTTCCTCCTTTCAGCATTCTTGGGAAGAGAGAAATTACTTCCTAAAGTAGTGACTCACTAACAGCAAAATCTCCAGCATGTGTCGTGTGTGTGTGTATGTATGTGTGTGCATATGCATGGTGGTAGATGAAGGTGGGGAAGGAGAGAGGGGACTACTTAGGGTAAGGAACAGAAACAGATCTCTGCCTCTGATCAGGAGTAGTTTTGGAGTGGCACTGCCAAAGATAGCTTTAGAGATAGGGTTAAACACAATCCACAAAAATTCCATGCCAAGAGACAGAGAAGAGGCAGAGAGCCTCTATTTTTCTCAATTTGTTCTTACAAATGCCTTTGGTTGGCACAAAGTGCTTCTTCACAGCTCTGAAAATCACCCAGTGCAGGGTTAGCCAGACTAGACCTACTAGAGGCTCAACAGGATTATGCTTGAGCATCAGCTAGGCTTTTTTTTTTTTTTAAGGGGACCACTCAGGACTGAGTGAAATTAGCTGTGTTTCCAAAGGACCTGTTAACTAGGCAAATAGCTGAAACACACAGAGCTTAATCCTTGCATGAGTTGTAGGAGCTTGTAAGTGAGGACTAGGGCTGGCTGGGAGATGGAAGCTCTAGTTGGGCTGTGTGATTTGGAGCAAGTTTCTTCCCTCTCTGTACCTTAGTTTCATCATACACATGGCAATAAGTTGGAACAGACAATCCGAAGGTTCCCTCCAGATACAAATTCTCTTGAATGTATGTAATAGACTATTTACCTACCTGTGGCTTAAACAGAAAGGAGTTTATTTTATATAAATTCAGAGTGAAGCAGTCCAGGACTGATGTGGCAGCTTAATGATTCTGTATGACCCAAGCTATTTCTTTTTCCTGCTTTGCCACACTTAAGAGGATTGGCTTGTTGTCTCATGGTCACTGCACCTCCAAGCATCACATCTTTGTTCTATGCAAATAAAGGGAAAGGGCAAAAAGAGAATGAAGGTTGACATCAACAGAGTCTGTCCTGATTTATAAGGGAAGCAAGGGCTTTGCTAGAAGCCCCAACCTAAAGATTTATGCTTATGTCTCCTTAGCCAGAAGTGTGCCTCATGGCCACATAACTGGTGACTAGGAGCTCTGGATGGGTGTTGGGTTAGCCAATCTACAGGGTTGGCTACAAACAATAAATACAAATTCATATAGTCTTGAGGGAGCATCCTTGGGTCTTCATGTCCATGGGAACTCTGGCCAGGTAGCTGGCCTCCTAATGGCCTGCAAAGAAGTTGTCTCTCTGGGAATATTTTCCACATCATCCCATAGGACTGTAAGTTCCACTAAGACACAAACATTGTTTTCTTGATCTCAGTTGGATCTTCAGGACCCAGTGCAGGACCTGGTATCTTACAGGTACATGACAAACATTTGTGAACGAATGTGTGTCCCATCAACATGTTTGGACCTTAATGGATTGGGCTACTCAGGAGATGAGGGTTCGGGTAACTGGATTCTCTGACAGCCTGAGGATGAAGCAGAAAGGCTGATGATCTCAAATTCCAACAACACTGCTTGAGTGTCTTCCAGATATAAGGTTCCAAGGTAAAAAAAAAAAAAAAAATATATATATATATATATATATATATATATATATGCTGTATGTGTCATAGTCAGGGTCCTGCAGTAAACAGATGGCACAATCAGGGTAATGGGGGAGAGTTTAGGAAGAGACTGATTACAAAGGTGTGTCAGGGTTAACAGAAACCAATAAAGGGTGGTGAAGTTCTGGGGCTAGACAGACTGGGTAGCTGCTACCACTGCTGGGCTGAAAGGGTAAGGGGAGGAAGTGGATCCCCAACGAAAAAGAGTGATAGCTGCTTCTGGATCTGTGGCTACAGCTGAATGGAGATCTGGAACTGCAGCTGTAGAAATGGTCTGCTTGATAGGAGATGGAGAGGAGCATAGACTCTGGCCACTGCCACAAGCTGGGGAAATAAATTCTGCCATCTCCCTTTCTTTCTATCCACTGATCACCTGTTGATGCATCTCAGTGCTGAACCCTACTGGAAACCAGAGGGGAGGGGTCCCATTGATGCAGCCCATTGAGATAAAACTCCAGGGCACAAAGCTAGGGGGAGAAGAGTGGTGTGATATTGTGACTTGTAATAAGAAATATATATATTTGGTCTTTGTCCTCATTCTCAAGCACAGAGCTCCTAAAACTCTTGGAATCTCCTAAGTGGTGGGAGTAGTAAAGGTGAATGGAGTGTCTTGTGTTATTCATAATAAGCCCCTTTCAACCACACCTGAGTTTATGTAAACGAGGTGACTTTTGGAATTTCAAGCCTTCCCCCAACCCCACCCCAGTTTCCTCTGGGAGGACAGAGGGACTGAAGACTGACTTGATCACCAATGGCCAATGATTTAATCAATCATGTCTATGTAATGAAGCCTCCATAAAAACCCAAAAGGATGAATTTTGGAGAGCTCTCAGGAAGGCATACATGTGGAGGTTCTCGGAGGGCGGCACCTGGAAGATAGAATGGAAGCTCCTCCCACTCCCCATAACTTGCTCTATGCATGTCTCCCATGTGTTCCTGAGTTTTATCCGTTTATAATAAGTTACTGATCGAATCAGTGAACTATTTTCCTAAGTTCTGTGAGTTGTTCTAGCCCAAACGGTTGAACCTGAGGAGGTCGTGTGAACCTCTGATTTATAGTCAATCAGTCAGAAGCATGGGTGACAACCTGAGCTTGCAATAGATGTTTGAAATGGGGCAATCTCATGGGACCGAGCCCTTAACTTGTAGGATTTAGATGTTATCTCCAGGTAGATAGTGTCATAATTGAGTTAAGTTATAGGACACCCAGTTGGTGCCCACCAAGAAGTGGAGAATTATTAATACTTGGTGTGGGACAACCCTCTCCCTCCCAGACTTGGTCAAAGAAGTGTTCTGTGTTCAGTGTGGGCATGGAGAAAAACAGTTGCTTTTTCCTATACAAGTCAGGAGAGTGGCAGGTGTGGGGAGGTAGATGGAGGAACTCTGGCACAATGTATAATTTGACTTTCTCATGATTACTTTTTTAGGTGGATATTACTGTGCTTACTTTTAATGGCAAACAGAGGCCCAGAGTAGTTCAGTCACTTGTCCAAGCTCACACGGCTTGTTAATGGCAAAGCCTGGACTAGAGCGCAGATCGCCTGACTCCCACTGCTTGTTCCATGCCACCTGCCATACCAGCCTCCTCGGGTGACAGCCAGCTCATTTCTTTGGCTTCTGCATTCTTCTTGGGAATAAGACCAGGGTGGGAAAGACCTGCCTTTCTGTGGCAGAATGAATTCTGCAAAGTGCAGGATTGGAAGTTGAGTGACAGGGATGTGGATTTTCTGTTTAAGCCTCTTCATAAAGGAAAGAGAACTGGGTCAGCTGTCAGCAGGGCTGAGTAGTGGGTGGGCCCCACTAACAATAGGTATTATTTATTGAACCTCTGCTATGTGCCAGAAACTGTGTTAAATGCTTCATGGACCTTATCACTAACCCTCCAAAAGCCTATTCTTTCCATTTTATTGGCCTGAAAACTGAAACACAGAGAGGTTAAAATACTTGTTAAAGGTAGAAATAGGATTCAAAATCAAGACCATCTAGCTACAAAGGCAAAGCTCTTTCCTTTACTCTAACGGTTGTCCTTTGGAAGCCTTTAAGCAGATTTTGACCCACTTGGACCTCAGGAATTTTGTTGAAAAAACTAAAATCAGTGGCCAACACCATAAAAATTGTACAATTTCAACAAAAAATACAGATATCTGACTTCTACTGAAAAAATTGGAAGGTCAGAAGCCCTGGACCTACCCTCTTTTATGGCAATAATTGGCTGAAACTGAATAAGAGCATCTCCCTTTAGATGGGGTATTTGTTCTCATTTCTGCTACAGTCCCTGCTACTCTTTATTATCTCCAGTTCTGAGGCTCACAATCAGTTGCCACTTCTTATCCTGCCTGGACTGTTGGTTCTTTTATGCTCAGCCCAGTTCACTTACATATATTGACTGCTTGGCTCCAGTAGGCATTTGGGCTTGTGTCTCCAAAGTGCCCACTTCATCCAAGATGTCTGTTGGGGCAGAAGAAGCAAGTATTGGACCTCCTATTTATATGTATGGTCTCATTCCTTATTAATGTTCATTTGCATGTTTCATAATATACTTAATATATTAATACAGTAGTCAATACAATAGTCATGGCTGTAATTTATAAATAAATCATGCATATACATTGGAGGTATTTGCTCAGAATCATTTTTCTGACAGGACTCCAAGATGGAAGATTATTCTCAATCACTAAATTTATTATTATTATTATTATTATTATAATATTTGAGACAGAGTCTCATTTTGTTGCCCAGGCTGGAGTACAGTGGTATGACCTTGGCTCACTGTAGCCTCTGCCTCCCGGGTTCAAGTGATTCTCCTGCCTCAGCCTCCCGAGTAGCTGGGATTACAGGCGTGCACCGCCACGCCCGGCTAATTTTTATATTTTTAGTAGAGACTGGGTTTTGCTATGTTGGCCAGGCTGGTCTTGAACTCCTGATCTCAAGTGATCCACCCACCTCAGCCTCCCAAAGTGCTGGGATTCCAGGTGTGAGCCACTGTGCTCAGCCTCAATCACTACCTTTACACTAGTTGTGAGACATTTCTTCCATTAGTCAAAGGAAGAAAAATCCCTTTGACTCTTGGGCCTAGATTTTTTTTTTTTTTTCATTTGGAAAGTGGAAATATTGATAGTCTACCTTGAAGGATTTTTCAAAATTCCAAACACCCAGCAAACTGTAAAGTGCTCAGCAATAATAGCAGAAAGCCACCCTGGGAGAAGCCAATGGGTACTGCACATGGTGGCTGCTCCTCTCATGTCAATGTCACTCTGGATGAGTGGTTGGAAGGCTCCCTGTAGGGTGTGGAGTCATAACGCCAGAGCTGCCAGCTGACCTGGCTCAATCCTCTGCACAGCAGCAACAAGGATTGATTTTCAGGTTCATTAGTGCTGTTGATGTGCTCCTGGGGAAGACAACAGGCCCTGCTGTCATTAAAGAGAAGCAGTTGCTCCATTTCCGTCCACCTTCCCCTCACCTCCAGCCTACACTTGGTCCCTCAGGGAGAACATTTCCCATTTCCTTCAACCCCACTGGCTTCCTTTGTCCTTGGGTTCATTCCGGCTTGGGGAAGAGTCAGGATTTAATGGCGACTCAAACACAGGTGAGGGTGTCAGCTGAGTGCTTGCCTTAGTTGTGGTCACGACAAGGTTCCCTCCCGCCCGAAGGGAAAAGATGACCCTGAGACTAGGCAGCTGATAGCTTCTCAAGGGCAGGCCAGGCTGAGAGTGGGGGCTTAGGGGTCTTGGGGACAGGCCCTTTGGTGCACACAGTGGGTTAGGGTAGAATCTGAATGTTGGCTGAGGCTCTGGGACAGGATGCCCCAAGCGCTCACTTCTTCCATTCCAATGACCAAGGATGATTTTAGAGTTGCTCAAATCACCAAGGTATTAAGAGGTCAAATTAGCCAGGATTTACAGCCTATGACAGCATGGAGCAAGAAGGCCCAAATGTCCGGCTCTGCCCAGGACCAAGGACTTTTGGTGCTAAAACTAGGAAGTTCAGGGCAAGCTGGGGTGGTAAATGGACGTCCTAGATGGAGCTGGAATTCAAAATCCTGCAATCTGTCTCCAAAGCCTACGTGCCGAGAAGATCCTCTAGATTGCCCTGAGTGAGGACCGTGAGAGCCACTGAAGGTGTGTGCAATGTGACAGGCAGTGGGCTCCCGGAGGGGGAAAGAAAAAGAGCCAAAGGTAGGGATAAATTCTGTGTTGTTTCTCTCTTTGCCTTAGGGTGGGGCAGGCAAAAGTAGAGAGGGTGGTCTCCACATCGGCCCTGTTTGCAAAATGATATTCCAGTAGGAAGAGGGCCAGAGTCTGTGTAGATACTAAGAGCTACTGTTTACGGAGCATCTTTACATTTACAACTTTGGTCCAAACTCTTGCAAGGTAGGTTTTTACAGATGAGGGAACCAGTGCTTTGAGAGGCTCAGTAACCTCCTCAAGTGCCCCCAGTTGAAAGTGGCAGAATCGGCACTTGACCTCAGGTCTGGTTGCTTCCAGTGCCTGTGCTTTTAACCATGAGGCAACACTGTCTTCCCAGGTGAATTTTCTTAAAATATGGATCATTTCAAATTATTATTATTCGTATAACTCAGGAGCTGAGAGGGGTGGAGGTGGGTGGGTGGGAGATTTTTTCCATCTTTCTGTGTCTTTTGAGAGTGTAAGTATATAATACTTGACTTTGCACTATTGGCTGGCTGGGGTTAAGGCAAGGAGAGGGGGCCAAATTTCAGTGCCTTATATTTCTGACTTATTAACCTGATCAGAAGAGAAGGTCAAAGCTGTCAAGTGCAAAGCAGGTGTCTGTGGATTTCAATTATCTACCAGAGCCCTCCACCTGCAACCCAGTCTGTGGCTATAATTAGGCCAGAAGATACAGGAAGGGGGAGGCTGCCTGAGCCTTGTCTGAGACTTTGTGCGTGTGTGCAGTGGGGGTGAATGGAGCTGCCACCCATTTATCAGTGTTACCGATTGTAAAATGCGCGGCTTTGCAATACTGCCTATGGACATGAACCAAAATTAAAGTCTTATTTAAAATATATGAGAGACTGATAGTCATTTAAATAGTTTAAAATAGTGCGAGATCCCACCAACTGCAAAATACTGCCTTGTTGGGAGATCCAGTTCCACGAAAGAGTTATATCCTTGGTCCTGAGAGTATACTAGCTGCAGTCTTCTCACATCAGAGGAAAACTCATTCATTCACTCATTCGTTTGTCATTCCACAAACATCTACGGAATGTCTCCTATGGGCCAGGCACTGTGTTAGGTGCTGTGAGGATATCAGGATGAGATTGACTAAGGTCTTTCCCTCATGAAGTCCCCAGGTCATTAAAGGAGATAAGACACACACAAAAGTGAACATAACTCTGGGTGGACATGAAGGACAGGTTAGCATTCCAGACAGAAAAAAATGGCCTGAGAAAAGATCTAGTTTGTAAAACCAATACACTTGGGACTGGGAAGAGCCTAGTTTGGCTTACAGAGAACAGGGGGAACAGAGGAATACAGAATGTAGCTCCTGGCAGGGAAGAAGTAGCTCCTGGTGTCAGACCTGATTCCTTAAGACATGCAGATGTACAAGCCACAAATAGGTCCCAAGAAGACCTAATGGTCAATAACAAGAGTTCAATGTGGATAAATTAAACACCCCAGGAATGACACGAACTTGGGAATTGCCAAACCTAGGGCACAAGTGATGAGGTTGGAAGTTCAGCTGAAAGCCTGATATAGGCTGCAGATCCAGTGCATTTTGCGGACAGAAGTGGAATTCAACTCAGAGGTGGGTTGTGGAGGCTGGAAAGGATGTCACGGGTTGGAGGGGACAGTGACGGGCATTTTGAGCAGAGGGAATTGACTTAAGAAAGGTGAGGAGGAGGGAAGCAGAAGGTATGCGTGGGGTGGAATCCACTGGTTTCACCAGATCAAAGGGGTCCTGCTCTAACTTTCCCCACTCTGGACAAGTGGACAGATCAGTGAGCTGAAGGGGAGCCCAGGTTTTGGAGGCAGATATCTCTGGGTTTGGTTGAATTCCAGTTTGGTTATTTACTCTGTACCTCCCTCGGCCTCAGTTTCCCCATCTGCAAAAGGGCCTTAACAAGGCTTCCCTTGTGGGAGTGCTGTGAGGACCGCAGGGTCTTAGAGCTTTGGGAGCAAGTCGCAGTGAGTCTGTCTCAAGCTGCCTCACCTTCTGCTCCGAAGCCCCAGGTTAGCTCCCTTCTCAAACCACAGGAACAAATGTAGGCACCATCTGCGTAAACGGGAGAGGTGGTACTTTCTGGCGGGCTTTTGTAGGCATGACAAAACTTTCCAGAAGCCCCCGCAGGTCACATGCTCATTTCTGAACCACTCATGACCAAGAGGGTGGGACTTCCCTTACACGAATCAGGTCGGCACCTGGAGGTGGGAGGTGGAGCCTGTTTCTGGAGGCCCCTGGGAGCAGGAATCCCTGCACCCAATCCTGCAAGAAGAGGGAGTAGACACACAGTCGTTAGGCAGCCTGAAGGGCCTGTTCTAGAGGCAGTTTGCAAAATGCCGCACGTAGTAGGTTCTCAGTCCATGGGAACTCACCCTGTGGGGATTGGCAGATTGCCACAGCCGGCTCTGGAGTGCTGGCGGCTACAGACAGGCAAGCTCAAGGTGCCTTTCCTTAATATTATCTAAGGTCATTAAACCTCTAAATAAAAGGGAGAAAATGGAGATTCTGAGACAACCCAAGCAGCTCAGAGTGATTGGTATCAAAATCATAATGTCTATAAAGTCCTTTTAAATCCGTATTGCATTTGACTTTTTTAAAAACCTGTAACGCTTCTCCCTATTCTCCAAGGTATAACAACATAGCCCTTTTTATTTAGTTCTCACAACCACGTTAAACTCTTCTGGGGGAAATGATAGTCTGTCCTGTTACCTCTTCTGTGCCACCTGGAGGGTCTTTGCACCTGGTGCCATAGTGATTGTGACCCTGGTAGGGGTCAGTCTAGTGAGGTAGAAATCAGTCCCTGCACTTCATAGTTGTTGCATTTGGGCAAGCTAGCCTCTCTGGGCCTCTTCTTTCATCTAGAAAAATAATAGTACCTAGCTCTTCAGGTTGTTATGTAATTAAAATAGTTTCGTTTTCTCTGACAGAGTGGCCTGTTGAAGATAAGGAGAATTTTTGAATCTGGGTAGATTGGATTCTTGCCACTTCCTGCTAGCTCATCAAAGAGCCAAACATAGAACAGGGCTATATGAAGTGAAGGAATGTGCACTCAAAAGCACGTATTCCATAATCTAAAGAAATTATGATTATTCTATCATAGTAACAAGATATAAATATATATTAATAACTAAAATCAGGTTAGTTGCTGAAAAAATACCATTCATAATAAGGTTGCATTATATAAATGTTTGCACATGTAAATGTCCTTTAATGTGCATGTACTTTAATTTAATTGCTGCATTTGGCATGGAAAATTGCCAGCTCTGCTACTACTCGTGGTGTGATCTCAGGCAACATTCTTTACCTCTCTGAGCCTCCATTTCATTGGCCATAAAATGAGACTAATTTTTTTTTTCTTGTGTTAAAGGACCACATGAGGTAATGTATGTAAAAAGACTGAAAACTGGAAACCACAATAGTTTTCTTAGGTATTTCATCATTGTTGTAATTAATAGTCAGCCACAATGACAAGATATTCAAGGACAATGTAAAGATTTGAGCTTACAGTTTCAAATACCAACCTTAAGAATGATCCAGAAATACTAAACTCATGTGTTTTTTTGTTTTTTAAACTATGACTTCTATAAGTTGGAGACATTTGCTTTTTGAGACATTGTCTTTTTTATTATATAATCTTTAGTCCTCATGTCATCCTCTTTAGAGACCACACAGCAATTAGTGAATTGTTTCAGACAGAAATCTGGATGGTCCAAGATCCTGGATTAAGATAGCTCTCTTTATGAATGCATTTTCAGAGTAAACAGGAAAAGTGTATTAAACCAAGCACTTCATTGTGGATAAGGAAAATCGATATCCTGTGGGTTGGGCTGTTTTTAGTCTTACTACAAAATGGATGCACTATTTATACCTGTTTTCTCCAGCCAGGGCTATTAGCTCTTCAAGTTCACGCACTCAGCCACTACGGTGGAGAGCCAGTCATTGTAGGTTAAAAGCAACTAATGTTAGACCCCTGCTGGCCTGGTCTGGCACTGCACCGGGGAACACAATCTCCAGTTATTAGTGGGGAAATTGACTTACAAAAGCAAATTGCCGAGACGTCAAGGATTTGGTTTTGCCTCCCTTGATATCTAGGTGCCAATATGGGAGCAAGAAGAAAAGTAGGATTTGCCTTACAACGGAGAACTTCTTGAGGAGGAACTGGGGATTATAATGTCCCTTCAGGGCGGCTGGCTGGGGCTTGGATCAGCCTGCCCTACAAGCTCACTCTTCATTGCTAACAGCTTGTAGGCTAGCACTGAGCTTTTCCATGTGTTCACACTCATTGTTGGTTGCACTCTCCAACCTCTAGGGGGCGCAGAGGCGTTCGCCTCAGCATTTTTTTTTTTTTTTTTTTTTTGAGACAGAATCTCACTCTTGTCGCCCAGGCTGGAGGGGGCTGTGGTGCGATCTCAGCTCGCTGCAACCTCTGCCTCCCGGGTTCACGCGATTCTCGTGCCTCCGCCTACCGAGTAGCTGGGATTACAGGCATAAGCCACCACGCCCAGCTAATTTTTGTAATTTTAGTAGAGATGGGGTTTTACCATGTTGGCCAGGCTGGTCTCCAACCCCTGGCATCAAGTGATCCACCTGCTTCAGCCTCCCAAAGTGTTGGAATTATAGGCGTGAGCCACCGCGCCTGGGTCTTCAGCTTTTTCATTCTGTTGTTCCAAGACAAAGAGCCGGGACTAGGAACAGTCAAGGGCACGATAGAGCGCTCAATGATACACGTGATGCGGCTACTACAATAGGAGTCGTCGTCTGTGGGTATAAAAAGCACCCAGAATTACAATGCTTTTCCTTCTTGTGGTCTGTACTTTCTCCTCTTCTTTCGTGAAACTGGAATGAAATGGGGCCCAGGAAAAGCACAGAGCAAGCCAGGGATAGCAAGAAGGACCCAAACAAAACAAGAGCCTCAAAGGGGCAAAGCTTTTGTTTTGGGGAAAGGGATCTCGATTAGTGCTCCTGTTTGGTAGAAATCAGACATAGCAGGAATGAGGTTAGGGAGTGGTGGAGTGGTAAGGGGCTTGGCTCCACTTCCAACTCAGTGTTTTTGGTTAATATGAATAGGGAAACAATCCCTAAAGGATTGGGATTGGGGAATCATGAGAGATGGGAACAATTCTACTTTTCTTTGCTTGAACATGGCCTAGCAGATGACCTTTTCTTCTCACGGTAGAGAGCTCTAAGGAAGGTTATCAAAATCCAAAAGTTAGGGTTTTAACTCATTTGACCTACCCGACTGGCCCTATAACTTGAAGGTCACAGTTGTGAGATGGGGTTATACTGGGAACCAGGGTATCGTTCAACAATGTTCCTTGATCTCTTCCTCATTAGGGCTTGTGCCGCTTCAGAGTTTGGCTTCAGTGACACAAATCCACTCTTCCCAGGAAAAAAAAAAAAAAAAAAAAAAAAAAAAAATCATCCTGATTAGCCTCCCAGAGAATGTTACGTGATTTCAGGAAGGAAAGCTGTGATTGCCAATCTGAACTTGGAGGCCTCAGTGATTTTCGGATGCACTGTTGGCTAGGCTGAGTCAGCAGAGACGAACCTACCCTTGATTTTCTAGAGAATGTTCTTCTACAAGGACAGATTCTCAGACACTTAGCCCATCCCGTTAATGAATATTGAAGTCATTACCACATTTTTGCCCTTAAAAGCAATGTTACACGATCATTCTTACACAAAAAGTTTTATACCTATGTCATATTTCTTTCAAGGAGATTTCTAAAAATGGGGTTGGATACCACCAAATTTCCCATCCAATAACCTGTTTCATTACTACACCAATCAAGTTATGATAATGATGCCAATATTGATAACTATTTTATTTCTTGATAACTTACTATGTGCCAGGCACTGTTTTAAGCACTTTTCACCCATTATCTTATTTGATCCTCTCATCAACCCAGTGTGACAAGTTCTATTACGGTCCCTGTTTTAGAGATGAGGAAATGGAGACAAAGGGCATATAAGTTACTTGTTTAAAGTGACTTAGTGAATGCCAGACCCAGGCATTCTGATCTAGAAGTTCATGCTCCTATTATTTCACTCAAAGAGAACTTACCTCTATTTCAAGAAAAGACAGCTTGGGCAAACGGCAGCCACTGGGCTTAGTGAAGTTGGCCACTTCACCTGGGAAAGGGAGCGAACTAGAAACACTTAATTGGAAATGTTTTTATTGGAAATCTTGAGTCTTCATTAATAAAAGACTCAAGTTCAAGGTCACAAAAGGATTTCACTTCAGCTGTACCTAAGTAGCCTCTTTTTAAAATGCATAATTCAATCAACACAATTCTACTTAACATCTGCCAAACAACTGGTTGAACTGATTTTTTTTTTTTCCAGTTAACTGGTTGTCTTGATGGTTCTGTCATGTTAGGCTGAGTAGTGTGAAGTGAGATGGTGGGTTGATCCAATTCAAGGTCATACTTTGGTTGTGCATTCCTAAAAACAAAGTCACTTGATAGGTGTGAAACATCACAATAAGAACTGGGAGCCAGTCAGGCAATAGCTTTTTCCAGGCATGTTTGTTGTCCATGAGCTCTTCTAGATGAAGCTCCTTTATTCCTGGGAGAGGAGTAGGAGGAAGCTGAGGAAAGGGATGAGGAAGAGACAGAGGAAAGAGAGCTGTCCCAGTAAGTGGGGACATTTATTCTTTACCATCGCTAAATGCTCTTATCTTCCAGTGGGTCTAATAATCTCCTAAGAAAATACCACTCTTGTGTCTCTTCTAACTTGGAAGTTCATGAACTCTGTACGAGACAGCCGGCGACCACGTGGGGAATGTTGTGATCTGGGTGTCACGCATACTTTCTAGATGAGGAGTGGGCTCCTCACTAAATCACCAGTCTGATCACCACACACAACATATGACCAGTTTGTTGGGGGAGGGGATTGCGGTGCTGCAAAAACCTCACTAATGAGATGGACAAAAATGCACTTCCAAGAACTCCTTTCAGGGAGGTAACTGTAAGGGATTAGAATAAATAACTTGAAAGCCACTTGGAAGTGGGTGGGGTGAGACCCCAAAAAGGTTAGGCTGGAATAACAACAGATGGTCCCTAAATGGTCTTCTAAAAAGAGGGCCCGGGCTTTTGTTTCTGTGAGTGTGGTAAGCAGGTGGGGACACAAGACTCCAGCTCCCTACCCCACACCTGCCTCCATCCTCTCTAAATAGATGTTGACCTAAAATCTAAACAATAGCAGTTTGGAGGGGTGCCAAGTCATTATTCTTCCTGATATGCCCTATTTCCCTCTGGTGTTGTACACACACACCTGCTCTTACTATACCTCCCACTCCCATGTTGCTGCCTGTCACACACTGATACCCCGCAAGGCACCTGACGGTTCCTCTGATGCCTCAGGCTAACATTCCAGGGAAGGCATTTGAGAATGGTTCATGACCAGATAAAAATGGCCACCTTTAGTGGCCTTCCACCCCAGTTTCCCAGTCACCATTCATCTGAATCAAGAGGCTTCCCATGCACAAGGCTTACTGAGCACCTGAATGCCCCAGTGCTCAGTATATCAATGCGGTAGAGATCTTAATCAAGCAGGTCAGTGCTGCTTTATTCTTTACCATCACTCAAGAGTATGACAATAGTAAGCCTGGAATGTAACCTGGAAGAGAACCAGGAGGGAGGGAGAGAAGAAGAAAGAGAGGAAGAGACAGAGAGAACTAGCTTGTCAGAGCTGCACCCCATGTTACCGACAGCACCACACTGACAAAGAAGCTTGCACTATGCTGAACATTAATGTCTGTGCAAGTCCTGAGACAGAGAATTACAGCCTATCAAACGCTTCCCTTTAGGATCAAGGGAGAAACCTTGGGGTGTCTCCTAGAATGTTCTAATGTGGGCTCTTGAGTCAATAAACAGACATTCTCTTCTGGGATGCAGTGGTCAAATCTGGGTAAGAACTCACGTTTCCCAATAGCCAGGTGACCTTAAGCAAATCCTTGAATCTCTTTGGGCCTTTGTTCTCTCAACAGTTAACTCAGGAAGAGTTAGATTCATCTCTACATCAGTATTTCCTAAAATTGTTACACAGAACTGCCAGAAAACTAGAAAATTGTTACATGAAAGCTTTACAATGCATGCGAACATATTAAAGGCTCCCAGAAATTCTACAGGAAAGAAACCTGTTTAACTTTCTTTGGCCCACTGTTTTGCTTCCCAGTTTGACTGTGGTACATTATTTTTTCGTGGTGTATTAGTTCGTTCTTTCATTGCTATAAAGAAACACCTGAGACTGCATAATTTATAAAGAGGTTTAATTGGCTCACAGTTCTGCAGGCTGCACAGGAAGCATGATGCTGGCATCTGCTCAGTTTCTAGGGAGGCTTCAGGAAACTTACAATCATGGTGGAAGGCAAAGGGAGAGTGAGTACTTTACATGGCCAGAGCAGAAGGAAGGTTGGAGGAGGTGCCACATATTTTTAAACAACCAGATCTCACAAGAACTCACTGTCATGACAACAAAGGGCGGATGTTGTTAAACCATGAGAAACCTCCCCCATGATCCAATCTTCCCACCAGGCTCCACTTCCAGCATTGGGGATTATATTTCAACATGAGATTTGGGTGGGGACACAGAGGCAAACCATATTGCATTTGGAGCAGTACTACTCTCCACAAAGTCTACATATGGATCCAGTTTTCCTTGTATAGCTTCCACACACATGCGTACACACCCACAGACACACACAAATGCTAACACACATGGAGAGAAAAAAGATGACTTGGGACTCTTAAAGGAACAATTTTCCTGTTACCACTGTCCCTTTTTACTTTGCTAAGATCTTACAGTGTTAGAGGTGGAAGAGAAAAGAGAGATCCTTCGATGTCTCTGACCCTACCCGTCATTTTAGGAGCATGTAGAAAGAGAACATGATGTGCCAAATGCCTCACAACTTGTCAGTGGCAGGGCAGGGATGGCAGTGAGGCTTCTCAACTCTCTTCCTTCTTCTCGTGGGAAAAGAAGGTGCCTTTTGGTGGTGCCACCTGCTTTGGACACTCATTCTGGGGTAGATGTAGCTAAAGGTATTTTTCAGTTTTCTGCATCAAGATATAATATCTGGAGTACCTCTGGATATGGACATTATCAAGATGTCAGTCAGTTTAAGTCCATAAATTTGAACATCTACTCTGTCAGGCAACTTTGTCATCATTAGTAACATAGCAGCAAACAAATAATACAACCTTCAAAGAGTTATAGACATCAACCATATGAACAAGTAAATACATAGAGTAATTTGAGGTACTTACTGTTGATATGAAAAAGTACATGGGGATGTGGTACAGAGGGCTATGAAACAGCTGTGGGGAGCATCTAGAGGTGAGCAGAGCAGCTCAGTGAGGGGCAACCTGAAGGTGGCTCCATCTACTGAATCCCTAACAGGACTCCAGCACAACAGTCACAAGCTACCATTTCTAAGTGCTTACTATGTGTCAGGCACTGTACTAAGCCCTATAGACCATCTGCTCATTTAATTGTTCAGAATTAGTAAAGGACAAATCCAGTACTAAAATCAAGTCTGTCTGCTTCTAAAACCTAGTACCAAGAGCACGCTTGTCCCATTTTCCAAAGACAGAAGACGGCATGTTGCTTTTTTTTGTGAAGATGCAACACTAGGGTCAAGTGGTTCATAATGTTAACAGTTTCCTCCCTACAATTTAGTCTAAATTTTACTTTTCACTCCATTCCATTACTCTTAGGTCTACCCTCTAGAGACCCTTCTCTTCCCCAATTACACACACAAAATCAATTACATTGTATTATCTGATGCCAGTTGTGTTTATACCGTAGAAGGCAGAAAAGTGTTTTTATGAGTGGAGATTGTTTTTCCATTCTGTTCCTTCCCAGGGGGGATCTAAATACTCTTTCTGAAGTTAGACATTGTGTGTGGTTTTGGAGCTGAGTTGGGAAAAGGATGGATACACACCACACCTTATTTATTTTCTCTTCTGTGGAAGGGTCTCAGCGTTTTTTTTTCTCCCAAATTCAATCTCTTACTCTTGAAGAATGACCCAAGCTGAGAAATTTCCCAAACATCTGAAATCTGAGAATTTGTGCCTGGAATCCATGAGGCTCATGGTTTCCAGATGGAAAGGCCGGAAGAATAGGAGGCGGAGGAGTGAAGGCAGGGTGGAGGGACAAAAAGGAGGGGGAGCCTGAACTTTGGATCACTTGACTGCCTTATGAACTAGGCCAGGTCTCTTATTTGCTCTGCAAGTCTGCCATTTGACGATGGGCCAGGCCTGAAGATAGCAGTTTTGCATGTCCTCATGAGGCTGTTTCAGTGATTATTAGAAGTAAGTCATAGTGAAATTGTCTTTTTCTGAAAGCAGTGACTGAAAGCAAACAAGCCCATGACTTGGCTATTCAGAGGGGCATAAGCACTCCAGATGGATTTTCTCATTGTCCCAGAAATGGCAAAAGACAGACCATTCTAGGAATCCTGGCTTCTTTATATCACTTAAATATACACAATGGTGGATCCCCCGATGACCTAATTCTTCTTTCACGTCTTGTCCTCGTAATAGAGGTAAGAGAAAGCGATTAACAGGCAAGCTTGTTTGGAGTACATAACAGTGAAGTATAATTTGGTCACAAGTGGGCTAGGTGTACTCTCAGAGGAATGCCTTTATTTGATCAGACAGGTCAGAATCTTCCAGGGAAAATATTAATTTGGGGAAAATAGATCAGAACCTACTTGTTATCAAATGGGACATTGGCTTGAGTGTTGAGGAATACCCATTTTTATTGTTATCAGTGGTTTGTCATCCTCCCCCCTGAAACTACCCTACTGACACTCCCTATTGCCACTACTACCACCAAGTCAAAGAGCAATCTTGTTCCTCTATCATGGTTCTTCCTACTTAGAAGTTGAATTTCATACTAGGATATAGCCATCCAACTGGGTCTAAAAGGTCTCATAATGTGTGGAGAGAAACCAAATACAGAAAAGTTACTTCCAATTAACACCTCTAATCTCCAGATGCCCTAATAAAAACAGTGAGACAGCAAATGGCCACCCTCAAGCTGGAGAACCATACTTCGACTCAGTGTTTTTAAGAGCCAGGGAAAGTAGCTAACCTCTTCTTAATTTGATCTCCTGGCCTGGGACATAGAAATGTTTAACTACACTCTGGCTTAGGAAGGAAAGCAGAGGTGAACGTATCCTGTAGTGGCATGGCTTCAACAGAGCATTTGTCTTACCCTGAAATATAAAGGAGCAATGCCTGCCTCCTCAAGCTGAGCAGTGCCCAGAATTTATGAACTTCAAGTAAGATGTGAATCTGGGGCCCGAGCCAGGCATTATCATTGGGAAATGGTGGACAATTTCCCTCTCCCTCCCTTCTCGTTTTCCTACTGCTGATTGTACTGTTCAGAAGTGAATCACGACTTAATCCCCTCTGCTGTTAAGAATATTACAAAATGCTGGTTACAATGAAGTCACAAAAGTATTTACATAAAAGAAAAAAAGACAGACAGAGAATGTTATATCAAGTGACCAAGCTCACCATTACCACCAGCAAAAAGATAGGTATGGAAAAATCCTTGCCTGGGTACCAAATGGGATGCAGCTGATTAATTTAGACCATCTCTATATATAGTCAACACGGCACATGTTTTTACAATCCTGCAGTGTTGAAAGCAGTGCATCATGGGAGAAAAGACAGTTCCAGTCACATGCGTCTGGGTTTTTAAATCTTAGCGTCTTCAGATCAGGGCCAGGTTACCCCAGAGTGCTCAATAATCCATGAGAAATGAATCCTATCTTCGTTCCAGGGCTTAGTATAGGCATTACACCAGTTAGATGCAAGCAACTCTTTGATTGATGGCTCCAATATGGATTAAGGTCAAAAGTGGCCCTGGAGAGCAAATTCCCTAGTGAGGAATTGCCACATAACTTCATGTGTCTTTTGCTTCTGAATTCTTTCTTCTCCTAGAAACCACCAACCACAAGCTTTTCATGCTGGTATTATATCTACATAACGTTTATTCTTCTTACAGCAAAGAGCTGGAGAAATACAAGTGAGAATCTGTTATTACAGGTTAAAATGTGTTACACCCAACTTGTGCTGAGGGTCCAGTTTCTTTTTATTATCCTCCAATTTTGTTGAATGACTATTGCCTAAAATAAATGAGCAATCGACAGGGGCTTAGAAATAACAGGGATGCTTAAGTGACTTTTATGGGTAGCAGTATTTGTTGTAACATAATTTGATCTGTATTCTAGTTATTAGTTTTATTCATCACATTGGAAACTTGGTACTTCCATTGTTCATGCCATTATATGCAAAGCACTGTAGCATGAAAGTCACTTAGAAAGCTGTGAAAAAATCTCTCTAAACACCAGAGGCTCATGAAACAATAAGTTAGCTAGGGGGATATACATTGTTTGATGTAGCTAAATACTCTGGATGGTCAAGAGTTTATTCCTTTTAATTCCTAGAAGTTTTTTGTTTTTTTTTAACCATTGGGATGTAAATATTTCTAAAATGTTTGATATACACATTTTTGCCTTCTAAGCATAGTTTTTTTTTAATGTATGGTGCACAGGGTCATCATTTTAAATAGAATATTATCCTGTGATACAGTGAGACTCTTAAAGATTGAGATGTCTATAGACTGTTTTTGGCACTAAATAACCCATATATCAGGGCTTTTTCAGTTTTGCAGTCTACTCAAACTTTCCATCTTCTCTATTGCAGTCCTCCTTTTTCCTTCTTGTTTCCTCCAAAAGTCTGTTTCTCTCCTTTACATTTAGAAGTATGTGTGAAGGAAAAGCAAATAGGTTCTGAGGAGGTGCTTGATGGCTAGATGTATGGCCTTTGTCTTATGCGTTTGCTTCATGGATTTATTTCAGTTGGTTGGAAGCCTTGTTTGCTTACTTCTTAATTCTCAGTCATTTTTGATGGGTTGAGCAGAGGTTCTAGATTTTTATAGCTCTGTCTCAGTTACTCATTGTCAAACCACTAGTTTAGATTTTGTGTTCAGGAAATAGGGACAGGTGAAGCTATCAGGTGGCTAAGCCCTAGGTAAATGAGTTACTATGAATCCTAAAATGTTGTGAAGGTTGTGGGCCATTTTTATAAGGCAAATGGTATGCTGTGGCCATGACAGCTGAACTCAGTAAGTGAACTTTAAAACAGATAAGCTCCTTTTGCTATTGTCCCTTTCCAAGAATATGAAGTTGGCCTGATGTCAAGCTGTTGGAGAGCCTTCAACATGTTTAATTAAATAACAGACTCAGTGTCAGAGCTGGCTGACTTTCAGGATTCTAAGGCTATAGCAAAAGAAAACATGGTTTTGCCTCTCTTGTTGATTTCCTTATTTATGGCCTTGGAATAAAGAAGGTGAAGCAAGTCTAATAGTCCTCTCTTCCAAAAGTACAGTTTCAGGCCAGAAGAAGATTTGACTGCTACCCTTAGATTTCTTTCCCTCACTGTACATTGCATTTTACAGACTATACAAAGCAAGACCTTCTTTGCAAAAGGCAAACTCCTTTGCCCCGAAGCCATACGGTACATGCGTGGGGGTAGTTGTAGGGGGATAAGTGTTGTTATTCACCAATACAAGGTGGAATCAGTGCATCTAGGAGCGAAGAGATTAAGGAAAGACGCTGTGAAGTCTGCTAGACCTAGGTTTAAGTTCTGGCTTCCCACTTATTAGGGTGTAACCGTGGTCACAGTACTTAATTCTCTAAATTTGATTCCTGAGCAATAGAGTGGAGAATAACAGTATTGGTGCTGTTACTATTATGATAATGTGAAAGACAACAGGAGAGTGCCTGGCCCAGAGAAAGAGCTAAGTGACAGCTCTTATTATTAACAAAAATGAATGATTTAAACCTGGAGATTACAATATTTAACAAGCACAGACACTTACTGCAGCCTGTTATTGACTTCAAGCAGTCTTTTGCTTTGGTTCTATTTCTGTGATATCTTATTAGACTTTCTGTTGGGTGTCTCTTTAACTCTTGTGCCTTGTGAAGGCCAGGAGATATTCCAGACAAGCTGAAATTCTACCTTTTTATGAGAATAAAGGAAATGGGGCCATGTTGGACCAAACAAAGAGTAATAAAATAAAATAAGAGTTGTAGCTTTCAGAGGGAAAGATAAACAAAGAAAGGGCTGGGGCAGTGGATGTGGTGTTGAGATACTGGCACCAGGAAGCAGGGAAGAAAACCTCCAAACACATTGTGGTTTGTTAAAACACTGAAGACTCCTAAGTGCTACAGTGGCAGGCAATGCCGCCCCACCAGGCAGCAGTGTTCTCCGCAACTGGGGAAGAGGAAGTAGGGCCTAATGATTGCTCCCGGAGACAGAGTCTGCTGTCCTGGGCTTTACCAGCCTGGCTTGTTGGGTGACCTTGAGTGACTTATCTCCCTAGCTTGGACAATTTTCTCAAGGTTCTCACATAGTCCCTAGCTAACTAAAAGGGTCTGATGAAGACAAATGCGTTAAAATTTAGAGGAGAGTCCACAAACTGTCCCTCCAGATACACCTGCTGGTGGGTTTTAGGATTTTTAAATGTTAAATGTTAATGCATTTAGGCAGGGCTTGGTATTTTCTAATTCACACAATATCTACCATCTTGAGTCTTCACATTTGGCTCCTGAAGGCCTCTGAGTATATGACTTCTGATTTCAGTGCAACCTCTGGTCCTTCAAACCAGATTGGAATTGCTTCATTTACAACTCATTCTATTTCTTCATCAATTATATGCAAATATGGTATTTCTAAAGTTTCACAAAACAAAGATTTTGTTGGCCTAACTGTAATTTGCTCTAAAAGACATTTTTTTTTCTAGAAAAGACGGCAAAAATTACAATTTGACCTTCCTTCTAGTTCATCCAAATTCTAAAACTTTAATGTTACTTGAAAACATAATTTGGCACCAAGTATTCTTTAGGTTATAATCTAAGTTGCTCATAAAATTTAATCTAGACCTGGATCATTTTACTTTGAGGAGAAAACATATCACTAAATAATAATGATCTTAAGTCTGTTCTTTTGCCACTTCCCAGAGATCTCTCCTAAGGCACTCAGGGAAAGTCAGGAGTAAATTAGACTTCCACATCTAGTGACCAAAACACCATCATCTCCAGCATTACCACAGTGAAGTATGCAGATCGTCATAAATATTTACACCTTGCAGGGTCCTTTGTGCACAACTCTGAGAGACAAATGGCATTTCCAGTAATAGTTTATTGATTTCCAAATGCACAGGGGCGCCAAGTCTGAACATCCTGGGATAGCAGTAAATCTCTCTTACAAAATAATTTACAGTATGAAAATGATATACTGAAACATTAACTCAAACGTGTAATTCTGTTGAAAGATTCAGTGTTCCCTTGTTTAATGTAAAGGGTGGAAGGGGAAGATTCCTAAGGAAGGAATGTGACTGTGCACAGGAAAATAGGCAGAGGACAATGGATTCATTGGTTCTCCCCATTCATGCAGTGTGGCCTGTCACTGTAAGACCGGTCAGGTTTAATCCTCATTGAGTATTAATCTGCTGTCCCCTCAAAGTCATATCAAGCCTAGTATGGGCTCCGTGGCTTTTTCTGCACCAATGTATCCGTAAGTGTCTTCACTTATTTTCATTTTTCTCCTCTGGACCTTGTTCTGCTGTTTCTGGTATGTTCTCAGTTCCAAATGATACTATCTTATCTTACCAGGCAGGCCTCCAGAATCAAGAACTGCCTGAGTCTTATGGTTTCTGGAATGGGACAGGGTAGGGGGTTTCATAAGCCCTGTTGGATAAAGGCAATAATAATGAGATTGAAGTCTCCCCTATGGGCCTTCTTTTTCTCCTAGGGCTGGGCTGGACTCAGTCCATAATGAGATTTTTTTAAACATAAAAATCTGATGTGATCAGCACACAGTAAACATGCAGTTAATTTTCTTATTGAGAAGCATGTATGGAACAGCCAATACATATAATGAATGTGGAATTTCAAGAATGGCAAGGGAGCATTTTCTACTTGGGGAGAGAGGACTTCCTAGACCCTGCCACTACTACAAGGTCATGAATTCTGCATTTGTGCCCTCAGGTCTAACTGGAGTAGTTAGACTCTCAGGTCACCAAAATGGCTGGGCATCCAAGTTTCCCATGTTATTAGACATCTTGGAGGAGGGCTGGAGTGCAATTTCCTTCAGGGCTGTCACTTTGACTCAGTGCCTTAGGAGCTAACAACTTTTGCTAGGGAATTGCTCTTCTTGTAAGCAAGTAAGCAAGTACCTAAGCTCCAACTATATGGTGACACTTGTAATTAGGGCTGACAGAAATCTTTGAAGTAGTATGCAAGATAATGAAGGGGCTGCTTTGAGTTTTCCTTTGTTCTCAAATATTGTGTGTGTGTGTGGACATGTACGTATATACATATACACACATATCACACTTGTCATTTATATATAGGTACACACTAACCCAACACACGCAAACCAGGAATCAGTAGGAGAGTCCAGATTCACTGGACTTTGAATTGCCACATCCTCACAGAGCACACTGGCCGCTAAGTTTACTAAAATATGAAGATTTCCTTTTCTACAGCAGTGAAGCTGCAGAGAGTTGCAAATAAAGTTGAGTAGAAAGCAGAACACCCTTCACTTTTACTACTGCTGCAAAGTTCTATACCTTTGAAGGCCAAGAAACACTTTATTTATGGAAGACGGCATGAAAAGGGAAATGTTCTCCCAACTCCTGGGGGTGGGCTCAAGTCAGCAATGTGTACTTAAAGCATCGGCTAAAGGGGAGAAATAAGGCTACCTCAATGCCATTTCTGAGCCCTAACTATAACTGTCATTTTGAAAAAGATTCATAAATTGGGATGGTCAGCGCACAGTGGGAAAACCTGAAGCCTTTTTATCCTTCTGTTTTTAGGTGGACCACAGTGTGTGGTACAAAGTGCTTGTCCACAGAATTAGGGGGAGCTGGGTACAAGATTTGGCTTGAGTATTTCCTAGCTGTGTAACTTGAAGCAAATGACTTCCATTCCCCATCTGTTTTATTATCTAAGAGACAGTTCAGGGCCTGGCTCATAGTTGTGCCTTAATACAAGTTATTTCCCTTCTTGGGCTGTCAGAGCGGAGACTCCAAGCACTTCTTGGGACTGTCCTGGATTTAATGATATCAAATCAAAGTCCCTCTCGGCATCCAGAAATTCAACATTTGAAAGGTAGCCAGAAATTGCTATGAGTATCTGACTGATTTTGGAAACATTCATTACCTGCCTCCCTTGGTGACTTCTCTTTAGGGGTTTCAGCAAACCCTGCAACCTGCAGCCAGGCAAGACACAATTCTGAGCTTTCTAAGTTTTACTGACGTGGCAGGAGGGAAGCCTCATCATGCTGGGGCTTAAGGCCAAGCAGCATGCTCCAGCTCTATAGGAAGGTGGTGCCACTGCAGGAAGCATCCTAGTTTCTTACATTGATAAATGCTGCCGGCAGGAACTTAGGAGCCTGGGCAAAAGCTGCTGCACTGTGTTTAATGCTTCCCTGGTTAAAGTTTTATCAGGTGCTGAAGACAGCAGGAGTCTGTAAAGCAACTCTGAAACCCTTTCTAAGTAACAGCAAAAGTGCTTTCCTTGAGGATCAGAGATAAGTTACTGAGACAGATTGGCACACATTTTTATATTTCCATTTATATCCACTGCATAAATACTTGAATTTCCCAAATACTGATTCAAAGTAATAACATATGATCAGATATGGAGAACCAATGATCTGTCCATTGCTAATATAAGGCTACTATTTGGAGATCAAACAATGATTATTGGGGAAAGACAATACAAGCTTCCAAATCCTAAAATCTTTTTAATCTTCTGATACTTAAACTTTTTCAAGAGTGGCCACTGGTCCTTCTTTTAGGGTGGTTTTGTTGGATATGATTGGAGGTTGTAATTAATGGTATGCCAAATTCTCCAGTCTTTGCAGAGACAGCTAAAGCACCAAAATTGTCTTAGCCATTTCTTGGCCACCAGTTTGAGAGAAAAATGCTTTTTTTTTTTTTTTTTAACATCTCAAACTCCTCTCAGCCCCAATATCCTGGCATCTTTAGTGAGTTAGGACAATCCTAACCTAGAAGCATATATGCCTGGGAGCTTCCTGGCCTCAAAGGAATAAATCATTTCACAGCATTCACAGGACTGAAAAATAATATAAATAGGACTCTTATAGTAAACAAGTATTGTTTCTGTTTCAAAACCATCCTGCAAGCACAATAATCAGCTGGCCCTATAATAGGTACACAGGTCATAGGCAGGCAGGAAAAGGGATTTCCCCCGGTGCAGGCTCCTTTAGTTCTGCCTCAGAGGCACTAGAAGTCTAGCCCCTGGGTTAGCAGCAACCCAGAGTCTGCTTGGATATGGTTCCAGTTGTATTCTTCATAAGTGAACACCAAAATACCATAAAGGCAGAGGAGAGTGAACATATAACCCACTTGCAAATAATTACCTTTCAAGATTCCTATTTTTATCTTAACAGTCTATGTGTATGAACATTTTATTCTATAATATAACTTTTATATAAAAATAGGTCATCTCCTGACTCCAAACCATTTGGTAAGTAAAACTGATGCTTCAAGAAGATGCAGGTTTTTAAGTTTGCAGTTTTACATTCCCCTAGCACATCCCTGCTTAGTCGGGAGTACAAAGCTTGGTTGTAAGAAATTGTGATTTGGAAGTAGAGAAAAGCAAGGAAGTCCAACCTCAGGCATGTCTCTGTTACTAAGAGGAGAGCGAGATCCAGGGTGTGGGAGATGATCTGAAGGTCTGTGGGTGGGGAGTGCCACAGGAAGAAGGGTTCTGGTCTGAGGTAAAGGAGGTTATATCTATATGCTGGGAGATGAGCTGAATTCAGAACACATGGAGTGGCATCAATTCTCCCCATATTGCATTTAAGACAAATTAAGCTAAAATGGGGGTAGGACTAGCAAAAACCTACAATGAAAATTCCCGTTTGGTAATATACATTCCAGCCCTTCATGTTGTGACAAGCCCATAAAACCTGCAGAATTCACCCAAATAATTGTGGTTCTATTAGATCCTTTACTGACTATTTTGGAAATTCAAGCAAGTTGAATTCAGAATTACTGATTTCAACTTTTAATCAGATTTCTTTGGTCCTTTTTTTTCCCCCTAAGGTCATTTCCGTTCCACCTCTTCAATCATTTTTTTTCATTTCCACAGCACTGAATTATGAATCTCAAGTCCTGGATAACTTCATATACTAAAAATATCTCTTCCTAATCTTTAACACCTTTTTCCACTCATCCACCTTAATTCATGGCACCACATTTTCACAAATGCAGAACTGGACTTTTAGGGACTGCCCACATGAGTCAATGTGGCCCTACCTTGCTCTCATTTATTTCATGCTTCAATATGAACAAAATTGGGTTTCTGTTAATAGGCAGGGAGAAAACTCTGACTTCCCTTCAAGATTATTCCAGATCCTTCCTAACAAAGCCATACTGTTTGGTAACACAATATTATGGGGGCTGACTTTCCTGAGTAAGTTCAAAGCAGCCACTGAGGGATTACCTGAAGGACCCTTCTTAATTGCTCCTGGTGGATCAAATGGGCTCTTTTCATTGACCTACCACAACCAGAGGATGAGAAGCGCACAGTCAGTAAGCATAAAACTGGTCATCCCTTGGAGAGATATGTGCCTGCTGTGGATCTGGGGACACATCTGGTGGAAGTACGTTTGTTGCTGAGCAGCTTTCACAGAAATCAGAAGCCGTTACATACACACTGTCACATACACACAAGGGGAGGGGATGATTTTCCACTGGGGGTAGCAAGCCTTCATGTGTCCTCTTCTTCACTGGCACCACTACAAAGGAAAAGGAGAACCAGGTGAGTTAAGGTATCACAAGAAGGGAGGCAACCTAGTCTACTGGTTGATAGCACAGACTTTATGTCAGACATACCTGGATTTTAAGTCTTAACTACCATGATTGAGCAACATGGCCAAAGGCAAGTTACTTAGTTTCTCTAAATTCTGATTTATCTGGCCATAGGGGGATGATGATAAAACTTTCTTTCTTGAGTTACTAGAGGATTAAATAAGAGAATACATACAAAATGCACAGTACCTGGTATATGGTTAAGTGAGCAGCTATTTAAAGGAGCAGGTGAGAGTCATCATTCTTTTAAACTTAACTGACAAAATAAATTGCTGGTAAAAATCAGGTGTGTGATTTCCTCTAAGCCTTAAGCCATTTATTGTTAGGAGAGAAAAAACAAGGAGAAGCTACTATCATCTGCACTCTCAATGGCATTTTGCACTTGGAAAAAATCCAAGATTTCAACTCATGCCATAGGGACATATGCCACCTCGTCAGAGAAGGTACTCTACTAAGTAGGACTCCCTGGTGATTCTCTCTTACTTCTCTCATAGGCCTTATCACATTACATAATTTGTTTGCGATTTACTCTTCTCTCTACCCATGACTAGAGCATACAAGAATAGCAATACTATTTATTAACTATGTATATCTAGCACTAGCACTGGACTAGGCACATGGAAGAGCTCAATAAATAATTGTTTTTAAAAAGGAAGTGAAATACAAACAACAGGAAGAAAGGGAGGGAGGGATGGACACAGTTGAAGGGACTGGTCAGTCATTACTGCCCTGGCCAGGTTATTCCAGATGTTAGTGATGTTTCAGTGACCAAAAAATGAGTTGTCAAGCCCCAGAGGCATGGCTAGTACCTCAGCTGCTCAGAGTTACAGCACCTCTGGCGTGGACCTGGGAGAGAACACTGTTGGTACAGGGACAGGGGCAAGGAGAAGGCAGAGCCTGAAAAAGCAGGAATGAGCACACTCAGAAAGGCAAAAGTAGCAAACTTGCCTAGTTTCTCCCCATCCACTTCCATAGGTCACTGTCCTTAAAATAGTAACAAGAGCCAGCTTGATCAAGTGCTTACTGTGGACCGGGGCACTGAGTTACGTGTGTTACTTACCCATTCTTCCTATTATGTAGGGGCTATTATTATCCCTCGTTTTCCAGATGAAAAACGTGAAGCTCTGAGACATGTAAAATCCTAGGGTCACATAGTAAGGTCTGTGTCCTTAAAACTCAAGGTTTAGTTTCAGTTGGATAAAGTCTGAAGTGGTCAAGCTGGTAGAGAAGGAAAAGGCCTGTAGAACATCAGCTCCCAGCTATTACCTAGAAATTTTTCATCTCACAAGGGATTATCTATGTCTATATAAAAGCTGTGCTCCTTTGCATCCATTTGGGAAAGACCTTAAGGGAAAATATCCTAGGCAGCAGATTTCTAGACCTTCCACTAAAGGCAAAAACATTTCAAGAAACAGGTCCTGCAAGTTAAGGTAAGTGTATGCTAGGAGCCAAAAGAACCAACCCAGTAATCTTCACCATTCCAAAATCTGCCTTGTTTCCACTCCCCTTTCCTGCTGGTCATACAATCATGGGATGAAGGGTGCATGCCAGGAAGAGCTGGACAGTGGGCTGTCATTAAGGAGCAGTATTTAATGGCATCTGTCCCAAAGGGAACAAAGGGTCTTTTATGAAAGCTTCTCACCAGAATCAAGGCAGAGCTGGAACTGGCGCCATATTCTCCCCCTTGGTATTATATCCAAAGCAAGCTCTCATTGTTCTCTTGTCAGTTTTATTTCAAATATGAGGGCAGCATGGTGACTCTGCCCTAAGCTGCAGTTCACTTTTTAGCATTCTTGAGACACATAGTTTAAATGTTCATGGACCTAATGAAATTGTATACAGAATTTTATCTGTGTGTTCCTTTGTCTGAGAGAAGCCATACTTTTCATCATATTTTCAAAGAAGTCAACAACTCTTGCCAAATTGGGAATAACCAAATTATAAATAAACTCTTTTCCAGTTGCCAGGTTCTTTACTATAAGATTTGGAGAGTGGCTTGGGGAAAAGGTCTGAAGTCTGAACTGATAAAATCTTTTCTCATTAACTTAAAAAAGATCTGTTCTTGGGTCTGAAATTTATCTCACAGTTTAAAACATGAGATCTTAGGATACTGGCATATCATTTATTGATTACTTCATTTGCTAAATATTTGTTGACTGTCAACCATGTGTCAGTCATGATTCTGGGCACAATAATGAATAAGATGAACACAGGAGTTGCCCTCTAGGACTTTAAAGCCTAGTAGGTGAGATACAGGCTCAGGGGAGAGAGGGAGAACCTTTTTATTCCCCCCAGAAGAGCATCTTTAAAGAAAGCATCTTATTTTTATAATAACCCACTTCTCACAATAACGAATAAGAAAAGGGATCATAACTGAATCTGTAACACAGAGCTTTGCTCAGCTTCTATGTCATCTCTCCTGGAGGGTTCAACAATATAATTAGTGTTAGGCATCATCTCCTCTCCTGAATGTTCTTCCTTCACTTTGTATATAAACTTTGTATATAAGCTAGTCTATGTTCATGAGATTATCTCATTTTATTTATTTATTTATTTATTTATTTATTTATTTTTATTTATTATTTTGATTTTGCTCTGTCACCCAGGCTGGAGTGCAGTGGTGTGATCTTGGCTCACTGTAATCTCCGCCTCTCGGGTTCAAGTGATTCTCCTGCCTCAGCCTCCTGAGTAGCTGGGATTACAGGTGCACGCCACCATACCCAGCTAATTTTTGTATTTTTAGTAGAGATGGGGTTTCACCATGTTGGCCTTGAACTCCTGACCTTGTGATCCACCTGCCCCAGTCTCCCGAGGTGCTGGGATTATAGGCATGAGCTACCATGCCTGACTGTTCATGAGATTTTTTTATCTTAAATAGTCTATAAAAGTCTTCACTTTCTGCAAGGGAAGTAATAGAGCCTTCTACCTCAGCCACTTACCACGCTCCTCTGAAACACCTACCAGTCACATTTAGACTTACAGCCGGAATGGGACTCAGATGTTAATGGCTGTTTCACTTTTTTTTTTTTTTTTTTAAATAAACTAAGGGTGTTAGGCAGACAGCCCATTCTATACCAGGTAATGCCAATGAGAGAGTCAGCATTACATAATTACTCTGATGTCACCAGACTGAACTAGGTTCAAATCCCTGTTATGAACTAATAAACGGTGGGATCTTAAGTCACTAACCTCTCTGAATCTCAGTTTCGTCGAAATGCTATCTTCCAGGGTTACTGTGAAAGCTTTATGTATTTTATGCAATACAAATGATAAAAAATGTTAACCTTCCTCAACCCACCTTCCTTCTTATCCTGAATAAAAACCTGCCTCCTCCTGCCTTTCCCTCCAATGTTCCTAGTTCTGGCAGCTGAAACATTACATTCCAGAACAAGTGTGTTCCTATCCCCAAATACCCTTCAAATATCTGGAGAGCAACAGTATCCTGCTTTGCTCACTTGGAGAGTTTTGTAAATGACAACCCAGACCTAATGAAATACAGGTATTAACTAGAAAGGCTGAGTATCACTCTGACCCTTCTAGGTGGCAGGTCTCGAGAAAAGTCATGCCTGCAAACACTGGGGAGAACAAATACGGAGTGAAGTTTAGTTAACCGGCCTTAGCTCAGTCACTGATCTAGTTTGAGGGTATTGCTGTATCTAAAAGTGGTGGCCTTAAAACTGGGGTACCGATACCCTTGTGGTATGTAATTACCTTCCAGGAAGTATTTGGGCCTGGGTAATTTTATGAAAATTAATGTCCAAATCCTTAACTTCCATATATACTGCTTCCTAAAACTTATCTCCTCAGAAACATGCCTGTGCTCTATAAGGTTCTTGTTTCAGCCACTCCCACTTTCCAGATCACTATAGTCCCACACTTCTGCAGAAATGCTACTCTCACCCTTCTGAATCTTAGCATGTAACAATTTTAGAATGTCTCCCTTAGAGGAGTCCTATGAGAGAATGGCAAGCAATAGTAAAGGAGACAATCTCTTTTTTCATTTAGGCAGGAAACTCTTGGCAAGGCTGTGTGTTTTATCTATCTATCCATCAATCTAACACTTCAAATTCAAAAGTGAGATGGTTATCATGAGGTGTGTGCTAATGTTTATTGGTATTGAAAAAAACGAAATCAGACTTAATCTGACAGAAAGCAAGTCTGATCTGGCTGGATGGTTTGACCAACAGAACTGGCTTTGCCAATTAGATTATATAGTGTACCTTGCTTGTAAATTTAATAAGCTAAATTAACAGTGCCAAAGTTTTGACAAAAATATATATAAAAACTCATATAAACTACACAATATGTCAGTGATCACACCCTTAGCAACTATTTACACTTGATATATGATTTCAGGAATTAATTTAAAAATGTGCAAAAAGGCACATACTTTTAAATTTTCTTTTAGGGGATGTAAAACAAAAATGTTTAGCTAAAGGAACTGGGAGCTCCTAAATTCTGACCAGGAGGATGGTGTGAAATTTAACACTTTCTTGGTTGTGGGTAGGGGTTGGGGTGACAGAATGAGACTAAGGCATCCCAGTCAGCAGAATGCTGTATCCCTTCTCTGAGCTGGGCTCACTGTCTGATGTGATGCCTGTGAAACTGAAATGTCAGAGGGCATGCCATAAGCCCCACGTTCAGACCCTAAACACCTGCTGATAAAATGATCATATTTTATCATAATCATTTTACAGTGTTTCACTGACAATTTTTTAGTTAGGCTGTATACATAGGCAGCTCAGCTTTTTGGCTTCTGTCCCCAGATTGTAGGGGTATAAAGGGGGAGTTAATAAATCAGGTAGCAGGCATTCTGACTTTGCAAGTTTAACAGTTTCTTTTCCTAAGTATATAGTACAACTTAATGTGACTTGGCATCACTCACGCCTTCTGAGTTCTTAGTTATTTATTAATTGATTATTGCTGTAAAAGGATTATTTAACTCAGGAGGATGGAGAAATTAAGAGTTATTGACAAGGGAGGAAGGCTAGATTCAGCTGAAATTCAAAAAGATAGATTTAATATTCTCCAAAAATTATACTGCCTGGGCATTGTACAAGGAGCTGATGGGGAAGTCTCATGCTTTCAGTATCTGAGGAAGTGGTTGCCTAGTTGCAGTAAATATGCGATCAGCACTGCTGGAGAGAGGGACTACACAATCGGATCCAGGGACCTTTCTTTACTAGACAGAGCAGAGTTGCCTTCTTTGTCCCCTCTGTCCCACACTCACCTGCCCTAACAGCCTGAACTGAAAATAAGGTTACTGTGCTTTAAAGGATCTGAACTTTACAAAATAAAGTAAAACGTCCTTGGTCTATTTTGGGCTAACCGAGAAAAACGTGATGAAAATACTAGAGTTCTAGTCCTGGTTCTGCTGTGTGACTCTAGGACCCAGTATCCTTATCTGGGAAATTAGGATGTCTTGCATTTTACGCAAAATTTAGGAAAACTCCAAACCAGACAAAAACTAATAAAGCTTCTCTCCAACATACAGACTTGCTGAGCTAATTAATTTGCTCTCATTTATACAACTGTCTCTCTTTGCTTCCTGTGCCCCCCTCTATCCTATCTAATCTTGCTGCTGCTCACTCTTTGGGTCCACACCACCTTTAAGAGCTGTAATACTCGCCGCGAAGGTCTGCGGCTTCATTCTTGAAGTCAGCGAGACCATGAACCCACTGGAAGGAAGAAACTCTGGACACATCTGAACATATGAAGGAACAAACTCCGGACACACCACCTTTAAGAGCAGTAACACCACAAAGGTCCGCGGCTTCATTCTTGAAGTCAGTGATACCAAGAACCCACCGGAAGGAATAAATTCCGGACACAGTACTGCCTGATCATTACCTAGTGTAGACCCAAGAGTAAGCTCTGCCATGAGCAAAAGTCCCATGATTGTTTATTTCATCATGGACCTTAAAGTTTGACTTGGCTCTAGCCTCACTGCAATTCCTTCTCAGACCACAAGGGCAAGGGCTCTTCTCTCTCTAGTTTGCATTCTACTTTATCCCATGAGCCTTCTCTCTTTCAGTAATGGCCACTATTCACAGAGGGCTTACTTAATGTTCCACAAACTGTGCTAAGAAATCTATATACATAAACTCACCGATAGCTTCTGGTATGATCTCCATTCTACAGATGAGAAAAATGAGGCCCACAGAGGCTGCAAGACCTGCTTAAGGTACATGACTTGTAAATAATAGACCTAGGTTAAGCAATCAGACTCTAGAACCCCGAGAAATGAACTGACCTTGGGTAAGAGATGAGCCTGTCTTTTCTGATCCCTAGTTACCCAGCTGATAAGTAGTGGCCATTTAAGTTTTCTGAGGCAAAATGTTTTCACCTGAAAAAATGGGATATTAACACCTACCATGAGGAGATGGAAGATACAAGCAAGTGCTTTTTTAAGATGAAAAAATGCCAGAGATGAGTAGGATTACTATAGAAGAAAAAGAAGAAATACAGACCTGAATTTGTCTCAGCCCTCACAGCTGACTCTGTCTCTCCACACCTATTTAGGGACCTCTGAGAGAGCCTTGCCTTGGGTCTCCCGCATGACCTCAGGCCCACACTCCTATACTTTACTTAAAGAGTGAGGAGTTATGTTCCCTCTCCTTGAGGGTGGAATATCTACACACATTATGTGAAATACTTTCCGAACATGAGTTTTGTTTCTTCTTCTTCATTTATTTATTTGATCATTTATATCAGTATGGACTCATGGATATTTATTTTATTCTTTGGGTTATAATCCAGTATTACTATTTTGTTGCTGAAACTGCTCAGCTTTGGCCTTTGAAAGCTCTGTTAGTTGGCTCCTATGTTCCACTGACATATCCCCATCAAAACGGGTTTTCTGTTTTTTGTTTATTTTTGAGCACTTCCCTACTTTCTAGCACTACAGAGCCTTCAGGCTTAGCTGTCTACTTCCTCCTTGGCACTGACCACAGTGCCAAGTCTGAATTGATCTCCATGCACTTTGCAGCCTATTTACTGTTTTTATAGGTGGCTACCTTTCTTGCACTTGGCAGGGCCTGTGTGGGGATGGCCTACTTCTATGGAAGATTAAAAGGAGCCAGCAGGCCTGCCCAGGCAGTGCCTTGCAACAGGGAGGTGACTGAACGGAAGTAACAGGCAGGCTTGTAGCGTGCCAGTGTCCCATCTGCTCTCAGAATTTCCTTCTTTAGTCCTTTACTGCTGCTGAATTTAGAGTAGAATCATTTACAGCTTTTTTTTTTTTTTTAAATTCAAAGAGTAACTTTTGCTTTTTTGTTGCTTTTTACTTTCTGTAACAAACAAGTATTGGTTCCATAAAAAAGAAAAAAAATTCCATTATGTTACCACCAGGGATAATCACCATTATCACAGTGAAATATATTTCCCCATACACCTTCTATACATATATAAAAATAAATATCTTTTACAAAATCAGCTCATACTTGACAGCCTTCTTCAGTCTGCTTTTTCCACTCAGCTATCAATCATGAATGTCATATCAAGAAATATATTTCTATAAGATTATGATCATGATTGATTTGTATGGATTTATCATACCTAATATTGGGTATTTAAATTATTTCTACCTTTTCACTATTATCCACATCTCTGTGACACACATCATTGTGGATGAATCATCCTTAGTTATTTCCAAAGAAAAATTCCCTGGAGTTTCCTTCTGGGTCAAAAGCCTTGTTTGCATTTGTTTTATAAGCTTTAATTTTTAGAACAGCTTTAGATTTACCAAAAAATTACAAAGATAGTACAGAGGATTCCTATACTTAGTCTCCCCTACTATGAACATCTTATATTTGCATGGTATATTCGTTGCCAATGAACTATGAAAGGAAAATAAATTTGGGGACCCCAAAATCACTAAGCCAAAGGGAAAAGTCAAGCTGGGAACCGTGGCAAACTTGTCCCCCATTTTGTTCCTAAATAAGATGGCTACAAAGATTAAAAAGCTACATACCTCCCTCACAAAGGACAGACAACACTCAAAGTCATCCCTCGGCTCACGTGAGACAAATGCATATCCAATTGCTTCCTTTGATTCAGTGGAAAGCTAATCAGAAACTCAAAAGAATGCAACCATTTGTCCTTTATCTACTTATGACCTGGAAGCCCCCCTCCCCACTTTGAGTTGTCCTGCCTTTCTGGACCACACCAATGTATATCTTACATATACTGATGGACATCTAATGTCTCCCTAAAATGTATAAAACCAAGCTGTGCCCCGACCAATTTGGGGACATGTCATCAGGACCTTCTGAGGCTGTGTCATGGGTGTGTCCTTAACCTTGGCAAAATAAACTTTTTAAATTGTCTGAGACCTGCCTCAGATATTTCAGGTTCACAGAACCAATACTGATACCTTCATACTAAAGTTCATATTTTGAGATTTCCTTAGTTTTTCCCTAAAGTCCTTTTTCTGCACCAGATTTCACTCAGTATACCACATTTCATCATTAAGTCTCCATAGGCTCCTCCTGGCTGTGATGGTTTCTTAGACTTTTCTTGTTTGTGATGGTGAGGACAGTTTTGAGGGGTGGTGATCAGGTATTTTGCAGAATGTCCCTCAATCGGAAGTTGTCTGATGTTTTTCTCACAATTAGGCCATAGTTATGGGCTTTTGGAACGAAAATTACAGAGGTAAAGTGCCATTATCATTACATCATATCAAGGGTTGATACTATCAATATGACAGCACTGTTGAAGGTGGCCTTGACCACCTGGCTGAGGTATTGCTTGTCAGGTTTTTCTATGGTATGGCTACTCTTTTTTCCCATTCCCACAGTGTATTCTCTGGAAGGAAGTCACTACGAGTCGCCTATACTTAAAGAGTGAGAAGTTATGTTCCCTCTCCTTGAGGGTGGAATATCTACATACATTATGTGAAATACTTTCGAACATGAGCTTTGTCTCTTCTTCATTTATTTATTTGATCATTTATATCAGTATGGACTCATGGATGTTTATTTTATTCTTTGGGTTATAATCCAATATTACTATTCTGTTGCTCAAACTGCTCAGCTTTGGCCTTTGAAAGCTCCGTTAGCTGGCTATGTTCCATTGACATATCCCCATCAATACCGGTTTTCTGTTTTTGAGCACTTCCCTACTTTCTAGCACTACAGAGCCTTCAGGCTTAGCTGTCTATTTCCTCCCCAGACCTAAAATCAGATATTCTCCAAAGGACACAAGAGATATGGTTTTAGAGGCATTTGATACTACCCTCCAGAAATCTTATGTTGATTTACAGTCATTACTCACATTGGCACAGGAATGCCCATTTTCCCCACACCCTTGCCAATAGCAGGGCAATTTCAAAGTGACTGCAGGGAGATGACCTGGCATGGGATACAGTGTGTGCATATATATGCATGCATGTGTCTATCTGTTCCATCTCTTTAAAATAACTTCTACGTTACTCAGTCTCCTGTTGAACTTCAAGAGAAAAGTGCCCTGGGGCCAGGTTTTTCCTTTTCTTTGCCCTTACATTGACCTTCCCCAACCTCCCTTTCCTTCCCCCAGTGCTGCTGGATTTTCTATCACTGGCGATCTCCTGTGATGAGGTCTGAAAGGAACCTTTCCTACACCCTCTATTAGAGCCCACGCAATTTCAAGGGGTGGAGAGTTAGAAGCAGAAATTAGCCCAAGGATTTGCCTTCCCTGCTTCCCGTACCTTCAGGAAATCCACCTGACCCAGTTTCCTCATCTTCTCTTGGCATGTGTATAATGGAAACCAAATCTCTCTCAAGCAGTTTCCTTCCATAGAAATCTTAAACATAAGACAAGATTTAGTAAAATGCTGGACTTCAAATTTCCTGTTGCCTCAGCTGCTGTATCTCACAAGTTATCAAAGAAAAAAAAGAGAAAGGATCAATAAATAAATATACTTGACACTGATTTCTAATCTCTGTCTGAATAGAGACTCACACCATGTTTGTGTGCATGCACATGAGTGTGTGTGAGAGTGAGCAAGCAAGGCAGATACACACACACACAGAGGCAAAGATACAAAACGTACGGGCACGCGCGCACACACACACAGAGAAAACAGTTCTCAGTAACTTTGGCAGTCCCATGATGATGACCTTCAATTGAAGTTGTAGGAAGTTGGAAGTATACCAATCCATAATGTCCTAGTGCTACTTTTCATAGGGCAGCAGGTTATGAATATGGACCTAGGAGTTCGAAACACCTGGGGTTGAATCACAGCTCTGCCACTTACTAGCTGTGAGATTTTGAGGTCGGTGATCATACTTGGAAATAGTGGACAATGTAGTACCTACCAGGGAGAGCTGCTGGAAGGATTAAATGAGATTAATGTATATGAAGTACTTGGCAGATATATAAAGAGCTTG
Organism: Macaca fascicularis; assembly: GCF_037993035.2. Taxonomy (NCBI): domain Eukaryota; kingdom Metazoa; phylum Chordata; class Mammalia; order Primates; family Cercopithecidae; genus Macaca; species Macaca fascicularis. The sequence continues at coordinate 29,794,785 of NC_088388.1, forward strand.
ACATAGTACCTATCACGCAGTAAATGCTCAAAACATTTTGTAGTTATTTAATAACATCATGTGAAGAAACCAAGACTAAGAGAGACTAAAAGTCATACAATGAGTTGATGGTAGAGGGAGATCGACTGGAAGTCAGTTTCTGGCTCCTGAATACATCACCATACCTGTAACACCCATTTCCTCTAAAACTGCTATCTATTAACAAAAAACTAGAAGAGTTAACACTGTTGTCACCTGTACACTCTAGGTACCATGCTGTCATTCCAATGGGCTAAGATTCCTTCTCAAGTTTGTTCTCTTAGTGTACAGGCCATTAAAAAAATAAAGACAGTAACAGCTATCATGAATAAGAACGCATTCTATGTGCCAAGCATGGTGCTCAAAACCTTAGCAGCACCGTCTCCCTATCCCACTAAGTCCAACAGCATGTCCTATTGACTCACCCTGCACGACCTCTCCCATGTGTGTCCATTCGTCTTCTCCACTGCTGCCACCATCTCCTGCTTGAACTACTGGAGTTGCTTCTTGACTAGTCTTCCTACTTCTAATCTTAACGCACTATTGCCTATTATTCAAACTGTATTCAGAGTAACAGTTCAAAAACGTGCAATAGATTATATCAGTGCCCCATTTAAAAATCCTTCAATAGCTTCCTATAATCCCTAGAACAAAGTTCATAGCACACAAATTCCTACATGCTTTGGCCCCTCTCTCCCTTTCAAGCTTGATTCATGCCACCTTCCAGCCACGCTGGCTTGCTTTCTGTTCCCCAAATAAGCTGATCTTGTTCATGCCTTAAGGCTTGTGCTTTGCTGGTCTGCCTTAGAGCTCTTACCCTCACATCTTGGAATGCAAGACTCATTAACATTCAGGTCTCAGCTCCAGTATCACCTTTTTAGATGCTGTCCTGGACCAGGAAATCTAGAGTAGCCACCCCATCCCTGTACTATTACACTATATTGCTGTATTGTCTTCATAGCACTGATCACTATCTACAATTATTTTGCGGTGGCAAAGGGCTTTAACTATTTTGTTCCCTGCCGTATCACCAGTACCTGGTAATGTGCTTGGCACTGGTGAAACCACAACAAATATTTTTGAGTGAATGAATGAGTAAATGATCAAAACAATCGTATAACACGTGACTGTTCAAGAAGCCTTCCCAGGCAAACCATGGGCCACTTGCTGGTCATGGAGACACTGCCTAGGAATCTCATGAACAGCTTACTTTGACAGGTAAACCCAACCTCCATTTCTTTTCTAATTGTCTCTGCAATGACCAGGCACACATAACCACTGGAGCTCTAGAATGAATTAAAATGCTATATCATAAACTGATTATTCTTACAAACAAATAAGCCTTACTGGAAGCCGTATGAGTAAAGGATGGTGTGGCCCATGGACAGGGAATGCTGTTGTCACTGCAACAGCAGTGACAAAGCAGAAGTAAGCTCATATCCAGTCCTCCCTAAACAAAGAAACCTGAAGAACAAATTCATCTCCATGAGGAAATGTTCTCATCTGGCTTCTCTATAAAACAGCTGTGAGTTTGCCAACTTCTAACTCTCCACAACCCAGCTGTGAGCTGTTCTCAAGGCAAGCTTGGATTCCAATACTTTATCCACCTCTTACCCTAACAGTCTATGAAGGGAGAGAGATGAGGATGGTATCAAGTCAGCAATGCCAAGATAGAGGTGAGGGGATACTTAATTCATGGCTCCCTCTTTCCCTCAGATGAAATGTCAGCTGAGGCATGGATCCAGAAGTGGGAGAGCTAGGTTAGTTATTGTGGTGGTTGAGACTGATCATGGAAAAAGCACACAACTAAGTTTCGAGACCCCATTCTAGCAGGCATTAGCGGCACAACCTTGGGTGAGATGCCTCTTTAAAGTTTCCATATCTGTAAAAAGAGGATAATTATACATTATAAGCACTTACAATTAATAAATGGATGTTATTACTTGCTAGACACTGAACTAATCACTTCACCCAAATCTTCGCAATCAGTTTCCATAATCCTGTGTAATAGCATCAACACTCCATTTTACAGACAAAGAAAATGCAGAGTAGACAAAGGAAGTAACATCCCAAGGTCCCACAGCTAGGCAGCACTGAAATTACCAAGGACTGGCTCTTGTTTTTGGCCCTGGGCAATGACAAGGGAAGGTAGCATATGGGGGGGCTTGTGACATCAGCTGGCTGCATTTATTCAGCTTGGTTATTAGTAATGCTTCATTACTAGTAGCAGAGGAAGTAACTGGTACTTTGTTGCTAAAGATGTTCCAAGGCCTTGGCAGACTCAAACTCCAGTCTGGGCACTAATTACTTGAAAACTTTCTCCTTGTTACAGGGGATCCCAATAGTCTCTTAGTTTATTTATTTATTTTTGAGACAGAGTCTCACTCTGTTGCACAGCCTGGAATGCAATGGTGTAATCTTGGTTCACTGTAACCTCCACCTCTTGGGTTCAAGCGACTTTCCTGCCTCAGCCTCCTGAATAGCTGGGATTACAGGCACACACCACCATGCCAGGCTAATTTTTGTATTTTTAGTAGCAACGGGGTTTTACCATGTTGGCTAGGCTGGTCTCGAACTCCTGACCTCAGGTGATCCGCCTGCCCCGGCCTCCCAAAGTGCTGGGATAGTGTGAGCCACTGTGCCTGGCCCCAATAGTGTTTTTTTATTTGTTTGTTTTTTAAAAAAGAAGAAGCACAGCTAAATTTTTTTTTTTCTTTTCAGTTTTTACAACTGCAGCCGGTCATGACTTTCCTGTTGTAACCTGGCTGCATAGTGGCCATTTCCCTCAGATTCTCGTCTTGGTTCTTGTGCGCTCCAGCAAACAGTCATGTAAAAGGGCAAAACGGCCTGCCACCAAGACCTGTTCCCCAGAACTTACAATAGAATCTCGTTGGGTCAGATATTGGTTTCATTTTCAATCCTGCCTGTCCTGCAGTGAGAGGCACCAAGGTCTCACTCATTTAGTTAGGTTACATAGAAATATCTTTCAAGGTTTGAGTTGATTTTCACTACACCCTACTAAAGGATGAAATCTGAATTAAGTGAAGATGATGTCTCCTGTCTGCCATCAGGGAACCAGTGATACAGGTGGTCTGACACATCACTGCTCTGCCCTTGTAGCCTCCAGAGGTTCCGGGCTTCAGTGCACCTCAGCATCATTATATTGTAAAAGTCACTATTTGTCACTTGAGCTCTTTGGAGGCTGCATTTGTTTCTCATTCACTATTTTACCCCTAGTTTAGCAACATGCCTGGCACTGAAGACATTTGGCAGCTGGCATATGGCAGCTCTCATAACTTGCTTCGGCCTAGAAGGAGGGATTTCACCGGTGAGATAAAAGGCGGGGAAGGTAAACCTTCAAGGTAAAAACTACATCCAGCAGGAAAGCAGACCTTTCTCTATGAGCACTAAGATCTGTCTACTGGAAGAACTCCTAAAGGAGGTAGTATAATACGTTAGGATCATCCACTTTGGAATGAGACCAGGATTACTTACCATCCAAACCCTTCAGCTCTGAGCTGTGTAACTTTGGCAAAGCTATTTAACATCTTCTAGGCCTCAGTTTCCTCATCTGTGAATCTGTGAAATGGGGAGTCATTCCTTCATTTGTGCTTTCAGTGAAGAAGTATTTATTGAGTACCCCTCAGTATATAAGGCATTCAAATAGGTAAAATAGCAGTGAAAAAGACTGACAAAGTCCTTGTTTTCATGGAGCTTAATTTCCAGTAAGTTGACAACAAACACATAAATAATTTCTGATAGTGGATATGAAGAAAATAAACCAGGATGCTGGAATAGAGAATGATGATGTGAGAGAGAGAGAGAGAGAGAGAGAGAGAGAGAGAGAGAGTGTGTGTGTGTGTGTGTAGGGGCAACTCAGGAAAGGGCAGTATCAGGATCCACCTCTTAAAAGAGTTGATATAAATATTAAATGAGATAATGGATATAATGTGTTCAGCCTATTGCCTAATGAGTACTCAACTAAAATCAACTGTTTTTGTATCACTCTCATCCTGAAGTCAGTGGCTATTCTTTCACCTCGCAGTGACTGAGCCCCAAATACATGCCAGTGATGGAACACAGTGGTGTATCAGATGTCTCTACCATTCAGGAGCTCACAGTATGGCAAAGAATGTAGCTATAAGCCATAAGAGAAGAAGTGCTAAATTCCACCTGCAGAGTCAGAGAAGACTTTATCACTGAGTGTTGACAGATGGATTGGTATTTTCTAGGAAGACAATGGGGCAAGGAGAGGGGTGTGCCAGGTGGAGGGAACAGCTTGAACAAACTTTGAAGATGTGAAACAGCTCAGCATGCTCAAGGAGCTGTGAAAAATTCAGAATGGCTAGAGATAAAATGTGTGAGGGTCCAGAGAGAGAACGTGTCTCATCAGCAGCTCCTAATGCTCATCTTTATGGGTCATGCTGGAAGTGTCTCCTAAGAAAATGAGGGGATGTAGATGGGAAAGAATAGGAGATGTGAAGGGTGTCAGGGCTCCATATGGCGTCTACCACATTGCCAGCACTTCAAAATGTGAACAAGGGCTATGCTTAAAATATACAGGCTGTGTTCTGTGTGACACTCCCTGAGGCAGCACAAGCAGATGTTTCAGGAAAAAAAAGAAAAACAAACACCCATTGGTAACTCAATATAAAGCCTACATGGGGGCCAGCAGGCATTAGGCTGCTCAAATGTGATGACATCATCAGCACAGATCTGCGACTCAGCTTGGAAGAGTATTATAGGTGCCAATGTCATGATGCTGGGGGTCTGGAGCAAATGGACACTTGCTCCCAAGCAGAGGCTAGGGCTCCCTCTTTGTCAAAGCCAGACTCACTTGTCCAGGAGTCTAAAGTCCGTGCCAGGGACAGTGAGAGGGCTCTGAAATGGGAAAACAAGAAACCATGAGGAGGTGTCTTATGTCTAGTTAATAACTCAAGCATCTCTGCCAGCATGTATTCTCAGATGAGTATAACTGAGAAGTGGATGTTTATGAAAGGGAACAGAGGGTCCCTGTTCTCCCACTGCCTGGTTTCTTCCCTGTTTACTACCCAGTTCTACCCCTGCCCTTTTAGTAAGTGTTCTTGTTACGAGTTTCCCTAGGAAATGGAAAAGAAGGTAAGAAAGCTATCCCTACCTGCACTCCAACCTCAATATTCCAAAAGCTCATGATACAGTCAACAGGCCTGGACTGTAGGAAATCTGCCCCTCCTGGAAGGAGGGTTGCTTGATGTAGACAGCAATGAGATGAACATCACATCCAGTTTACTTTCAGCCAATCTTACCAGAGGCTCTCCTTGTACTGCAGTGCAGTGCCGTCAGATGAGAGACAGCACTAGTCTGGTCACCACTAGATGATCCAAAACACATAAAAACATCAAACAGAGCTGAAGCAGGGAGAAGAGAGGAACTGAAGACTGCAGCTTTCCATCCTTTATATGTCACTGCCTAATCTCAAGACTGAACAAAGCCCAGTGCTTTGAACTCAAAGGACTGCTCTATGTACTGGAGGAGGTAACAGATGCCAAACATGAGAGCATGTGAAAAACAGCAAGGCCTTTGCCACTTTTAAAAGATATCCCATAAGTCATTAAGCCTAAAGTCCCTATTAAAGTTATTCCTGTAGTCTAAGGTGCTGCACTTAGAAGGTTCCTGATAGTTTAGCCCCTAGTTAAAAATCAGTATGTATTATAAGACAAGAGTATGCCATGGGACCACCATAAACCACTTGAGTGCAGAAGAGTTTCTGGATGAGCCAGCTGTCATCTTAGGTGTTGGGATGAGGTTAAGTTTTGCTGGGGGAAAGAGAAATGATAATCTTTAAAGGGTCAGGACTAGGGCATAAGTACGGGTGCTGAAAGAAGCAGATAAGGATTATTAAAGAACATTTTGCCCTCCTCCCAGTTTTTCCAGAAGCTGGCTCTGCTGTGACACCCAAATGACATAATTCTACAACTTTAAACCTGTTTCATCTATATGAAGAAGAACCTGTTTATGGCTTAGTGTCAACAGAAATCAAGTGTCATAAGATGTATTTACGATACCTGGAAAGCACTTGGTCACCAATGGCCCAATTGCAAGGCCCAGGCAGAACGAAAACAGTGTAAATACCCCAAGGAGCACCAGGGGAATATGCCTCTTAGAACTGAGTAAGGCCCAGTCACCCTCTAAGACTGCTTAATTGAGGGGCATCTGTCAGTAATTTGGATGACAGGGTTTCCTGCTGTCAGAACTCTCAACCTTGCCTTTTAGGCTAAGAGGAGCAGGAGTGCACAGAGAAACCAAGGCTGAATCCAGTCCTTCTACTTATTAACTGAGACCCCTCTGGGCAAAACTTACTCCACTGGGTCCCAGTTTCCTCACTTGTAAAAGAGGATCAATGATTCCCAGGTTCTTAATGAATGTAAAAACACACAGCACAAGGTAAACTATTAAGTGATTACCTTTCTCATTAAACACTGTATGAAGCAGTACCCTATACATACTAAACTTTCATGACATATTGCTATGTCCCCTTCTTCCTCCTTGAATTAGATGATTTCTAAGGCTCTCACATTCTCAGTCCCAATCAGACTCAAGTTTAATATAGAACAATAAATATATCAGATGGCTCTTCTAGTATGAGAAGTTAACATGAGGTATAGATCTTTTACTTTCCCTATCCAGTCACCCACTCACTTCTTAAAACATTCCACTGCAGTCCTCACTCAGCCCAGCAGAGATGGGTAGGAGGGAGGGAATGACAACAAAATAAATATTTTTCAGTCAACCACTTTGGGGAAAAGATGAGAGAATTCTTTTGAGAGTTGTTTTCAAATTAAAAAATATTTGCTGTGAGACAATAAAGCTACTCCTCTATAAAAAAACTATTTTTAGGGCCTCAGGCTGAAATATACACAAGAAAGAAAAAAGGAGTTAAGAGTGATAATTCTGTGTGTAAAAGTTTAAGCAAAGCCTGTGGAACAACTCAGTTTATGTTCAGCTGTAAAGAGAAAGCTTACATCCTTCCCAAACTGCTTCTCCAGCCACCTCTCCTGAGTCTGATTTCTGATAGAGCTCAGAGCCCTGGTGGGACTAAGGCCTCTGGTGGCTAATCGTATGCCTCTTTTTGCCCACTGAAGAGGATGGAAAGACCAGGCTTTGGAAATAGAGCCATTAACTGTAGGGGTCCAGCAACCAACTCTGAGAACCACTGGTTTGTGTGAAAGGCAAGACGATCACTTAGCTCTTATTCATTTTAATTGGCATGAATGGTTACAACATGGCTACAAGGGGCATTCTCGTTAGGGGCCAAAACCAGACTCTCAAATGAGGCCCAATGCAGGAATATAAAAATTGTCTGGAGGAAAAGAACAGAAGGACTCCATGAATCTGATATAATGCCATACTAGAGGCTTTATTTTCTTTCTTTCGTTCCAACAACCCCTTGCCTCCCCTCCCCTCCCTTTGGTAAAGAACAGTACAGCACCGAAATCCACAGATAATCCTTGAATCTCTGTGGCAGCTCCAGTTCTAAACTCCTTCTTCACAATGATGGTTTAAATGGCTGTTAACAAGTCATAACAAAGATCTCTCTTGCTCTAGGGTAGAATAGCCATATCCTTTCTCTTTACCCACCCAAATCATAACCAGCCTAAGTCTATGTCTTCCATGAAGTCTGTGCTGACCACTCCACTCTAGAGAGACTACTCATCATCCACCTTCAAGATCAGAGAATTCGGGGTCCTGCTTGTAGGACCAAGAGGAACTTGGTGGCTCTACTGTTCATGCGGGAGCAGTAGAAATGCAGGATCCCAAGGGCTGGTAAGACCAGGTGAGCTAGAAGTAGCCTAATCAAGGGAATAAGCATGAACAACTGCCATAGGATGGCATCAAAGCTGGTGAGGAAGGGGAGAGTGGCAGCCTGGAAAGTGAGCCATGTCCATAAACAGAGTAATTCATTACAAAGGCTAGGAAGTGAGGCTGTGGACAGTGGTAGATACTGGATGCCTCATTATGAAGTCCTGGCTCACAGTGTGGTTTGGGGATATGCCCATAAGGTTTAGGCAGGTCACAAAAGATTGGGCACAAGGCATTTAACATGAAATCCATTTCCCTGACATTGACACCCGCTACCACAGGTGTCTCTTGTGGTGATACTAAGCTGGTACAGACACTTGGCTTTTCCTCCTCTAGACAGGGAACTGCTGCTTGAAGGCAAGTATCTGGATTCATCATTTACAGCCCTGATTAGCAGTCATGTGTCTATGAAGATTTGTAGAATGAAGACACAAAGAATTTGTATTTTTCTTCCATATGCAATACCTCAATCACCTCCTTGGTGAAGACAGTCAGAATTATAAGATAAAAAAAAGTGGGGGACATTCTAGGCCCCCAGGTTGCAGGCTGTGGAATAAGGGATGATTAGCTCTAGCTGTATGCAGGCTGCTCCTCAGGGCATTCCATCCACCTTGTGGTAATAACAGAGACACTGTGGAAACGTACTGTAGCTGCTCTATCATCCTGTTTTTCTTTTGTGCTTTGCTGGTGTTATACTTCCAGACACGCTGGCCAACCCAAGGTGGCAAGGAGGCGTGACAGCAATCTTCAGAGTCACCCCTCCATTTGCCAGCCAGTTGCTCAGGGATGCACCATCTCACTTTGCTGGAGCAGAGCCTTGCTCCCTCCTCTCGTCTCCATGCCCACCCACGCCGCTTTTCCAGAGGTCAGCCACAAGTTCACATCAAACAACAAGCAGTGATTACAAATTGAGTGCCTGCTGGGAATATCTTTCTAGTGTCAAGCAACCATTAAAAGCACTTAAGGAAATCACAAAAGGGAGGCGAGAGAATACTTACAGAGAGCTATAGGATGGGGAGTGTAGAAGGGAAAGCGTCAGCCCACTTCCTATCTTGGAGGAAAAAACACGACATAAAAAGCAAAGTTGGTTCTAAAGAATGAACCTGAAAAATGGAAACTGAAGAACACTCTATCTGCCAACCACTCTCCTACTGCAGCCAAAACACTTCATGGTGCCTGGGAAACCTTTTGCTAACACAGAGAAAATTATATTTTAAGCAACTGTGTATTTTAAAAAATTTATTCAATGAGTATGCATTATAATAGGTATTCATATATAATCTCTTGTCCAATTAGGGCTGCATCTCTGTGAAGAAGGCATTATGATTCTGTTTTACAGATGTGGAAAATGAGGTTCAGAGGGGTCAGTGACTTGACTACATTTGGATCTCAGGAGTGACTGGTTGCAAAACTCATGTTCTTCCCACTAAAAACAAGGCTGGATGGGACTGTGAATCTCGCCAGGTCTCAGTAGCTGTTACTCCTGGGTTAATTAGGTAGTAGTGTAAGTGGTGTGCATAGTGTGGTGGCTTTTGCTGTCCACCTGGTTAAAAGAAGAGTCAACCTATTTATCTTAAGTGAGCTAATGGAGTCTTTGATGGAATCTTCGTTCAGTCTTCTAGTTGTCAATAACCATCTAAAAGGAAAGGACTGGGAACTGAGATAAGCAGATAATGTAACCTTGGGAAAGTCATTTTCCTCTCTGAGTTTTAGTTTTCTCATCTGTAAAATGCATCCAGTAAGACCTATGTAATAGAGTAGATGTGAATGCTACTAAAGAGAAACACTTTTTAAAGTTCTTAATATTATAATGGGCACAGGGGTAATATTTTATAAATAATAGTTGTAACTTGTTTTATTTCAAATTAAAAGTTTTGGAAAATACCTAAGTTTGGTATTAACTTATTCTCATTCAGTAGGTGCTATTTATGATTGAAAACACTTTTTAAAAATCTTGAGTTCGTTTCACGGCTAAAAACAACCACAACAAAAGAATGGCAGTGAAAGCACAGATGACTCAGGTTAAGGAAATAAAATGCCACATTCTCTTTGGGGCTGGTTCTCTCTCACATGTTTCAATCATCTTAGCACAGACTAAATGCACAGCAATTTAGAGACTAGAAACTTTTACTATCCAGTATACACATATGGCAGGGAACCTTGAACGTTTTAGGAGGCAAAAGACATGTGTAGGATGAATTAATGCAAATGGCTTTGCTTCAGTTATACAGGCCCCTGAAGGCACATTTGCTAGAGGAACTCTCCTAAGATGGGCAGCTCCTAGGGAGGGATTCAGGCCGATTCCCAGGCTTGCCTGCCAGCTTAACAGCTGAAAGTAGCAAACTGAAGGAGAATCAGGCTGACACTGTTTAGCCACTCCTGCTCCCTACCATAAAGACTGAACTCTTAACCGAATGGGGTGCAGAGACCCAGAGGTGGTTCTCAGGTTTTAGCCTCCTACAATTCTGACTCAAAGCTGCTCTGATAGTAAACTGCATCTGTCTTTTGTGCTCTGTCCACAGAAATCTGAAGGCAGCACGGCAGGAGGCACCTTCTATCCATCCTCCTTTCTGCACCCCTTTCAAAAAGGCTTCTAGGTTGAAGCAAGACTATCCTTGCCCCAGGGCAAATATAAAATGTGCTTTGAATCACCACCCCTGAGGAAATGGCGAACAGTGGGGCCATCTCATCAGACAAGCAGAGCTCTGAAGGTTTTTGCCTCTTGCTGTTTTCTTTTAGGCGATACAGCAAGCATTACTGCTATTTGAATCTGCAAAAATGGAGAACATGGAACTCAGATTCAATTCAGAGCTAAATTCATTTGTGTTTTAACTAATCCCCTCGAACAGTATACTTGGTTCTATAGAATTTCCTGTAAAATAGTAAACATTTTAGTCAGTATAGGACAAGTATTTGTAGCTTTTTGGTGTGAAAGAAGCAAAGAACAATACCTTCTTTTTTTTTTTTTTTTTTTTTTTTGAGGCGGAGTCTTGCTCTGTTGCCCAGGCTGGAGTGCAGTGGCGCGATCTCGGCTCACTGCAAGCTCCGCCTCCCGGGTTCCCGCCATTCTCCTGCCTCAGCCTCCCGAGTAGCTGGGACTACAGGCGCCGCCACCACGCCCGGCTAATTTTTTTTGTATTTTTAGTGGAGACGGGGTTTCATTGTGTTAGCCAGGATGGTCTCGATCTCCTGACCTCGTGATCCGCCCGTCTCGGCCTCCCAAAGTGCTGGGATTACAGGCTTGAGCCACCGCGCCCGGCCAACAATACCTTCTTTAAGGTTAGTGCATTGATCTTATCTAGGCTCTATTTCTAGATAGATTTGAGAAAACTAGTTCTTGCAAATCTGTCTTTCAGGTATTGACATAAGAGTCAGGTGATGCACCGTGTAAAAATTAAGGCTTGAGAGACTGCAAGAGGGGAAAGTACTCATTATGAAACAGAAAATGAAAGATATTGAAATTCTACAACCTAGTTTTTTGTTCCTAGATTTTCAGCAATAAAAACCTGGTGAAATTTAAGATCACTTAAAGATATATAGAGAGATTTTGCTTCTCCCCAAGCCAAATTTTAGAATGGTTCTTGCCCTTTTGTGTTAGAGGCAAAATAAACATTTCCAACCCCCTTAATCTATATGCATGTTATATATGTGTGTATACACACATACACATACATATATACATACGTAAATACCCATTCTAAATTCAGTTTGCAATCACTATTCCTTCTTCGATTTGCCTTGCAATTATGGAGTCAGTAATTCTAAACGAAGTAGACAATTTTTATTAAGAGGCAACTCCTGAATATTTAAAAGATTTAAATAGGTATGGTATAAAAATGTAGTCTTTTAAAGAAACTTAGAATACTCTTATATTCTGTAAACCACCACTTCTCCTTCTTTTAATACGTAGAACCCTTGAATAAAAATTCATAATAATGGATCTTACAAGTTATCTTCCAGCTACCCTTTAGCTGCTCAGATCTCAAGCCTCAGAAATAATAATTTTGGCATAGATGTATCTAAAAGTACATCACTTCAAGAATCCCCTGCAGACAGGCTGAATGTCTACAGCATTCTGGCCTACATATTGTTTCAAACATAAGAGAGGTCATTTCTTGGATAGCTGAGTACTCCTGCCCTTATCCATAGTTTCAGAGTCTTTGACTATTATCCTCTACGTCATGAACCAACTCTTGCCATAAAGGTGAGTTCACATAATTAACCCCAAGCCCAGCACATTCTCCCCGCCGGTAGGCCTCTGTCTCACTGTTCACCCTCAACATTGAAGGCCATGTCAGTGTGAAGCTGATAGATGGGGTGACTGCTGCCACCAAGGACATCTGCAACCTTTGCTGGCTGTATATAAGAAGGCCAGAAGACCTTGGGGCACCCCAAAACATGTATCTCTCAATCAGTAGGGCTTTCCCTCTTTCACTTCTAACAAAATCTGACTATAATTTGTGCCCAAAACACCCACTCACAAAGATACCTGCTTGCACAGGTTTACTGATAGGCATAGTGAATTACCTCCAAAGTGCCCTTCCAGGAAAGGGCTAGGCTCTTATTTCACGCACACAATTCATTCTGACCAAAACATTCTATCTGCTGCATGAACACAAAAACATATGCAGACACACAAGGCATCCCTAATTTCCTCTGGAGTAATGGGAGCCTGGGCAATACTTTAAGTATTCATTTTCCAGCATAAATTAGAATGAAGCACTGAAAACACCAGTGACATCTGCATGGATACAAAATGTATTCATTATGGTTGGTGCTATTCCAATGAAAGAAACTGCATTCATAATGAAAGCACATTTGAAACAATGTGTTGCTGGATTCTATGTCCATAAAAGCAATAATGAAGAAACAGGAGTGGGTCACATAATTAAAAGAAGTAACAAGGGCACAGGGTAGCTTCAAGGGCTCTGGGCAACAGTGAGGTGGTACATTCGCTGGATCTACAGGGAGAACATTTTGATCATTTAAATCAAAGGGAGGTGAGGCAAGAAGAGCATCAGGCTGACATTCTGGAGAAATGAAGTCTGAATCCTGAGGGATCTGCTATATACTAGCTTTGTGATCCTGGGGAACTTATGTCAATATCTCCTTATACCTCAGTTGTGTTACTCAGATACATCTATAAAATGAGGAGAGCTTACCTTACAGGACTGCATGGGAAGGAAATGAGAGAACATATGTAAAGTGCTTAGCATAGAGTCTGGTGTGTAACAAGCATACATACAACCAATATTAGTTTTTGTTTTTGTTATCAGTGAATAAATGTTCAGCTTTGTGATTTTAGGTATCATCTGGCTCTCCAAATGTTCCTTCTTCTGTAAAGTGGAGCTAATAACACCCACTCTTTCCATCTCACAAACTTATTACAAGGAGGCAAATGAAATTATATATTTGGCAGATACTACTGATCGGCTGACTCAGTAGTCATTTGCCAACTCACTCTCATTGCTAACTTCTACTCTGGAGAGTAGAAGAGTTAAGTATTTGTGTATCTAGCCTACACTGCAGTTAGGAGTGGCACGTAGCCTTGCTTGAGCATATGACACAGAAGGATAAGTCTTCTGGTTTGGTGGTGGTGGTGGTGGGGTGCTCCTTGGGAAAGTGTTTACTTTCCTGATTAATAGAGACATAGCGCTTCTTCTGACCCCTCCCTCATGATTGAACATGGGTATAATACCCAAAGCTGCAGCTCTTTTTCAATCGTAAGGCAACAAGCATGAAGGAAATGTCCAGGGAATCTCAGAGACACATGGCAGTCCTGACATCATTAGCCACTAAACCAAAGCCAGATGTCACTTATCTCCAAATTTACTCTGTGAAACAAACACACCTTTATTTGCTTATACTACTGATACCAGAATTTTCTGTTCCTCAAAACTGAACACAATTCTAACTAATACAATGAGTAAGTACTCTGGAGAATTAAAAGCCCTATACATAAGTATAGGATCTTTCCTCTGCCAAGAATTTCATTCCCTTCGATCCAGGTGGCTAATTTATATATGTCCTTCAAGACTGAGATTTAGCAATGTCTCCTCTAGGAAGTTTTCCAAGACCCTACCCCAGTTGGATTAGCATTCCCCCCACCCGTTGGACTCTGCAAAGTACTCCATAAACCCCTGTATCAGTACAAGTAATATTGTTTTAAAATTATCCATTTACTTGTCTCTTTGCCACATTAGATGGTTAAAATGTATCAACACCAAGGGTCCTTACTTGAGCCATTTACAAAATTTCTTAGCACTTGGCATGGTACCTGGCACACAGTAGATAACTCATTAACGATTTGCTGAAATACTGAAAGATGAAAAAATGATCTCAAAGGGCATGAAGTAAAGGATAGCCTATGTGGCCTTATCATTCACTTTTATCTTTGAAACACTACAAACCGCTTTCTAGTTCCTGTGACTGCTTTCAGAGATTCTAGGTTGGAAAGGAATAGGTCTAGGCAGTGATTTTTATCATTTTAAAAGTTATTCCACTTGATCCTTGTTCAAGTTCATAACATTCTCCTACTCCTGGCTCTCTCAATTATTCTATGCCACATATTTATTCTTATCTACACAAAAATAATTTTATTTTCTTTCTTGTTTTAGAATTTACTCTTCATGATTACCAAAGACATCCTGGGAAAAGTCCCATTTAGCACTAAAACAAATGTTCACATAATCCAGCACCTTGCTTCTGAGGTGCCTAAGTTCTATCTGTGTGACTAGGGATCTGGAGGCTTCCCGCTGGCTCTGGCATATCTGGATCTCGCCCATCTCTGAATGCAGTGAGTCACTCCTCAGGCTGAGCCTAAGGTATGCGGTTCCCTCAGAAAACAGATGTAAACTCGCATGTTCTCTCTCCTCCTATAAAGCCAGCTCGTCTCTGGGACTTGTGCAGATCACAGTCTTCTTGAGGTAAGATTATTAGCCCCACTGCCAAAATACCCAGAAAAATAATAATGCCAAATAATACATATCATTCAGACTATAAATCAGAAAAATGCTTCACTGTTATGCACATTACATTTAAAAAAAGGCTAAAACGTGAAGTGGTCTGATGGGGTCTGAACTTTCTGCTCCTTTGCCTGTAACACTCCCCGTGTTCATTTTTGCTTGGATGGCTCCTTTGTTCTGTCAGGTTTCAGCTCAAAAGTGACCTCCTTAGCCCTTCTCTGAACACTTTCCACGTTGTAGCTATGTAGCTGCTTCTCCTCAGTCTCTGTCTACCAAATCACTATTTCACTTCCTTTCTAACATGGCTATCGAAAATTATTTTGTTCATTTAGTGGTTTATTAGTTTTTTTGTCTAGCTCTTCCCACTAGAGTTAAATGAGAGAAGCGTTCTCATCTGAGAACTGTGCCTGGTATAATGTAGGTGCTTAATAAATATGTGTTGAAAATGAATAAAAAGAAAGAAGGCAGCGTGTGTTCACTGAGTTGATCCATTTTGATTACCTTAAGTTTCCTTTTCAGAGTGAGAGCGGGGTTGGGGCTGATGGGTGCTATGGATTTAATATGAGTAGGGGTGATGGGGATGGCTTTGAGATGCTATGTGGAATTGTAGAAAGAGTCCTGATCTTGTCACTTACAACATGTATGAATATTGGCACATATTCCTTTATCTGTCTGAGATTTGGTTTGTCATCTGTTTAGTGAATTTTCTCAGAGGATCAGTATAACAATTAAATGAGACCACGATAACACACAATATCAGTTAGTTCCCCTCTGCCTGTCCTTAAGGCTCTTAAAAGCAATGCAGGATCCCTAAGAAAGTGGCTAATGCTTCTAGCAGTCACCTTACCAATATTATAATTCTTCAGGGAGATAATCTCAAGCTGCTGTATAAGGGAGTCTAGCCTACAGCCAATTCTGAAGTCCTGAGGTACATTCTCAAAACACTAAGCATGAGTCTACCTTGCAAGGATGGATATTTTATTCCTCTCTTCTCAACCTTGTATCAACTTATATTAAACTGGGGCTGATGTTATCCCACAGGGGTAGGCTTATAAATCTATTTTAAATAACTGGGTGCTGATTCTGCCACATGTGCTTCCTCTGGTCTCATCCTGCAAGATATTCAAAGCCATCAAAAATCTGTGTTCCTCAGAATTTAAAAGAAACTATTCTAAAATTTGAATATAACCAAAAAGGAGCCCAGATAGCTAAAGCAATCATAAGCACAAAGAACAAAGCTGGAGGCATCATATTACCTGACTTCAAACCATACTGTAAGGCTACAGTAACCAAAACAGTATGGTAATGATACTGAAACAGACATATCAACCAATGGAACAGAATAGAGAACCCAGAAATAAAGCTGCACACCTATAGCCACCTGATCTTTGACAAAGTGGGAAAAAAAAAAAAAAAAAAAGGAATGGAGAAAGGTCTCCCTATTCAATAAATGGTGTTGGGATAGCTCACTAGCCATATACAGAAGAATGAAATTGGATACCTACCTTTTACCATATACAAAAAAAATAACTCAAGATAGATTAAAGATTTAAACATAAGAACCCCAAACTCTGAGAATCCTAGAAAAACCCCTAAGAAACACCATCCTGGACTTTGGTCTTGGGAAAGAATTAATGACTAAGTCCTCAAAAGCAATTGTAATAAGAATGAGAAGTGGGATCTGTTAATAATTAAACTAAAGAGCTTCTAGACAGATAAGATGGGAGAGGAGGGGATGGCTGAATAGGAACAGCTCCAGTCTACAGCTCCCAGAGTGAGCGACGCAGAAGACAGATGATTTCTGCATTTCTAACTGAGGTACCAGGTTCATCTCACTGGGGCTTGTTGGACATTGGGTGCAGCCCACGGAGCGTGAGCCGAAGCAGGGTGGGGCATCGCCTCACCCGGGAAGCACAAGGGGTCGGGGAATTCCCTTTCCTAGTCAAGGGAAGCCATGACAGACAGTACCTGGAAAATCGGGACACTTGTACCCTAATACTGCACTTTTCCAATGGTCTTAGCAAATGCCACACCAGGAGATTATATCCTGTGCCTGGCTCGGAGGGTGCCACGCCCACAGAACCTCGCTCACTGCTAGCAAGCACAGCAGTCAGAGATCGAACTGTAAGGTGGCAGTGAGGCTGGGGGTCAAATGGTAAAGGGATCAATTCAACAGGAAGAGCTAACTATCCTAAATATATATGCACCCAATACAGGAGCACCCAGATTCGTAAAGCAAGTCCTTAGAGACTTACAAAGAGACTTAGACTTCCATACAATAATAATGGGAGACTTTAATACCCCACTGTCAACATTAGGCAGATCAATGAGACAGAAAGTTAAAAAGCATATCCAGGAATTGAACTCAGCTCTGCACCAAGCAGACCTAATAGACATCTACAAAACTCTCCACCCCAAATCATAGAATATATATTCTTTTTAGCACCACATCACACTTAGTCCAAAATTGACCACATAGTTGGAAGTAAAGCGCTCCTCAGCAAATGTAAAAGAACAGAAATTATAACAAACTGTCTCTCAGACCACAGTGTAATCAAACTAGAACTCAGGATTAATAAAGTCACTCAAAACCACTCAACTACATGGAAACTGAACAACCTGCTCCTGAATGACTACTGGGTACATAATGAAATGAAGGCAGAAATAAAGATGTTCTTTGAAACCAAAAAGAACAAACACACAACATACCAGAATCTCTGGGACACATTTTAAGCAGTGTGTAGAGGGAAATTTATAGCACTAAATGCCCACAAGAGAAAGCAGGAAAGATCTAAAATGGACACCCTAACATCACGATGAAAAGAACTAGAGAAGCAAGAGCAAACACATTCAAAAGTTAGCAGAAGGCAAGAAATAACTAAGATCAGAGCAGAACTGAAGGAGATAGAGACACAAAAAACCCTTCAAAAAATCAATGAATCCAGGAGCTGGTTGTTTGAAAAGATCAACAAAATTGACAGACCACTAGCAAGACTAATAAAGAAGAAAAGAGAGAAGAATCAAATAGATGCAATAAAAAATGATAAAGGGGATATCACCACTGATCCCACAGAAATACAAACTACCATCAGAGAATACTATAAACACCTTTACACAAATAAACTACAAAACCCAGAAGAAATGGATAAATTCCTGGACACATACACCTTCCCAAGACTAAACCAGGAAGAAGTTGAATCCCTGGATAGACCAATAACAGGCTCTGAAAATGAGGCAATAATTAATAGCCTATCAACCAAAAACAGTCCAGGACCAGATGGATTCACAGCCAAATTCTACCAGAGGTACAAAGAGGAGCTGGTACCATTCCTTCTGAAACTATTCCAATCAACAGAAATAGAGGGAATCCTCCGTAACTCATTTTATGAGGCCAGCAGCATCCTGATACCAAAGCCTGGCAGAGACACAACAAAAAAGGAGAATTTTAGACCAATATCCCTGATGAACGTCGATGCAAAAATCCTTAATAAAATACTGGCAAACTGAATCCAGCAGCACATTAAAAAGCTTATCCACCATGATCAAGTGGGCTTCATTCCTGGGATGCAAGGCTGGTTCAACATACACAAATCAATAAACGTAATCCAGCATATAAACAGAACCAAAGACAAAAACCATATGATTATCTCAACAGATGCAGAAAGGCCTTCAACAAAATTCAACAGCCCTTCGTGCTAAAAAGTCTCCACAGACTATGTATTGATGGGATGTATCTCAAAATAATAAGAGCAATTTATCACAAACCCACAGCCAATAGCATACTGAATAGGCAAAAACTGGAAGCATTCCCTTTGGAAACTGGCACAAGACAGGGATGCCCTCTCTCACCACTCCTATTCAACATAGTGTTGGAAGTTCTGGCCAGGGCAATCAGGCATGAGAAGGAAATAAAGGGTATTCAATTAGGAAAAGAGGAAGTCAAATTATCCCTGTTTGCAGATGACATGATTGTATATTTAGAAAACCCCATTGTCTCAGCCCAAAATCTCTTTAAGCTGATAAGCAACTTCAGCAAAGTCTCAGGATACAAAATCAACGTGCAAAAATCACAAGCATTCCTATACACCAATAACAGACAAACAGAGAACCAAATCATGAGTGAACTCCCATTCACAATTGCTTCAAAGAGAATAAAATACCTAGGAATCCAACTTACAAGGGATGTGAAGGACCTCTTCAAGGAGAACTACAAATCACTGCTCAACAAAACACAAGAGGAAACAAAAAAATGGAAGAACATCCCATGCTCATGGATAGGAAGAATCAATATTGTGAAAATGGCCATACTGCCCAACGTAATTTATGGATTCAACGCCATCCCCATTAAGCTACCAATGACTTTCTTCACAGAATTTGGAAAAACTACTTTAAAGTTCATATGGAACCAAAAAAGACCCCGCATTGCCAAGACAATCCTAAGCCAAAAGAAAAAAGCTAGAGGCATCACACTACCTGACTTCAAAGTATACTACAAGGCTACAGTGACCAAAACAGCATGGTACTGGTACCAAAACAGATATATAGACCAATGGAACAGAACAGAGCTCTCAGAAATAATATCACACATCTACAACCATCTGATCTTTGGCAAACCTGAAAAAAATAAGAAATGGGGAAAGGATTCCCTATTTAATAAATGGGCTGGGAAAACTGGCTAGCCATATGTAGGAAGCTGAAACTGGATCCCTTCCTTGAACCTTATACAAAAATTAATTCAAGATGGATTAAAGACTTCAATGTTAGACCTAAAACAATAAAAACCCTAGAAGAAAACCTAGGCAATACCATTCAGGACATAGGCATGGGCAAGGACTTCATGTCTAAAACACCAAAAGCAATGGCAACAAAAGCCAAAATTGACCAATGGGATCTAATTAAACTAAAGAGCTTCTGCACAGCAAAAGAAACTACCATCAGGGTGAACAGCAACCTACAGAATGGAAGAAAATTTCTACAATCTACCTATCTGACAAAGGGCTAATATCCAGAATCTACAAAGAACTAAACAAATTTACAAGAAAAAAATCAACCCCATCAAAAAGTGGGCAAAGGATATGAACAGATACTTCTCAAAAGAAGACATTTATGCAGCCCACAGACACATGAAAAAATGCTCATCATCATGGCCATCAGAGAAATGCAAATCAAAACCACAATGAGATACCATCTCACACCAGTTAGAATGGTGATCATTAAAAAGGAAACAACAGGTGCTGGACAGGATGTGTAAAAATAGGAACGCTATTATACTGTTGGTGGGACTGTAAACTAGTTCAACCACTGTGGAAGACAGTGTGGTGATTCTTCAAGGATCTAGAACTAGAAATACCATTTGACCCAGCCATGCCATTACTGGGTATATACCCAAAGGATTATAAAATCATGCTGCTATAAAGACACATGCACACGTATGTCGATTGCAGCACTATTCACAATAACAAAGACTTGGAACCAACCCAAATGTCCATCAATGATAGACTGGATTAAGAAAATGTGGCACATATACACCATGGAATACTATGCAGTCCTAAAAATGGATGAGTTCATGTCCTTTGTAGGGACATGGATGAAACTGGAAACCATCATTCTGAGCAAACTATTGCAAGGACAGAAAACCAAACAACACATGTTCTCACTCATAGGTGGGAATTGAACAATGAGAACACTTGGACACAGGGTAGGGAACACCACACACCGGGACCTGTCGTGGGGTGGGGAGAGTGGGGTGGGATAGCATTAGGAGATATACCTAATGTAAATGATGAGTTAATGGGTGCAGCACACCAACATGGCACATGTATACAAATATTTAACAAACCTGCACGTTGTGCACATGTGCCCTAGAACTTAAAGTATAATAATTTAAGAAAAAGAGGTTCTGCACAGCAAAATAAACTATCCACAGAGTAAACAGCCTGCAAAATGGGAGAAAATATTTGAAAACTATGCATCTGACAAAGGTTTAACATCTGGAATCTATAACAAACTTGAACAATTCAACAAGCAAAGAACAAGTAACTCCATGAAAAAGTGGGCCAAAGACATGAATAGATACTTATTTAAAAATAAAGATACCTGTATTAGTCCGTTTTCACACTGCTGACAAAGACATAACGGAGACTGGTAAGAAAAAGGGTTTAATTGGACTTACAGTTCCATATGGCTGGGGAGGCCTCAGAATCATGGTGGGAGGCAATGGCACTTCTTACATGGTGGTGGCAAGAGAAAATGAGGAAGATGCAAAAGCAGAAACCCCTGATAAAACCATCAGATTTCGTGAGACTTATTCACGACCATGAAAACAGTATGGGGGAACCACCCCCATGATTCACATTATCTCCCACCAGGTCCCTCCCACAACAAGTGGGATTATGGGAGTACAATTTAAGATGAGATTTGGGTGGGGACACAGAACCAAACCATATCTGTCTGCCCTTGGCCCCTCTAAATCTCATGTCCTCACATTTCAAAACCAATCATGCCTTCCCAACAGTCCCCCAAAGTCTTAACTCATTTCAGCATTAACTCAAAAGTCCACAGTCCAAAGTCTTATCTGAGACAAGGCAAGTCACTTACACCTATGAGCCTGTAAAATCAAAAAGCAATTTAGTTACTTCCTAGATACAATGGGGGTACAGGCACACTGAGTTCTATCTGTGTGACACGGGTAAATACAGCCATTCCAAATAGGGGAAATTGGCCAAAACAAAGGGGCTACCACCCCCTTAAAGTCCAAAATCCAGCAGGGCAGTCAAATCTTAAAGCTCTAAAATGATGTCCTTTGATGCCATGTCTCAAATCTGGGTCATGCTGATGCAAGAGGTGGGTTCCCATAGTCTTGGGCAGCTCTGTGCCTGTGGCTTTGCAGGGTATAGCCTCCCTACCAGCTGCCTTCATGGGCTGGAGTTGAGTGTCTGCGACTTTTCCAAGTGCATGGTGCAAGCTGTCAGTGATCTACGGTCTGGAGGTGAGGAGGACGGTGGCCCTCTTCTCACAGCTCCACTAGGCAGTGCCCCAGTAGGGACTCTGTGTGGGGGCTCCAACCCCACATTCTCTTCTGCACTACCTAGCAGAGGTTCTCCATGAGTACCCGGACCCTGCAACAAACTTATGCTTGGGCATCAGGCATTTCAATACATCTTCTGAAATCTAGGCAGAGGTTCCCAAACTTCAGTTCTTGATTTCTGTGCACTCACAGGCTCAACACCCTGTGGAGGCTGTCAAGGGTTGCGGCTTCCACCCTCTGAAGCCAAGGCCCGAGCTCTATGTTGGCCTCTTTCAGCCATGGCTGGAGTGGCTGGGGTGCAGAGCGCCAAGTTCCTACGCTGCACACAGCACAGGGACACTGGGTTGACCAAGGAAACCATTTTCTCCTAGGCCTCTGGGCCTGTGATGGGAGGGGCTTCTGTGAAGACCTCTGACAAGCCTTGGAGATATTTTCCCCATTGTCCTGGGTATCAATATTCAGCTCCTTCTTATGCAAATTTACACAGCCAGCTTGAATTTTTCCTCAGAAAAATGGGTTTTTCTTTTCTATCACATCGTCAGGCTGCAAATTTTCCAAACTTCTATGTTCTGTTTCCCTTTTAAAACTAATTTTTTTTTTTTTTTTTTAATTTTTTGAGATGTAGTCTCGCTCTGTCACCCAGGCTGGAGAGCAGTGGCATGATCTCGGCTCACTGCAACCTCTGCCTCCCAGGTTCAAGCGATTCTCTTGCATCAGCCTCCCAAGCAGCTGAGATTACAGGCACCTACCAACACGTCCAGCTAATTTTTGTATTTTTAGTAGAGATGGGGGTTTCACTATGTTGGCCAGGCTGGTCTAAAACTCCAGTCCTCATGATCCGCCCACCTTGGCCTCTCAAAGTGCCGGGATTACAGGCATGAGCCACCGTGCCCACCCGAAACTGAATGCTTTTAATGGCACCCAAGTTACCTCTTGAATGCTTTGCTGCTTAGAAATTTTTTCCGCTAGGTACCCTAAATCATCTCTCTCAAGTTCAAAGTTCCAAAAATTTCTAGGGCAGGGACAAAATGCCACTAGTCTTTTTGCGAAAGCATAACGAGAGTCACCTTTGCTCCAGTTTCCAACAAGTTCCTCATCTCCATATGAGACCACCTCAGCCTGGACCTTATTGTTCATATCACTATCAGCATTTTTGTCAAAGCCATTCAACAACTCTCTAGGAAGTTCCAAACTGTCTCACATTTTCCTGTCTTATTGTGAGCCCTCCAAACTGTTCCAACCTTTGCTTGTTACCCAGTTCCAAAGTCGCTTCCACATTTTCAGGTATCTTTGCAGAAATGCCCCACTCTACTGGTACCATTTTACTCTGTTAGTCCATTTTCATGCTGCTGATAAAGACATAACTGAGACTGGGAAGAAAAAGAGTTCATTGGGCTTTGCATTCCACATGGCTGGGGAGGCCTAAGAATCATGGCAGGAGGTGAAAGGTACTTCTTACATGGTGGTGACAAGAGAAAATGAGAAAGATGAAAGATCTTGTGAGACTTATTCACTATCACAAGAACAGTATGGGGGAAACCGCTCCCACGATTCAAATTATCTCCCACTGGGTCCCTCCTACAACACATTATGGGAATAGAATTCAAGATGAGATTTGGGTGGTAACACAGAGCCAAAGCATATCAACATCCAAGCGGCCAATAAACATATGGAAAAATGTTCAACATCACTAATCATCAGAGAAATGGAAGTCAAAACCACAATGAGATACCATCTCATACCAGTCAGAATCGCTATTTTTTTTTTTTTTTTTTTTTTTTTTTTTTTTTTTTTGAGACGGAGTCTTGCTCTGTAGCCCGGGCTGGAGTGCAGTGGCCGGATCTCAGCTCACTGCAAGCTCTGCCTCCCGAGTTTACGCCATTCTCCTGCCTCAGCCTCCGGAGTAGCTGGGACTACAGGCGCCCGCCACCTCGCCCGGCTAGTTTTTTGTATTTTTAGTAGAGACGGGGTTTCACGGTGGATGGTCTCGATCTCCTGACCTCGTGATCCGCCCGTCTCGGCCTCCCAAAGTGCTGGGATTACAGGCTTGAGCCACCGCGCCCGGCCAGAATCGCTATTATTAAAAGGTCAAAAAACAACAGATGCTGGTCAGGCTACGGAGAAAAGGAAATGTTTATACATGGTTGCTGGGAATGTAAATTAGTTTAGCCACTGTGGAAAGCAGTTAAAGAGCTTAAAACAGAATTATCATTCAACCCAGCAATCCCATTACTGGGTATATATCCAAAAGAAAATTAATCATTCTACCAAAAAGTTACATGCACTGTTAGTTCATCACAGCACTATTCCCAATAGCAAAGACATGGAATCAACCTTGTGTGCCCATCAGCAGTGCACTGAATGAAGCAAATGTGGTACATATACACCATGGAATACTATGCAGTCATAAAAAGAACAAAATTATGTCCTTTGCAGCAATATGGATACAGCTAAAGGTCATTATCCTAAGTGAATTAACACAGGAACAAAAACCAAATACTGCATGTTCTCATTTGTAAGTGGGAGCTAAATACTGGGTAGACACAGACATAAAGATGGCAATAACACACTAAGGACTACCAGACAGGGAAGGGAGTGGGGCAAGGGTTGAAAAACTATTGGGTACTACACTCACTACCTGGGTGATAGGATCAATTGTACCCCAAACCTCAGCATCATGCAATATATTCATGTGACAAACCTGCACATGTACCTCTTGAACCTAAAAGTTGAAATTATAAAAAAATAAATTCATAGTCCTCAGGCCTGCTGGAGACACTTTTGGTGACATCATCCGTTGCAGTTATTTGTCTGAATACATCTAATTCCTTACACTCAATTTGTTCAATTTATTTGTTAATTCAACAAGCATCAGTTGAGGGCCAACTGCCTTTCCAGCCCTATTAATAAGAGTTACCAGGTATTTGGCAGTTATTAAATATTATGGATTGGAACTAAACCCCTTATAATTACTGGGTCATTCAAACCTCACTGCATCTCGTAAGTACCATAATTATCCCCTTTTTAAAGACAAGAAAACAGAAGCTGAAGAGTTTACATAAACTACGTCAGTACTCTAACCTAGGTCTTTATGATACCCAATCCCATGCTGTTAATCTCCACATTCTAATAAGTCCTGAACATGCACATCAGAATGCTGGATGCATTTGTAAA
The DNA here is from genome assembly GCF_037993035.2 of Macaca fascicularis. Taxonomy (NCBI): domain Eukaryota; kingdom Metazoa; phylum Chordata; class Mammalia; order Primates; family Cercopithecidae; genus Macaca; species Macaca fascicularis. The sequence continues at coordinate 29,819,808 of NC_088388.1, forward strand.
TTAAAAAGAAAGAAGGCTAGGCTGTGACCTCCCTCAGGGTACGAGCGCCATAAGACTCCTCCGCATTCTCAGCCCCCAAAACAATGCCAATTGTGAACTGATGAGAATGTGGCTCTTGTCAAACAGACCTATTTACATGAAAGACATAAACTAACAACAAAAGAAAAAATCCCAAGACACAAAGCTGTACAGAGTACAAAAGATGTGAGTGATCACAGCCAGAAAATGGGTTTTACTCTATAGCATAACAAGATGATGAGGAGTCTGAGCTAGCCCAGGCATCACAGACTCACATGCTTACTGGGCCTGACAGGTAATATACATCAATGAACTGGGTCAGGTGGAGGCTGTGGGAAACTGGAAAAGCACATGCTCCATCTAAGTTACAACCTGGTTCCAGCTGGTTATTGTCATGGAGAAATGTGGATCCAGTAATGCCAGAACTTTTGAATTTTGACAAGAAGCTTAAACATCTGCTTTTTGATGTGACATTTTCTAATTTTTAAATGCTTGTCAGTAATTTATAAATTAAAAAACAACACTGCTTTATTAGCCAAACAAAATGCATCTTTAGGCCAGAATTGGCTGATGACCCATCAATTTGCAGTCTTCAAATCTGACTATATTTCATAATTTTTTTTACCATCAAGAACACCCATTTAACCTCATGAGCTTCAGAATCTGAAGACTTTGTCTAACCAAAAGCATTTTTGAGTACTTAATTAGTTTATTAAATACATCAGTAACTGATGCACTAGGTCACCATGGGAGAAAAACAGTTAACATTAACTGTAAGCAAAGAAACATACCATTTTTGTTACCAAGTATAAACTTGTTGCAACTAAATATAAGATTTTCCATTAAAGTTTTTGAAATAATGAAAATGGCACATAGAATTCATTTCTATCTTCAGGGATCCAAGGGCCACGATTAGAAATTACTGCACTAAACAAGTGGGCTATAAGATCTGGTAGCCATGAGGCATATTGGGAAAAATGTTGAATTTGGAAACAGAAATGGGTTGAGTGCGAATCCTCAACTTCTAACTGTGTGACCTTCGACTAGCTGTGTGACCTTCAACAAATTATTAAGGTTCTTTTAGTTATTTTCAAAGTGAGAATAATCCCACCTACCTTGTACGGCTACCATGAACAGTAAATTAAATTAAGTATGCAAGCTACTTTGCATGGTGCCTGCCACATGGCAGGGGATTAAATAATAAAACTTTCTTAAACTCAATTCTACAGTCTACACTCAAAGTTTGAATACAAGTTAAACATTCTCTTTGGGCTACCCACAACCAAATCATTGCGTTTTAAATCCTCATTCCCCATCTAAGATTCCTTTAGGCCTTTAGTCTGCTATGCCCTGGGCAGGGCTCTCTTCCCCCAAAGGTCCCTCTATGTGATTCAGCGAATGTTATAACTGCAGCAGAGGGCTGTGAGCAGCCTTATGAACTAACTGTGGTTTTAGAAAGAAGCCCCCCTAACCTTCTGATTAAAATTTCCACTGCAGCTGCCACTTGGGGCCAAGGACCATTAGGGGCCTACATCGTTACTGCTATAGGCACCATTTAGTGGGCATCTATGTGCTAGGCCACGTCCAAGGGGATCACATATCCGAACTATTAGCTGCACTGCACGGATGAAACATCTGAAAAGTTCACAGAGGTTAAGTAATTTCCCAAGGTCATATCCATTAAAAAATAGTTAATGTGGGATTTGATTTTTGAATCCATGTCTGTATAACTTCAAAGCCCATGGTCCTTCCATTACATCAAGTTGCCTCTCTTCAAATAATACATCTTCAAATAATACATATATACATATCTTTTTTCCTCACAGAGAAAGAACATTCTTCTCATATTTCCTCATTATCCCGCCACAGCACAGAGACATAATACAACCACGGAAAAGACAAAGAAAAAGAGCTGGCAGCACCTCCGACCTTTCCTCTCCTTACTTCTCCATCCTGGAACAGAGCAGTAGTACTGAGGATTATCTATTGCATACCTAACCTGTGACTGACAGAGGAAGGCCAGGGAAGGTGATCTCGTATGTTGACAAGTTTGGTCTTTTCTTTGTTCTTATCCACACCAAGTAAAGATGATCCTCAGTTAAATGACATTTGTGATCCACCTTTTTCTCTCACCATCACCATCTAACTAAAAGAAACACCCAGATAACAGCCCATTTAATACCACTATAATGATTAAAATAATTTCAGCTAAAAAATGAAAGGTCCTCTATCATGCCTGGAGGTCATATTGATACACACATTGATGAAGAAGCATGCACCCATTTGTTTCCATTACATCTTTCATTCAAGGAACTTCACATGCTTGATGACAGTCTGAGAGCCAGAGCACCAGAAACTTGTGTTTATGAATCTTGCCTAAAACCATGCCTTGACTTGGATGAGCAGATATCAGAGCATCTACCCCTTGGTACCTCGTGCTAAATGTGAGACAAGCCAAAAATCAACCTTTGTTCCCATCTGTAACATAATTTGTTAATAACTGAACTCATTTGCACAGTGCTTTACTATTCACAAAGTCATTCAACACACATTTATTATGTGCCCCTCATAAGTATCCAGGGAGGCTGGTGAAGCACAAGTCAACCTCATTTTTTGAATCAGGGAAGAGAGGCTCTTAAGATGTTGGAGCTTATTCATGGTCACTGAATTAGTAAGGGATGAAACTAATAAATCTAGTGACTCCAAATTCATGGTTTTTCTCATATACCCCGGCCTGCCGAGGCCACAGCAAGTGAGAAATGAGTAAAAACTATGTGCTGGATGAACGATCACTACTCTGTTTATCTGCAAAATGCTGGGCATGCAAGAAGTAGAATTTATTTTGGAATGGACACTGAATGTGGGCATGTAGGAGCACTCTGTTGTCCAACTATGAAAAACTTCTGTTAAGAAAGTCTCAACTGTCATCTTAGATTGTACATTGGTTTGTCTCTCTAGGGAAACAAAGCAGAGTATCATTCAATTTTGCCTACATTTCCCAATTTACCCTTCTGCTCTACCCTGGCCTTGGGGAGGAAAAGCCCTATATAACCACATAAATTCCCGACCCTCAACACACGTATACTTTTTTACTGTAGCTGACTGGACTAGGTATGCCCACCTAACTCGAGCAGCTAATTAACAGTCAGATGAATTGGCTGGGCTTTCTTTTGAGACAGTGTTAAGGTAAGGGTGAATATGCATCAGAGAACTGCAAGGCATGGGCCAAAGTGATGCCAGTGCAAGCTGAAATTACACGGGAAGAAGAGAGGCACAAGTAAAAAGAGGAGGCTGTTCTGGAAGGTAGAGACTGATACAAAAAGGAGAAAGAGACAAAGAGAAGAAAGAAGACTGTGAGAGTAATCTCTGGTTGTAAGCAATTCCTACTCCTGTCTCCACCAGGCACAGAAATACTTGCTTTCATTGGGTCTTATGAAATGTACCATATCCTTTCCTAACCCCCGTGTTGACTGAACTAGTTTGGATGGATTTTGGTTTCTTACAATTAGTCTCCGACAAACACAGTAAGAAACAGGAGACATAGTTATACCAAAGAAGCACTGAAAGAGTAGGGGATGGTTAAAAAGAAACTAAATTTTGTTCTATCAGATTGCACAGAAAGAGCAGGAGAGAATGAATAAACAAATGAATGAATGAGTGAAACATCAAGACTGAAAGGCCCCAAATTATGGCTGCCTCAGAATATGCCAAGTTTATTTCTTTTATACCCAAGCTTTGCCTAGAACCAGAAAGATAAATGCTGGCAAAACCCTCTCCTTACAAAATAAAGCGCGATGCTGGCAAAGGACTTAAATAGTGAGGGAATGCATACTTTCCCCTTAACTACAGTTCAAAAATTTCCTTGTAACTAATAGAGCTTACTATTAGGCTGTCCAAGCTTACTATTAGGATGTCCATTCTCTATCTGTCACCACTCAATTTACTGTTGTACAGCTCTTTTCAAGTCACTAGTCAGAATGAGTCAACATCTGTGAAATCTTCCTTAATTCCTAGGAAGAACCAGTCATATTTTACTCTGCCTCCCATGGCACTTAACACATTTCTCTATGTGGGTTCTCATACTGGTAGATTATAATTCTTTGTTCAGGAATTTCATTTCTCAACTAGACTATGATGCCTTGAAAGCAGGGTCCCTGGCTTATTCTTTTTCTCTGTTGTGCCTCATACAGTATCTGGTATGCATGTTTGTGGAATAAATCAAGGCCCATGAGCTCTGTCTCATGAGAGAGGTCCTGAAAATAATTATTAAGATTTAATTTTTTTCTGTAATGAATCAACTGGGATTGCAACTATGCACACAAATGGCTTAACCATTTCAATTGAGTTGGCCTCTCATTTTAGAAACAAACAAAACAACAAAAAAAGTCTTTCGATATCATGTCAGAATTTATTAAGTACTTTCCAGCTGAAAAGTTTTATTACAAAACACTATATGGGATATGGAATAGGGATGGGTATGAGAAGGAGGTTTTAAAACAATATTAAGTACAACATTCATCTTCAGAGAGCTCATACTGCATAATAAATTTCATACTGAAAAGACCATCTGAAATGGTTAAAATGCCAGGATATAATGCTGGATTGTTTCCTGGAAGCACAGTTTATGGGTCAAGCAGATACTGGTTGATGGCCACTCAGCTTTGTAAACTACTTCCTATGATGCAAGGTGCAAACAGCCTTCCTCTTTGATAATTGTACTCTCCTACTGGCAAAGCTGGGAAAGAGGGATAGGAAACCATTAACAATTGTGATGTGATGCTGAATGGGTTCTGCCAAAGGTCATGGTGTCACTTATTGACTAGATTCTCCAATTTCAAACAGGAAGAGCAGAAACTAAGCAGCTAAACTGTGATCAAGGTACTACTTTTGCTAATGGAGACCCAACTAATAAAGTACAGTGCTGACTTACATGGACTGGTGTCAGAGGCTATAGCAGGTGTTTCATGCCACCTCTCCTACTAAATTAAAATTATCTAAATCCCAGGGGAAAAGTGACCTGCTAGAGAAGTTGAAAGAAAGACCTGTCTGGGTGTATCAGAGGCAATTCCATCCTAATCTGCTTAATGTAACAGAGAGCAGAAGGAAGGCCCACCCTGCCTGAACTAGGTGATCAAAGAAAGCAAAAGAAAAGAAGGATAAGACCATGTTGTCTTTTTGAAGCAGGGGTTGTTAACACATTAACTCTGTACAATAGAGAAGAGGGACCAAATGATTGCCAGACTAACCAATGAGACAAGTTGCTCCTCTTCCCATGAGAAGGAGCAACCAAGAGATAAAAGAGAGGAAGCAGCATGCCCTTGAGAAGAAAGAGTTGGCCAAAGTTTCTGATTCTGTGGATATGTGGGAATAGGGGAACAAAAAGTTTTTCTCCAAACAGACCTCCTGGCTGACATTTGTGAAGATGTTATCATACTGCAAAATATGCTAGTGGAAGCATATAAAGATGCCAAGATACCAAAGACGCTGGAAAGGCATTGTGCACAAGGCTGCATTAGTTCCACGACCTCCAGGCCCTGTATCTTCCCAAGGATCCCACCTTGGAGATGAAGAATAAATTATATCTCCTTTCTGGATTTACAATCAAGCCAAGGAGAAAGTGAAGGCTATGAGCAAAGGCAAAAAGGAAAGGCACACAACCCAATAGAAGCAGACAAATGCAAAACTAGGTTTTTGTAACATCTTTCTCTCCAAATTAATTTTCCCTCCCAACAGCACCACTCCCAGTAGTGTGTGGTCTTCTAGAACAAAGACTTTGGAGTTTTAGAGCCACAGAGGAATAGAGCTGGAAGGAACCTTAGGGGCCACATCAAACTCAGGACTCTCATTTTATAAATGTTCAAAACTCAAGGCCAGAGAGGTTCAATGACTTGAGTTCACACAACTAAGTAAACTTAGTAGCACAGCTAATTTTGAAAACTAGTACTCTTAGTTTAGCTCCATCCTTCTCCCTTATTCCTCAAATACAGACACTCACTAAGTCCTCTCCATTTCCCTGTATCCTTGTTCCCTCCACCTATTCTTTTCTCTCCTTCGCTACTGTTCTTATCCAAGTCTAGGATGTCAAGATCTTTCATCTGAATCACTGCAGTAATGTCCTAACCTAGTGGGCCTTCAGGACTCTCTCTCTCCCCATCTGAAGTCACTTCTCACTCTGCCCTAACAGTGATTTTCTGCTCTACCAGGGTGGATTGCATCGTTTTGCTATTGCCCTTTTCCTTTTGCCAGCATGTCCCACATAGGGGCTCACCTTTAACTTCAGTCTTAGAATAAAGGAGAAGGGAACACAGCTAAAGCTGATCCACAGTGGACATGTAGTATGTGAGAAAAACAACCACTTGTTGTTATTGCCACTGAGATTCCAGGGTCATCTGTATATTCCACATACTTAAAACAGCGCCTTGCACAAAGAAGGCACTCAGATTTTTTTTAACTGAATGAATGGATCATCTTCTTTAAGCCTAACAGCAAACTGACTTTAGACACTATTTTCATCTCCTTTTTGCAGATGAGAAAACTAAGGTCTAAGGAGTTTAAATAGTAGGGCTAAGGTTATATAGCTAGTAGGTGGTAAAGCTGGAATTCAAACCCAGAACCTCTAACCCCAAAGCCAAAATTGTTTAACCAGTACATCACACTGATTCGGAAAACGCTTGAGTTTGATATACGTATTATATATAATTATGTATGATCTTATTATTGTCTGGTTATTTCACATATTATGATCTTGACTCTTCTACACCATTTCCCCATGTTTGTAAGCAACTTGAGGTCAAGGATTTCATCCTATCACAAGCCCAAGCACCTAGTCAAGGCTCAGTAAAGACTTATTTCCTGACCGACTGTAGCTGGCTCAGGGCAAGAGTTCACTCTTACTTCCAGTCCTCAAGGAGTCAGAACTCTGGAGTGAGCACTCTTCACCTTGACTCAGAGCTCCAGAGGCAAAGACTTAATTTTAAACAACTTTAAGTCTGACAGAGATATAACCTTTGAAGTAAAAGATCATTTCCTTCCTAGATGTGAGCCCTATCACTCAAAGACAGGAAGGAAAAGAAATGTCATCTAGAAAGATTGTTTTTAAAAAAGAAAGAGAAAATAGGCCTCAATTGGAAAAGCCAGGAGTCAGCACAAAAAGTCTGCTTATTTTGGGGAATGTCCCAGGACAATAAATTTGTATTCACACCCTGCTTTTCCAGAGAGCAGCCTGCACGGTCACTGGCTCAGACAGTCCACTGTTCTCCAGTCTCATCATGTACAAGGTACACGAGCCTGAAGCTGAAAGGACAGCCACTGCCCATGAAAGCACCCTCTTAGCCTGTCACCTCGCAAGGAAAGGGAAAAGGGCACTGCCCAAATCTCTCCAGGTGCTCTTCTGCCATTGTATGCCTGAGAATACAGTTTACTCCTTCCAAAGCTCTCCCTGCTGCATCCTTGCCTTTCTCAGAAGGCTCAGAGAGCAAACAGGGAAGGTAAGTCGCTTTAAACAAAAATAAATAACAGCCTTGAGAAGTTAGATTTAAAGCCATCTTTAAGAGTAGACATGCATAGGAGAAGTTTTATTCATTTCAGTGCAAGTCTACAATAGTGATTTGACTCTGCAGCCAGAAAGCTTTGGTTCAACTACTAGTCTACCATTTACTAGCTATGTGACCTTGGACAAATTATTTTATCTTTGAATGTTTAATTTTCCTCATTTGGAAAATGGGGATGATAATAGTATCTACTCTACCCCTATCAGGTTATTATAAGGATTAAATGGAATGATGACAGGTAACACTCTTTAACAGTGTCTGTCACATAGTAGGCCCTCAATCAGTATTAGCTATTATGGCTGTGATCATTATTATCTAAGGAATGGCCATGGGTTCATGAGTCCTAGTCAATCATTTTCCAATCATTTCCAAAGTATCGCAAAGTATATATGCCATTACATGGCAAAGTATTGCATATATATATAGAGAGAGCAGATAATACAACAGACCTGCTACAACAGACTTGTTACAGAGATAAAGAAAATTTGGGTACAGACACTGCCATTCGGGAGCTCGAAGGCTGATGGTATAACACAGCAGACAGATAATTATAAAACAGAGAAGAAAGTGGTAAGTCCAAAGATAAATTATACTCACAATAGCCAAGATGTGGAATCAAGAAACCATCAATGGATGAATGAATAAATAAAATGTAGTACATATACACAATGAAATACCAGTTGGCCATCAAAAAAAGAGAAGTCCTGTCATTTGCAACAACATGGATGAACCTGAAGGACATTATATTAAGTGAAATAAGCCGGGCATGGAAAGACAAATAGTGTACAACCTTACTAATATGTGGAATCTAAAATAGTTGATCTTACAGAAGTAGAGAGAAGAATGGTAGTTACCAGTGGCTAGGGCAGTTGAGGGAGGGGTTAGGGAGATGTTGGTCAAAGGATATAAAATTACAACGAGGTAGAAGGAGTAAGTTTAACAGATAGATTGCATGGTGACTACACCATGGTGACTATAGATAATGATAAAATACTGTATTTTTGAAAAATGCTAAGAATGGATATTAAGTGCTCTCACTATAAAAAATGATAATAATGTGAGATAATGCATGTTAATTAGCTATATTTAACCATTCAGCAATGTATATGTACTTCAAAACACCATGTTGTACTATATAAATACACAATTTTATCTGTCAATCTAAAAAAATAAATTGAAAAAACACAAAAATAAACTGTAAAGATTGAAGGATCAAAGACGGATTCATGGAAGAAGAGGCAACTAAATGGGACCTTGAAAGAAAGGTAGGAGGTGTACAGATAAAGAGGAGACAGGCAGTGAGTCTCCGTAACAGTCGGGCACTAGAGTGAGCAGCACGCAGCATGGACACTGGCTATCTGTTTTGTACTACATCCAGAATGTTCCCTGCATCCTGCAAGAAATTCGAGATGATTCCGTTTACTCACCTGAAAATTTTGCCAATAATTTCCCTTCAACTACAGTAATATTAGCATGCCTCTCTTTTATACAACCACTAAAAGATTAGTAAAGATTACTAAAGAAAGAAAGATTATCTCTAACACAAAGTCTCAAGGCCCATGGTAATACTCACATGTAAAATGCTTAGCACTTACTAGTCACTTAGTAAGTATTTAATAAATTTCTTTTTTTCTTTTCTTTTTAAATTTTGAGACAGTCTCGCTTGGTCACTCATGCTGGAGTACAGTGGTACAATCTCAGCTCACTGCAACCTTGGCCTCCTGGGTTCAAGGTCAGGAGTTCGAGACCAGCCTGAACAACATGGTGAAACCCTGTCTCTATTAAAAATACAAAAATTAGCCAGGCATGTTGGCACATGCCCGTAGTCCCAGTTACTTGGGAGGCTGAGGCAGGGGAATCGCTTGAGACCGGGAGGTGGAGGTTACAGTGAGCTGAGATCATGCCACTGTGCTGCAACCTGCTAAGTGATAGAGCAAGACTCCATCTCAAGAAAAAAAAAAAAAATCCAATTTGGCAACTACATTCTCATTCCAAACAGCATTAGGATAGATCTGGTTTCAGTAATAACAGTGTTACTCATTTACTTAAGCATAATCTGCATGTTCTGGAAACAAAATAAGATTAAAAAGAAGCAAGAGAATACTTGCCTTTCATTAAGGTAGTCCTGCCTAAGAGAACTGCCCCTAGATGGTTTAATATTGGTTCCCAGCAAAAATTATGATCCATAGGCATTATTTCCCATAGTCATTTGGAAACCATATGGCTTAGACAAGTTATTCTTTAGGCCAGGGTCTGAGAATGAATGAAGATCCTAGGCTTGGGATTCTAACATTGGCAGAGTAGAATCTCTGCCAAGCTGTAAGGGTACAGAGCTGCAGAGAAACACTGAAGAAATGGGTCTGTATAAATTCCCTACAAGCGCCGTCTTAGAGGGGGATTAGGCTCTGAGGCCCAAATACAGGCTTTCTCTTCCACGTCTACAACACCTTACAGTTTTCAAAAGACTCATATACATTTGCTAATTTAACTCCCCTGCCCCATCATATCACCTTATTATGCCCATTTTGTAAATAACAAAAGCAGACTCACAAATAACTGCCAAAGGTAAATGACCTGCACAAAGTGACAGACTGAGAATGTAATCCAGTGAATCTAAGGCTTTCCTATTCCAAACCAGGGTTTTCTTCACTTAGAAAACAGGGTTTGCAAAGCGATTTGTATATTCAAAAATAAATGCCTGTTATATTCTAGAGAATACAGTTGTGAAATGGACAAAATTTTTACCCTTATTACATTTATGTTCTAGCAGAAAAGAAAGAAAATAAGTTAAATATATAATACTTTCATGCAGTGGCAAGTGTATGCAGAAAACCAAAGCACAGTCAAGAATGTTATTCTAAAGAAGTAGTATTTCAGCAGACACCTGGATGAAGCCAGAGAGAGAGCCATGTGAAGCTCTTGGGACAAGCATTCCTGCAGAGGGGAACGTGAGCACAAAGGCCCTGCCGTAGGAAGGAACTTCACCTCTGAAGAAGAGGAAGAAAGCAATGTGGCTAAGGTGAGCAACGGGGCATGGGGATGGAGAGAGGTAGGTGGGAGCCTCATTTTGTGAGGCTTTATAGGCTTCCTTTCCCCCAGGTTATTCTGACACAAATTCCAGACACAATATAATTAATATTGCAATGTTCTGACTGGGAGAATTACATGATCTTCTTTGTATCCTAAAAGTTCATGCTAGCTTCTATGTGAAGAATGGAATGGCAGTGGGGGTTGTGGGGAGGTCTGGCAGGAGGAAGAATGAGTAAGAGTGGCCAAAAGGAAGAAGGCAGTAGGATTCTTAAAGGGAAGTATGTGGCATACACCAGGAAGGTGAGGTAGAGGTGGTGAGAAGTCTCTATATTTGATGTATACTTAGGATAAATCTGACAGGATTTGCTGATTAACTGGATGTGGAATGCAAAGAAAAAAGAAAGATATTGGGGATAATTCTTCGGCTACTGGCCTGAGACAGACTAATGCCATTTACTAAGAAGGCAAAGGGTAGGAGAATTTGGAGGACAGAGGAGAAAACGAGAGTTATGTTTTGAACACAAGTAGCTAGGAGAGCAAAGCCATGGGATGTAGGACAGGAAGGCCTTACTCTAACTCCTGCCACTTCTAGTTTTAGCTGGGCAAACTTGGACAAGTCACTTATACTCATTCAATATCCTCATCTATGTAATATGGAAATAGCAAAACCACCTCTCAGGATTGACAGAATATGGAAATGAGATGTCTGTGTACATCCTGTAAATTGTAAAGGTGCTGAATCAAGGTCAATTTTCTTGTTGCCTTTGTTATTTCCGGTAAATGTTTAAATGACTCATATTTAAGCCTCAGGTTGTGAATACAATTATGTCTTAATAGATACCATTATAAAAGACTTACCTTTATTTCACTCTTATTTCACTTGTTTAGCACTTTATGCTTTTAAAGGGTATAAGACACAATTTATACTTCTCATTTGTATTTCTTATATACTATCATTACTTGATTCTTAATACAGAGCAGGTACTACTGCTCCTATATGACTGATGAGAAAATTGAGACAGCGAGGTTCTAATGAAAGCCTGATATCCTGGTCTCACTGCCCTTTTCTCTTGGCCTTTAGTCAGAATACTGTGATCCTAGTTTATAATCCATTTGGCATCGCCTGGCCATATTAGAGAAATTTCCCACACATTGAAAGTTAAAGCAATTCCATCATCATTGGTGAAAAAAAATTACTATTCCTTAGATGGAGTACTTAAGGGTTTGCAAAATGTTTTATTGGTTCTTCCCAACATATGATAAACATGTATTAGCTTTTAGATGTAAGACGCACTATCAAGACATAAAAGGATTGGCCCACTTTATGCAATGAGTTAAAACCGGAAAAATGTAATTGTTCTGCATTGCTTTATACTTAGTAATGTTCCTTGTCACTGCCTGATTCATTTATTCATTTAACCAAGATTTGAGTGTCTACTCTGTGCTAGGCAATGTGCTGGATGCTTGTTTTACAGTGGTACCACTGCTTTGTTATTATTAAAAATTGGGAAAAAAAATCAATTAAGATGAAAAGAACACAAAACTTATTTATGGTGGCATTTTTTTATATGGAATTATGTACATCCAAGTTTTTTTTTGTTTTTTTTTTTTAATGGCAATTTTTAAAAAAATCTGAGCAGCCCTCTCTGGGCCTCCTTTTCCCAGGAATATGTATTACCTTCATTTTCTCTACCCCTGATAGCTACACTTTTAACTGCCGTACAAATAGATTACACGAATAATAGCAGAGAAATGTTCTAGAAGTCCCAAAGTCCCAAAGTACGGTGAAGAGATGATTTCAACAAAGGAAATGACTCTACATTTTTTTATACCCTCTTTCTGCATGTCAGTCATTAGCAACAAGTCCCAACACCTAGTGGAAAAAAAGCGGCATGCATCATAGTATATCTTGAGGAACACAGCTTCTAAAGAACATTTATGTGATAGGGGTTAAAAGAGTCTTACAGTCAATAAGTTTGGGAATGTCAGGTTAAACAAAGTAAACATATTTCATTATCACGAGGATGCTCAAAGTCTTTATCACATCATGATACTTGTGGAACTCCAAGAGGGTGGCCTTTGCCAAACTTATTGGACCATGGAACCCTAGTTTAGAAGAGTAAACTAACAACTAAAATAGTATTTAGTCTAATATATCTAGAAAGCCCTGCATTGGGAGATTTCCATTTACAGCTACAAGTGACATGTATGTTTTAGTAGGTTGCTGATCTTTTAATGTGAGTTGAGCAGACACAGAATAAATATATGCCCCTGAAATGTGGAGAGACCATTCACCATGTGGTAAGCGCCATGAAAACAAAGACTGCATTTGGTTTCGGTTTCTACTATAGCTCCAACATCTAGCACTACCTAGCACATAGTAGACACCTGATCAAATTTGTTTCATAAATGGATAAAGGAATGAATTGTATAGAAATGACAGAAGGCTCATGGAGATTTTGGAATGAGTGGTCACACTGTTTTTCTGTCTTCAATGATTTTAATTTCCGTATCTAGACTTTAAGACGGTACTTAATTTATTTTCTTTGAGAACAAAGGAGTGAGAATTATTCCAACAGCCTTTTGCATCACGACCCTGCATTAATCTAATAAAAGAAAGGTTACACTGCTTTTTGTTGATGAACAGCACATTAATGAGATCTTCTTGAAATAATCCCATCTCTATTATGGAGGCAAAATTACATTTTCCAGCATAATTACTGTGTCAGTTGAGCTCCCAAATTTTGATATTAATTTTTTTCCCTTGCAAAGGCAATATTAACTTAGTTTGTCAAACCTCTGGAAAATCAAGAGTAAGCTCACAGTTTTAAATAGTGATTATCAACCTCTACTGCTCTGTTTGTTTGTTTTGAGACAGAGTTTTGCTTCCTTGCCCAGGCTGGAGTGCACTGGCACGATCTCGGCTCACTGCAACCTTCACCTCCCGGTTCAAGTAATTATGGTGCCTCAGCCTCCTTAGTAGCTGGGATTATAGGTGTGTACAACCATGCCTGGCTAATTTTTGTATTTTTAGTAGAGACGGAGTTTTGCCATGTTGGTCAGGCTGGTCTGGAATTCCTGGCCTCAAGCAATTCACCCGCCTAGGCCTCTCAAAGTGCTGGGATTACAGGAGTGAGCTGTAGCACCCAGCCTCTACTGCTCTGTTATTCTTATTCTATCTTTTGTGTACCTTCCTACCAGCCAGAAAGACTGAGTAAGTTTTATTTTCTTTAATAGATTTTGAAAGGATTAATGAGTCCTTAAAAATGTGTCTTTAAATTACACATCACTTACCTTCCTTTACCTTTTCTTAAGATTCTATAGCATAAGTTCTTTGAAGGCTGGGACTCTGAATGTTTTCTCTACAGTTATATCCCTAGCACGAAAGACAACGCTAGAATGAAGCAGGTGCTCTAAACTCTGCTGAATGAATGCCATGTTTCTCCTCCAACTGAGACTCACTGTTTCAAAGTAAAATATCTGTTTTTGTCTCTCTCTTTCTCTCTCTCTCTCTCTAACATACGCATACACACACCAAGGAATACACAGAAGTCTTGCTGTACATTATGGTATTTTTCCCATGAAAAATACATACATCATGGAAGTTTGGTTCTAACAGATCATTTAGATGAGCTTTGGACAGTCTCTGCATTGTTTAATGTCAACAAGTCTCCTCTTCTTCTGAGCTTTAACCCAGCTGAGCCACAGAACCAAGTTAGGAAAAAATCATGACTCGCATTATTCACCTGATCAGGGCTTGGGACATAGGGCTAATCTTGAGCTATGAGCCTGATAGATCTCAAAAGAAAAGGATATTCTCCAATATTGCTCATTCAGGATATTTTATTTTGCAGTTAACCTTATTTTGCTAGAAAAAATATTTTCCTTTTTATTATAAATTTTTTATATATGCTGAAGTCTGATTTTGTAGACTGGGACCATGATTTCTCTATAGAAAAGTATAGGTTCTATTTTTAAAATACAACCCAATAGGATAAGATTCAGTACATCAACTTACTAGCTCTATGACCTTGGTCAAGGTACTGAACATCTCTGAGTCTGTTATGAGAATATTAATAGCATCTTCTTCCTAAATTGTTTTGAGGATTAAATGAGATAGATAATCATTCATGTGAGTGCTGGCTACTTTCATTAACACAGTCTCTGAAGGGCTGATGGACTAATAGCCATGATGATTAAGTACCTAAACAAATTCATCACTTCCTTGAGTCCTCCTTTTATTTTCTAATAAGCCAGTTTCCCCTATTCAACCCAAAGAAGTAGACACCCACAAGTATGCTTTATGGGTCCTATTTTATCACCAAGTATGAATCCTTCCTGCAGAGTTTAGATAGCATTTCTGGGTTGTTTCTGGGTGAGTGGTATAATTTCGGGTAGTCATTCATCTGGCCCCCTGTATTTCTTTTCACAGCCTACGTGACAATCTTCTTTCCTCAGGTGATTCCTTAAAAAGACTTGGTTGGCTAGGGATTCAACCCTTCACTTTAGTGTATCAAAAATTCCTAACCTGAGGGAATGAGTGCTGAAAGCTAGGAGCATGCTGGGCTGGAGCATCTGTGCCTGGCCTTTTCATTTATGCAACTTGCTGGTAATTGCTAAGTTTTCCCTTCTGCAGCAATTATCCCCCCATTTTTCTCCCCACCCCACACCATACCCCCCAGTTAATTATCAGTTCTGGAATTAAACTGCTTGCCTCTCCTGCTGTTGCCATGGTAACAGTTGGCCTGCACCTGCCACTTGGTGAACAGTGGCTCTTTCAGAAGAGGCAATGGCAGTTGCTGGCTTCACAAAAGCCAGTGAGTAAACTAGTGTTTACCTGTCTGGGGAGAGAAGTTTCTGTTCATTCCACCTTAGGCACTTTCCTGGCAAGCCCCACCTCAACTTTCTTCTCAGACAAACTGCTTGTTGACATTCAAAAAGAAAATGAAAAAATGTTCTCATAAAACTACCAAATCCCTGTAGGCAAATAATTCCATCCATCAGCTTTACTTTTTCCTGACCATGAGGTTGGAAGATCTCAATCTTCCATCTTCTGACAAAGGCAGTACAGTATAATAGTTAGAAGCACAGAATTTTAATCCTGATAGATCTGGGTTCTAATCCTGGTTGAGTCACTTTCTAACTGTGTGATCACGGCTTAGTCACTTAACTTCTTATAACATCAATGTCTTCACATACACAAACAAAAATGGGATTAGAATACCTGTCCTCATGGAGTTGTTTCAAAACTTTGAAATTATATATGTAGATCTAGCTCCTACTTAATGTTCGATACATAGGCAGGTATTATTGCTGGATAACTATTAACCCTGGACAATCCTGAAAGTTAGGGAAAAGTTGGCAGCTTAGTGAGTTTTAACTAGTCCTTGTATGAGAGACAATAATACCTGTACAGGTGGGAGAAAATGGCAGCTGTCCCAAAGTATCCAGACCAAGATGCATCTAGCAGCTAAGAAATGCCTCTTTCTCTGCTTTTGCTGCAACTCTGTCAGCTCCTCCCTCTTTGCACTGTTTTTCTCATGCTCAATTTCTAAATAGAAATGATGAAACCAGAGGGTAAGACATGTACTCACCAAGAAAACAAAATGCTTTTCCATTTTACAACCACATTGCAAACCTACAGGGAACAACTGGTAGTGGTGCTAAGAAGGAATGAGGCATTTTTATAAGAAAATGTTTTTCTTCGCGGAACCCCCTGCTTATAGACAAGAAAGTATGTATTTTATGAACCTGCAACCACTCATATTTAGGTCCTGGGTCCAAACAAGTACAGGCACATGAATTTGCCTCATGGTAAAACCTCACCATTTAGGGTACTCCAGTTTTAACTCAGCCTTTGGCTACCTTTCTTAAAGTTCTGAAGCCACCTCCCTGCAGTTCTAATTTTAAGAAAATCTGCACTCATCGACTCTGAACTTCACATCATCTTGGAAAGAAAATAAACAAACAAAAAACTCAACCAGCATGAGGTGCCAGCATGAGTTACAGACACCTGCTGTTTCAGCTTCTGGATAAAGAGGTGACTACAATTCGGTGACACAGAGCTCAAAAAAAAAAAAAAAAAAAAAAAAAAAAAAAAAAAAAGGAAGGACCCTTGGAAGCTGTTGGGAAAATGGAATCACTGACCTCTTGCCTGCCTCTCACTGGGAAAAAATGTGACAAGATACTCAAGACCAGCAGGTTTCTCCTAAAATGAAAAAGACACCACCAACAACAATTTTGCTGTGGCTGTCCACAGGTGAGGGAGGCATAACCAAGGACATCAAATTTAGTTATTCTTAAAACACAGACTGAAGTTGTGTGACTTCCTAAATTCCACTCTGCTTAGTGCTAGTCCAAAATAGCTATGAAGACAAATAAGGAAGAAGATAATTAGGCTGCAGCTAGATTCCTCAGCATTGGATCTAACTCAGGGACCAATGTGGCATTCCTTCACATCAACTTAATTGTTAGATTACCTTTTAAGGAAAACCTCTAAATCCTTAAATCTATTTGGAAGATGGTGCTTTAATACTGCTTTTCTCCATTAATTTAGAAGGAACTAAACTACAGCAGGTCCTTGAATAGAGTCATTTCATTCAATATTTTTTTAAATAATGTTCATGAGGGGAAAAAGGGAAGTGGGGAGGGGGGCAGATTCCCAGCCCGGGCCACTGTGTGTGGAGTTTGTACTTTCTCCCCATGTCTGCGTGGGTTTTCTCCAGGTACTCTGGTTTCCAATCACATCTCAAAGATGTACACCTTAGGTGAACAGGTGTGTCTAAATTGTCATAGTCTGAGTGAATGTGGGTGTGAGGGCACCCTGCAAGGAAATGGCATCCTGGCCAGGGCAGGTTTCCACCTTCTGCCCTGAGCTGCTCCAGCCACACATGACTCTGAACTGTAATAATGGGGTAAATAATTACCTTGCTTGTTTTATTAATCTTTCTTAAATCTTTATTAACTCTTATTTATATCAACTAGTCTATGGTAAAATTGGTTTTGTTATGCATCATTTCACTTAAAGCTGCTGTTTCCAAGCACCTATGAACGATGTTAAGTGAGGACTTGCTGTGCTTTCCAAACCTGACTTTAAATTAGAGGAAGATGGGAGGAAATTTTTCCAATCTATCCATCTGACAAAGGCCTAATATCTAGAGTCTACATGGAACTTAAACAAATTTACAAGAAAAAAAACAAACAACCCCATTCAAAAGTGGGCATGAATACGCACTTTTCCAAAGAAGACATACATGCAGCCAACAAACATAAAAAAGCTCAACACCACTGATCATTAAAGTAAAAGCAAATCAAAATTACAATGAGATACCATCTGACGCCAGCCAGAGTAACAGATTCTGGCAAGGTGTAGAAAACAACCTGTTGGTGGGAGTGTAAATTACTTCAACCACTGTGGATGACAGTGTGGTGATTCCTCAAAGACCTAGAACCAGAAATACCATTTGACCCAGCAATCCCATTATTGGGTATATACCCAAAGGAATATAAATCATTCTATTTTAAAGATACATGCATGCATATATTCATTGCAGCCATCTTCACTAATAGTAAAGACATGGAATCAACCCAAATGCCCATCAATGATAGACTGGATAAAGAAAATGTAGTACATATACACCATGGAATACTATGTAGCCACAGAAAGAAATGAGATCATGTCCTTTTCAGGGGCATGGAAGGAGTTGGAAGCTGTTATCCTCAGGAAACTAACATAGGAACAGAAAACCAAACACTGCACATTCTCACTTATAAGTGCTACCTGAATGATGAGAACACATGGACCCATGGGGGGAACACCACAAACTGGGGCCTGTCAGAGGGTTGGCGGTGGGAGGAAGAAGAGCATCAGGAAGAACAGCTAATGGATGCTGGGCTTAATATCTAAGTGATAGGACCATGTGTGCAGCAAACCGGCATGGCAAATGTTTACCTATGTAACAAACCTGCACATCCTGCACACGTACCCCTGAACTTAAACATTGAAGAAATAAATAAAAAAAAAATACAGGGTGCCCAGTTAAATTTAAATTTCAGATAACAGTGAATGTTTTTAAATATTTAATTTTTAATGTTACTGACAAATAATAATTGTATATATTTATAGGATATAATGTGATCTTTTGATATATGTAAATATTGTGGAACAATTACATTAGTTAAGCTAGTTAATACATCCATGACTTCACATACTTATTTTTTGTGTTAAGGACATTTAAGATAATGCTCTTTTAGCAATTCTGAAATATATAATGAATTTTTTTTAGCATGAGTGTCTTCCAAATATTGTGTAGCACATACTTATACTAATTTTTTTGTTGTTTATATAAATTCCAGTTAAAATGGGTGTTCTGTATTTTATCTGGCTATTCTAATTGGGAAATGAGCAGAAGGCCCTAAGAAGGCAAAACAGCTGTCACAAATCCCTGATATACAGGTACTCTGAGATAATCCATTGAACAAACAACTCCAATCTGTTTTGTCATCTGGTTTAGTGTCCACCAGGGCAAATAGGTACAGTTGTGCATAGGGTGCTTACAACGTAATTATTTATTGGGGACACCATTCATAATGTTGACATCAAGTTTTACTTATTTTTAACCATTATCTGGCATATGACAGTATTTTACTGTAACAAAGTCAGCACATTATGACAATTTTTTGGCAGATGGAATTAGACATCTTGAGGAAGGGGCACCTTCTTCTAGTTCACGCCAAGGTATCATGGACAGTGGTAACCCTGTATCCATGGCAGATTAGCATAAAATGTGCTCCAGTGTTTTTCAAACCATGGATTATAACCCACTGATGAGATGGGAAATCATTTTAGTGGGTCACGAACATTAGTGATGATGACAATGATGGAACAGAATGTCAGTCTTTTATGTAATAAACGTGGTGTTGTTGGAAAGAAAAGAAAAGAAAGAATAAATTAGAGGAAGGCAGAAGCTATCAAAACTGACACAAATCAAATAGACAATTCCCTTCTACAACTACTTTACCTCGGTTGCTTAGTTTTCCATCTAAAAGAACAAAGCCCAAAAGGGGAATACTTTAAATGCTTCTAAACATATTTGTCCTTTAAGTATAATAAGATGTGAGATTTTTATGGGGAAACAAAAATGTAAAGAAAGCAATTTACCCATAACAAATCATAAGATGTTACTAGAGGAAGAAACCCGCAAGATTCAGAAGTCTGTCCATTTCTTCTATAAGGGGGCAATGCTGTAATCAAGAGATAAAGTGTAACAGAAAACAGTAACAACTTTTGGTGCCTCAACATGGTACACCTCACCCTTTACAAGCTGGACTCAACCCACCTTCTAGTCTCGTCTCCTGCCCCGGGCCAGTCATGCAGTTATTCACCATTCCCCACACAGCACATGTGTTTTCACTCCTTGAGCCTTTATACTTACCTCTTTGCTTAGACTGCTTTCCTGTTTTTTCCATCTGAAGAAGCCTAGACCTATCCATTTGTCAAGGTCCAGAAGAAACACTATATTTTCTGATTCTTTATCCTGAGTTAGTTGGAACTTACTCTACAACCAGCATTTTTTTCAGAGAATCATTATACTGCAGTAGTTAAGAGCTTGCAGTCTGGAGTCAGACTACTTGAGTCTGAATGCTGGCTCTACCACTTTTTAGCTGTGTGACCTCATGAGTATATAACTTCTCTGTGACTCAGTTTTTTCATTCAAATGAGAAATAAAAATAATATATTAACCATTTATTAGGACTGTTGTGAGAAGTAGATAATATATGTAAATGTTTAAAATACTTCCTCACATATAGCTGGCACTCAATGCTTCTTTATAATTTATCATAATAATTATTATACTGCACTTAAATATAAAATTTAAATTGTTGGCTAGATGTGGTGGCTCATTCCTATATTCTCAGCACTTTGGGAGGCTGAAGCAGGAGGATCACTTGACCCTAGTAGTTCAAAACCAGCCTGGGGAACAAAGTGAGGCCTCATCTCTACAAAAAATAAAAAATTTAGCCAGGCATGGTGGCATGAACCTATTCTCCCAGCTACTCGCTGATGGGGGTGGGAGGCTGAGTTGGGAGGATCGCTTAAGCCAGGGAGGTTGAGGCTGCAGTGAGCTGTGATTGTACTATTACACTCTAGCCTAGGTGACAGAGCAAGTCCCTGTTTCAATAAATAAATAAATAAACAAATAAATAAAATTAAAATGGTTTATTTAGCTCTCTTTCAAACTAGATTTTGAGATCTTTAAATGCAGGAACAAAGTCAGTCATCTTCATATCCCTGAGGCCTAGCAGAGGTCCTGGCATTAGGCGCTCTAAGATGTCTGAAAGAAATAATTCCTCTGCAATCTTTCTTGTTTGAGAGGTTAGCGAATAGAGCTCCTAGTGGGAAATGTTATCCTGATTAAGTTCTGAGGCCAAATATATAAATAAGGTTAGCCTGCCAAGCATCATACCTACTGTACTGGATGGCAAACAAGTTGATTAGAGTTAAACAATAGCATGCAAAATGACATCAATGCCCCTTCCTCTTGGAACCTTTTTTCTTAGCATTATGAAGTAGGTAGATGTATGTTAAAAACATAGGCTGCTTCTAGTCAACATTTCCAGTTGGAGGCAGATGCAATAAGCTAGAAGCACTTCAGCTGAATCTTCCAGCTGTGAATGGAATCTCTGGTTAATATACTAACATGCACAAAATAAAGTTGTGACTCTTACAGGCAAATTTCTGAATCAATTATTTTAGCAAGGAGGTATGCTTTGGGTATAGACAGGCAGCACAATGCATAGTATGGCTTCAACTTTCACCTGACTTAAGTAAGGGATAAACAATCCTTATCAACACGGAAAAATAAGGTCAGCTCAGGTTCCGTAACAGGCAAATGTGACAATTAAGAGACTCTGTAAGCTGAAGGCCAGCTTAAAATATTGGCACCCCACTCTGCATAATAAGCAGCCCTGATAGTTCCATTCCATGTCACAAGTATCACAGCCATTTTCTTCAGCTTTCAGACAGACTTCCTGCAATGAAGACAATGCAACAACCAAACTACAAATTTGCAATCAGAAGACAAAAGAAACGTAAGCGTATCACTAACTTAGTCTTCTTTTATCTCTCCAACCTAAACAGAAAGAGAAATGCCATATCTAAGAACATATGGTTATTCATTTAGAGGGGCAAAAAGAGTACCTAGAATACAGACCCAAGATAATTTTTAAGAAACAAAATTGAGAAAAAAAAATCCACCAAATTATAGAATCTGTAAGCAGGTTGTTTCCACTCCATATTTGATAAAAGACTTGTATTCCTTCTCCCAAGGATGGCCCCAAAACTAGGTGGAGGAAGAGTGGAGAGGGGTGAGGATAGTATTTACAGAAAACTAAAAATAGAGTACAAGGAGGTTAAATGACTTGCCCAAGGTCACACAGTCACAGACAGAAACACAAATAGAAGCTAAGTCTGCTGACTCTCCTTCGGCTCCTACTCCTTCAGAATACGCTTCCTGTTTGATCACAGAATCAGTATGGGTCAGATTCACACTGATCTCAGCAGGAGCTTTTTGCCTGAATAACAGCCAGCTTTGAAGATGAAAAATTCTACAGAAGTTCCAAGTGTGGCTGTTACTATTAAAAAGCCATTTTCCTCTTAGGTTAAAAAAAAATTACAGAAAACCTCAATAGCAAATCAAAATCTAATCCTGATCTTCCTCCTTCTCCTCTAAGCACAAGAGTTTAAGGGTCTTTTCCCTCTCTGACTTCCTCCCACTACACAATAGCTTTTACGCCAACAGATCCCATTGCCACCCCCTCTCCTAGGATATATATTACTTCTCAGCAGGCTCCAGCAGGAGTAGAGAAGGAGTCAATCTGTGAGGGAGTGAACACAAAATCTCTCATAATAGCACAAAGACAGAAAATTGCTGCCAAAAGTGTAAATTGCTTTTCTGCTTAGGGCAAAAAAAAAAATCACTCTGGTCTTTAAAGGCACTCTTTTTTTTTTTTTTTTTTTCAGACGGAGTTTCGCTCTGTCGCCAGGCTGGATTGCAGTGGCACGATCTCGGCTCACTGCAACCTCTGACTCCCTGGCTCAAGTGAGTCTCCTGCCTCAGCCTCCCAAGTAGCTGGGATTACAGGCACACGCCACCACGCCCAGCTAATTTTTGTATTTTTCATAGAGACAGGGTTTTACCATGTTGGCCAGGATGGTCTCGATCTCCTGACCTCGTGATCCGCCCACTTCAGTCTCCCAAAGTCAAAGACACTCTTTTAAACGATGACTCCACAACAGTTAATACACATGTTCTATATATTAAGACTTTTGTTTCTCCATGTCCTCCAAGAATTCTTGACAGCTATATGACTGCGTATCATGGATCTGAGGAGTAACATACCAGTTTGAGAGGCAACAGGCAGCTATTCTGTGGAGTCAAAGGCAGGCTTAGTTCGCTGCTCCCCAGGGAGCACCCCTTTTTCTAACCCTCAGAGGATACTGTGTGAGAATGAGACAAAGACATTACCTTTATAATGACAGAGGCTGAGAAGGGGAAGCAACCTGCAGAAAACAGGGGCCACAGCAATTCAATGTCAAAGCAACAGAAGAACTCCCAGGTTAGAGGAACGAGACTAAAGTGATATTCTGAGGACTGTGTGTGAATCCTCTTGGCTTTTGTATAGGGTCACAGAGAGAAGCATGCTGCCATTTTGAAGACAGTCCAAATGGTGGCTGAGAGCACCTGGTGGTTAAGCTCTGAAGCCAGACTAGATTCAAGTCATAGTTCTGCCACTTACTAGCCATGTGATCTAAGGCAAATTAATCTCTCAAAGCATTAATTTCTTCATTTGACAAGTGGGCTAATAACTACATCATGAGGTTTGCATGCAGATTGAATTAGAATATATATAAAGCACTTTGGACATAATGAACTGTCAATAAATGTAGCTACGATTATGATTGTGGTAAATTAGCAGAATAACTGCACAATGAAATTCAGGGCAAGGAACAGACATGACTAAAAGCACAACATTTGGTCCCCTCATATCAAACAGCTTGGGAAATCAAAACAGAAAAAGGAAAAAAGGCAAGACACTCCAGCTAGTAGAAAGGGAGGAAGATCCATTATAGACAAATATGTTTCCATAGGACAGGAATTTCTTTTTTCCTTCCACCATGGAGACTAGTTAGAATCTAATTCTCTCTGGACTTCATGTAGACAGTGGAGAAGTGGCTGTGTGAAAAGAACACTAGCAAAGGAGACACAGGCATAATGATCCAAGCAGAACTGGAACTCAGTGTCTCCGGCTTCATTTCTCATCCATCCCTTGTGTAGGGACTCCCACACTTCCTTTCTGCCTTCCTTATACATCAAATTCTCATTTAGTACTGTCAGCAATATAGAAGGCTTTGGAACAAAACTATATTTGGCTTGTTGAAATGGTAAAGTATATATCATAAATGAGAAAAATTCAGATCAAAGGCAATTTGCCCTGAAGGGTTAATCAGAATAAATTGAGCCAAATGGTAGCTCAATACAAATAAAGTGAATTGCACCAACAAATAGGAATTTAAAGGTTAAAAAAGAAAATTTGACGACTCCTTCTTCTTTCTGACAAATCAGAACATGCACTTCAAGTACTTATTATACCAAAAAGTGTCTGTCAAGTCCTAGTCCAGTGAACTCCTTGCTGAGACCTCCATAGCAGCCTGGCTCGAAGGAGATGGCCTGACATCTTGGTTGCAAGTAAAGAAACTCTATGCCTTTCCATTATCTTGTCAAAATGATACAAAGGTATCCGCAATTAAACTCTAAAGCCAGAATCTCACACTGAACAGTATATTTAAAGGGAGTTAATATCTTCATACGGTCCCTGTATTCTTCTAATCAATGTGCCTCTGGCATGTGACTATAAAGATGAGTGTGTTCATCCTAATCCAGCTCTCCCAAGACACAAATGCCACTGCTATCCTGTGGAGCCTGCACATTACCTCTGCCAAGGTATTTTCTTTATCATGGTCTTGTTTGAACTCTTTTTCTGGGAAAGTAAGTCTAGGGCTCTGACTGGACTGGATTTTAAGGAGTTAGAGCTAATCTTGAGAGAAAAGGTGGAGGGCCAAGGAGATAGGTTAACGTGCATCTAAACCAAAGGTCTGTGCAAAATGATAAAAACCTAACCAATAACTAGAAGATATTGATTAGGCTCCCATCACTGATAACCTAGTCTAACTAGTCTCCCAGGCTCTTTTCTTATTTTTCAATTTTTTGGTTTTTTGAGTCTGGCTCTTGTTGCCCAGGCTGGAATGCAATGGCACGATCCTGGCTCACTGCAACCTCTGCCTCCCAGGTTCAGGCAATTCTCCTGCCTTAGCCTCCCGAGTAACTGGGATTACAGGTGTGCACCACCATGCCTGGCTAATTTTTGTATTTTTGGTAAAGATAGGGTTTCACCATGTTGGTCAGGCTGGTCTCAAATTCCTGACCTCAGGTGATCCACCTGTCACGCCTCCTAAAGTCCTGGGACTACAGGCATGAGCCACTGTGCCCGGCCTCAATTTTTAACATTTATTTTTTATTTACGTATTTTTAGAGACAGAGTCTCATAATATTGCCCAGGCTGCTCTTGAACTCTTGGGTTCAAGCAATCTTCCCACCTCAGCCTTCTGAGTAGCTGGAATTATAGATGTGCGTCACTGTGCCTGGAAGTCTCCCAGGATCTTGGTCCACCTCCAATTCATTTTCCATTCCGTAGGTAGGAGACACTTCTAAAATGCAAATCTGTTCATTAATTCCTGTTTAAAATTCTTTAACAGCTTCCCATTGCCTTCAGTATAGTGCTCAAATGCCTTAAGAAGGTCTACAAGGCCCTAAATGATCTGGGCTCTGTTGTCTTTCTTCCACTCCTCTCTTGTCTGGAACTGGCACACAATTTGTTTACCTAGAACAACCAACCCCTGCTCCAACCTTTCAGATCTCTGTTTATATAAACCCTTTTCTGGTAAGCCTCCCCTTATCCTCCAAGACTAACTTAGGAGCCCTTCCTAAAATAGCCTAAACTTATCAGAACACATTCCCTACGGTATAATTGCCCAGTTACATGTTCGCCTCTTCCACTACACTTAGGATCTACGAGAGTAGGAACTATGCCTGCTTTAGTCACCATGATATATTCAGGATGTAGCACAGTGCCAGACACACGGTAGGTCACGAATACACGTTAAATGAGCAAAAGGAAGGGAGTGAAGAGTGAGGAAGGAAGGAAAAGTACCACAACACAGAAGAGCCTGTTCCTGAGAATGGTTGAAAGATGGAGTCTGAAGTGGTTCCCTGAAACCCTGTAGGTTTAAAGCAAGGTGCCTATGTCTTTTAAAGTTGGGTGCCTGTGGCTTTAGCCATAGCAGACAAGGAGACAGACAAGATCTTGTTGTTCCAGAGCAGATGTTAAAAACTATAATTTCCAAGGGAAGAACACACCAAGAGATGCAGATGTGGGACAACATTTGGTGCTAAGAAAGAGGCTCAGGATATGGGGAGGGAAAACAAAAAAAGAGAGGAAACTGTTTTTGTTGGTTTGTAAAAAGCAAACACACAAACAAACAAAATAACAAAGAAGGGTCAAATCCTGATTCCAGTAAGGTAACCTTTGACAATTCATTTAGCTTCTTTTAATGAGGGACTTGATAGTGATTTTCAAACTGAGTTCTGAGGAACCCTAGGTCTCTGCAGAAGCTCCTCAGGGTATATTGTGATGAAGAGAGAAGGTTCAATGAATACTGCCCCAACTTTAACCAGAAAAAAATTGTTTTTCACACATTGAGGTTCTGCTTAAAGTCCACTTGAAAAAAGGGTGCTTCTGCTAAAAATACAGTTTGAATAGCAGTGGCCTGGATGACTATTCTGATACTTCCCAGCCTTAACAACCCTTGATTCTATGTGACAGATGGGACCCATGTGGACATTGCATTTTACTTTGTACAAATATGCCTCAAATGTGTTGATGACACAGTTGTAGCTTTTCCTGGAGTCTGTTTTCACTGCTTAAGGAGAATGACAGGAAGGGTAAGTAAACCACAGTCCAGGTTCACTGCAAGGCTGAGACAATAATAAAATGCACTGTATTCAACTGTGGCAATACAGAAGCACAAAGAACATTTTTTTCCTAAACAAAGTTTTGTATACCTGTACCCTAGGATTCATCATATAGGTGTCTTGGGTCAGACACAAAGATATTATAGGTCAGAAATAAAGAATACTAGATCTACAGGCCATTAAAAAAATCAATCCAATTCCAATCAAGAAAGAACACTACAAAAATTTATCTAGTCAGTCCACCTGATACCATTACCATTACCATAATGATACTACATTACCATTTAAATGTAGTGCCTATTCTTCTTAACAAGGTATTCTGAATGTACAAAAGAATACAGCAAAGTTACTGTCATTATATACCTTAAAGTCTACCTTTATCTGAAAGTTACAGGCAGGAAATGACACAGATGAGAGGAAGATGGGAGTCTTACAAAACAAGATCTTCAAATCCTAGGCTTAAGATAGAGATCCCTTCTCTGTGCTATTCCTTGGCTGTCCATATTTCATGGAGCACTAAAGGCCACAAATGTCACTCTATTTCAATTATGAGAAAAGACAAGCAACAATAATGTGATCTTACCTGGGTCCTTCCTCATCGCCCTGAAAGACAAACAGAAAGAAACAGTATTAGAAATCACTGTTGTTACAGAGAGAGTCAGATTTCCTTCTTTTCCCTCCCCTCTCCCAACCTGAATGCATGTACTATACATTTATTGTAACAGAGACAAACCAACAGACATCTAAAGTATAAGACAAGAGCTAATATAATCCTATGTTCAAACTGCCCAGTGGAGATGAACTGATAATTTGCCCTGACAAGCAGAGCAGAGAAATGAATGCACAGACCTAGGAGGCCTAAATAATAGCCTTGCCTTTTTATTTGTATGGCTGGCAGTATTTAGTTCTTAGCAAAGTGAGAAACCCAAAATAGAGGCAGGTCTTAGGCAAAAGCTAGCCAGTTCCAAAAGCATCAAGCTGTTTCCTTCAAAGACTCATTTCTGCCTTGTTCTAGCATTTTTCATCAAACATGAACACTGCAATTCTAATGTAAAGAACACTGTGGTATAAAGGGCATTGAACTGGGACTCAGGAAATTGGGATTCTAGTCCAAGCTCTGTTACTTATTAGTTATGTGTCCTTGGGCAAACATTAATTAATCTGGACTTTGGTCTTCTCCTCTGTAAGTGGTTAGTTCTGGCATTTGATGATCCGTATCATTCTTCCACCAAACAATGGCTCTTCTCTTTTTCTTGTCCACTTCTCAAAAACAATGTGTGAACATTATTTTTCCAGGTATGGCATTCTCTCAACCTAACTTTATCAGAAGTGATCACAGCAGATTCCTTTGAGCTTCCTTCTGTGATCAAATGAGATTTTTCAAATAACTCTCAAGCCTTTCCCAAGGGACCTCACTCATCCTTTTAGTGTCAGCATATCTTTTATATCCTTCTTTTTAGCCATTCAGGGGTAGTCTTAATAGAGAATGTACATTCTGGTTGTACTCCTTGGAGAACGAATGAATGAATGAATAAATGGTTCCTACTGGTATAAGGCAGAATGAGCTCTCAAGTCAGATGTTCTGGGTTCAAGTCTTAACCCTGTCACTTTACTGCTGTATTAGCCTACTCTTGTTATTTTGCCTTTCTTAACTTCAATTTCCTAATTTGTAAAATGAGGTAATAACTGTCTCTGTATCATAAGTATGAGGATTAAATGCAATAATGCTTATAATCATCAAACACAGTGTCTGTGACACAGGATGTATTTAATAAAGGCTATTTATCAGTATCAGTAACAACTCAGTAAGATTCATTAAGAAGCTACTATGTATATGCTAACTAAGGAAAAACAATCACCCATAATGCTCTAACCTTCTAGGATTTTCGAATCAGGAGTACGAGAAACAGGCAGAAAGAAAATGAACTATTAGTAAATGTGTTATGAACAATACCAAAGACATAAACAGAATAATATGAGAATCAACAGGGAAGTTATGAACACTGCCTCTGCTGGAGAAGGTGGGAAAAGCTTCACATGCAGAAGGTAACATTGATATTGCCACTTTGAGGGATAAATAGTATTTTCCCAGGATGACAACAGAGAAAAGTGGGAAGGACACTGAACTAGCAAGAGCAAAGGCAAGTTTCTAAAAATGTCTTGTTCAAGGAACCTTGAGTTCTGTGAAACTGGAGAATGGGGATGTGCACGTGTGTGTTTTGGGCAGGGTGCTGGGAGTGGTATAAGGTTGGAACTGAGGGCAATGTGGGGTTGAGCGTGACTGAGGTAAAGGGAGACTGCCAGGGTGAAAGCCTGTAAAGCACAGCTGCAGCCAGAAAGGTGATTTAAATCAGACTAGCCATTTGAGGTTGAATAAGAAGGGCATTTTTGGCAGACTGTTAAGCATCTGCAATAGTGGGAAGGGCGTTAATCATCCACACTCCAACTAGAGGGAAGTAGGGCGAGTGGGTAGAGGGAGGGTATAGGGATAGTAGATAATTTCTTCGCATTTTTATCATCTGGTATGTCTCATGGGAACTATAATATATCCATTAAAAAGTTATATAATTTAAATTTAATATTAGTTACATAACTATGAATGACACAATTAAATCCCAACACAAATTTTTCCATGATTTTTGGATGTTTAACCCTAATTGTCTAAGAGAACTTTATGGAAAAAATATCTAAACTTTCTCCCACAATTTAGAGCAAGTCCTCCTCACGATCACATACTTTGGTGTAATGATTAAGAGACAGGGTTTCCCAGTTATAATATAAAAACATGGTCTCAAATTCTGGTTCATGAATCCCAACAGTGCAGCTTTTGGCAATTTACTTCTCCAAGGTTCAGTTTCTCCATCTGCACATAAAGATCCTAGTTCTTACCTCAAAGGGTCACCATATGGATTAAAATAAATGAGAAAATCTGTATAAAAACTAAGCAAGTGTCTAGTACCTTGTAATCATTCAAC
The DNA here is from genome assembly GCF_037993035.2 of Macaca fascicularis. NCBI lineage: Eukaryota > Metazoa > Chordata > Mammalia > Primates > Cercopithecidae > Macaca > Macaca fascicularis. Next base: position 29,849,472 of record NC_088388.1, read on the forward strand.
AAATGGCAGCCATTATTTTTACTTTCCCTGAATTGTTAATTAATAACATTTCTAGGGGAGAGTAGGGAAGGACAGAAAAGATGGGACACAAAGTTTTGCTATATGTTCATCCAATTCTACTGCTTATAGATGTATGCTTCTTTTCAGAAACAATGGTCACTGTTACAAAGCAAGAATATACACACACATATGAATTATAAGGCCGTTTTGAATAGGCTGGCACAGAGAGAATTGCTAATCTTGCTAGTAAAAGATGTGCATGTGATGTTCCTGCTACCTGAAATGTACATCCCTATTCTAAAAACCTAGCTAATTCCTATCTATCCTTTAAGATCAAGCCTTACTCAGACACTTCTTCACTAACATCTTGAATAAGTTAATCCTCCTTTCCCCCACATCTGTAGGGTTTGCCACTCTACACTAGTACTTAGAGAAGAAAACTGACAATGACAACATCAAACAGTGCCTCCCTCTTTGGATTTCAACTCCTTGAGAATAGAAGCTTGTATTTTGCTCATTTCTGTATTCACTGCACCGAACACAGCACAAGGCTCATAGTAAATAATTACTCAAGATATGGGTAAGGTTTAAGATTAATTTCTTCTCCTATTATGAGCAAATTCTGGTTTCAGAGAATATCAGAAGTGACAGTCTATTAAATACCAACTTCCATTTAAATGACTTGTTAGATTAAGCACTGCTCTCAAATCCCTAATTAAGATATCACAAATGCTCTTGATTGGGCAGACTGCACTCTTGTGCAACCTCCCATTTCTACCTCTACCAATGGAAATGTTGTTCACCAAGAATCAAACAAGGCTGTTTATATGAACTTGTAATGATGTCACATTTAATTAAATAACAAAAAGTGAATGCAAGAGAGATAACTTGCTCACATAAAAACTAAGTTGAATGCATCCACAGTACTGATAAAGATGAATTACTTAAAAATTGTTGTCAATTTTGGTGTAGGTGAAACACAAGCAAAATACTAGAAACAATAAGTTACAAGAACTAAGATTCTGCATTCAGCTTGCTTTGAATGGTATCACCCTCACTACAGAGTCTGAAATTGGACCTTATAAATGGTGCAAAATGGGTGTGGTTTAAGCCAGAAACATGACATTTAACTCTAATTAGCAAACCCATATTTTCAAAGGCCTTGCCTTGGAATTAAAAAAAGTACGAATATATGTTTCAAGTTTAAAATAAATAGTTATCATATGCATGTATCATTTTTAATGGTTTATCCATCTGAACATACTTTTCCCAATATTAGCTTATTGCAACTCACTACTCTCCTTACCAAACTGGACAAAAGATAAAAATGCTCACATGACATATAAATAAAGACACACCATTTTTTAATACTTAGCTTTAGTGAAGAGTTTTATAAAATGATGTAAGTAAATTCCACAAAGAGTGAGAAAAAAAATAAAGGAGAAGAGACTACTTCTCAGTTTGTTTTATGAGGCCAACATAACCCTAATACCCAAACCTGACAATGGCATTATAAAAATATACAGACCAATATCCCTTATGAACAAAGACACAAAACTCCTGAACAAAATATAAGAAAACTGAATCCAGATTATACATCATGGCCAAATGGGAGTTTATCTCAGAAATGCAAGGTTGGTTAATATTGTAAAATTAACCAACATGATTAACCATTACAATAGAATAGTGAAAAAAAATGCATATGATCATTTCAAGAGATACAGAAGACGTATCTCACAAAAGTCAACATCAGTTTGTATAAAAGCCCTCAGCACATTATAGAAAGGCACTTCCTCAATCTGATAAAAGGCATCTACAAAAAACATCATACTTAATAGTAACATACTGAATCCCTTCCTTCTAAGGTTACGAACAAGGCAAGGATGTCCACTTTTACCAATTATGTTAGACATTGCACTGGAGGTTGTAGCCATGGCAATAAGACAAGACGAAGAAATAAAAAGCATAAAGATTAGAAACAAAGAAGTAAAACTGTCTCTATTTGTAGATGACATAATTGCTGATACAGAAAATCCTAAAGAATCTATAAAGCCACTATTATAACTAATAGGTGAATCTGACAAGGTTACAAGATATAAGGTTAATATATAAAAAACAATTTTTTATATACTAACATAAGCTGAAAAATAAAATTTAAAAACAATTCTATTTTCAATAGTATTGAAAATATTAAATAACTAGGAATAAATTTAATAAAAGCCATTAATACTTTTAAATAAAAACCATGAACCATTTCTGAGAGCATGTAAAAACTGACTTATAAATGGAGACATATGTTCATTCATACTGCTGTTCTGCAGAGCTAATGTGTCATTTCTCTTTAGCTACTCTGCTTTCAAGATTTTTTTTCTTTGCCGTTAGTTTTCAGAAGTTTGACTCTGATGTGTCTGGGTATGAATTTCTTAGTTTATCTTGCTTTGGTTCACTCTGCTTCTTAAATCTGTAGGCTTATGTCTTTCAGCCAAATTTTAGACATTTTAAGATACTATTACTTCAAACTATTTTTTCAGCTCCACATTCCTTTTTCCCCCCTTGACACTGGTGTCATGTATCTTTCATTATTGTCCTATAAGTCCCTGAAGCTCAGTTCGATTATTTTTCCATGTTTGTTGTTGTTGTTTAGATTTGATCAGTATCAATCTATCTTCAAATTCACCAGATCTTTCCTTCAATTTGCCATTGAGCCCATCCAGTGAATTTTTGGTGTCAGTTACTATATTTTTCAGTTCCAAAATTTTAATTTGGTACTTTTTAATATTTTTATTTCTTTATTGAGGTTTTCATTTATTTCCAGAGTGCTTGTAATTGCTCACTGAAACATTCTTACAATAGCAGGTTTAAAATCTTTGTCTGATAATTCCAACATCTATGCCATCTTAGAGTTGGCATACATCAATTCTGTTTTCTCCTTAGAATTGGGATTTTCATTTTATTTTATTTTTTAAGACAGGATCTTGCACTGTCACCCATACTGGAGTACAGTGGTGTAAACACAGATGGCTGCAGCCTCGACCTCCTGGGTTCAAACGATCCTCTTGCCTCGGCCTTACAGAATTGAGATTTTTATTGGTTCTTTGGTCTGTATCCTGGACACGATGAGTTGTATTATAAAAATCTAGTTCCTATTTAAATCTTCTATTTTAGCAGTCAACCTGTTTAGATTCAGAATGCATGTCCTGGATCCTTTCTGTGAACTATGGTTCACATGTCACCTTAAGTTTATAAAGCCTCTACAGTGCTATTCTTGTCTGTCCCACTCAGATGATAGGACTCCATTCTACATTCTTCGCAGAGCTAGTTGGGGAGGAGGAGGGAAACCAAATCATTACTACAAGGCAGGAGTGAAAGATAAAATTCCAATAACTGATTCAGCTGGGGAAGTGCATAGCCTAGTTAATGCAGGGGTGAGAGGGAGGACTTAGAGCTCTATCTACAGTCTCCAAAACAAAGAGGTACTACTTCCTCTGTACCATTACTGCAGGGTAGGTTGGAAGTCAGAGTTCTACCCACAGATGCATGGGAGATGGGTACCACTGATTACTGAGAGGAGCAGGGCCAAAGGTAGAAGCAAAAGTTTCACCCACAGGTTCCATAGAGAAAGATACCTCATTAACATAGGGCATATATAAAATGAGTTAGTTTCACTCACTGGCTCCACTGCTGCAGTGCCAATTGGGGTTGAGGAGCAGTGCCACTTTTTTCATGATGTTTGCCTCCCGAAGCAAGCCTTTCTTGGTTTTTTTCTTTCTTTTCCTTTTTTTTTTTTTGGTCTGTGTGTATTAGTGTTTCCAGTTTGTAGGATACCTGGCTAGGATATACAGGAAGTAAAGAAAACCCCAGAGAATTCACTGCCTTGTATTCCCTCAAATCCCAAGGTCCCTGATCAGTATGCCATCTTTTCTCCACCTGCAAGAGTCTTTTGGTGATGATTTCAGTATTTTTGCCCAGAGATTTCTACTGTAATAAATGAAAGGAGTAAAACAGAATATGTTTACTCCATCATGCTCAGAAGCAGAAGGTACAATTTGCTTTAAATATGCCAAAAATAAAATAGATTGGTGAGTGGAAGGTTGAAAAGATGACTAAATATGTAATGAAGCAAGTATGGCAAAATGTTAATAGGAGAATCTAGGTGGTAGGTACATAGGCATAATCTGTAAAATCCTTTCAACTGTGCTGTATGTTTAAAAATTTTTATAATAAAATATTGGGGGGGTCTTTTGGCTGAATTCAAAATGCAGGTGATTTTTGATAAATTCTACACCATAAAAATAACATAATTCCTCTGATGAGTGAAAGACAGGTACTGGATATTTGCTCTCACCAATAACTTACCAGATTAACTGGAACAAGAGGCTATTAAATAATAACAGCTCTTTGTAAACACTCTACTCTAGTGGCTGAACGCTATCTCTATTTTTAATAGCTCATTTTGTCTGTAACCTGGTCCTTAAGCCTTGTCAGCTCTTGCATCCCTTTAAGAGTAATTTCATCAGAGTTAACAAGCATAGTACCGTTGAGGTGCTTAAAGGACAGCGAAGGTCAGAGAAGGACTAAATTCATAGATTAAAATGAAAATAAAAGAGAAGAATAAACCTCAAAATTAAACTTTTTTTTGTTTGTTTTTGAGATGTAGTGTCGCTCTGTCTCCCAGGCTGGGCTGCAGTGGCCACAGTCTAGGCTCACTACAACCTCTGCCTCCTGGGTTCAAGTGATTCTTCGGCCTCAGCCTCCCAAGTAGCTGGGACTACAAGGGCTCGCCACCACACCCAGCTAATTTTTGCAGTTTTAGTACAGACAGGGTTTCACCATGTTGGCCAGGGCAGGCTTAAACTCCTGACCTCAGGTGATCCACCCACCTCGGCCTCCCAAAGTGCTGGGATTACAGGCATGAGCCACCATGCCCAGCCAAAATTAAACTTTTGTTTTCAAATAACAACCTAATCAACAAACAGAATAAATGAAGGGGTCGAACTTGATGGGAATTGTGGACAGAGTTATGCTGTTGATCCCTTGAATTAACTCTAGTTGAATCTTTTGTTTATTAAGACACAAACTGACCATCTGGACATTGTAAAGGTATGCAAAGCTGTCCAGAACATGGATTCTTCTCATTTTTCCCACAGATACAGATGGGATGCTTAGCATATGTCATATAGTAGGGGGAAAGCACAGGCACTGAAATAGGACAGACTTAAATCTAAACTGTGGCTCTATTTTCTACTGACTAAATGACATTGGGTTAGTATCCCTGCAGTTCTCTGCATCTCAAATATCCCATTTGTAAAATGAAGTTAATGAATGCTGACATAAGGATTAAATGAAATGATGAATATAAAGTGCTCTCTTGCCAATCTAGAAACTTATTTAGGCACATAATTTCTCAATTATGGGGAGAATAAAATGAAAAGAGGAAGAGTTATTCTTTTCACACATTGATGAAAATTAATCAAAAGCCTTGGATAGGTATAGCAGACACCTTTTAATGGTTTCTTACATTTTCTGTCAGGATAGCTTGGAAATACCTGCCTCCTGGTTTACTTTGGCTCTTCTACTGGCCAGTTTATTCTGTGGCCAGGCTCTCTCGAGCCAAGGCAAGACTTCCAGTTAAGGCTGGGCTTGCTGAGTAATCAACAGTCCTAGAAAGTCCACAGGATGCTCCTAGGTTTTCTTCTAGAAGGACCTACCCTAAACCTATCTGGCATTATTTTCACTAGAATTGTCAACATAATGCTGTGAAATCTGATTAATAGTAGCCTCTCTCTAGTGGTTGAAACATAATTTTTTTTTTTTGAGACAGGATCTTACTCCATCTCACAGGGTGGAGTGGAATGGCACAATCACAACTCACTGCAGCCTCAACCTCTGGGGCTCAAGTAATCTTCCTACCTCAGCCTCCTGAGTAGCTGGGACTACAGGCAGGTGACACCACGTCTGCTAATTCTTATTTTGTAGACACAGGGTCTCACTATGTTGCCCAGGCTGGTCTCAAACTCCTGGACTCAAGCAATCCTTCCATCCCAGCCTCCCAAAGTGTTGGGATTAAAGTGTGAGCCACTGAGCCCAGCATTTTTTTTTTTTTAATGGCTACCTTAAATAATTTTTTTCAAAGTAGATTCAAAATGCCTAAATATGTTGTTTGGCAAAATGCTGAAGACCCTTTTATTCCTGTTATAAAACAATGAATATGACAACTAACATTTGTATAGTGATTCAACATTTACCTCATGTCTTTCATTCGTAGTATTTTTTTTTTAAATCTTACAATGACCTAGTGCACATGCCATTCTTAATCCAGTAGTTATGCCTCCAATTTATGAAGCTGACTCCATATAACAGCCAGCTTGAGATACCTTTTCACTATGTATAAAGTAAGTCTAAAATCTTTCATTCTGGCCTGCTTTATGCTCTACTTCATGATTTGTTCTCATTCAGCTCAGGTCTATGATGACTTTAAAGGCTCATTTCACAACTTGGGGTCTGTTGCTTGCCCTCTTCTCTGGTTGTAATTTTTGGCTTCCTTCCTTAATTGTGATTAGTATCTGCCCCCACTGACTATACGCCTTAAAATAATGATGGATAAATAATTTGGTAGGCCCAGCCACTGGGTAAACTAGTGGCCAGTTCTTCCATACTGGTTTATACACCATGTGAAACACTTACACCCTACCTAGATTTCAATTCATTCATGTTCAGCGACCACATGGGGTCTAACAAATATGGCATCAGTTTCCTCCTATTTCTCTTGCTACTAAACATTATGGGCTTTTCCTTTACCTCTGCCTTTGGCTCAGCTGATTCATTAGAGGTATCAAGTTGTTCCTTGGCTTGGGCCATCTGGGTCATCAACCTATCCATGTGGGATTGGATGTCTGCCAGTATCTCAGTCACATGAGCTGTGGCCATTGCCTCCTGGATGTCCACTAGATGAAGGGCCTTCTGCTCCTCATCGGCAATCACTTTCTGAACTTTCTTAAATTCCTGCTGTATAAACATCTTCATTTGGTCCCGAGTTACCTGTAGAACAGAGGCAAATAAGAAGAATAAGTTGAACACACAAAGAAACAAAAGGGCAGAGTTATTACTACACAGCCCTGGCTAAAATACATACCATGGATCCTATCTGATCCTGAAGTTTTGGGAATATTCTAAAAACAATGTTCCCCTAATATCTTTGATGAATTTCCTGCTAATCTTTTTGCCTTTTTCATTCTTCAGGGAGTAATTTCTTATCCTTTTTTCCTTTTTGTTTTGTTCATTTTCAGTAATATATATGATGAGCATATATAGTAAAAAATGAGGCCAGGCGCAGTGGCTCATGCATGTGATCCTAACACTTTGTGATCCTAACGCCAAGGTGGGTGGATCACCTGAGGTCAGGAGCTTGAAACCAGCCTGGCCAACATGATGAAACCTCGTCTCTACTAAAAATACAAAAAAAAAAAAAAAAAAAAAAAAAAAAAAATTCCTGGGCATGGTGGCGGGTGCCTGTAATCCCAGCTACTTGGGAGGCTGAGACAGGAGAATTGCTTGAACCTAGAAGGCAGAGGTTGCAGTGAGCCCAGATTGTGCCACTGCACTCCAACCTGGGTGACAGAGCAAGTCTCCATCTCAAAACAAAACAAAACATGAAATTCTTCCTCTCTGCCCCAATTACTGTTAACAGTTTGGTATGTATCCTCCCAGCCATTTTTCTATATAGTTATGTACATATATGTATATAGATAATTAAGTAGGTTTTATATAAATGAATCATAGTGAAAATATGGTTGTCTTTTCTACTTAAGATATATTTGTGCATACAGATCAACTTCGTTCTATTATTTTTACTATCTGTATGATATGGAGCTGGAGGGTTGTGTGTGTGTGTATTTCTCCTATTTAACCATTCCTCTCTTAATGGAAGTACAGGATATTTCCAAATTTTTGCTATTATAAACAACACAGCAATAAACATCCTTGGGTATATCTCTTAATATCTGCATATAAGTTTCTTTAAAGACGTTTAGAGCCACTTAGTAAATTGGCATATACTCTAAAAATATTGTTTCATACTGCCAAGGTGCCTTCTGAAAAAGATGTATTGATTACATTCCTACCACAACGTATAGCACTTCCGTACACCCTTACCAATACTGGATAATATCAAGCTTTTAAACTTTTACTATGATGGGTGCAAATATATTATTGTTTTATTTTATAATAACTGCAAACCAAAGAAAATACAACTGCTAGCTATATTTATGCTTAGGGCATAAGAAAGGCTAATGAAGTGAGAAATCATCAAAATGAGAACTTCTAAACTCCAAATTTTACCTGCATTTACTGATGTTTCCTCACAACCATGTTTAGTTTATGAGTATTTTAAAACAACTACGCATATTATGAGTGTAGCTGAGATAGGGAACAGGGAAGAAGTAAACTGTAGATGAAAGGAGAAAGGCAGAAGAAAAGTCAATAGAGGATTTTAGAACTAGAAGAGAAAATAGTTGTCATCTAAATGAACTCCTTCCTTTTTACAGATAAGGAAATGGACATAGTTGCAAACCCGCAGAAGAGGGAAAGACTCCAATCTTCTTGTTCTCAGTCTGGTGCTCTGTTCACTGTAAAAGCCTGTCAGCAGGGAAGTCAAACTGGGAAAACCTAAGAAAGGAGACTGAGAAAGAGAAAGCCTAAAGGAGAGGGTAGCAGAATAAGTCATTTTTAATTAGCCTCTTAGAAATTGAAAGAAGCTTGATACCTTACGCAGCTTTTGTAACACTGCTAAGGACATCAGTGCAAAATAAGGCCTGTATGACAATGTATCTGCTCACACATCAAGTGACTAAGTGTCATAAGCCCTCATACACTCTCTGCAGGTGCTCTCCCTGGTGCTGGAGAAAATGGGAAGGTGTATTAAATGTTCTTAATGTCCCCGCAAATTCTGTATCAGATTGAGAACTGTGATTTGGTGTTTATATAATTCCTTTTTATGTTTAGTATATGTATTTTAGGACTATTATGCTTTACAGTGATCACTGATCAACGGATCTCTACTCCTGAAATAAACTGAGTCTTAAATAACTAGGACCTTCTCTCAGAAACCAAACATTTCCACTAAGGGTTGGACTTTTCTGAATGCCTGAGAAACTCTCTTAATGGCTACAAGTAACTAACAACGGATATCTTAATAAAAACTGACTCACAACCTATTTTACTAGACCTTACATACACATGTGGTTCAGAGTTAGGAAGCTGACATCCCACTTAGTAAAGGTGTGGACCAGACTGCAGCAGGTAAATAAGTCATGGATTTTAAAATTCTCTATTTCCCATAGCTTTATTACATAGGGTTTTCAGCATGACACTGTATTTTATACAGATCAGGTCACAAATGAAAACTGAAGGAAAAATAATCCACTCTATAAAACCTTTATGCCTTTTCCCACTCTCATTCTCTAATTAACACATAAGCATTTTCCAGCCTAAGACATCAAAACCTTTAGCGCATTAGTTACAATCAAGCTGATATATCTTTGTTATAGTTGCATTAGGGTGAAGTGCAATATGATTAAACATAGCATTTTAATGAAATTATAACATAGCACTGCAATTTGAAAAATTTGACCACTGTATGGTCAGAACTACCTATTGAACATCTGAATTCAACCTTCTAATTTTATAGGTGAAGGGGGAAAAAAGCCACAGAGAAGTATGATAATAAAGTTAGGTTTAGAAACTTTCCTCTGGTCCAGTCTAATGTACTTTTACAACTCATCATTTCCAGTGAGTTATAAACAAGACCCTGTCGAAAGAAGAAAAAGAGAAGAAGGGAGATCGAGAAAGAGAGAGAAGGGACAGGGAGAGACAGTGAGAAGGGGGGGAGGGAGGGAGGGAGGGAGGTAAAGAGAAACAGAGGGAGGGACGGAGGTAGAGAGAGAAAGAGAGAGAGATTGAAAAAAAATTTGTTTCACAAAAGTATTGCTGAGATGAACTGAGAATAATGGTCAGGGTTAGGAGCAGGAAGCTACTCAAAAGAGAAGCATCCAAATCTACACTGAATATTTCAGAAACATTTGTTCTGTCACAGGCGTCTGAACCAAAGCTACTTCATTTTGAATAGGGGCTGGGTAAAATAAGACTGAGACCTACTAGGCTGCATTTCCAGAAGGTTAGGCATTCTAAGTCTTAGGATGAGATAAAAGGTCGGCACAAGATACAGGTCATAAAGACCTTGCTGATAAAGCAGATTGCAGTAAAGAAGCTGGCCAAATCCCACTAAAACCAGGATGGCGATGAGAGTAGCCTCTGGTGGTCCTCACCATTACAGTCCCACAGCACCATGACAATTTACAAAAACCATGGGAATGTCAGGAAGTTACCCTACATGGTCTAAAAAGGGGAGGCATGAATAATCCAACCCTTGCTTAGCATATGATTAAGAGATAACCATAAAAATAGGCAACCAGCAGCCCTTGGGGCTGCTCTGCCTATGGAGTAGCCATTTTTTCATTCCTTTGCTTTCTTAATAAACTTGCTTTCATTTCACTCTATGGACTTGCCCTGGATTCTTTTGTGAGCAAGATCCAGGAACCCTCTCTGGGGACTGGATCAGGACCCCTTTCTGGTAACAGTCCTACAAGCCAAATTTCCTGCAAGGTGTTAAGGAGACTACTCCAAAAATAACTTTAAAAATTGTAGACTGCATGAAATATAGTTTGAAGACTCTAAATATCTCCCCCAAAAATCCATTTTTCACTTCCCTCTTCCTCATTTGAAAGGCCATTATTCTAAAATAGAAAAACAAAAAAGCAGGAAATGGAACTTTTTCAGATGCTACAAGCTGTCCACACTCCCACAGCACAGTGTCCTCCCCACTTGCCAGTGTCTATGGAAACTTCAAGTTGGGAAGTTCAAAGTTAAGGAATCTGTTTAGCCTTCAGCATTTATTCCTACATTGTACTCCAAGAGAGCTCCTTCCAAACTTAGGCCAGACTCCAGTGAGGGCAGGCAAGGGAAATACTTCACCAATAAGGAGGTCATGGTTTTTTTCCATGGATGGGAAGATCTCCTATTTCTTGTGTCTTTTGTGTATCGGTGCAATAGCCACTATTTGTGAATAAAACAACTGCCCACCCACCAGGCTTAGAAAATTATTCGCAGCCTAGAAACACAGTAGACATAAACTCTGAACAGCATTCCACTACCAACATTCTCAGTGATGTCATCCTCAGCGACCTAATTAGATGCCTGATATGAGCAGGTTTTACAGTGGGGTGAGAATGAAAGGAAAAAAGTTGACTGAAGTGAACATTTAAACTCTTCATTAAGCTATCTTTCTCATCTTCTTCAGAAGCCTCCAGGCAAAAGCAGTCATTTGTATCTTCACTTCTGTCATCACCTCCACTTTGTTAACAGGGCACTATTAGATCTCTACCTCAGTTAACCACTTAGTTACTTCAGGGATCCACTCAATGAAATAATATAATGGTATTTACTATTGCTATTGTTACCGTTATTATTTTCATTATAAAAGACCAAAATAAATACCAACATGTTGGAGAGTGGTTATCTGTGAATGGTAGAATTACAAGTACTTTTCTCTTTTTTACTTCTCAGTTCAAATTTTCTGAAATAACATGTAACACTTTTTAAAAACGATTTTTTAGGCCGGGCGCGGTGGCTCAAACCTGTAATCCCAGCACTTTGGGAGGCCGAGACGGGTGGATCATGAGGTCAGGAGATCGAGACCATCCTGGCTAACACGGTGAAACCCCGTCTCTACTAAAAAATACAAAAAAGTAGCCGGGTGAGGTGGCGGGCGCCTGTAGTCCCAGCTACTCGGGAGGCTGAGGCAGGAGAATGGTGTGAACCCAGGAGGCGGAGCTTGCAGTGAGCTGAGATCCGGCCACTGCACTCCAGCCTGGGTGACAGAGCGAGACTCCATCTCAAAAAAAAAAAAAAAAAAAAAAAAAACGATTTTTTAAAAGAAATGTGGCTTAACGAAAAAAAAATTCTCAACAAAATACTAGCAAGTCAAATTAATCCATGTATAAAAAGAGTAACAGGCCAAGTGTGGTGGCTCATGCCTGTAATACCAGCACTTTGGGAGGCTGAGGTGGGTAGATCACCTGAGGTCAGGAGTTTGAGACCAGCCTGGCCAACATGGTAAAACCCCACCTCTACTAAAAATACAAAAATTAACTGGGTGTGTTGGTGCACACCCATAATCCCAGCTACTCAGGAGGCTGAGGCCCAAGAATTGCTTGAAACTGGGAGGTGGAGGATGCAGTGAGTGGAGATGGTGCCACTGCACTCCAGCCTGGGTGACAGCATGAGACTCTGTCTCAAAATAAAAAAAAAAAAGGAATTACATACCATGACATAAATGAGGGATATATACACCAAGTATGCAAGGCTGGTTCAATATTTGAAAAATCAGCTAATATAATTTATCCACATCAATAGGCTAACGAGGAAAAATCACAATAGATACACAAAACTCAATACTCATTTATTATAAAAACTCTCAGTACACTAGGAATGGGGTGGGGGGAGCTTCCTCAACTTAATAAAGAACATCTACAATTACCTACAGCCAACATCATACTTAATGGTCAGAAACTCAAGGCTTTCCTGCTAAGATGAGGAATAAGGCAAGGATGTCCCCTCTCAACCTTTTCTTTTCAACACTGTACTGAAAATCCTACTTTATGCAGTAAGTCAAGAAAAGGAAATAAAAGGTATACAGATTGGGAAAGAAGAAATAAAACTATCTTTGCAGATGATAAGATTGTCTATGTAGAAAATCTGAAAGAATTCACCAGAAAAAGGAAAAAAGAAAAGAAAAAACCTCCTGGAACCAACAGCAAGACTACAGGATAGAAGACCGATATACAGAAGTCAATCGCCTTCCTACAGACCAGCAGTGAACAAGCAGGATTTTAAGTTAAAAAGATAATGCCATTTACATTCGCACCTCCAAAAATGAAATACTTAAGTATAATTCTAACAAAATATGTACAAGATCTATATGAGGAAAATGGACTGTTATCTAAAATATACTAAGAACTATAAAAACTCAAAAATAAGAAAATGAACAACCTGATTAAAAAACAGACACCTGGCGCGCCCAAGATGGCCAAATAGGAAGAGCTCCAGCCTCCAGCTCCCGGTGTGAGCAACACAGAAGACAGGTGATTTCTGCATTTTCAACTGAGGTACCAGGTTCATCTCACTGGGGCGTGTCAGACAGTTGGTGCTGGTCCATGGGTACAGCCCGACCAGCGAGAGCTGAAGCAGGGCGAGGCATCACCTCACCTGGGAAGCGCAAGGGGGAAGGGAATTCCTTTTCCTAGCCAAAGGAAATTGAGACACACAACACCTGGAAAATCTGGTAACTCCCACCCTAACACTGCGCTTTACCAAGGGTCTTAGCAAACGGCACACCAGGAGATTCGATCCCACACCTGGCCCGGAGGGTCCCACGCCCATGGAGCCTCCCTCATTGCTAGCACAGCAGTCTGAGATCTAACTGCAAGGAGGCAGCGAGGCTGGGGGAGGGGCGCCCGCCATTGCTGAGGCTTAAGTAGGTAAACAAAGCCGCCAGGAAGCTTGAATTGGGTGGAGCCCACCACAGCTCAAGAAGGTCCTCCTGCCTCTGTAGACTCCTCCTCTGGGGACAGGGCAGAGCTAAACAAAAAGCAGCAGAAACCTCAGCAGAGGAAATGCCCCTGTCTGACAGCTTTGGAGAGAGCAGTGGATCTCCCAGCACGGAGGTTGAGATCTGAGAACGGACAGACTGCCTGTTCAAGTGGATCCCTGACCCCTGAGTAGCCTAACTGGGAGACATCCCCCACTAGGTGCAGACTGACACCTCACACGGCGGGGTACACCCCTGAGACAAAGCTTCCAGAGTGAGAATCAGACAGCAACTCTCACTGTTCAGCAATATTCTATCTTCTGCAGCCTCCGCTGCTGATACCCAGGCAAACAGGGTCTGGAGTGGACCTCAAGCAAACTCCAACAGACCTACAGCTGAGGGTCCTGACTGTTAGAAGGAAAGCTAACAAACAGAAAGGCCACCCACACCAAAACCCCATCAGTACGTCACCATCGTCAAAGACCAAAGGCAGATAAAACCACAAAGATGGGGAAAAAGCAGGGCAGAAAAGCTGGAAATCCAAAAAATCAGAGAGCATCTCCCCCTCCAAAGGAACGCAGCTCATCGCCAGCAATGGAACAAAGCTGGACGGAGAATGACTTTGACGAGTTGAGAGAAGGAGGCTTCAGTCGATCAAAATTCTCAGAACTAATGGAGGAACTACGTAACCAGCGCAAAGAAACTAAAAACCTTGAAGAAAGAATGGATGAATGGATAACTAGAATAATCAATGCAGAGACCTTAAAAGAACTGATAGAGATGAAAACCATAACACGAGAACTACGTGACAAATACACAAGCTTCAGTAACCGACTCGATCAACTGGAAGAAAGAGTATCAGAGATTGAAGATCAAATGAATGAAATGAAGCGAGAAGTGTAGAGAAGAAAGAATAAAAAGAAATGAACAAAGCCTCCAAGAAATATGCGATTATGTGAAAAGACCAAATCTACATTTGATTGGTGTGCTTGAAAGTGACAGGGAAAAGGGAACCAAGTTGGAAAACACTCTGCAGGATATCATCCAGGAGAATTTCCCCAACCTAGTAACGTAGGCCAACATTCAAATTCAGGAAATACAGAGAATGCCACAAAGATACTCCTTGAGAAGAGCAACTCTAAGATACATAATTGTCAGATTCACCAAAGTTCAAATGAAGGAAAAAATGTTAAGGGCAGCCAGAGAGAAAGGTCGGGTTACCCACAAAGGGAAGCCCATCAGACTAACAGCAGATCTCTTGGCAGAAACTCTACAAGTCAGAAGAGAGTGGGGGCCAATATTCAACATTCTTAAAGAAAAGAATTTTCAACCCAGAATTTCATATCCAGCCAAACTAAGTTTCACAAGTGAAGGAGAAATAAAATCCTTTACAGACAAGCAAATGCTTAGAGATTTTGTCACCACCAGGCCTGCCCTACAAGAGATCCTGAAGGAAGCATTAAACATGGAAAGGAACAACAGGTACCAGTCATTGCAAAAACATGTCAAAATGTAAAGTCCATCAATGCTAGGAAGAAACTGCATCAACTAGCGAGCAAAATAACCAGCTAATATCATAATGACAAGATCAAGTTCACACATAACAATATTAACCTTAAATGTAAATGGACTAAATGGTCCAATTAAAAGACACAGATTGGCAAATTGGATCAAGAGTCAAGACCTATCAGTTTGCTGTATTCAGGAGACCCATCTCACATGCAGAGACACACATAGGCTCAAAATAAAGGGATGGAGGAAGATCTACCAAACAAATGGAAAACAAAAAAAAAGCAGGGGTTGCAATCCTAGTCTCTGAAAAAACAGACTTTAAACCATCAAAGATCAAAAGAGACAAAGAAGGCCATTACATAATCGTAAAGAGATCAATTCATCAGGAAGAGCTAACTATCCGAAATATATATGCACCCAATACAGGAGCACTCAGATTCATAAAGCATGTCCTTAGAGACTTACAAAGAGACTTAGACTCCCATACAATGATAATGGGAGACTTCAACACCCCACTGTCAACATTAGACAGATCAACGAGACAGAAAGTTAACAAGGATATCCAGGAACTTAACTCAACTTTGCACCAAGCAGACCTAATAGACATCTACAGAACTCTCCACCCCAAATCAACAGAATATACATTCTTCTCAGCACCACATCGCACTTATTCCAAAACTGACCACATAGTTGGAAGTAAAGCACTCCTCAGCAAATGTTAAGAGAACAGAAATTATAACAAACTGTCTCTCAGACCACAGTGCAATCAAACTAGAACTCAGGACTAAGAAACTCAATCAAAACCGCTCACTATATGGAAACTGAACAACCTGCTCCTGAATGACTACTGGGTACATAATGAAATGAAGGCAGAAATAAAGATGTTCTTTGAAACCAATGAGAACAAAGATACAACATACCAGAATCTCTGGGACACATTTAAAGCAGTGTGTAGAGGGAAATGTATAGCACTAAATGCCCAAAAGAGAAAGCAGGAAAGATCTAAAATTGACACCCTGACATCACAATTAAAAGAACTAGAGAAGAAAGAGCAAACACATTCAAAAGTTAGCAGAAGGCAAGAAATAACTAAGATCAGAGCAGAACTGAAGGAGATAGAGACACAAAAATCCCTTCAAAAAAAATCAATGAATCCAGGAGCTCGTTTTTTGAAAAGATCAACAAAATTGATAGACCACTAGCAAGACTAATAAAGAAGAAAAGAGAGAAGAATCAAATAGACGCAATAAAAAAAGATGAAGGGAATATCACCACCAATCCCACAGAAATACAAACTGCCATCAGAGAATACTATAAACACCTCTATGCAAATAAATTAGAAAACCTAGAAGAAATGGATAATTTCCTGGACACTTACACTCTCCCAAGACTAAACCAGGAAGAAGTTGAATCCCTGAATAGACCAATAACAGGCTCTGAAATTGAGGCAATAATTAATAGCCTACCAACCAAAACAGTCCAGGACCAGAGGGATTCACAGCCGAATTCTACCAGAGGAACAAGGAGGAGTTGGTACCATTCCTTCTGAAACTATTCCAATCAATAGAAAAAGAGGGAATCCTCCCTAACTCATTTTATGAGGCCAACATCATCCTGATACCAAAGCCTGACAGAGACACACACAAAAAAGAGAATTTTAGACCAATATCTCTGATGAACGTCGATGCAAAAATCCTCAATAAAATACTGGCAAACCGAATCCAGCAGCACATCAAAAAGCTTATCCACCATGATCAAGTGGGCTTCATCCCTGGGATGCAAGGCTGGTTCAACATACGTGAATCAATAAATGTAATCCAGCATATAAACAGAACCAAAGACAAAAACCACATGATTATCTCAATAGATGCAGAAAAGGCCTCTGACAAAATTCAATAGCCCTTCATGCTAAAAACTCTCAATAAATTCGGTATTGATGGAATGTATCTCAAAATAATAAGAGCTATATAGGACAAACCCACAGCCAATATCATACTGAATGGGCAAAAACTGGAAGCATTCCCTTTGAAAACTGGCACAAGACAGGGATGCCCTCTCACACCATTCCTATTCAACATAGTGTTGGAAGTTCTGGCTAGGGCAATCAGGCAAGAGAAAGAAATAAAGGGTATTCAGTTAGGAAAAGAAGAAGTCAAATTGTCCCTGTTTGCAGATGACATGATTGTATATTTAGAAAACCCCATTGTCTCAGCCCAAAATCTCCTTAAGCTGATAAGCAACTTCAGCAAAGTCTCAGGATACAAAATCAATGTGCAATAATCACAAGCATTCTTATACATCAGTAACAGACAAACAGAGAGCCAAATCATGAATGAACTCCCATTCACAATAGCTTCAAAGAGAATAAAATACCTAGGAATCCAACTTACAAGGGATGTGAAGGATCTCTTCAAGGAGAACTACAAACCACTGCTCAGTGAAACAAAAGAGGACACAAACAGATGGAAGGAAGAAAATATCATGCTCATGGATAGGAAGAATCAATATTGTGAAAATGGCCATACTGCCCCATTAAGCTATCAATGACTTTCTTCACAGAATTGGAAAAAACTGCTTTAAAGTTCATATGGAACCAAAAAAGACCCCGCATTGCCAAGACAATCCTAAGCCAAAAGAACAAAGCAGGAGGCATCACGCTACCTGACTTCAAACTATACTACAGGGCTACAGTAGCCAAAACAGCGTGGTACTGGTGCCAAAACAGAGAGATAGACCAATGGAACAGAATAGAGCCCTCAGAAATAATACCACACATCTACAGTCATCTGATCTTTGACAAACCTGACAAAAACAAGAAATGGGGAAAGGATTCCCTATTTAATAAATGATGCTGGGAAAATTGGCTAGCCATAAGTAGAAAGATGAAACTGGATCCTTTCCTTAATCCTTATACGAAAACTAATTGAAGACGGATTAGACTTAAATGTTAGACCTAATACCATAAAAACCCTAGAAGAAAACCTAGGTAATACCATTCAGGACATAGGCATGGGCAAGGACTTCACGTCTAAAACACCAAAAGCAACGGCAACAAAAGCCAAAATTGACAAATGGGATCTAATTAAACTAAAGAGCTTCTGCACAGCAAAAGAAACTACCATCAGAGTGAACAGGCAACCTACAGAATGGGAGAAAATTTTTGCAATCTACACATCTGACAAAGGGCTAATATCCAGAACCTACAAAGAACTCAATCAAATTTACAAGAAAAAAACAACCCCATCAAAAAGTGGGCATAGGATATGAACAGACACTTCTCAAAAGAGGACATTCATACAGCCAACAGACACATGAAAAAATGCTCATCATCACTCACCATCAGAGAAACGCAAATCAAAATCACAATGAGATACCATCTCACACCAGTTAAAATGGCAATCATTAAAAAAATCAGGAAACAACAGGTGCTGGAGAGGATGTGGAGAAATAGGAACACTTTTACACTGTTGGTGGGACTGTAAACTAGTTCAACCATTGTGGAAAACAGTGTGGCGATTCCTCAAGGATCTAGAACTAGATGTACCATTTGACCCAGCCATCCCATTACGGGGTATATACCCAAAGGATTATAAGTCATGCTGCTATAAAGACACATGCACACGTATGTTTATTGTGGCACTATTCACAATAGTAAAGACTTGGAATCAACCCAAATCTCCATCAGTGACAGACTGGATTAAGAAAATGTGGCACATATACACCATGGAATACTATGCAGCCATAAAAAAGGATGAGTTCGTGTCCTTTGTAGGGACATGGATGCAGCTGGAAACCATCATTCCCAGCAAACTATCGCAAGAACAGAAAACCAAATACCGCATGTTCTCACTCATAGGTGGGAATTGAACAATGAGATCACTTGGACACAGGAAGGGGATCATCACATACCATTTCCTATTGTGGGGAGGGGCAGCGGGAGAGATAGTATTAGGAGATATACCTAATGTAAATGACGAGTTAATGGGTGCAGCACACCAACATGGCACATGTATACATATGTAACAAACCTGCACGTTGTGCACACGTACCCTAGAACTTAAAGTATAAAAAAACAAAAAACAAAAAAACAGACACCTCACTAAGAAGATATGCAGATGGCAAATAAGCATATGAAAAGATGCTCAATATCATATATCATTAGGAAATTAAAAATTAAAACAACAACGAGATTCCATACACACCTATTAGAATGGTCCAAGTCAAAACATTAACAAGACCAAATGCTGGCGAAGATGTGGAACGACAGAAAATCTCATTCATTGCGGTGGGAATCCAAAATGGTAAGGCCACTTGGAAGACAGTTTGGCAGTTCTTCCAAAACTAAATACACTCTTACCATAGAACCTAGCAATCATGCTCCTTGGTATTTACCCAAATGAGCTGAAAACTTATATCCACATAAAAACCTGCACACAGATGTTTATAGCAACTTTTATTCATAATTGCCAAAACTTGGAAGCAGCCAAGATGTCCTTCAGCAGGTAAAATAATAAATCAACTGTGGTACATCCAGACAATAGAATATTAATCCCCCCCCCCACCAAAACAAACAAACAAAAAAACAAACAGGAAAAAAAAACACAAGAAAAACAAACAGCTATGAAGTCATGAACATACAAGAGAGAATCTTAAGTGTACATTACTATGTGAAAGAAGTCAATCTAAAAGGCTTGGAATCAACTACATGACATTATAGGAAAGGCAAAACTGTGGAGACAGTAAAAAGATCAGTTGCCAGAGGTTTGGAGGAAGGGAAAATAAAAAGGCATAGCACAGAGGATTTTTAAGGCAGTGAAACTATTCTGTGTGATATTTTAATGGTGTATGCATTTTTCAAAACCCACACAATATACAACACCAACAGTGAACCCTAATCCAAACTACAAACTTTGGGTGCTAATGATATGTTAGTACAGCTTCACCAATTATAACAAATGTACTATTCTAGTACAGGATGATAATAGTGGGGGAGGCTGTGCACGTGGGGTGAGGAAGGAGTACATGGAAACTCTCTCTGTTTTCCATTCAATTTTTCTGTTAACATAAAACCATTCTTTAAAAAAACTATTTTAAAATGTTAATATTAGGTTGGTGCCATTTCATTAGCAAAAACTGCAATTACCTTTACACCAACCTAATAAAATTAAAACAGAAAACCAAGTAGCCACTGAGAAGCCTACAGAAGATCTGGGGCTGGGGTGACCATCAAATGGACCAGAAAAGATAATTCTGCTTAAACCTGACACCCAGATTTGTCAACATTTTCATTCTCTGCCTTCCCATTTAATACTAGACCCTTCCTTCCCAATATGACTCCCCCTTTCTAGAATAATCAAAGTTTTAAAAAGCCCATTTCAATTTAAGCCCATGAAAATAATGGCATCCAAAATAGCTAAGGAGCATTGTCAGAAGACAAGATTATTCTATTATCTTCTTCACTTCTTATTTTGGCTATCTCATCCTAACTACTACTGAGTTAGATTCCTAGTGCCCTGAATCTCCACTCTTGTGCAACAGATGTGATTAGAAACAAATCTGGATTGGTGAATTACTCCTTCAAGACTCTAAAATCTATGCAGTTGTATTATGTTAGAGATAAAAGGAAACTGAGTTTGGCTTTTCATTTTTTATAATTAAAAAAAATGAGGCTCTGAGAAATTCAGTTACTTGCCCAAAATCACACAGCTGGTTGGTGTGACTGACTGACTGATATTTGGGGCCTCTGCTTCTATCTTGGTGCTTTCCTCTGTTCTGAATTGCTTACCAGTGGTTTAATCCTGGTTCTCAGAGGCATAGTTTTGTGACTGCCCAGTGGGTTCACTATGCCTACTGCCCAGATAGAGTCAATCTATTAAGACGGGGGAATTACAATAGAGAAAGAGTTTAATGCATGCAGAGCTGGCTGAACCGGAAACCAGAGTTTTATTATTACTCAAATCAGTCTCCTTGAAAATTGGAGGACTGGGGTTTTTTAAGGATAACTTGGCAGATAGGGGACCAGGGAGTCAGGAGTCCTGATTGGTTAGGTTGAAGATGAAATCATAGGGAGCTGACTTCTACCTTTGACACTAGGCTTTTTAAAAAAAGGTACCATAACACTTGCTACCCGTTTTTCCCCCACCACAAAGGCGTCTACTGCAAGTCACCAACTCTATTTACCACTGACCTGTCTGTAGCATTCAGCATACTGACACCCTTGGTCTTTAAACACTGCCCTCTGGGGGCAAAATCACTTTCCACTGAGAAGCACTACTCTACAGTCTTCCTTAACAATTTCATTCCATCTTTGGAAATTCAACTAATACCTCCATAAGGATGGCTCCTACGCCTAGGTTTTCTCTACAGGAAATCAGTCTCACAGTTGCTCTTGGCTGATGTACTTCTCTACCTGGATACATTTCTATTATCCAAGCCATCAAGCCTCAAACTGAATCCTCCCCCTCCTCATCATTATCATCGCTACTTTTTTTCAGTGCCCCACATATTAGACACTATTCTAAGCACTTTAAGTGTATTACTGCAATTAATCATTATGATGATGCCATGAGTGGCTAGTATTATTATACCCATTTACAGATGAGGAAACTGAAGTAGGGAGGTAAGAAACCTGCCCAAATTCAGGCACACAGTACGTAGCAGATTTTGAACCCAAGTAGTTTGACTATACAATCTGCTTTCTGACCACAACATTATTCTCCTACGTCTTCCCTTCAAATGTCGACTTGCTTCCTCTATTCCCCTTAATGACACCATGATTTAGGCAGTTATCAGGCTCCAAACTCTGGAGCCAAGTTTTATTTTCTCCACCAGATAATAGGTCTATTGACTTACTACTACCTCAAGGAGAAATTATGACACCTTAACTAAGGGCCCTGCAAAAAATGGTGGGCAATACATTCTGACTGAAGGTCAGAGGCCAGCTCACATCTGTCCCTTCACCAGTATGGCTGCAGAGATGTTGCCCCATATACATGAAAATCCCCTTCTTTTCTTTGTATTCCCTTCCACATACTCCCTGCTAGACATCTAGACCCATGCTTCAAGGCTCCACTTTAACACTCCCTGCTAGACATCTAGACCCATGCTTCAAGGCTCCACTTTAACACTCCCTGCTAGACATCTAGACCCATGCTTCAAGGCTCCACTTTAACATCCCCTGCTCACCCCACCTAGACCTTTTAACCTAGTCCCACTGCCCCCTGCACCACTACCTCGCTAAAACAAAATTCAAAGTCACAAAGAACTCTTGAGTGATTTGAGGACACTGGTTAGTATCTTGCTTCTACCTCCAACTTTTTCTTGACCAGCTTTCTCTCTCTTTTCATCTCCATTTGGCCTTGAATCCTTGGCTTTCTAACCTTGATCTCAAATCCCACCTTTGGCCCCTTCAAACTTAGTGATCATATGTGCCCTTCACTCCCTCTGCCTTGGTGCTTGGAATTCAGCTTTCTCTTATATAGTCTTTTTCTTGGCTTATAGCTTTGACTCCCAGACACAAATGCTTTTGGATATTATTTGGATCTATGTCCCTACCCAAATCTCACATTCAATTGTAATCCACAGTGAGGGAGGTGGGGCCTCGTGGGAGATGACTGGATCATAAGGGTGGAGTTCTCATGAGTGGTTTACCACCATCCCTCTTGATACTGCATAGTGAGGGAGCTCTCACAAGATCTGGTTTAAAAATGGGCAGCACTTCCTTCCTCTCTCTTCCTCCTGCTCCAGCCACGTATGACATGCCTGCTTCCCCTTCACTTTCACTGACTGAAAGTTTTCTGAGGCCTCCCCAGAAGCCACTATGTTTCCTGTACAGCCTGCAGAACCGTGAGCCAATTAAGCCTCTTTTCTTTATAAATTACCCAGTCTCAGGTAGTTCTTTATAACAATGCAAGAATGGACTAATACACCCCATATCTCAGTCAGACTACTCCATCCTTCCTCTACTTGTGGCCAGAGTACTTCTTCAGAAGACTATAAATTTTGGTACTTAAGCCCTAATTCTGTATTGTTACTTAACAGCTTCATGAATATGACCCTACGCTTCTTCTGAATTGCCTTCCCTTCATGGTTCTCCCTCCTCCATATAGCCATAAATATACATGTCCTTGTATACACACACACACACATACACATAGAGAATAATACATGCTCAGGACCATATTTCCTAGAGGCTTTGTACTTTAAAGGGCCTAATAAACACTCGAATTGAATCAGTTAATCAACTGTGAAGTAGACAGCAACTGTGTTCCCCAGTTACCTGAGACACAGCCACAGTTGACTGTCAAGCACCCCTAACGGGAGAGATGGATGTCTAACCACTATAACTGTGGCATCGCCGCCAAGCATCCTTTCCTCCCAGGGCTGCTTGTTCATGCTGTCAGCTGCTATGACTTTATTGCCATGACAACTTGATGTGTAACCCAGTGACATGACACTGAATTGGATGCAACAGAAAGCAGTTCACTGGGGATGGTGGCTTCACTTTGACTCAATACTAATGCTTGCTCTTAAGTTGCTTCTTTCTTTGCTTGACCCCAGGGTGGCAATAAAGAAAGCAATCACAAACTTCTGAGCAAACAAATTCTGGGTGGCCCCTGCTATAGGAATGTGAAACTAGAAGAATGTGTCCCCAGAGACACCCAGGACTTGTATCAACCAAGAATAAGTGTGAGAACTTCTATTCCATCTTGTTTTCCTGCTTTCTTAACACCTTAGCCTATGCATAAACCAGAAAGACAACTTCTGCTTTGGGAACTATCGTGTAGGAAGTGGGAGGTTGAAAGTGACACTGAAAATTTGAGGGGCAACTATACAGAATTTATACTATTTTTAAGTCGTGACTTAAAATAAGTTAGACTTGAATATACAAAGAAAGCCTATTTTGTCTGCTGAAGATTAAAGCAATTTTTAAATAAGACTCAATCTCCACTCCAGTTCTCTCAAGCAGTTTCCCTATAAAGCCAGTTATTTGTATTTTATTAAAAACACAACACCAAAACAACTGCATACCGCCATGAATACTCAGGAAAGGGCACTGAGACGTAGCTCTCATGTTTGCTGAGTCTTCTTTCCTACAGAGGGTCATAACAGTACAGCACATGGAGTTTGATGTAGTAGAGAAAGGGGTTTGAGGACTGGTTCTGCTAACTCCCTGCTTCTGTAGCTCAGAAAGGTGAAAGTTTCTCCATAAAAAGTTTCTTTGTAAAATGAGGGTAATAACAACATTCCCATAGATATTTTTCTAAACTTAACACAAAATAATACATGGAAAGCACTTAGTGCTCTCTGGGCACACAGAACCATCAGCAGAACCATTCTGCTCATTAGAGGTAACAGTAACTGTGAACTTTTATTGTGTGCCTCCCATATGGTATCTACTGAGCTCTCACAGAAAAAGAGCCCCCAATGAGCTTTCCTAAAGAAAAGAGGGAGCCTATGCCCTGGGGAGTTTAGATCTAATTTCCCAGGGGAACATACAAAAGACTTTCCTACTCATCCTAGGCATTGAAAAGTAAAGATATCTATATCAAGGCTCCTTGCCTGAGTTTCAAATAAATGGCCACGAGCTGTCAAGGAGAAATGAATGCCTTTTCTAATTTGATCAGATCTGACTGCCCAACATCTCAGAGTCAGTCTACTTCAATGATACAGAAGCAAAGAAGGATGGGTCACATTCTGTTCCTCTGTACCTACACAAAGTCAGTCTATGGGCATAGCTGGCTCCTCAATCTCACAGCTTGCCTCTCATGGTATTTTCTCTCCTTTGTAGATTGAAACCCTACTCTACTCCCTTAAGGAGCTAACAACCTGCTTACCCAAGAACCACAGTGCTCATTAACTAAGTACAGTTGCTAACATATATTTAAGACCACAAAATCATCTTCCACTGTTTCTTATCTCCTCCTTACAAGTTTTCACTTTCAGGATCTTCATTAATAAAAATATGATTAGTCCTCCTTTATAGATAAAACTGAAGTATATGGACTCATGTCATCTAACTCCAGTATCTGTGCTCTTTCACCACACCCCCCGCAAAAAAAAAAAGAAAAGCATGTCATAATGTAAACTTTTACCCCAAGTCTGAACAAATACTACATTGGAATACCATTCTCAATCCATCTTCTAAAGGTAAAAGTTAATAACTTCTATATAGACGTCACAAAAAGGCAATTTCCTAGCATCTTTAGCCCTGTGACCTTGAACAAGTCACTTAACCTCTTAAATCTTTGTTTCTTCATTTGTAAAAGGGGATTATAATGTCTAACTAAATGAGCTCAGTTAGGAAGTAGGGAGACATGGTAGAATCTATTTCACCTGCTGTAGAAGTAAACAAAAGTCATTAAACAAGGGGATGGACATCCATTGAATCACTGGGTTGAATGAAATGTCTCTTCGTAGGTGCAAAGACCTGACAAATTCTGCCCTTTGGCTAAATGCAGTCAATCAGGAGAGAGGCAGTGTTCTCAAATTTTATATTTATATATATGTATAAGCATCTACATATAGATCTGAGGTAGATTGAGAGTTGCATTCTGCAGGTTTGGTCTAAAAATATCAAAGAAAACACCTTTTTCCCTTATCAAATCTGATTTTATTTCTTTAACTGAATGAGAACTTGAACTAACAGGGAAAGAGGAAGGAGGGGGATAGGAGAGCAGCAGGCCCTTAAATAAAAGTCTAGGTGATTTTATCACTATTATCACAATAAAGTTTTATATCTAGGTACCCCGGCTCCTAAATTAACTGTCAAATACAATCCTGCACTGGAAACCTGAAGCGTGGCTGCTACGGGGGAGTCCTGACAGCTTCACTTCCCTCTCCAGGTTCGCTGTGTAATCAGCCCTTCAAGCTTTTGGCAAAGAGTATATTATCAAGTCTCCTGTCAGTGCAGAGAGGAGCTGGAGCAGGGGGAAGAAGACATCACAAAGTGTTAATTTTATTAAGCCATTTAAAGCTCAATCCCTTTGCTTTGTAACAATGCTCCAGTCCACCAGGCAGCTTGGAAACCATGCCCACCTGGTTTTAAATGACTATAATCTAATGGTGCTGTGGTTCAGTTAGGAGATCTGGGGCTCCAGTAAGAAAGAGAAGGATAAGATAAAGCTGCAGGGGAAGGGAAAAGAGGAGGTAGGAAGGGAGTGAAGAATCTCAGTAGCGTTTACTTTAAAGTGGGAATATATTTCCTAATGTGTTTCTTAAATTTGACTTAACTTCTTTATTTTTCTTATAGTTGGGCACCAAGCAGTTCTACTAACTAGGGAGTCTGCTTCATAACAATAAACAGTTGCTTCTATGCACTGATTTCTTCTTTCTATTGGGAATATATGGACACACAACTACACACTCCCAAGGCAGATACATTTGCCTTGACTTGAACAGGCAACAGACCTATGCTGAACTACTGCCAGTTACTCTGCAGCCAGGCAAGACCCACAGAGTAAGCGAGCCAACCAACCACACCAAGGGAACCCAAAAGTGGAGACTAAACTCAATTTATTTGCAAGTCATTATCACTCAGACAGGTATCAATGGCCCCTTAAAACATGCAATTGGTGTCACTATTCCTAGGAAGCGTTAACTGATCAAAGCATAGAATTATTTATAAACAGGTGGCTTACTTTTCTCTGCAAGGCTTGGAAGATTTCCAGAACTTTGTGGGGAGGAAGGTGCCCTCACGTACCCTTGCCCTTCTGCTGGAAGTAGTGGTTATTCTCCGGACTGGAGGCTAACAGCAGCCACCATTTATAGGAGGCTGTACTCTGCACTTTTTTGTAACAGGATCTCACTATGTTGCCCAGGCTGGAGTGCAGTGGTACAGCCATGGCTCACTGTAGCCTCAATCTCCTGGGGTCAAGAGATCCTCCCACCTCAGTCTCCCAAGTAGCTGGGACTACAGGCACGTGCCTCTACACCTGGCTAATTTTTTTTTTAATTTTTAGTAGAGGTGGGGGTCTCCTTATGTACTCAGCACTTTAAATGGATTATCTCACTTAGTTTTCCCAACAACCTATGAAATATGTACTATTATTCCCTATTTTGGAACTGAAAAAACAAAAAATCTGAGAAACGAAGAGATTAAGCACAGATTTGCCCAAGGCCAGATAGCTATCAATGCTGGAGCTGATGAGGCAATTCCCAAGCCTGAACTTTTAATAATTGTAGTATACTGCCTCCCCCTGCCAGAGGCTAACATCAGGTTTTTAACCCTCATCCCTGTCAGGAAAAGAAAAGGAAAAAGAAAATTAATATTCACTGCTGACACTCCAAGTGAATGGTTGAAAAAAGTGATTCAGGCAGTAATCTTGTTCTCTTTCAACAGCTTTACTGAGATATAATTCACATGTTTTACAATTTACCCATTTAAAGTATACAATTTTGTGGTTTGCAGTATATTCCCAGAGTTGTGCAACCATCACCACCATTGGTTTTAAAACATTTTCATCATCCCCAAAAGAAACCCCATTGCTATTAGCAGTCACCCCACATTCCTCCGTCTCCTTCAGTCCCATACAGTATTGAGTCTCTATCTCTATATATTTGCCTATTCTGAACATCTCATATAGATAGAATCATATATTTGGTTAAAGAATATATAAAGAATATAAAGAATAACTTCTTTAACTATTGATGGGGTTCAAGATATGCTATCCCAAAATATGTCTGTAGGAGGCCATGCCACCCCAAAACATGCTTCTTTGGCAGAAGAATTGTTTTGAGCTGATTATTTGGAGAAACTGCAAATACAGGAATAGTACTGAAAACAAGAAAAGCTACCCTTTTGTAAGAGAAATGTACATCTGTAAAGGAAATCTCCATTTACAGGGGTGTCTCCCTCTCTATACCAGGAAGAGAAGGATGACTCCCAATCACTAGAAACTCTTTTGTTATAAATGGAGAAGGCACCAACTTAAATCTGCATAACAAACTTTACCTTTGTTTACTATGCTTTTCCTGGGCATCTCCCGGTAACTAGCCTTCCCTTCCATGGTATTTATGCCTGAACTCAAAGCCACCTCTTTGGGATTTACTTATCTTCCCTTAGGTATCCCATGCACACATGAGGTATGTATGTTGTTAAACTTCTGTTTTTCTCTTGGTAATCTGTCTTTGTTAAAAGGGTCTGTCTCAACTAAGAACTCTGAAAGGTAGAGAGGAAAATTATTGTTCAGGATCCCGGTTTTCTAAATTGAGATTCAACGATGGAACTGGATTCAAATGATAAAATTGTATCCATTTATAAGATATAACATTAGGTGAAAAAAAGTAGGATACAAAGCTCTCTCTCTCTCCCCCCCTCTCCCTCTCTCTCTCTCTCTCTCTATATATATATATGTGTGTGTATATATATGTGTGTGTGTATATATGTGTGTGTGTGTGTGTGTGTGTGTGTATATATATATAAAGCAAACTAAATATGGCCTGAAAAGGACTTTGTAATTCTCTATTTGAGTCCTTGTGGATGAACTGTAACCTAACTTAATAAGATAGACAAGATTGAAAACCTAACTTAGGAGTAAGCGCCTGTAACAATCACTGAGTCTTGGCCAATCCCAGCAGCCATACTTCAAACCAGTCATACACTGCTGAGGGTTCAAACTGTGTGCAAATAAGGCAAATGCTGAACTGTAACCAATCCAGCTGTTTCTGTACCTCACTTCCGATTTCTGTATGTCACTTTATTTATTTTTTTGTCTATAAATTTGTTCTGACCAAAAGGCATCCCTGGAGTCTCTCTGAATCTGTTGTGATTCTGGAGGCTGCCCAATTCACAAATTGTTCATTTTTCAATTAGACTCCTTTAAACTTAATTTAGCTGACATTTTTGTTTAAACAAATGGTGTCACAAGTGGGGTCTGAAGTACAGCTTCTAATGACCCCCAGGAGTGCTGAGTGAACAAGTAAGGTGCCCGCAGGATCCACTTGCGCCCTCTGATCTCTCAGAGTGGCTGGGAAGCGTTAAGTTCTCTCTCGATTTCAGAGCTCCTCGGATTTGCATTTTGAACTCTCTGAG
This sequence comes from Macaca fascicularis, assembly GCF_037993035.2. Lineage (NCBI taxonomy): Eukaryota > Metazoa > Chordata > Mammalia > Primates > Cercopithecidae > Macaca > Macaca fascicularis. The sequence continues at coordinate 29,878,658 of NC_088388.1, forward strand.
TTTCTTTGAGCAAATTTCTGATCCAAACTGGGTTTGGAAGTCACGACGGAAACTGGGCTGGGTCCAGCAATGGATTTGATCTGGTAATTAATTGGCTTGGATCCAGTTAGAGGCCTCTTACATCTGACTGGGTCAGAAAGAAACTGACAGCAAATGGTAGTATTTTAGGGGTACAAAATTTGGTGATTAAAGATTTGCAAGGATTTTTTTGTTTGATCCCTTTGTTTCACTTTTCTTGCCCACTTAGGTAGGAAAAATCATTGGCTAAGTTAATCAAGGGAATCTGAGAGCAAAGCCAATATTTTATGTAAAAATGGGATCCTTAATTTCTGAAAAACTGAGTTCCTTCTGGCTTATACATTAGGCACAGGAGGCAGCAAAGTCTTAAAGAAAACAATGAAATCTTACTAAAGGTAACTCATGGTAGAATGTTCTGAATAAACAACAATGCATTGAAGTGCATTTACAAATGAGAGCCTCCAAAAATTAAATGTTTATCTTTCAGCTTAGTTACTAACCCGATCCAAAGGAAATAGACTGCAGCACCAATTGGCTGACTTTGGATAAGTAATGGGGTACATTTTACCTGAGTAAAGGAAGGGATTGGGGTAGAGGTCCTCCCCTCAGTAAAGTCCTTCTTGGTTAAAAATGGAATAAAGGTGACAGGGTTCAACCAAGGGCAAGTTTGAGTCCTGCCAGTTCAATATTGGGTGCTAAGCAGAGTGACTAATTTCTAGGTTTAGTCACATATATATTCCTCTGGCCAGAATTAAAAATGTTAACTGAGTCACCCCATGTAACTCCTTGGGTGGCAACTTGCAAAACTGAGAGGCTTTTGCTGCGGATCCATGAAACAAAAAAGATGATTTTCCTTTATGATGCAGCTTGGCCCCCAGGGTTATAGTGTGGCAAGCAGGGTCACTAGGGCCTCTCAGGGAAAAGGAACCCAGAAGTCTGGCCTGCCAACAAAATGGTAAGAACTACTTACCAGTCAGACTCTGGCCTCTCTCTCTGTGCAAACCGGTCAAACGAATTGTAAAAGTCATTGTTTATCTCCTCTATAAAGTTTGCGTTAACACAAAAAAAGAATTCTGAGGCTGGTCTTAAGCTGTAGTGAATCTAGTGTGCTTTGCGTCTTTCTGTATTGTTTTATCATGAAGAGGGGTACCTTAGGATAAAATGCCTGCCTAGGACCCCATAAGCCTGCTGTTCAAGACGGTCCAGAAAATTGGTCTGTTATGTCCTTGGGAGCTCGACCTTGTAACCACATGGCTGTGGTTTCTCTTTTCACAATGGCAGCCTGGGTTCAGGGTTCAATTCCTGGCTTAGGGAATGAGTACTTTCTGGTTTGAGATCTGCATGACCTTTATCATTTGTTGATTCTTTTTCCCTCCATGAACTATCTTAAATTTTCCTTTTTCTGAGCATAGAAATTGGCCATTTGGCCTAGTCAGTTGGGTAATAAAAGATTTAAAAGGACTTTTTTTTTTTTAAAAAAGCGCTATATCAGGTATAACTCCCAATGCAATCCCTCCCCCCTCCCCCCTCCCCATGATAGGCCCCGGTGTGTGATGTTCCCCTTCCTGAGTCCAAGTGATCTTATTGTTCAGTTCCCACCTATGAGTGAGAACATGCGGTATTTGGTTTTCTGTTCTTGTGATAGTTTGCTAAGAATGATGGTTTCCAGCTGCATCCATGTCCCTACAAAGGACACAAACTCATCCTTTTTTATGGCTGCATAGTATTCCATGGTGTATATGTGCCACGACGAGTTGATGGGTGCTGACGAGTTGATGGGTGCAGCACACCAACAAGGCACAAGTATACATATGTAACAAACCTGCACGTTATGCACATGTACCCTAGAACTTAAAGTATAATAATAATAAATAAATTTAAAAAAATAAAAAATAATAAAATAAAAATAAAAAAGCGCGCTATAAACGTCAGCTTAATTAAAAGCAGATATTCAAGCTCTAACAACCTGGGACTCCTCGGGAAAAACGGGGTGCAAAAGATCCCGTTTTGGGGTGGGGGCGGAAACAAACCTGTTTTCCTCATGGAACCCCAGGAATTGGAAATGGATAGATCTACCCAAAATCTAAGGCTCTGTTCTTTTTGGGATCGAGGATCTGGTATAAAAATGGGACCTTTAATTTTGGGGGACCTGGTTTGCCTTCCAGCTGTGCCTGCTTATTATATTAGGCCTTAGAAACTGCATGCTTTCCTGGCCCTGTTCTTCTAAGGACTGTACCCTAAAGCCAGTAATCCAATTTAAAAAAATTTAAAAACTGGCAAATGAAAAATCTTACAACTACTGGATCTTCTGTGTAGTTATACATGTATTGTGTGTGTAATGTTTATATAAAACAGCTCTAATTAATTGACTTTAAGAATAAGCCCTTAATAGGCCGGGCGCGGTGGCTCAAGCCTGTAATCCCAGCACTTTGGGAGGCCGAGACGGGCGGATCACGAGGTCAGGAGATCGAGACCATCCTGGCTAACACAGTGAAACCCTGTCTCTACTAAAAATACAAAAAACTAGCCTGGCGAGGTGGCGGGCGCCTGTAGTCCCAGCTACTCGGGAGGCTGAGGCAGGAGAATGGCGTGAACCCGGGAGGCGGAGCTTGCAGTGAGCTGAGATCCGGCCACTGCACTCCAGCCTGGGCGACAGCGCAAGACTCTGTCAAAAAAAAAAAAAAAAAAAAAAAAAGAATAAGCCCTTAAATATTTTGTCAGAAAAATAAAAACTGTAATATTTCAGTTCACGTAACTTTAGTAATCTTTGGGAAATTAAAACTGCCTTTAAAAATTGTTCAATTTACCTACTTTGGAGCATTATATTATAGATAAGGCCTGGGGACATGTGGAATTAGCCATGCCTCCTAGCTATGCAAAGAAGGTTATAAAGAAAAGAGATTTTATATAAGAAAGGATTTTGTATGGGTAATTCTTGTCTTAAAGTAAAATAACTGGTTGTTTAAAAAGAGGGATATTTAGGATAAGTTAGAAAATCCACACAACATAGATGGTCTATGTTAAGTTGTGAAAGGATTCATGAAAGGAAATGTATGCATCAAAAGTAAAAGTTGTTAAGAGTTACCGTTACAACATGTGATTAAGACTACTGAAAAAATAGTTTTATATGCAAGATGTGTGAGGAGAATGAAATGTATATTTGGTAAAAGATTATAAGGCATGGGAATGTAAATTTCTGCCTGAAGGATTAAAGGGTTAAAGGATTGTTTTAAATTAGATAAGAATAAGCTAAAGGTTTGAACAAGTTGTGGAAGGCCTGTAAAAATCTTGTAAAAAAAATTCTGAGTATGAACACCTCGACTAAATTTAAAGTAGTATTTTCTGGTTTTTCAGTAAATTGAACATAGAAACAAAAGCACTGATCTGCTTTTAAACAAAAATTTGTAAAGGGCTATAAAAGGTTTATGAAAATCTCACCTTATGGTCAAACTGATTAAGATTGAAAAAATTTGTCTTTAATGTTTTATTAAAAATTGGGGTTGACATTAATAGTACAGTAATACAACAGTGAAATTTGGCTGTCTCTCTTGAACAAGATTTTCAAGTAATATTAAAAGATAATGAAACATTTTTGTTTGCCTTTTATTTAATTAATTACTTAATTTTTTTTTTTGAGACGGAGTTTTGCTCTTGTTGCTCAGGCTGGAGTGCAGTGGCATGATCTCGGCTCACTGCAATCTCCACCTCCGGGTTCAAGCAATTCTTCTGCCTCAGCCTCCCAAGTAGCTGCGATTACAGGCATGCACCACCACGCCCAGCTAATTTTTGTATTTGTCATAGAGACAGGTTTTCACCATGTTGGCCAGGAAGGTCTTGATCTCTTGACCTCATGATCCACTTGCCTCGGCTTCCCAAAGTGCTGGGATTAGAGGCGTGAGCCACTGTGCTCGGCCTTTGATTGCCTTTTAAATTAACTACCAAAAAAGGGGCAGAGGGAAAGACAAGAGACCCATGATTTGGAAAGTTAAGTCTTCACTCTATCAACGAGTAAAGGTTTTTAGCTTTTAAAAAACTTTTGACTCATCATTTTGGCTAAATGAATGACTTATGGTAACCTGGAATTCTATTTCATAGTATCAAGTGTTTTAAACCTTTAACATATTTGATAGGGTACCAAAATCAAATTTCAGTTTCAAAATTGCCTTTTCTTTCCTCTAACATTGAAATGCTACAGAGGGCCCCTAAAGCATCCAAAAGAGAGGTAAACAGATGTGACATGTTACATGAGAAGCACTGTCAAAAAATAAAAAAGTTTAATCTTCTTCAGATTATATTTTAGTGAGTGATATTAACATATGTTACAAAGTTGTATGGGATCTCTAAAATTCTAGTATGTCTGAGTATACGCTATTAATCATAATTGTGGTTATGTTATTGCAGATCACATAAATAACGAAATTTCCTTATCAATTGTGTTTTCATCTATAACGATTTAAAGTTATTTCCACAGTTAATTGTTTAATGCTGATGCAGTTTCTGAAAACCTCACGAGGACACAAAATCCTAGAATATCGTGTCTTTTACGAGGTTCAGGAAAGGATGAAAAGGACCCTAAAAAGTACTCTTCAATACAGGTTTCTAACAACTTCAGAATCATATCATTTGAACTGGGTAAGAATTCCTGGAACTTTAATGAAAAGACAGACTGGTTTATAAAACTGCTAACTCAAGCAGAACAAAATTAGCTACCAAGAATATACTTTGTCAGATTTTAATGCTAAATCAGCTGATACTGAAATTGTTTAGATACACAATTTGAATGAACTCTATGGTCTAAGTCAAATCACCCAAGATAACCTATCAGTTATCAGTGCTCTGCACCTAGTTTGAAGAAACAACTGGTATTCAAAGAGGACGTAAGTCTAATGTTAATTAAGCATGGACTAATGGAGACCCAGGATGGGCACCTTGTCCTTCTTGAGTCCTTAAAGCTTTTGTTATTACAAGTTCTGCATTCCGTGACTTGACATGGAAAAGATAAAATGATCCAAATTGAATATATTGGTGTCGTGACTTACAAACTGCTAAAATAGTTTATAAACAATGTTTGGTCCTATATTCCTGGGAAAACAATCAAAGCTTCAGGTACATTTGGTCATCTGATGGGCCATTTAAACATTTTATAAAAAGTTTCATTCAACTGTTATTTTCAACGCATCTTTTCTGGTTGTATAAAAGCTCTCCCACGCAAGAGGGCTAATGTTATAACGCTAAGTAATTATGCCACAGCGTACTTTCACCAGGTAAATAAAGCTTTTTTATGGTTCACTGAGGACAGTCAACCCCTTCACAATCTAGAACCCAAAGACTGGGTCATCTAAGAACATCAGTGAAAGACCGCCCTTGCCATCCACATTGCAGCAAAACTTTGGAACCCTGAATTTTGGATTCATAATCTCACAACTGAGAAGGGTCCCCCTTCACTCTTAGAAATGTACACCCATTGAAACACTTAGTGTAAACTTACTACGTAAGTCTCTCCCCAGAAGATGGCATCCTTGATGTGAACAGCTTTTCCTATGATCACAGATCAAGACTTCTACTATCATAAGACTCTTATCTTTGAATATTTTTTCTTATTTATGCTTCTATGAACAACAGAAATGAAAAGGGGATCTGTTGTGTGCACTTACAGGGTATACTTTTATTTGTGAAGGATTTTGCAGCCAGCCTTATTCATGGATAACCTTATACTTTATAAGGTAAAAGATGAAGGCCCAATGTAGGTTAGAAACCCTAATGGTACATATGTTGCCTCATCATCAGTCAGAAACAGAACATTAATTCACTCTTCTTAACCCACATCATGAATTAAAGAGAATACTGCAGGAAACTTTCACTCTTCTAGAACGGCATCATTTGTTAGGTCCTTTGTCCATGATTCGGAATAAAAAAGGCAATGATTAGAAACATATCCCACATAATCAGCTCAAAAGCAGATTCTTCTGTAAAGGCTATGCTTACACAACAGACTTTAAATTCTCTTGTGAAAATTAAGCTAAATAATAGAATTGACTAAACAGAAAAGTATCTGTGTATGAGCAGTTGTTGGCACCTGTGTCCCATGGAGAAAAAAATCTGGTATTATAGAGATTCAGTTGTTGGGGATTAACAAAAAGACTGCTTAGTTAAGTAAGTAGACTGGTTAGCTCATTCTTTGACCTATTTGATTTTAGGTGGTTGGGTTTATGGGGACCCTGGGTAAGGAGCATACTCCAAACTCTTGGTATTATCCTCCCAATAGTCATAATAATAATTTCCCTAGTACACTCTATTCTTTCAAAGGTTTTAAATGTTTGCATACAGCCACCTCCAGAATGTCAAATGATTTCTCTTCAACTGGAATGACAAGAGCCAAAAGAAATATTACAGGACACCAAAACCTATGAATGACATGCTGAGACTGGAAACCCAAAATGATGGTAACTAAGGGTGGCACTAAGGCCCTAAGTTTTAGTTACAGTCACCTAAGTGAGAATCTGGTCAAAAGGGAGAATTTTTTAAAACAAAATTATGGGAGGACATTGTTTTGGACTGAGCTCATGCACTAGGCCCCAACAGACCAAACCATACAAAACCAGGGCCGCTCATGCTAAATGCGACACAATCAAACTAAGACTTTAAAGAAACATAGATCCTAGACAGAAAGGACCATGTTTTGTTTTTCTCCTGCAAACAGGATGTTCCAGCATAAAGAGGTACCCACTACTCAGTATCTGTGCCTATCTTTGCAAGACTCACTGTTCTACTGTTTCCCAGTGGGTTTCAAGACCAAATGAAGTACATTTATGATGGTATTACTGACATCAATGACTAAAGTTTTAGTCAATCTCTCAAAATTGAGAAAATGACCAAAAGGGGGGAATTGTTAAAGCAAACTAAATATGGCCTGAGAAGGACTCTGTACTTCTATATTTGAGTCTTTGTGGATGAACTACAACCTAACTTAATAGGTAGAGAAGATTGAAAACCTAACTTAGGAGTATGCACTTGTTACAATCGCTGAGTCTTGGCCAATCCCAGCAGCCATAATTCAACCAGTCATACACTGCTGAGTGTTCAAACTGTGTTCAAATAAGGCAAGTGCCAATCTGTAACCAATCCAGTTATTTCTGTACCTCACTTCTAATTTCTGTATGTCATTTATTGTCTACCAATTTGTTCTGACTACGAGGCACCCCTGGAGTCTCTCTGAATCTGCTGTGAGTCTAGGGGGCTGCCCAACTCACGAATCGTCCATTGCTCAATTAAAGTCCTTTAAATTTAATTCGGCTGAAGGTTTTTTTTGTTTTGTTTTTGTTTTTTTTTTAAGACAGAGTCTCGTTCTGTCATCCAGGCTGGAGTGCAGTGATGTGATCTTGGCTCACTGCAAGCTCTGCCTCCTGGGTTCACACCATTCTCCTACCTCAGCCTCCCGTGCAGCTGGGACTACAGGTGCCCACCACCATGCCTGGCTCATTTTTTGTATTTTTAGTAGAGACGGGTTTCACCTTGTTTCCAGGATGGTCTCGATCTCCTGACCTCGTGATCTACCTGCCTTGGCTTCCCAAAGTGTTGGGATTACAGGCGTGATCCACCACACCAGGCCCTGAAGTTTTTCTTCTAACAATATATAACACAAGTTAAACGTCCCAAATCCAAAACTCCAAAATCTGAAATCCTCCAAACTCCAAAATTCTTTGAGCACTGACAAAGGAAACACTCACTGAAGCATTTCAGATTGCAGATTTTCAGATTAGGGAAGTTCAACTAGTATAATACAAATATTCGAAAATACGAAATTCAAAATACTTCTGGTTCCAAACATTTCAGATAAGGGATACTCAATCTATAATACCATTTTATGCACAAAACACAAAGAACCATAATATTACCCAGTTTTTTCCATAGGTATCTTTCACCTCAAAGTATGGTCTCAAAAGAATGCATGTGACCATGTGCATGAGAATCATCCAGGGTGCATATTTGAAAAGTAGATCTCAGAACCACAAAATTAGATGCTTTGAGTGAGGCTCAAGAATCAGCATTTCTTTATAAAAAGTAAGTATCCAAAGTTTACAAGCCACTGCAGGGATAAAAAAAAAAATTGGTGATTTTCTTTCTTTCTTCTTTAGACTTGTCTGTCCTGTGTCTTCTACATTTTTCTACAGAAAACATATACAGATAGTCCCCATACAACGGTCTGACTTACTATTTTTCTACTTTATGATGGTGCAAACGTGCTACCATTCAATAGAAACTGTACTTCAAGTACCTATACAACTATTCTAGCCTATTCGGCTAGGCGTGGTGGCTCACACCTGTAATCCCAGCACTTTGGGAGGCCGAGACAGGTGGATCACGAGGTCAGGAGATCAAGACCATCCTGGCTAACACAGTGAAACCCTGTCTCTACTAAAAATACAATAAATTAGCTGGGCATGGTGGCGGGTACTTGTAGTCCCAACTACTTGGAGGCTGAGGCAGGAGAATGGCGTGAACCCGGGAGGCGGAGCTTGCAGTGAGCTGAGATCACACCACTGCACTCCAGCCTGGGCAACAGAGCGAGACTCTGTCTCAAAAATAAATAAATAAAAATAAAATAAATAAATAAATAAAAGTAAGCCTATTCAACACTTTATTATGAAGTAGGCTTTGGTTAGATTATTTTGCCCAACTATAGACTAATGTTAAGTGTTCTGCGCGCGTTTAAGGTAGGCTAAGCTATGATGTTCAGAATGTTGGATGTATTAAATGCATTTTTGACATAATATTTTCAACTTATGATGGGTTTATTAGGATGTAATCCCACTGTAAGTCAAGGAATATTTGGTATTTCTTTTATAATTGGGTAGGGGAGGATGAGAGAGGGATAAGCTGTTTTGTTTTGATAAAGCCAGGGGAATGGTGAAGGAGGGAAAGAGCTTGTTTCTCCTTTTTTTTCCTGCCCAAGTGTCTACAGAGGACAAAAAGGGGCCACATTTACTTCTTCCCAGAGCAGGCCTGAGGGAGCACAGGTATTTTTCCCAATTGATGTCCTTCACTAATCAGGTCAAACTGTGGAAGCACTTGCCTCAGTTCTTCGTTTAGCGAGGGCTAAATGCTCTGAGGGTTATGGCTTTTTTGCCATCTCCCCACATTTTCTGTTGGAAAAGGCCATTCTCCAGTCCTGGTTCTCTGGAATTGTGGGGGACTGTGCTATGGCACAGGATCCCAGTAAAAGGAGGTAAAAGAAGAGTGTGAGGAAAAAATAATCAGTTAAGGGTCATATTGCTAGGGATGCCAGGCTATATATACATGTATTTACCCATGGATTCAATAATAGTGTATAGGTGAAGAACATGAAGTAAGACAAATCTCGAGTTAAGCCCTGGTCCCATCACTTACTAGCAAGCTATTTAATCCCTCTAAGTCTCAGAATGCTCATCCACAAAACAAAACAAACACTTATTTTTATAGGGTTGCTATAATAGATAATACGTATCAATTACTATGTGCCAGGCTCCATGCTAATAAGGCCTGAAGATACAGAGATAAAATAAATATAACTCATGACCTCCAAAATTCCTACTTACAACTTTTTAAATGAAAAGTACAGAAATAGGTCAATAATTCTAATAACTCATCAACCACATGAACACTTTCATATGTAACAACTTGATAACTGAAGCATCTCAATTCTCTGCTTCGGGGGGCTGAATAAACAGTGCCCCAGTGAATACTTCTTTTTTGGCACAGGGCAAGGATCAAGATGACGCCTGGCTTGACCCTTGTGAATAGTAGGACACAATAATAAGAATTTCAAATTAGGTTTTGCTTATATTCATCACTACCTGTACATTAAAAATTTGTATTTTTTGACAAGAATCTGATTATCACAGAAGAGTGAAGGACTGGGCTGTGTTCCATGCCAATGATATCGCTATGAAAAATGACTGCAAAGTTCTTTTGCAATTATAAAATGCTACATCAACACTGAAATAAAAAAAGAAAACCACTCTTGGGTTTATTTAACTAATTTCACGTTGCTAGATAATGGTGTGGTTTCACACTTCAGTAAGAATACCTCTAGAGGCTAGAAGAAACAAAAGGAAAAAAAACCTGCTGTTTTAGGAAGTCTTGGGTATGATCAGATCCCCTGTTTAATCCCACTCCAGTCACACAGAATAATGTGAGCCACTTGGCTCAAGTTTTAAGATGCTTCTTTTTTGAGACTATAAGATTAGTAAGAATTCAAGATACACAACTGTGTTAACTGTTTGCTTCAAGCACACCAGTTACAGGAAACAATGAACAGTGCATATCAGAGGGAAAGAAAAGCAATCAATACATAATAGAGAGAAAATGGCTGTTATTAACTACATAATAAGAGGTTAGTTTGATTGAGCTTAGCATGTTGTACTTTTGGTTCAATGCTTTCTGAGGACTGGGCAGGGGGAAGGGAGGAAAGGGAATCAATGTGTTTTCTAAGCCTAGGTTACCTCTGAGTAAACTGTGAAAGATAACTGCATAGTCACTACAAAGGAAAGCTATGAAGATAAAGAATTAAGAAAGCTTTAAATTTTTTAAAAATCCAAGTATAGACACACATATACACACATACCCCTGACTGATTACATTTTTAAATTTCCCTAAAGCCTAGCATAAATGTACGCAATCTACAGATAAGTATCCTGCTTGTACAACAGGTGTTTCAGAAAAGTTTGGCTGGAGAAAAAAAAGTTGGCAAACTAAATCAGGTCAAACACATTAGGGCAGCGTATTATGTAAAAGACTAGTTCCTACTAATCCTTTTGACAAACTAAAGATTGTTCGTTATTAAAAGTAATCTTCTTCCATGATATAGAGGGTTCTAGATGCCCAGAGGTATGTACCCTTTAAAACAGGGCTCACCACAGCAACATGCATGCACAAAACTTCATTTGGTCCTGTGCCCTATTTCTCAACCATCAGTGGCTCTGGTTCCTCTCTTCAGGCTCACCCATAATGGCTGGCTGTTCCTGAATTTCCTCTGATTTTAGAACTCAGCCTATACCTCAACCATGGCAGGGAGCTTTGATCATCCTCCTAAATCCTGACCAGGATCTCTTTCCCTCTTTTCGGCTTTGCTACTTCTCTGTTGGAAGTGACAGTGTAAAGCAGTCCTGTCCTCCTAGCCTGAGCTGACTTCCCAACCTACCTCTTTTTCCCCTCCCTACTTCTTTCCTACCTCTGCTCAACTTGTTTGTTTCATAAGCCTAGATTTTTATCTACCTTTTTTCAAAGTTGAAATCACCTGGACTTATTTCTAAGGGCTCTTCTACTTGTTCAAAAGAGTGGAAAAAAAATCATTAACATAGAGGAAAACAGCTAATGTACAGCACAGAGGTTCTCAAAGTGTGATACTTCAACCAGCAACATCAGCATCACCTGATAATTTCACAGAAATGAACACTGTCTAGCCACCCCAGGCCAGCTGAATAAAAAACTCTGGAGGTGGGCCCAGTACTCTATATTTTAGTACGTCTTCTGGGTGATTTTCATGCACACTGAAGTTTAAGAACCTCTGGATCTGGAAGAAAAGAAGATGCCTGACAAAATGTTTGGATAAAATGAGGCATCTCATTAAACAGAATCAAGTATATATTATTGACACAGAAGAATATCTAAGATATTCTACATAAAGGAAAGAGCAGTTGTAAAACTATGGGTATAATTTCGCAAAAAACAATTTTGAAAATGTACTTCTACATGGAAAAATGTCTAGAAGGTTATATACTAAACGGTTAACAGTGGCTAACTTGGGGGAGATTTTACTTTTTCTTTATGAATAGCTGTATTTTTAAATCTATAAGCATGTATTATTTTATAATTTAAAAAAATGATTAATCTAGACATCTTCTACTCCTCTCTAGCAAAACTCAAGAGGTAAAAATTAACTCATTTCCCAATAGGCTTCATTGTCTGGACTAATCAAGCTTTGTGATGCTTTAGGGAATTCTAGAGGAAGTGAGGCAGAGATAGTGCTCAGTCCTCCATGACTCAATCAGTGCTTCTATGTAAAGCCTCTGTGCCAGGAAACGACAGGTCACAAAGTCTAACAGATTTCTGCCCTTCTTAAATAGGCCAACTCAAAAAGGGGATGGTGGGGCTCTGTGGGAAAACAGAACAGACAAAAATTTAAGGGTTGTCTTGGAAGATGCCAATTTATTTCTAGGAAAATCTTCTTTGTTGCAGAAATTATACATTTAAGTGGCCCATTTTTTACCCCCATTCCTGATCTGGCAGTCATTCTGTAATTATCCTTCATCTTCCTTCAAGCTGGCTCCGAGTATATACAGCATATGCTTGTGGTAGACTAAAAAGGGGCTTGAAAATAAAACAGGTTGGTAGTAAATGATCCAGGGCAAAATAAAGAAGAGTAAAAAACAGGTGCAGGTAGACACACATACCCAGTCAGGTCCTTACAAATATCCTTTACCTTATGATGCATCAAGGGAAAAGCCTGACACTTCCAGGGATTCCTCTGATGGGACCACTCAGTCCTTTCACTTTGTGGCAAGCTTTCCATCAGAAGCACTACATGCATTCATAAAGGATCCCAAAGCACTTTACCTGTATTATAGTCATAGAGAACACTCAGTGTGATTTGCACACATCCGCTCCCTCTTCACTGCCCTGCTAATTATAAATTTAGTGGAAACAGAATATGGTTGTCTCCTGCAGAACAGGAGTTGCCTCAGAAACCAGAGAAACTTGGCAAGAAAAGCTTTCAGTAACTTTTAATAAGTGGTTCATCCTAACTAAAGGAAAAACTTTTATCAGGGGTCCCCCTACTTTGAGCTAGGAAAGTTGACAAATGTTACTCCAATTTTTTTCTGTCTACCAAGATACTCTCTACTTCTAGAACCCTAACTACACCAGAAGACGAGAGATCTTACCAAAGTCCCCAATATTTTCATTGCCATATGAAGAGAAATTTATTTTTGCGGCTGCAGCCACCTTTTGAAGAGCCCACCAGTCTGTGGCTCTGCCACATATTGTGTTTCAATTTAGAAAACTGCAGCACAATGTGATTATGTGGTAGAAAGGAGATAAAATCCAGTGCCTGGTTTGCAGCATGACATAAAACAAAGAGTACAGGCACTGGAGTCAGAGTTTGAATTCCACATCTGTATTACATTAGATTTGAGCAGATGATTCTACCTTTCTAAACCTCAGTGTTCTTATCAATAAAGTAGGAATAAAATGCTACTTTACAGTGTTGTTAAATAATTAAAAATATTTGAGGGGAGAGCAGGAATGATAAGTTAGCGTTTAATGGGTACAGAATTTCAGTTTGGGATAGTAAAAAAGCTCTAAAGATGGACAGTGGTGATGGTTATACAACCAAGTGTGGCCAGGTGTGGTGGCTCATGCCCATAATCCCAGCACTTTGGGAGACTGAGGAGGGCAGATAGCCTGAGGTCACGAGTTTGAAACCAGCCTGGCCAACATGGTGAAACTCTGTCTCCAGTAAAAATACAAAAAGTTAGCTGAGTGTGGTGGTGTGTGCCTGTAGTCCCAGCCACTCAGGGGGCTGAGGCAGGGAATCACTTGAACCTGGGAGGCGGAGGTTGCAATGAGCTGAGATCATGCCACTGCACTCTAGCCTGGGCACCAGAGTGACACTGCATCTCAGAAAAACAAAAAACAAAAACAAACAAAAAACCAAAGTGAATGTTACAGTTAATGCCATTGAACTGTACACTCAAAAATGGTTAAAATTTTGTACGTATATTTTAGCACAATTATGTAAGAGTCCTAGCAAAGTGCCTGGCTCTCAGTAGATACTCAAGAAATGTTAGTACCATTCCTGTTTTAAAATAAAAAAAAAAAAACAAAAAAACAAAACCTACAGTAAAATGAAATCATGCTCCTTTCCCTATTTAACTGTGAGAAACTTTGATTCTAAGGCAAAGCCAGCTGGCACCAATACCAGGTAGTGCCACAGTAAGTGTCTAGGTAGGAAAGAGAAGGAAGTCTGTGTTAGTCATAGTCCCTCCAGCATGTTCAGTTCCCAGTTTACCTTCACCCCATTATGGTGTCTCCCAGAATATCAATCCGCTAGACCCCGACATATCAAAAAAAAAAAAAAAAAAAAAAAAAAAAGCTGGGACACTTAAAACAGTTGCCAAACCAGACTACAGGTCATAAGGAAAAAAGTATTCTGAGTGGCAGCTGGCTCCTGGAAGCAGTGGAGAGATAAGACGTTAGTGCTGAACACCAACTAAATGAGTCTGGATCCTATGCCAGTCCCTGGCATTAAGATGACCTGTATCTCTCGGCCGGGCGCAGTGGCTCACATCTGTAGTCCCAGCACTTTGGGAGGCTGAGGCAAGCAGATCACAAGGTCAAGAGTTCAAGACTAGCCTGACCAACATGGTGAAACCCCGTCTCTACTAAAAATATAAAAATTAGCAAGGCATGGTGGTGCACACCTGTAATCCCAGTTAACTCGGGAGGCCGAGGCAGGAGAATGGCTTGGACCCGGGAGGCAGAGGTTGCAGTGAGTCAAGATTGCACCACTGCACTCCAGTCTGGGCAGCAGAGCGAGACTCTGTCTCAAGAAAAAAAAAAAAAAGATCTGTATTTCTCTCAGACGCCTTTGGCTGCATTTAATGGACACAGAGGACCAAAGATTCAAAGACTCCCAGTAAAGGAGGATTAAAAATGAACTTGTCTGCAGTTCAGGGAAAGCAATTAATGATTATGTGTTGTAAGTCATAAAATAGAGAAGGGGAAAAATAGATGACTTATCTCTAGGCATACCAGAACACTGTTTCTGATGGGCAGGCTTAATTAAATCTTAATGCAATGTTCAGAGAGATGATCATCAACACCCCACAATTTTAGCTCAAGAAGAATGAAATGCTTGGGGTACCAACACCCAATCAATTCCAAACAATACTTACTTTAGGGTCTGAGCTCTTGAACTTCAACCTTTCCACCAATTCGATCATAGCCGCCTTCAGTCCACCTGAGTCTTTGCTCTAGAAGGAAGAAAAGTGAGGGGTCACTAGACAGCATTTTGTTGCTCTCTCAAACACAAACAGCATTTTGGAGGACAATGAAATAAAAAGCAACTTTTTCTTAGCAGCGAAGAGAGCTAAACAACTAAGGAGAGGTGCATTGTCCCTCTTTCCCTTCTCTATGGACAAACAGTGTCAGGACATAAACTGCCCAGTGACTGGCAGAACTATATGGAATGAAAATTAAATACAATTTGTATAGGCTGACTCACTGCTTCACCTCAGGCTCAACTGTGCCAGTGTTCACTGTGCCTCTACAAAAGACAGTCCCATACAAGATGTCTATTTTACAGACTAGTAATTTTAATTTTGAACCTTTATGCATCAGATACAGAAGTATGCAATATTAAATATACTTATAAAAATAAAACAAATAGTCTGAAATTTAATTACGAATGGAACTCCAGTGTGCTGATTAAGAACACAGGTTTTTTAACTGGGTGTGGTAGCTTGCACCTGTTATTTCAGCTACTCAGGAGGCTGAGGCAGGAGCACTGCTTGAGGCCAGGAGTTCAAGACCAAAAAAACCACAAAACTCATGGGTTTCCGAGTCAGACATATACAGTTCCAATTTTGGATTTGCCATTAACTAGTTGATTGATTTCAGGCAAATTACTAAATTTCTCAAAACCTTCTCCCCCTTCTATAAAATAGTGATAATAAACTGGGCTATTTTGGGGCCTAATTGAAAGTGTTTTAAAAGGTATTAGCACAGTATGTGGCTCACACACAGTGAGTGCTCAAAAATTTCACATGCCATTACTATTATTACAGTATAATGATTTAGAGTTGCACAGTACAATAAAAGACTAATGTGAGCCCCAAATGCAAGCGTATGTATATAATTTCATAATTGCCACAATTAAAAAGTAAAATTGATTTTGATATATTTTACTTAACTCAGTATATTCAAAATATCATTACAACATGTAATTTCAACATGAGATTTTTTTTTTCATGTTAGGTCTTTGAAATCTAGTATTTCACAATCATAGCCCAATCAATTTAAACCAGCTACATTACAAGTGCTCCAAAGCCACATGTGACTAGTGACTACTATATTGGTCAGTACAGATTTAGAGCACAGACTACAGCCCTAGTGCCATTAGTGACACACTAGCTGTGTGACCTTAGGCAAGTTACTTAGCCTATGTCTCAATTTCTCTATCTGTAAAACAGAGCCAATAACAGTATCTATTTCATAGGACTATAGTAAGATTAAATTAGGTAATGTATGTCAATGTACTCAGAACAGAGCCTGGCACATGGTAAATACAAAAGGAAGTATGAAACAGTTTTACTATCTGTCTCCCTCATGATATTTTCAGTTCCTTAAGGGTAAGAACCGTAATTTTTTTATATCTCTGTATCTCTTACGCCCAACATCTAGATGTTGTAAAAAGTCTGAACAAATCAATGAATGAACATATAATCTTAAGACATGAATGCCATAATAATAATACATTATATTGTATATAGGACAATCTAAAATCACAGGAATTCATTTATTTTCTTATCTCAACAATTCTATGAGATAGGTAGGAACATTCATTTTACCAATGACGGAAAGGAAGCACAAAGAGGTAAAATCACTGTCATTTCTATGCGGTAGGGACAACAAAGCAGCACAAGAAAAGAAAGACACTGCAAATATCTCTTACTCAAAATTGGCCTCTGGATCCGTGATAACATGTCTTCCAAATTTACAGAACTAATTTCAATTCCTCCAAAACAGGAAATACCTAGTGAGATTCCACTATATAAATTAAAATATACTAAAGGCTCAATTTTTCCCCCTCTGACCTCTCTTGCCTCTCAAGTCTACACAGTAAAAATCAGACACAACATGACTACAACCAATATCTACTTTAGATGTGTTCTTCAAACACAGCTTAGATCATATTTCCATCTTAGCAGAGGTTCTAAATTTTAGTAAGTTCTATTTTTTAAAGTGATGGTTTACAACTCCCCTATATCCTCCACTAATTTTAGTCTTTAATCTCTGTGGTCTCATAGCAGACAGTAGAGAAAAGGAACTTAGAGGTCATATGCCAGGGAGCAGGTGAGACCTGAAGTGCCTAAAAAAGGGTTAAGTTGCCAGACACAATCCTGCTTTTACGAGATGATCAGACAATAAAGCCTGTCTGGTGATATCATTCCTCTAACCTGCTTCTCATTGGCTGAACAAGCAGGGCACTTGTCCCTGGAAAGCTCTCTTCCCCCACATCCCAGCTGCCAGCGCCCATTTTAAGCTCTTCGGCAATAGCTCTGATATATTATGACTTTCCCCTGGCTCTAGAGAGCAGAAAGGAATGCACCAAACTGTGCCTTAAAACCTTCAGAAAAGAATAAAACGACAATGAAGGAATCCCTAAGAAGCAGACAGCCTGTCTGCAAGCAGATGTGCCTCGTGTGGATGGATAAGCGAACCCTTAGCCTTCTTTCATAAAAATTCAGTGTGTCAGCAGAATCCTTCCTCCTTTTCACAAAGCTTTCACAAAACATCAGCAGCATCACCTAACCAGGCAAGAGAGAGAGGAGAGGCAACTTAAGAGAGCCTCCCTTCAGGAAACTCACCTGTTCCACCTCCCCACCTCGCTCTCTGTGAATTATTCAAGATTAACTGGGCTCTATGGTGAACCTGCTATACTCAGTCTCTAAATGAGTGGTGAGAAAACCTTTCCCAAAGGCTTTTTAAAAAATCCACAAAATAAGCAGTTGGTCAGAAGGGAGAGGCTCCTTAGGGCAGACCCGACCCTGATAGCTGCAGAGCTGGGGCAAGAGTCCGAATGGACTCTGGGGCCTTGTGCACAGGTGTTCAAGCTAGCATGTCCAAGCTGAGAATACCCTTCTAGGTCACCCATGATACACATGTGAGACCTAGGGATACATGTATCAGAAACTGGTCCATCTTTAGGCAGATGGACTCAGGAAGAGGCTCTGCAGGCCATGGAAGGTAATTATTGGGTAACTAGGTACTTGAAGAGTGGTATGGAAGAGGACAGGCAAGGCTACAGGAGGGGTCTTCAAAAGCATGGGACACAGCCCTGCTACTCAGGAGGCTGAGGCAGGAGAATCGCTTGAACCTGGGAGGCAGAGGCTACAGTGAGTCAAGATCACTCCACTGCACTCCAGCCTGGGTGACAGAGTGAGACTGCATCTTAAAAAAAAAAAAAAAAAAAAGTATGGGACATAGGTCAGGATAGGTCAGGGGCATGGGGTTGTTTGGGTCTAAGGGTGGTGGTATCTGAATCTGAGTATCCCCAAACCATAGAATAGTACCATGTTTCGGTTAATTATTCGGTTGTTGAGGACAGCCATTAGTCAAAAGATAGCCAGATAGATTATACCCTCATATATTCCCTAATTGGGAAACCAGTGAACAGAAAAGATAGTGGAACAGAACAGCTGCCTCTGAAACCTGAGTTCTAATTGAGAAGTGAACCAGGATAGTAAGAAAAGGCAGCCTAATTCACCTTGTAGACATTTGGTTCCACAGTAGAAATGATTGTCAATCCTTGGGGCACATACCATGACTAGTGAAGTAGTAGGATTCTCCTGCTATCCGTACTTCTCCACCTCCATCCCACCCAATGCATTCTAAGAACACAGGAGTTCAATGTGAGCATAACTTGTTTATGCACCTTGTTCCTCCCCTAAGAAGGTGTAGAATAAAAAGAGACAAGTGCTACGTTGTGACACTTACCACTCAGAATTTGATTAATCTGCAGAAGCGTAGGATGCTTCACAAAAGCCAGCTCCTAGGGATGAGTCATAATAAAACCAAAGAAAGGACAAAATGCTGTACATGTGAAGGTATTCTTTAGTCTCCAAAGCACTTTCATATGCTCTTTCATTGGCATTTCACAATAACCCTAAAAAGCAGTATATTCTCACTTTACAGCTGAGAAAAATGGCTGGTGAAAATCAAATGAACCCAAAGCTCAGAGCACTTACACTCTTTCACTGGCATTTCACAATAATACAATAACTAAAAGATAGTGTATTCTCACTTCACAATGGACTAAAATGGCACTGTGGATGTCAAACGATGTCCCCAAAATCACAGAACTGGTCAGTGCCAAAACCAAGATCAGAAACATCTAAATTAAAAAGATTTATAACATATACAATGGAAGACACTGGTATCAAGAATACAGAAAAAACACATAAGGAATTTCTATAAATCAGTAAGAAAAAGCCAAATAAACCCAAAAGAAATCCCCCCAAAAATATGAACAGATAAAACAAGACCCTTCTTTAAAAAAAAAAAAACAGAAATGTGAAATGCAAACACATCAAAACAGGCAAAAGATGCTCAAACTCACTCATGATTAAAATATCATTTCTCACCCATCAGCCTGAAATAAATCTTAATCTCATAACAGCAAGTGTTAGGCCCTGGGGAAATTGGGGACTTCCATATGTTGTTGATGGATATATAAAATAACTGCCACTCTGAAATCACATGCCTACCAATCCACTTCTTTCCTCTTGAAGAAGACTAGCACCTGTGTCAAGGATGCATGTACAAAATTATTTATTTCAGCATTGTTTGTAATACTAAAAATCTGCAAACACCCCAAGGATTCATCAATAGTGGGTGGCTAAATAAACCACTGAATTAACACACTGTGGAACATGACATAGCAAATAAAAAGAATGAGGTAGGTTGTATGTACCTGGATACAAGGCATGACATACTGTTGAATTTAAAACAAAACAAAACAAAACAAACAAACAAAAAAACCTTGCAAAATGGTACATGTAATAAATATAATTTTTAAAAAAACTATTACTTTCTATGAGTGATACAGGTATGTAAAATATTAGAAAAGCAATTATTGCTGGGACTGGTACTTGGGATAGACAGATTTTAGAGTTAAATATATTCCTACTAATTGCATAGCTAAGATTTAGCATACGAAAAAACAAACAAACAAAAAAAGATAGGCAAGAAGGGAGGGAGAGAGGTAGAATTTGACCAAGAGGGCCAAGGTCTCCTGCTTCCAGTGCTTCTTCCCATGTGTTTGCCTAAATGTAAATACTGGGGCCTTTTCCTTTGACACTGCAAACATATGAACCAGGAGATTCAAGAGAAGGTTCTTTACTTGATATTCAGGTATGGATTTCAGGGGGTCTGAAATCCTCAAAACAATATAAAATTTGGGCTGTACATGACATTAGCTTTTCTTACATCCTCAAAAACAATTAACATTCCAAATGTAAAGAGTATTGCACAAAGAGAAAGTAGACCCAGGTTTTACTACTAGCACTGCCAGTAACTGCTTGTGTGAGCTTGGAAAAGTCATTTTACATCCCTGGGTTTCTGTTTTCCCATCTGTAAATGAGGAAGATGGACCAGACCAAAAGCTACACATCAACAGCCTGTGGCCTACAGAACTATTTTCTGTGGCTTTTAGAGTATTGTCCCACACATCCACTAAGAGTTTTAAATTAGTTGCTAGCATTTAAAAATCAGGACATATGACATAAAAATAAAGATTTCTAGCTTCTTTTGTAAATCCAAAGGGTATGACGGTAATGGGCTCCCATTCCAATACAGCAGAAATTGGCTGAAACTGAGTAGTAGCAGCTATTCACTTTAGGCAAAGCAAGCTCTCTCAAGTTTGCCAGTTACTTTGGCTTGCTTCTCTTGTTTACATTACCTTTCTGGTAGATATTTGAAGTTGCTATCCCCGGAAGCAATTCTAAAAGTTTTCTACTTCTAAGATTCCTTGTGTTTGGACACTATGAAAATAGGGGTACCTTTCTTCAAAGGAGCACGTATTACATGATACATTCATATCCATCCACCCCAAAACACAGAAATAATATTTCATTCTAATGGAAACACGTCTTAAAAATGGGCAAAGGGTAGAAGCAAAAGTAGAATATGGCAGGTAGCAGTGGCATCAGAATAGGAAGAAGTATTCCCTGACAAGTGGTCTCTGCACTTTCATGGAAGTCAGTCTAGTCTAATGCCAATAACCAGCTAGGCACCGAAAAGTCACATGTCAGCAAAAATGTAAATATAAGCCACATAAATATCCTAAACTGGCTCCTGAATATTGAATTCTATTATTACGAAGAATCAATCAGAAGATGTTGAATTCAGAAAGAATACTAGCTATCTGTTTTGGGGTGTTTTTCTCCCTATTCCATTGGCTTGTGTCGATATCATTCTTCAAAAAAAACAAAACAAAACAAAACAAAAAACATCAATCCAACTTAGTCATTTTACCAGAAGGTCTTGTCTGGGAGAAATAGTGGAAAAGGATCAGAAGATGGAATACAGAAGTCCTTCTTGGCCAGGCACAGTGGCTCATACCTGTAATCCCAGCACTTTGGAAGGCCAAAGCGGGCAGATCATTTGAGGCCAGGAGTTCGAGACCAGCCTGGTCAAGATGGAGAAACCCCACCTCCACTAAAAATACAAAAATAAGCTGGGCATGGTAGTGCATGCCTGTATTCCCAGCTACCTGGGTGGCTGAGACATGAGAATCACCTGAACCCAGGAGGTGGAGGTTGCAGTGGGTGGGGATCAACTGCGCTCCATCCTGAGCAACAGAGCAAGACACTGACTGAGAGAGTAGGGAGGGGAGGGGAGGGGGGAGAGGAGAAGAGGGAAGGGGAGGGGAAGAGGGGAGGGGGAGAGGAGAGGGGGAGAGGGGAGGGGGAGAGGGGAAGGGGGAAAGGGGAAGGGGGAGAGGGGTGGGGAAGGGGGAGAGGGAGGGAAGGGGAAGGGGGGAGAGGAGAAGAGGGAAGGGGAGGGGAAGAGGGGAGGGGGAGAGGAGAGGGGGAGAGGGGAGGGGGAGAGGGGAAGGGGGAAAGGGGAAGGGGGAGAGGGGTGGGGAAGGGGGAGAGGGAGGGAAGGGGAAGGGGGGGAGGGGGAGGGGGAGGGGAGAAGTCCTCCCAAGGAATCAGAAAGCAAGGTTTTGTCAAAAGGAAATGAAATTAAATTTTAGTATCACCATCCCATGTACAAAAGTTATCATCTCCTTCATACTACTTCATTTTCTAACTCCAAACCCCCACTCCTACACTAGGCCATCACTTTTAGTTGTCAGAACCCAAAGTCATTCTTGGGTCTGAAAAAAATCCATCAGCAGGTCTTTTTAGGCCTAACTCTAAAATATACACCATATCCAATTGGCATGTATTCTTCACTATTGTATTGTTCACTATTCCCAACCTAGTATAAGCAGCAATACTGCTTCTGCTCTTGCTACCCTACAGCCCCATTCTCCACATAGGAACCAAAGAGAAGTTTTAAGAATATAAATCAGATCATTTACTCCCTTGCTTAAACAGTCTATGACTACTTAGAATAAAACCCAAAATCCTTACCACAGCCTACTTGGTAATCTGACCTCATCCACTACTCAACCCCCACCCCACCCCTACTGATTATACTCCAGCCATTCATTTTATCCCCTTAGTAAACTTGTTCTATCTCAGGGCCTTTACACTTGCTATTCCCTTCAGTTGAACCATTATGCCTCTAGAGCTTCTCATCACTGGCTCTAACTATACCCAGGTCACTAGTTCAAAAAGTCTTTGGATCCTTAAAAAGCTTCCCTCTCATTCCCACATCCCAGTCACTCCCTATCTCCTTCCCCGGTTTGTTTATTCATAGCACTTATCATTATTTAAAATATTACTTATTATTTAACTTGTTTACTGTCTGTTCTGCTCAAAGATTATAAATTCCATGACTTAGAGTTGCTTCTTGTTGGTTCCCTACTGCCCAAAATACTCCACCTGGCAAATTTTAAGCCTTCGATAAATATATGTTGAATAAATAAATAGATCAAAAGAAAATAACATGCCACTAACTTGGAATAATATACAAAATTATCTTAAGAAATACTATACTTCAAAGAATTGTGGTGAACATTAAATGAAAAAATATGCAGAAAGTTTAGAGAAGAGGTACAAGCTAAGTTCTCAATAAATGTTAGTTATCATTTCTGTTATTGTTATTATTAATTAAATAAAAATACTGAGTGACTACTAAGTATCAGGTATTGACCTAGACAAGTGCTGAATAGAACAAAATAAAAAAAAATCGGTTACTAATTAAAATTATATACAATATATAGAAAGAAGACCAAAGAGAAGGGGAAAAGTAGTTTTAGGATATTCAGAAAGTATTCATTCATTAAATACCTTCATACAGAAAATAAACATAAGGATAATGTACCAGTACAGCTTGGCTTAAATATGAGAGGGAGTAATCAAATTTGTAGAGGCAAAATGGAATGATGGAAAGAATATGTACTTTGTCAGGCCTGGATTCAAATCCCAGTATCCCAGTCCTTACACTTGCTAGCTAAGTAACCTTCAGCAAAATTTAACCTCTTTTGAATTTCCTCATATATAAAATGGAAACATAACAACACAGCTTACTGTGGAATTTTATTAAGAAACAAATGAAACAATATATGAAAATGACCTGGCCACTCAATAAATGACAGCTATGTTATTTTTCTCATATATCTGGAAACAGAGACTCAAAACTCAACAACAGACAAAAATTCCTAGACTCTCTTGGTTTTATAACCTTGGCCAAAGATTAGCATTTTCATTATTTATACACATGAAGTCAGAGTCTACCAATCAACACAGGTTCGAGCCTGCCAGGGTTCACACACACTCAAAATTGAGAGGAAAACAGTAGGGGTGCCTATATAAACTTAACCTTACATCTCTCCCCATGACTGCCTACTAGAAAGAAAATGAAGGTTATTTTCTAACCAGAAAGTGAAGAGTATATTGTCCCCACCTCCCCTCTGCTTCTATAAAAACTTCCCACAGTTCAGAATGTAAAACAGAATTTAAAGAGGACAACCAGAAAGACTTGTGAACCTAAAATTAGACCTACCAGCTGTGTTTTGGTTAGCTAGTGCATAAGGCATCAGCAGGACACTGAAATATACAGAAGCCTCTTCTCTAAAGGCAAGTTTTTCTCCAGCCTATCTACCCACCAGATTAGAGCAGGCAGAAGGAACAGAAGGAGAGGGGGATGAACAGTTTGCACCCAAGAAACTTGGTGTCCAGAACTTCTACTGCTGCCAGACTAACTTGTCTGGAATGGAACTCAGAATAGAACCTTAGATGGCTTTATAACAGTAATAAGAATAAGAGCAACCCATTGCTGAGGGCTTATGATATTCCAGGCACTGTGCTAAACTCTTTACATCTATGATCTTGTTTGTTCCTAATGATAACTCAATAGGGAGAAACAATTACTTAACTCATGTTACAGAAGAAGAAACCAAGACTCAGAGGCTGAGTGAATTACTCAACATTATACAGCTAGTAGGTGGAAGAGCTAAGACTCAAAAACAGACTGCAAAGCCAACTGGGTCAAAGACTGTTTGGTCCTTAAATATTCTCCCATTTTTCCTTAGTAAGAGAATCTCGGTTTTTAGCTGGACACACTGTGGCCTGGAGAAATGACTGTTTCCCAGCCTCCCTTGCAACTAGGTAAGGCCAGGGAATTGAGTTCTGGCCAATGAAACATAAGCAGCAATGTGTACAACTTCTCAAGAGTTCCCTTTAAAATAGAGGGGTGTGCCCAGCCAGGTGCAGTGGCTCACACCTATAATCCCAGCACTTTGGGAGGCCGAGGCGGGTAGATCACGAGGTCAGGAGATTGAGACCATCCTGGCCAACACAGCGAAACCCCGTGTCTACTAAAAATACAAACATCAGCTGAGCGGGGTGGCGGGTGCCTGTAATCCCAGCTACTTGAGAGGCAGAGGCAGGAGAATCACTTGAACCCGGGAGGCGGAGGTTGCAGTGAGCTGACATCGTGCCACTGCACTCTAGCCTGGCGACAGAGCAAGACTCTGTCTCAAACAAACGAACAAACAAAAATAGAGGGGTGTGCCCTTCACTTTTCTATGTCTGTGATTCTGGAACTTGGAAATACTAGCTGGACCTCCAGCGGTCATCTTGGTCCATGATGCAGTAAGGATGTCAGAATGGAGCTGAAAAGAGCCTACATTTCTGGTAACTTCATGGTTCTGCCACGCCAACCTTAGACTGCCTACACCCAAAGTTATTTTACGTGACAGAGAAATAAACATCATGTGGGAGTAGTTATTTTGGATTTTTCCAAATTATTTCATTATTTTAGATGCAGTCAAATTAATCCCAATGTAAATACTGATATATAACACCTATGCAATACTCTCTCAGTTCTTCATTAATGCCCTGGAACTAAACAAGATTATTATACTTCCTATCACACATTTATCACATATTTCATGTTCATCTACTATCCAGCAGGCGCTGTGCTAGGTGCTGGGAATACAAAGATGAGTAACATATAGTTCTAGCCTTAAAGAGTTTATAACCCACCAGTGAAAGACATGGAAAGAAATAACATGACATAGTACACAGTATCTAGTGCTACAATAAATGTTCACAGGCTGTTACAATGGGAACACAGAGAAGGATACCTCAAAGCCTATATCTACCTAGTAACACCCTATCCATCTTTCAAGGCCCACCTCGAAGACTCCTTCCTCTAAGAATCTATTCCTGGCTGCATGCCCTCCAGTGATATCAATTTCTCTTTTCTCTCCACTTCCATAGCATACTGTTTGTACCTTTTCTCTAATACACACAAATAAGCATGTGAAAAGACTATCTTTTCTATTGCGCTGTAAGCTTGCTGAAGTTGGAAACTTTGCTTATTCTTCTTAGTATCCACCACACAGTTCATCATAATAAACGCTCCAAAATTATTCAGATGAATAAAATTAGTTTAAAAAATAACATAATCAGTCTCTAAAATGAAAGCTAGCTATATGTTATAGTTTGGACATATTATAATGAATGTATTTGCTAATCTTCTTATTGATGTTAAAAACCAATTATTACCTTACCAAAAACTAGCTAAACCCATCTGAAGTGGGTTTAATATATAAATGTTCAACAAAAATAATCTAGCACATTACAGTATACATCAAAGTCACTGCCCATATAGTTATTTGCTGTAAATTGTGGATTGAGCCTTTGGTAGATTTTGCTTGATTGGTTGGTTTTGGTTTTTTCATTCTTGATCAGTTTTCTGACACTTAAAAAGGGCATCAACATTGACTTTTTTTGCACCTGATGCAATGTTGGTTTGATCCTATCATAGTGATATGTACACACACACACACACACACACACACACACACACACACACACAATTCTCTCTCTCTCTCCCCCACCCACACACACGAGATTCAACTCTCCCAGAGTCAGGCTTCTGCGTTTCTTACCCCATTCTCATCTCTACTCCCCATATCAAGACTAAAGCTTTTGTTTCATCCACTGTCTATAATACATCTCCTATTCTGAAAGGTCCATAAGCATCTGTGTTCCTTACTGCCACCTAACAAGTTTAGCCCCTGGTTCTATTAAAACAAGAATAAGAGCATGAAACTGGGCTGGTCCTCCCAGACTGAACTATAACCTCAAGCAGAACACATACGAGGCACTGATACAGATGAATCTCTGGCTTCTCAGACTTGGGTTAGATGCAAGGGGAGGGAAAAGGTGGGTATGTCAATGAAGAGGCAGGCAGGGCAACCTCCATGTCGAGAGTTGTGGTCAAGACAATGGTGACAGAGGCTCAAGAGTCCTTTATCACCAGAGAAGCCTAAGAATAAGCCTACTGCATCAGCAATCTTACCCAAAAAAGCAATTGCCTAACAGCATAAAATGCCTATGAACTCATCCTATTTTGACTGAAAGGCCAGAAAAGAGAAAAAGAGGGCACCAGACTTTTGGGAGAGAGAGTAGAGAAAGCCTGGATCTTTACTCTCGAGTGGACTGTTCAGACCACTGGCTAAGCACTCTGGTTCTTTAATGAAGCTCCATCACCATCAATGTTGAATCCCCTAAAAAATCTAACTAATGTAAAAGGGATTCCCATAATCTCATATTCCCTCCATAGAGCAGTATTTTCATCTGTGCTAACAACACATTCAAATGCTAGAACAATGCCATTCTCTCATTTACAGAGCCAACTAACCCTTCTATGAGGAGTTGTTCAAATAAACCAAACCAATTGTCTCTGCTATGAATAAAATCACTGGACTCTATACAGTAGCATCAAATGGTAATACAACAGGAAAATTTCCCTAGAACTTCACAAGATGTCATAATTCACGTCCCCACCCAATGTCATATGCTCAGAGATGCCTTCTATAACACATCTTATCAAAAAGTAACCTATCCTGCCACACCAACTCATTCTTACATTATCATGATTTATTGTTTTCATAGCACATAACACCATCCAAATTACTCTGCTATTTCTTTCCCACTGGAGAGAGTGAATTCCAAAAAGCTAGAGCCCTATCTGTCTAGTTCACTGCATACTTTCAAGACTTTTTACAGGTTAAGAAAGTACACTTTGATTGGAAATCCCAGAACTGCAGGCCTCACATAAACTTTCTACAGAACTACGCAAGGGTGGCTCCAACTAATGACAGCATGCCATTCCCTTTACCTTGGTCTTACTTTTGTCTTATTCTGTACAAATAAATAAGACACTGGTTGAACCACTATGTATGCCAGTGCTACAAACTCTAATTAGAAGTGACCTGTATCTCTTCAGCAAGAACAAAAAATTAAAAACATAAATAGATACATTACAGCAAGCCTTCAACCTTCTGTCTCCCTACGAAAGCTTCTTCTATGAGCTGACTGAAAAGCCAGATTCACTGACCCCTATGGAATACACTACGGCATACCTCCAGCTCCTCGAGAATCACAGCTCTTTGAGCATATACTTATATTCTTCCATCCACCCAGATACCAATGTCTCCTCAGTCACTCCCCAAGCAGTTGTTCCTCTTATCACTTAACCAAACATTCTTCCCAAACACCCATCTTAAAAGCAAAGGGTGTGGCTTAAAAACCTTCGGATCTGTCTTTAGAAAAGCCATGTTAAGAACTCCACAGATGCTATATATTTACTGAATTCTGCCAACCACTTCTCCCTTTGCCACTTTGTAAGACTCTACCTTTTCTTCAGGTGATCTTGGGGTAAACTAGACAAGTGGTCTTCAAACCACAGGACATGACACATTAGTGTGCCATGAGATCAATGTAGTGGGAGGGTCCAGAATTTTTTTTTTTTAACAGAATAGAAGAGAAACAGAACATATATGTAGTAAGGCAAATGGTGTCTCATTTGAGTTAACGGGGTATGTCTGGTGAGTGGCTGTGTGTATAAACGAGATCACAGTATAAAATATATTTCCTCTACTGTAGGTTGTGTTCAAAATAATTTTTAAAAATACTAGACTATTGAGTATATCTAAAGCACTTTTATTTCAACATAAAAGTTCATTAAATGTAGCTCTGAATGCAAATTCCCTTGACAATGTAAGAATTTTTGTATGAATAAATCCATAAGCCAGATCAAGCTCCTTTGTCAGATCCAGTGACCCATTTTCGTAGCCAGAAATTATGGTCAGAGTAAGAGAAACACACATATGTGAGATGACAAGTCATGACTCGGTAAGAAGTCATAAATTGGGCTGCATAACTATTTTTCTATGATAAAGCTAAAGACTAGGCTCAGTTCAAACTTGGACCCACAAAATCCCCTGGAGACCAAATGCCACAGACCAAAACTGTAATACAGCAACATCCAGGAGAAAAGAAAGAACAGTACTTCAAGTGACTAAGTGATGATCTTGTCCCCTCAAGATGTTCACTCCCTATCAGGTTGTCTCCATCCCTAATCCCCTCTCGCTGTAGGATCACCCTGTTTTTCTGCTCATTCTGGCCTACTCTGAAGTTTGCTTTTTCTCTAAATGTCAGCAGACTTTGGCAAGAACTTGGCCTTCTACTGCCAATACCAGCCACTGACAGCCTGGTTAAACACTGAGGTATCAAAACATAAATTGTACAAATTCCTCTCAATTCTAAACTTGTATAATTAGCCTCTTTATATTAATAATAAAAAGAAGAGCTAACATTTAGTGAGCACTAACAATGTGTTAGGCATTGTTAAAGTTTCTTAATCACCCACAAAGTAATTTCATTCTCACAAAAGCTCTATTTTATTTCTTATCATTATGCCCATTTTAGAAATACAGAAACAAGGCCAAACTATAATATAACTTGCCTAAGGTCAAAAAGTGGTAGAGCTAGCATATTTCCCGTCCCTTTCTAATCCTGTATTATATTTTACTTTTCATTTATAATACTTATTACATGTTGATTTGCTTATTTGTTCTTTCCTACTTCCTTCCAATAGAATGTAAGCTCTGACAAAAGTACAGACTTTCATTTTGTTCACTACTATATTCCTAATACTTAGAAAGTATCTACACTCAGTTGATTCTCAATAAGTACTTGCTGAATGAATGAATGCAGTATAATAACGATCCTCTTCTTTTGTCCATCATCCCACTGAGTCACTTTTACTGTTCCAAGATATTCTCTTGCCAATAAGTAAATGTTCATTGCACTCATAACATTTGAAACCAGAGCTGCCATCAAGCTCCTATCTTTATTGAACCAAAATGAGCAGTTTCTCACCCTAGCTGCCTAACAGAGCAAATGCCATGCTCTTTCTGAGAAGAATAAAGAAAATATTACTCCTGTCTCTACAATTCCTTCAAACACAACATCTGGCATTAAATGAAAAACTGTGAGACATGACAAGAATCAGAAAAATGTGGCCGGGCACGGTGGCTCACGCCTGTAATCCCCAGCACTTGGGAGGCCAAGATGGGTGGATCACGACGTCAGGAGATAGAGACCATCCTGGCTAACACGGTGAAACCCCATCTCTACTAAAAATACAACAACAATAGCCGGGCGTAGTGGCGGGTGCCTGTAGTCCCAGCTACTTGGGAGGCTGAGGCAGGAGAATGACGTGAACCCGGGAGGCGGAGCTTGCAGTGAGCTGCGATTGCGCCACTGCACTCCAGCCTGAGTGAGCGAGACTCCGCCTCAAAAAAAAAAAAAAAAAAAAAAAAAAGAATCAGAAAAATGTAACATACAATCAAGGATGATTTCCATAAAGATCCAGAGAAACAGATCTCTTAAAAAATAACCAAATTAACATTCTAGAGTTGAAAAACACGGTATCTTAAATGAAGAATTCAGTGACACTCATGGAGTATTTCCAGCTGCTATACATGAAGAATGAAGCGAATCTATGGAGTGATTTCCAGGACATACTAAGTGTAAAAAAACAAAGCATAAAAGAATATTATATTCTCCCCAAACCTTATAACTCCAGTTTCACCATGGGAAAAAAACACCAGAGAAATCGAAATCAAGGAACATTCTACAAAATACCTCACTAGCACTGCTTAATACTGTCAAGATCATCCAAAACAAGGAAATGTGAGGTCCCGGATAGAATCGTGGTACAGAAGTCATCAGAGGAAAAACTAGTGACATTCAGTAAAGTCTACAGTTCAGTTAGTAATGTTCTAACATTAGGATAAGCAGAGTGCACGAAGCAGTTTTTGATCTAAGAACATATACTGAGCCCAAGAAACTAGGCTGTGCATTTGGTTAGTAGAAAGTGAGGTGTGAGGGGAGTATGGGATAACAGAAAGCAAAGCCTATGGCATGCTCAGAGTAAAACATTTAAAGGACGGCCAGGCGGTGGCTCACACCTGTAATCCTAGCACTTTGGGAAGCCAAGGTGGGCAGATCATCTGAGGTCAGGAGCTCCAGACTCACCTAGCCAACATGGTGAAACCCGGTCTCTACTAAAACTACAAAATATCAGGCAGGCGTGGTGGCGCATGCCTGTAGTCCCTACTACTTAGGAGGCTGAGGCAGGAGAACTGGTTGAACCCAGGAGGCAAAGGTTGCAGTGAGCCATGATCACGCTACTGCACTCCAGCCTGGACAACAGAATAAGACTCTATCTCAAAAACGACAACAACAAACAAACAAAAAACCATTTAAAGGAGATCCTTTCTGGCCTATAATCCCAGCACTTTGGGAGGCCAAGGCAGGTGGATCACCTGAGTTCAGGAGTTCAAGACCAATCTGGCCAACATGGTGGAATGCCATCTCTACTAGAAATACAAAAAATTAGCTGGGCATGGTGGTGGGCGCCTGTAGTCCCAACTACTCAGGAGGCTGAGGCAGGAGAATCACTTGAATCTGGGAGGCAGAGGTTGCAGTGAGCCGACCGAGATGGAGCCACTGCACTCCAGCGTGGACAACAAGAGCAAAACTTCGTCTCTAAATAAATAAATAAATAAATAAATAAATAAAGGGGATCCTTTCCATATAGACTTGGGACCCTCTCACTTTTTCACCCCGCTAAAGCATAAAATCTCAGAGTAAAAGCAAACTAAACTTGTCACTACCCAAACATCTAAAGGGGAAGGTAGAGAGGTAAACAAAACAGAGAGGGGGATAAAATGAAAGAAAGTCTCTAAGATGTGGGCAAGGTCCTCCTGAAAGTTTGGTCCAAGAAACCTCAAGAAATTAATTTAGTAGAAGGGGATTCTAAACAAGTTGTACTCTCAGGCCTTAGCAGAATCAAATTCAAATCCTCTCTCAAAGTATGCAGCTTCATGCAAGATTTGGAAAAGTACCATAAGCAATTTTTAAAAAGCAATGAGAAGCTACACAGCTACACAGAACCCAGCACAAAAAGAAATAAAAACATGAAACATGAAAAAATAAAAACAGCAGCAGAAAGAGGTCCACAAAGTCTTCACACACTAGAATTATCAGAGGCAGATTATCAATCAATATGCCTACAGTTCTTAAAGGAATAGCTAAGACAGCTACAGAAAAAAAAAAAAAGAATATGATTCACAAATTCATACTAGCACATTTGAAAATTTAGATAAAATGGAGAAACGTCTGAGAAAATGTAACTTATCAAAACTAACCTAAGAAAAAATAGACAACCTAGACAGACCTATGACCATTAAAGAAATTGAGTCCATAGTCAAAAACACTACATAAAACAATTACATTACTGGGTATATACCCAAAGGAATATAGATCATTCTATTATACAGATACATGCACATGTATGTTCACTGCAGTGCTATTCACAATAGCAAAGACATTGAATCAACTTAAATGCCCATCAGTGATAGACTGGATAAAGAAAATGTGGTACATATCCCATGGAATACTACGCAGCCATAAAAACGAATCAGATCACGTCCTTTGCAGAGACATGAATGGAGCCAGAAGCCATTATCCTCAGCAAACTAACGCAGGAACAGAAAACCAAATGCTGCATCTTACAACACATGGACACATGGTGGGGAACAACATACACTGGAGCCTGTCAGTGGATAGGGAGTGGGAGGAAGGAGAGCATCAGAAAGAACAGCTAATGAATTCTGGGCTTAATACCTAAGTGATGGGATGATCTGTGCAGCAAACCAGCATGGCACACGTTTACCTATGTAACAAACCTGCATATCCTGCACATGTACCCCAGAACTTAAAAGTTTAAAACTAAAAATAATAAAAAATGTTGGGGATGTTAAAAAATGTAAACCAAAAAACAAACAAACAAAAAACACAAAACACCAATAATAAACGAATAATAAACCAACTCTCCCTTCCCCCTTCACTGTCTCCAGGAATAGATGGCTTCCATGGTCAGTTCTACCAATCACTCTAGGAAGAAATATTTCAGTCTTTCACAAATACTTCCAGACTATTAAAAGAGAGAAAGAATATATAAGAAACACTACACTCTGCCTCAGACTATGAAGCCAAACTTTGATAGCAAAATCTCACGAGAACAGTAAAAGAATAATGATAGGCCAATTTCTTCCATAAATATAAACGAAAAAAACTACATAAATTATTAATAAGCCAAATCCAAAAACATGAGGCTACTTCAACTTGACCAAGTTGGGTCAAGGAAATCCCAGAAATGCTAGCCTTTCTGCTTTAATTATAAAATACGACAATACAAAGAGATGAAAGTAAGACCATATATACGCACACACCTCTATTTGCAGAAAGAAACACCTGAAGGGTAACCAAAAAACTAATAAAAACAGTTACTGGCCAGGCACAGCAGCTCACGCCTGTAATCCCACAGCTGTAGGAGGCTGAGGCGGGAGGACTGCTTGAGGCTAGGAGTTCAAGACCAACTTGGACAACACAGCAAGACACCCTCTCTACAAAACAAAAAATAAATAGAATTAGCCAGGCATGGTGGTGCACACCTGTAGTCCTAGCAACTCAGGATGCTCAGGTGGGAGGATCGCTTAAGCCCAGGAATTTGAGATTACAATGAGCTATGCTCCCACCACTGCACTCTAGCCTGAGCAAGAGTAAGATCCTGTTTCTAAGAAAAAAACAAGTAGTTACCAACAGCTGATGGAAGAATCAGGTAAAAAGGGCAAAGGCTTTTGAGGCATGTGAACATATCACTGATTTTTAAATTTAACTTTAAAAGATCAATTAATGTAATTCATCATCATAACACAGTAAAAAAGAAAATCACATGATCATCCCAAAAGATGCAAAAAAAGCATTTGATATTAAGTAATGAATCAAAATTCAGAAAAACTTAGCAAACTAGGACTAGAATTTTTTTTTAACTGATAAAACATATCTATTTTCAAAAACCATAGACTGTATCACTTATTTGTGCAATGTTATCAATTATTGCTAGATCACGAACAAGGCCAGAATATCTATCAATCACATCCATTCAACATAATCCTGGGGGTGCTATCCAATGCAGTAAGGCAAGAAAAAACAAATAACAGGTATAAGGGTTGAAAAGAAACAAACAAAAAGTATCTCTCTTCACACATAATATAATCATGTATGTAGAATAAATCTACAGATAAATGATTAGGATATGTAAGATAATTCAGCAGCTAGATTACAAAAAAATCAATACATAAAAGTTAACCACATTCCTATATACAATTAGAAAACAAAACTTAAAACCATTTATTTTTATTTTAGAGACAGGGTCTTGCTCTGTCGACCAGGCTGGAGGGAAGTGGCAGGATCATAACCCACTGCAGCCTCAAACTCCTAGATTCAAGCAATGCTCCCACATCAGCCTTCCATGTAGCTGACAGGTGTGAGCCACTGTGCCTGGCTCATATTTTCTACAATACTATAAAATCATTTTACAACGATGTGAAAAATCTTTCGGGAAAAAAAAAATAAAAGTTTACTGCAAAGCAATAAAAAAGACCTAAATAAATGAATCAGAAGACTTCATGTTGTAATGATATTAATTCTCCCTATATTGGCTTATAAATTTAATACAATATCCAAAAACACTCCTGCAGGCTTTTTAATACTATGACTCTAAGAAATGTAAAGGGCCAAAACTGGCCAACACACTCTTATGAGACAAGATGGAAGTACCTGCTTTACCAGATATTAAGACATATTATAAAGGGATGGTAACTGAGAAAACATGCTGTTCACACAGGGATATACTAACAGATCAACAGTAGAGAACAGAAGAGCCAAGAAACACATTCACACACATTACGGGCACTTGATATATGACAGGTGGGACAGCAAATCAGTGCACAAAGGAAGGGCTTTTCAATAAATATGCCAATAGTAATTGGCTATCTGTATGGGGAAAAAATGAAATTGAGCCGCTAATTCTACTACACAAAAATCAATACTAAGTAGAACAAGACACAAAAAGCACTAACCATAAGGAAAAGTATCGATAAGTTTTACCACATTAAAATGAAGAGCTTCTATTCAAAGCACAACTTTTTTAAAAAGAAGAACCACACAGAAGATATTTGCAACCCACACAGAGTACAACAACAACAAAAAAAATCAGAAACAAATATATAGCTGGGCATGGTGGCTAATGCCTATAGTCCAAACACTTTGGGAGGCCCAGGTGGGCGGATCACCTGAAGTCAGGAGTTCAAGACCAGCCTGGTCAACATGGCAAAACCGTCTCTACTAAAAAAAAAAATTACAAAAATTAGCCAGGCTTGGCAGCAGGTGCCTGTAATCCCAACTACTCAGGAGGCTGAGGCAGGAGAATAGTTTGAACCTGGGAGGCACAGGTTCCAGCGAGCTGAGATCTAGCCACTGTACTCCAGCCTGGGCAGCAGACCAAGACTCCATGTCAAAAAAAAAAAAAAAAAAAGAAAAGAAAAGAACAAACATATATAAAAATTCAAATAATGAGAAAAGGACAACTCAATAAAAAAAATGGGCAAAAGAACTGACTAGGTACTTCACAGAGAAAATACAAAAGATCCTCAAAGTCATTAGTAATAAGAGGAGTGAAAATTAAAACCACAATAAAATACCATTACATATCCACAAGATTGACAAAAATTAAAAATACTGTAACAGCAAGTGTTAAAGATACAGAGCAACAGGAACTCTCATATACTCTTCATAGTGATTCAAACTGGTACAACCACTCTGGAAAATAGTTGGCAACATGTAGTATTACTGAAGATATGCATAGCCTCTGACACAGCAATTTCACTCCTGCGTTTATAGGCCACTTAAATATATGTAAATGTACACCAACAGACAGGACCAAGAATATTTACACTGACATTATTTGTAAGAGCCCGATGCTCCCAAACCTGGGAACAAATCAAATGTCCATCTATGACAGAATAGGTAACTTATGGCATATTCATAAAATGGAATTCGATATAGTAAAGAAACTGAATAAACTACAGCCACTCATAGGATGACTCTCACAAACACGATGTTGAGAAAATGAAGCAAAACCCAGAAGAATGCATGATAAAAATATTATACCCGTAGTGTCAAGTTCAAATAAGTTTAGGAATGCATACATATGGAGTAAAAGCATAAAGGTAAGCAAGGAAATGATCACAAAAGTCAAGATTATTCTTACTTATGCAGAAGAGAGATGGTTATAATTGGAAAAGGTATGGGGGAAAGGCTTCAATATTGCTAGCAATGTTCTATTTCTTAATCTGGAGACTACCTATTTTTTAATTATTTTTTAGACTGTAAGTTTTTACATACTTTCTGAATGTGCATTTTACAATTATAAACAGGGACTAAAAAAGGGAAAACCTAATAAAGATGAGCTTCATTCTCTAAGTATTTGTTATCCCAAAGCCAGCTATTCCCTATTCAGGAAAGCAAAAGTCATCATAATATGACAATGCTCGCTAATACAGATTACTTAATCAACTGATCACTCCATTCAAAATTTCCCCCCTCCCTCCCCGATTAACACCAGCAGTTTTTCTGAATGATAGTAGATATCCACAATATAAATAAAAGGCGCATCGTCTGCAAATTCATTCATTCATTCAACAAACATTTCCTAAGTGTCCACTGCCTGGAGGACCAGTAAGGTCCAAGACAGATAAAGATCCAGACAGAGGACATGGGAACTTCCACTCCCACCCCAATTTGGCCTCCATCTTCTTACCCTCCTTTTCTACTAAGTTTCAAACACGAAGAATCTAAAATGAACTCAGGGCACATATGAAGTTACTATTAAACTATTGTGTTATTCTTTTCAATGCAGACGTACCACCTGATTGGATTCATGTGGCAAAATCATATTTCCCATGTTTTCAAGTAGGCAAAAAGATTGCCTTATCAAGAGCCCTAGCACAAAGCACCAGTTTCAACAATAGTGATGCTGTGGAAACTGGCCTACGTGGGGTCAAAACTCCCAAGAAATGCTTTACCTGGAATCCACAGACCAGAAACTTGCAATTTTCTAGAAATTGTATACTAGATTTTGTGTGTGCATGTATTTTCTCAGGTGAGAGTCCAGAACTTTCATTAGATTCTCAAAGGAGTTCAACCAAAAAGGGCGAATAAGAACTGCTCCCAAAAAGTTGGAAAGACTAGCTTCTTAGGGACACAGTGAAAGCGAATGTGGTTACAGTCAGGCCACCTGAGCAGAAACCCAGGTGTTCTGACCCCTAGGCTTATGCTTTGAAGGCCCAATACTTACTCTTAATTCTTCAAAGGCTTCGTCTAGGGTGGAGAGTTGGTGGCCCTGGTGAGCCCCAATGACTGGACACAGGACACAGATGAGCTGCCTATCTTCCTGGCAATAGGTGCTCAAATCGAGCCCATGGTCCGGACACTTCCTCTTGGCCACTCTCTCTGCTTCCATTTCTATTTCTGGGTCAAATTCACTTTCTGCCTCAGTTTCTCCCTCCGCCTCGGATTCCCCTTCTTCTTGGTTGTCTTCTTCGGCCTCGCTTTCTTGCTCATCCTCCATTTCTTCCTCGCTGTCTTCTTCACTCTCCTCATCGCTCTCATCCTCACTCTCTTCCTCTGTCTCACTCTCTTCCTCTGACTCGCTCTCTTCCTCCGACTCACTTTCTTCCCCTGCCTCGCTTTCTATCTCCCTCTCCTGCTCCACCTTGACCTCCGCTTCTTCCTTCCCCGCCCCCTCTCCGTCAGCTGGCGGGGTCCAGGCCTGGGCGCCGTGGACGTATTCGGCCAGGTGGTGACTGAGGAACTTCTGCCTGTGCGCCTCAGCGTGGCGACGGCAGTAGCAGAAGCCGCATTCTCGGCACACTTCCTCGGCCCCCGGAGCCTCGTCGGGCTCGCACTCGTCACACGTGCCGTCGTGAGGCAGCTCCTCGAAGGCCGCGCCCACTCCGGAGGCCATGTGGTTGCTGTGACGCGGTAAGGCCTCGGGGCCTCAGGGCTCGCCGCCCTCCGTCTGCGCGGCCTCCTCACTTCCTTCTCCCGCCCCGGGTCCCTTCCTCGGGAGTCGCCGCCCGCCTGGACCGCGCCGCGTCTGGAAGCGGGACCTGGGGCCGGGGCAGCCCCTGCCCGGGCGGAGCAGCAAAGAGCCTTCCGCTGGCTCGGCCTGCTCCGCTCTGTCCCTGAGCTTCCTCTGCCGCGCAGGGCACTTCCGGCGCGGGCACCCGGCGCCCCCGTCGGCCCCCGCGTGGCGCCGCCCGCTCAGCCTCCCGCTACTCGGGCGAGATTGCTGCTGCCGCTGTCCCCCGCGCCGCCCCGGTTCCACTTTCCCTTTCCCCGTCAGGAGGCCTCCTTTTACTTCCTGAGTCATTTAAAGTGGCAATGACCCTTTTCTGCTTTTCCCGCGGGGCTCACCTCCGCCGCTCCAAATCTCTGCGTACCTTGGAGGAGGAGGAGGGAGAAGGAGGAGGATGGGGGAAGTCTCTTACTCTCTCCGGAGTTGGGCTCCACCTCCCCCATTCCCTCCCTGGAAGTGTCAACCTGAGTTTTCAAGGCCACTAGGCTGCTGTCCCTGTGCATTTCAGTCT
This sequence comes from Macaca fascicularis, assembly GCF_037993035.2. Classification (NCBI taxonomy): domain Eukaryota; kingdom Metazoa; phylum Chordata; class Mammalia; order Primates; family Cercopithecidae; genus Macaca; species Macaca fascicularis. The sequence goes on from NC_088388.1 coordinate 29,916,972, forward strand.
CTCTGTGTCAATTTGTCGCCGCTTGTCACAGTCCCCAGTGTTCTGCAAGGTGCCAGGACAGTGTTGTTTACCAGACTGAACCTGACCTCTTGGGATTTCCTGAGTGCGGAAGGGCTATGTTTGTTCTAGGCTCGGGGAATCGGGGTCAGGATGAGCAAACAAACATTTTCGATCCAAAGCAATACTGTGCTTTGTCTATTTGCATTCCTGCCTCCTAGGATCTCAGAACTTCTGGAGTGGTAACCTCTGTGCGGTTTTCTGAGAGCTGCCTTGTGTTGGGCAGAGATGTCAAGTGAAGTGAGGTGGGGAGAGGCAGTATTTGTCGAGTGACAGGTCCGGGTTGCAGTCATTTTCCTTTATGTAAGGTGTCCCTCTAGATTCCCATTAAGAAAACGGAAGGAAACTGTTGTTTATAAAGCAGTACTGTAGTGCCAAGAACCCGGCTACATCTTTTTGTGGCTCTTTGAAAGCCGGTTTTGGAAGATCCTCTGCCCGATGGTCCCCAAATCCTGGTGCCACTACCTATCAGTTTTATGACCATGGACAAGTTAATTCATCATATTCTGTTTTCCACTTTTTAAAAAAGATGTAAAGTGAAAAGAACGGTAAATATGTACCTCATGGGATAGTTTTATGGATTAAATGTAACGATGCTTGCACTGTAGAATATTCACTAAGCTTTCATTATTATTTTTGGCACAAATTGTATTTCGTGCTCACAATGCCCCTTTGAAGGAACATATTTTACACACACAGGGCATTTTCGGCTGGCTGCTGGTAATGTAGGCAAGTCCCTACCTCTACCCCATATCCATGTTTCTCCGTTCACAGGAGAGTTTTTGTTTTGCACTGTATTTGAGAGAGGGAAAATTAAGTTTTTATCTAGTCAAGGGAGAGGCTGAGGTGTGTTAAGAAGAATGAAGGGGGATAGAATGGTGTCTGTCTTACATTGATTCCCTTAGATGATTTTGAGTTAGAATTTTCAGATGCTTTCCTCAAACATACCAGGGGATGAGGTGGGGTAAAAAAAAAATTAATAGTTTTTAATGTCTCCATGGATAATGTATGCCTAATCTTTGTGCAGCTTTTGTTAGATATTTAGTTTTTAGAAACCTTTCTTTTTAATCTCAGAACAATTCTGTAGAATGTTGAAAAAAAATCAGGTTTATTTTGTTCCAATTCCATACACATTTCTGTTTTCCCCTGGCTCATTTCTCTGGAAATTATTTCTGTGTCTGCTTTTGAAACATGAGTTGATGCACCATTCCGAAAAAAAAAAAAAATCAACTAATGTCAACTCAAACATCAACACTAATATACCTAGTGAGAAGTGTGCCTTGCTTGGTTGTTTCTACTCCCGCCCTCCCCCCCGGCTTAAAAGAAAACAACTTAGCCTTTACAAACATAACGTTCTCACATTTAGAAAGTCCTTCAATGAAAATAATTTTTAATGTGTTTTTTTTTCTTTTTTTCTTTTTTCTTTTTTTTTTCATGACGGGGTCTCTCTCTGTTGCACAGGGTAGTCCTCCCAAGTAGCCTCCCAAGTAGCTGGGACCACAGGCATGAGCCACTAAGCCCCACTACTTGTTTTGGTATTTTTTATAGAGACAGGGTCTCACTATGTTGCCCAGGCTGGTCTTGAACTCCTGGACTCAAGCAATCCTCCCACCTCAGGCTCCCAAAGTGCTGGGATTATAGGTGTGAGCCACAGGCCTGGGCTTTTTAATATCTTAAAAGGATATTGTTGTATCCAGGGTCTTTGATGGTGGGAAGAGGAGTCATGTCGTCATTATTGTTTTAACGTTTTTTTCTTCCTAATGTTACTTGACAGAAAGTTAAAATATAATACTGTGCAGTTCAGTATCTGACACTTCACATTTCTTCTTTGAGCACTCTGTGGAGAGAGGGTCTTAGAGGCAGGCAGATTAAACTTTTTTTTTTAAGATGGAGTCTCGCTCTTTTGCCCAGGCTGGAGTGCAGTGGCACGATCTTGGTTCACTGCAACCTCTGCCTCCCGGGTTTAAGTGATTCTCCTGCCTCAGCCTCCCTTGTAGCTAGGATTACAGGTGTGTGCCACCATGCCCTGCTAACTTTTGTTTTTATAGTAGAGATGGGGTTTTGCCATGTTGCCCAGGCTGGTCTCGAACTCCTGGACTCAAGTGATCCACCTGCCTCGGCCTCCCAAAGTCCTGGGATTACAGGTGTGAACCACCGCACTTGGCTAGATTAAACTATTAGAAAGGGACTTCATAAATTTCTGGTGACAAGGTGTGGCAGACTCAGTGAGGCAGATCTCTGTACCCCTCTGCACAGAAATCCCAACCATCTGATTACCAAGGAATTCGTCTCTTTGGGAGTGTCCACAAATAGCACCCTTGTTATATTAACCTATTGCTACATAGAAAATGACCTCAAAATGTAGCAGCTTAAAACAATATACATTTATTGTCTCACATAGTTTGAGCCAGGACTCTGGGAGTGACTTAACTAAGTGGTTCTGACTTAGGGTCTTTCAGGAGATTTTGGTAAAGATGTTGGCTGTGCTATAGTCACTTGAAGGCTTACCTACAAGCATAGAATTTGCTTCCGAGATGGTTCACTCACATGGCTGTTGGCAAAAGGCCTCACCACTTTCTATACGGCTGCTGGAATGTCCTCAAGACAGGGCAGTTGAATTCTCACAAAGCAAGGGATCCAAGAGAGGGCGAGATGGAAGATGCAATGTCTTTTATGACCTAAGTTCAGAAGTCACACACCATCATTTCCTACATAGCTTATTGGTTACAGAGATTAGCTCTATTCAGTATGGGCAGAAATTCCCCAAGGGCTTGAATACCAAGAGATGGGAATCTTTGGGGCCATCTTGGAGGTTGGCTGTCACAGTCTGCCCTTTGATCACCAATGATTCACGTATCTCCCAAATGCGAAATACACTCACTTCTTCCCAAGGTCCCCAAAAGTCTGAACCCATTACATTATCAGCTCAAAGTCTGAAGCCCTGTCATCTAAATTGGACCAGGTGTGGATGAGGCTCTTAGGTGTAGTGTTTTAAGTGCAGCTCCTCAAGTATAGTTCATTTGAATGTCTGTGTCTCCCACACCCCAACATGCAATGGTGGGACAGGTTTAAGATAACTGGTACAGGCTGGGCGCAGTGGCTCATGCCTGTAATCCTAACACTTTGGGAGGCCGAGGCGGGCAGATCATCTGAGGTCAGGATGAAACCCCATCTCTACTTAAAAAATACAAAAATTAGCCGGGCGTGGTGGTGCATGCCTGTAATCCCAGCTACTTGGGAGGCTGAGGCAGGAGAATCGCTTGAACCCGGGAGGCAGAGGTTGCAGTGAGCTGAGATCACATTGCTGCACTCCGGCCTGGGTGACAGAGCAAGACTCTGCCTAAAAAAAAAAAAAAAAAAAAAAAAAGAGAGATAACTGGTACAAACAAACAGTCCTGTTCAAAAAGGAGGAAAGACCAGAGGCCTGAGAAGTCACTGGGCCATAGAATCCTTAAATCCAGGTAGACACATGTTGGAAGTTGTTTGATTAGGGTTCAAACCTACTCCTTGTTCAGGAATGACTCCCCGTGTCTTTTATTTCACCCGTTGAGCTCTTGATACCACTCTGAGTCATCTTTCCTTTTCCATTAAAAGTAGTTCATGTTTGCAGCTGTGTAATTGTATCAGTTTGCTTATTGCAAGTAGAATTTAGGAAGTGCAAAGGCTACTTTTCATTTTGTACTGTCTCTGTGTGTCCATGCTGGCAGTGCTTCTGCCAAAGAATTGTTTTGAAAACTTTGTGAATCTTCTATAAATTGAATTGGGGCTCACACCATTGGACAAAAATTACACCTACAGCTCTTTTCAAGATCAACCCTTCTCTGTAGAGTCCCTCAGTGAAACTGCTGAAGCGCAACACTGTAAACTTCCTCAGAGCTCTATTGTTTGAATGATTCTCTGAATCACTGCTGTAGATGCTTTTGAGGTCTGAACAAAGGATTTTTACAGCCGCACTCTTACCTTCATCATTTAATGGTGTTTTCCTGGGAATGTCCTGGAGTTTTTCTTTGCCTGGAAGCCATTTTTTCACAGTAGCATCATTTGCCATCTGGGGAAGCTGGGAATTTTCAAAACTTGCAAGTTCCAGATTTTTTTTCTTAAGTCCTTCCTTTAGATGATCTCTTTCTTTTCACATTTTGATATAATCAGCAAGAAAACATTAGTTAGCACCTTCAACAGTCTACCATGAAATATCCTTAGCTAGAACACTCAGCTGGTTAGGCACAATTTCTACTTTGCACATTACTGCAGGTGACAATGTTACTGAACTGCTGCCACTACATAACAAGGACTCTTTTCCTCCAGTTCACAAAAACATGTTCCTCATTTCCCTTTAAGCTCTCCCCTGCAGCCTTCTCAAGGGCCAACATGATTCTACTAATGGTTTCTTCAAAGGCTCTAGTCTTTTTTTTTTTTTTTTTCTTTTTGAGACGGAGTCTCGCTCTCGTTGCCCAGGCTGGAGTGCAATGGCATGATATCTCGGCTCACCGCAACCTCCACCTCCAGGATTCAAGCAATTCTCCTGCCTCAGCCTCCCGAGTAGCTGGGGTTACAGGCATGAGCCACCACGCCCAGCTAATTTTGTATTTCTAGTAGGAATGGGGTTTCTCCATGTTGATCAGGCTGGTCTCAAACTCCCGACCTCAGGTGATCCGTCCGCGTCGGCCTCCCAAAGTGCTGGGATTACAGGCGTGAGCCACCGCATCCAGCAAAGACTCTAGTTGTTGACTAACATTGTCCTCAAAGTCCTTCCAGCTTCTACCCTCTGCTCAGTTCTAAAACCATTCCAACATTTTAGGTTTCTGTTATGGAAAAACTATTCTTTTTAATAAAATTTGTGTTAGTTGTCTATCGCTACATAATGTAGGAAGGGAGGGGAAACTTCACCCTCAGAAGATTTGCTGAAAAATCACCTGAACAAAGGCAGATTAATAGGAGAAAAGACGTGTAAATTTATTTAATATAAGTTTTACATTACACAAGAGTCTTCAGAATGAAGACCCAAAGGTACGGAGGAAACTGTCTATTTTTATACTTAGGGTCAATGAAGTATGAACAGCCATGTAGAAATATGATTGAAGAAAAAAGGGTATGATCTAATGCTAATGCCAGGGTTGTTTGAACCAGAGCAACTCCATCTTGAATAGGGGCTAGGTAAAATGAGGCTGAGACCTACTGCGCTGCATTCCTAGATGGTCAGGCATTTTAAGTCATAGGGTGAGATAGAAGGTGAGCACCAGCTACAGGTCATAAAGACCTTGCTGATAAAACAGATTGCAGTAAAGAAGCTGGCCAAAACCCACCAACACCAAGATGGCAATGAGAATGACTTCTGGAGGTTCTCACTGCTACACTCCCACCAGCGTCACGACAGTTTATAAATGCCATGGCAACGTCAGGAAGTTACCCTATATGGTCTAAAAAGGGTAGGCATGAATAATCCACCCCTTGTTTAGCATATAATCAAGAAATAACCATAAAAATGGACAGCCAACAGCCCTCAGGGCTGCTCTTTCTTTTATTCCTCTACTTTCTTAATAAACTTGCTTTCACTTTACGGACTCACCCTGTATTCGTTCTTGGATGAGATCCAAGAACCCTCTCTTGGGGTCTAGATCGGGACCCCTTTCTGATAACACTAACAGACTGTGTGGGGAGACAGCAGGGCCTGCCTGTCTAGATTCTTCTTGGCCTTTCTGTGCAACATTCCTTCCTTCTAGGTACAGGGTAGGACTTTCTCTAGAATGGGGGTCTTATGACCCACAGTCAAGCAAGGTAAGTCAGATAATTTCTTTATGGCCAGTTTTTACACAGAAATGTGGGGGGGGGGGATGTTAGAGTAATACTTTTAAGTTTTATGACTGGCTTTGGGGAAAAAGGTTCTGGTATCTATGACCCACCTTGAGAAAGAGGAATTCTCATTTCTATGGCTTGCCTTGGGGGAGAATGAGGGGCTAGAGACAGGAACGTGGGAGAAGGTCAGAGAGAAACTTGTGCTTCCGAAGCCTTCATTCTGGGGTATCATTTTCTGAGCCCAAACAATAACAAATTACCCCAAAACTTTGAGTCATCTTGGGGGCTGGTCATCACACTTGGCATTGCCGTTGTCTTCTCATTGTCGGTAGCATGGCTCTAAGGCATCTCCAAGATGCTCAGCAGCTGGCAGATGCGGAGAATAGGGCAGTTTGCAGCTGCAGCTGTTTTCTGAGTGCATGTGAGGCTTCCAGAAATAGTGTATTCCTAAATAAACAGGTGTCAGCTGTTATGTGGCTGATAGCCCTTAAGTCTTTAACGTTTGAACTCTACGCAAAATGAGGAAACCTGGGTTCAGAGAGGTGAAGAAACTTAAGGTTTACACAGTCAGAAGCTAGCTGAGTTGGGATTCAAACTCAGAGCTTTCAGATTGGATATTACCATATTCACCTGTGGTTTGAATAATTAATATCCCCCTAATTGCCTGATTCTAAGTAACTTTACCTGTCTTTTCCTTCCAGCTGTGAAATCTATTTCTATCCCCTTCACCTATGCCAAATAGAAGAGCCGAGTTTAGTAAGAGGCATAACATAGTACATTTAATTTTAGAAAAACCTTTAAACATTGAAAAGACAACAGGGTGGAATTTCGAAGTCCACTGCTTTAGGAAAGGTAATGCACCACTTCAGTTGATCCCATTCTTATGTAATTAGACTGTCACTTCAGTAACTCATTTCATTTTCCCCAATAAGCCCCTGAGATCACCTGAATCTCATCTCATGCTGTTATCATATTAGCTAACATCTTATCCCATTAACGTCAGTGCAGTGAAATATAGTATCTCCCAGCCCATCCCAGCCCTGCCAAAATATAAAGAATGAAGCCTTTATGGTTGAGCCTGACTCTTTTCCTCAGAAGCCTGTTGGAGAGGGATATACAAAATAATTCCATGGCCCAATTCCCTTCTGAATATTTTCATTTCATCCAGTGCTTACAAGCAAATGCTTTGCTTCTTGGTAACATCACAATGCTTTAAACACCCCAATCCCTATAAGCATATGTAAAGATAACTTCGGAGAATCCCTGATCAAGAGGTTTTCATTACGCTCATGGAGTATCATACTTGCTAAATAGTTCCTGTGAGTATAACAATAATAACATACCCCATTTTTATATTCATCATTTTATTCACTGTAAGAATTCAAAAGATTTCATTGATTGTTGTTTCAGTTTTCTTCAGGCACTTTCTATAGTCTCTGCTAGTGGAGTTTCCATTTTACCAGTACGGAAATAAAAGGCCAAGAGAGTGATTTAAAAGAACATCCAGTCAATTGTGAGTTAATCTCTGACTTCCTGCCTGGTCCCCAAGCCAGCTCCCTAACCCCTGGGTGGTGCTCATTCTTTTTGGCAAAATGATGTTTTCAAACTCCTCTTCTTGAAAATGCTTTCTCAGGGGTGGTCTTCGCTTTTACCCGAGTGGACTTCGGGTAATGGAGGCAGACACTTAATCATCTGTGAAATCAGCCCTCTTTGGGAGTGAGAAAAATCCCTAAATTTGCCTTCCATTACTCCAGTTCGAAAAGCAGTCACCTCTGGACTGGAAGTAATTAAAGTCTTTGTATTTCAGCGGTTAGTGCACTGCCCTTGTAAATCAGGGATTATGAGGGAAAATCTCCCCAAGGCTTGTTCTCTCCATTTATTTATTTATTTTGGAACTCAGGTGCAGATAGGACAGTTAATCATACTACTCAGATCATAACCTGTCTTTAGTTTATGCAAGTTATCTTATTTTAGGTAATTTTAATTTAATTTTTCTTTTATCTACAGACTCCCATGCTCATTCCCCCAACTTCTTCCCACAGAAACTCACTCTAATGTGTTTGATAAATATCCTTGAGTATGTATCTATCTTTAAAAAGTGTTGTAATTATTTTGTTTATGCACGTGTTAGTCCTTACATAAATATGGCAGTAAGGAATGTTGTTTTTGTCTTTTTTTTTTAATACAATGCTGAGATTGTTAAAATCTTGGATGTGCACTCCTTGACAACATTTGGTATTATCTGACTTTCTAATTTTTGGTATAAAGTGATAACTTGTATTATTTTTGCATGTCTCGGATTACTTCTAAAGATGCGTGGTTCTTTATATTCTTGTTATATGAGCAGTGTGTTCGTAGCTTTTGCTTATTTTTGATTGAGTTCTCTGACATTTCATGATTGTTTTCATAGAATTTTCTTGTTTCTTCTGAGTAATTAATCCTGGTCAGTTTTAGACATTGTAAATATCTTCTCCCAATCTGTCACCTGTCCATTATCATTGTCTATAGTAGTGTCCTTTTTGAACGGAGATCTTATGTTCTGACATAGTCAAATCCATTCTGTTTAAAAAGTCTATCTCTACTCTGAGATTATACATATACACTCCAATATCTTCTTCCTTTATCTTTATGATTTTACCTTTCACATTAAGTTCCATCTAGAAGTTACCTTAGTATATGGTTTGAGATAGGGGTCTAACTTAACTTTTTTTTTTCCATAGAGTGAGGCATTTTTCTTAATATATTGACTCAATTTATAATCTTATCTATGAATAAAGAAATTTGTATTGTGGGAGGTATCATAATGATGGAGGTAAGAGTAGAGAGTGAGGGACAGGTGACAGGTGACTTATTTCCCCTAAGTATGCTCTCTAAAAGTGGTACCTTTTCAAAAATGTTTTAAGACAACATATAGCCATAGTAGTTAGACTATGATGACAAGACATTAGAGGAGTGGAGTTGAGGATGGAAGAGGCCTCAGTTCAAGAAACATAGATAAGCCAGAGGGCCCACAGACGTAGTCAAAATGAAGAAGAGCCATCCTGAAAACGCTGAGGCAGCCTCTTCTGATGGGGAGGAATGAGGAGTGAGAATAGGTAGTTTCAGAGTGGGTCATTCCTTCAGTCGTTAACTTATTCATTTAGTAAGTGTTGGTAGGCTGGACACAGTGGCCCAGGCCTGTAATCCCAGCACTTTGGGAGGCCGAGGCGGGTGGATCATGAGGTCAGGAGATTGAGACCATCCTGGCCAACGTGGTGAAACCCCATCTCTACTAAAATACAAAAAAATGAGCCAGGCTTGGTTTCGTGCACCTGTAGTCCCAGCTACTGGGTAGGCTGAGGCAGGGGAATCACTTGAACCTGGAAGGTCGAAGTTGCAGTGAGCCGAGATCACACCACTGCATTCCATCCTGGTGACAGAGCAAGACTTTGTCTCAAAAAATAAATAAAATAAAATAAAATAAAATAAATAAAATATAGTGTTGATTACTTTCCGTAGGCCAGATCCTCTCCTAGGCTCTGAAGATGCACCTGCAAAACAGAGTCATGAGTGCTGCCAGTGCATTTATATTTTGAGCATATGTTAACATTCTTCTATTTCTGTTCACCCTCCATACTACCATCAGAATCATTCTTTCAAAATGCAAATTTAATTAAGATATACTCATCTTCTAAATATCCATTAGATTTCCATTGCCTACTGCAAACTCAGCATGGTATGCAAGGTCCTCTTTGATTTGATCACCTGTTTACCTCTCCAACTTCATCTCTTGCTGCTCCCTCAACTCTACACCTTGGTTCCCCATAGACCAAGGGGAATGTTTTGTATGTGCGAAACATCTGGTGACCTCAAATAAGGCAATTCCCCCATTTTCTTATGAAATGACCATACAAGAAAACTTGTATGGCCAACTTGAGTGTATAAATGTTTGGGGATATAGCTGAAAATTTCCAGTGTTTCCTTGTAATATTTCATGTATTAATTTAGTTAAATATATTTTAAATTAAATATTATATAAAATATTAATTTAGAAACATTGATTATTTTTGTGTCTCAAATTTCATGAATGTTTATTCCAGCTCTTCATAGGCAGTTCTGACAATGTCTTCATCATCACTAGAGCTACATTTTGAGTCACAGAACACAGCTTTTCAAGGCATACCATCTTCACAGCTTTCTACATTCTTTGTAACATAGGACTTTTTGAAATGAAATGATACAGCCACTGGAATTTTTAGCACAAGTCATACATATACCTTTATATAACAACAGGACATTTTTTGAAAGTCCCTTATAGGCTGGGCGCGGTGGCTGATGCCTGTAATCTTAGCACTTTGGGAGGCCGAGGTGGGCAGATCACCTGAGGTCAGGAGTTCGAGACCAGTCTGGTCAACATGGTGACACCCCATCTCTACTAAAATACAAAAATTAGCTGGGCACGATGGCAGGTGCCTGTTATCCCAGCTACTCGGGAGGCTGAGACAAGAGAATCGCTTGAACCCAGGAGACAGTGATTGCAGTGAGTCGAGATTGTACCACTGCACTCCAGCCTGGGCGGGGCTGAGCGAGACTCCGTCTCAAAAAAAAAAACCCAAAAAAAGAGAAAAATCCATTCCTCATAGGTGAGAATATATATATTCTCCACAATGTAGCCATGTGCTATGTTGTTGCTTTTTAAAAGTGGTCTTTAAAAGGCTACTTTACAATGACATGCACCCCTAAGGATTTTGAGGACATACCCCAGGCAAGGAATAATACTGAGTCTTTACATCAATCTGTCTCTCTCCCTGTCCTTAGGGCTCTGGGCTCAGTGTGCCTGCTTTCCTTCTTTGCCTCTTTCCCTCTTAGCAAACCCTGCTCTCAGGCTCTGCAGGGCAGAGGGGCAAAGAGCACTGGATGAAGAGAGACTCGGTTGTGAGTGAGCTCCCTCTTTCAGTCCCAGCTATTCTGGGAAGCATTATTGGGAGCCCAGGAATGCGTGCACATGCACATGCATGCACACACACTCTCTCTTTCTCAACCAATTTCATCTACTTCCGTAAATGGTAATTATTTTATTTAAAATAAAGTAACCTGGAGATCACCTCATAAAATGAGAGACTTGGGGAAGAAATCGACTATAAGATAGCCCTTTTCTGAAAAATAATTTGGGGCCAGAATCTTGCATGGCATTTGGCATTAGGAGTGATTCGTTTCTATGGTTCCCTAAACCATGCCATGCTTTGCCGTACCTCCATGGCTTTGCACTTGCTCTTCCCTCTCTTGTAATGGCCACCTCATCTCCTCTCCCAACCACTGCCTACCCCTGTGCCCAGCAGTGCCTCTGTTCTCATGCTTCCTAAATCATAAAGTGGCCATGTATCTCCCCTACTGTGCAGTGAACTCTGCAGGAGAATGGGCCGTATCTGTTGACTCTGATGTCCTCAGCACTCAGGGTAGCATCTAGTGCCTAGTTTTCTTTCTTGAAACTTCAAGTGGTGGGCCGAGAGTAAAACATGATTGAAAGGATCACTATATGACTTATTGCCCCAACTGGGATACCTTGAGAATGAAATGGAGCACTACTGACAATCGTGCCAGAACACTAGGTAAAGACCAGAACTGTCCTAGGTAAAGTGTGATGTACAGTCATCTTACTAACCAAGGGAAACAGCCTTAGCCTTAGATTTCTAGTCTCCCAGTAATCATCTTAGATCAATAGTTTGTCTTTCTTGGGTCCAGCCTCCTTCCAGCTAGTTCCTTCCTCCTTCCATCTTTTTTTTCCTCTCTTCTTGCTCAGCAAGAGTGTCCAATCTTGCCAAAGCATAACCCTACAATTCTCACCTTTACTTCACAGGTAATTTCAGGATAGTAGGAGTCCATAAATCTCAATGCAAAGTGTACAATGGGTGGGGTAGGGTGGGAAGTGTCTTGATTGTAGTTCTTCTGAGGGCTAAAAACTCAAGATCTTTTAATTTCCTTCCTTAGAAACAGTCCTAGTGACTCAGAGAAAATGCTCAGTAAAGAAAAACTCTTAGAATTATCCTAACGTGTTTACTCTGCCTTCATCCTGAAATCCATATAGACCCTAAGGCACATTTGAGACATGACAAGATTCAGAGTTGAACTGAAAGGAATCACTGCATCATGCAAGAAAGAAAAAGTTGATCTGCAGTGAAAAATGCCCTTCTGAGTCAGTGGAAGCTGTGTATCATGACAGCTAAAGAGTAAGCATTTCAGAACCTGAGAAATCCGAATTTGAATCCTGGCTCCACCACCTACTTAGCTGGGCAACTCTGAGCACATTATTTAGCCTCTTTAACTTCAATTATCGTACATGTAAAATGGGGAGGGAGTGGTCATATCGGACCCACTTCATAGGCTCATTGTGAGGATTAAATGAGATAATGCATTTAGCCCTGTGCCAAGCAATAATAAACACTCATTCAGTGCAAGCTATTACTTTATATGCACATGAGCAGAAGTTACAAGCACACCTGTTTTGTCTGGATGCAAATAGTTATACCAGGCTTTCTTTTTCTTTTTCTTTTCTTTTCTTTTCTTTTTTTTTTTTTTTTTAAGACAGGGTCTTTCTCTGTTACCTAGGCTAGACTGCAATGATGCAACCTCACTATAACCTCAAAATTCTGGACTCAAGCCATCCCCCTGCTTTAGCCTCCCTGAATAACTAGGACTACAGGCGTGTGCCACCACACCTGGCTAATTTTAAAATTATTATTATTATTTTGTGGAGACAGTGTCTCACTATGTTGCTGGGGCTGGTCTTGAACTCCTGGCCTCAAGCCATCCTCCCACCCTGACCTCCCAAAGCACTGGGATTATAGGTGTAAGCCTCTGTGCCTGACCATTACGCCAGGTTTAATTATCAGAGCAGTGGGTTGAGAATGCAGAAATCTAAGTTCTTGCCATGCCTCTGCCACTAATGAGCTATGTGGTTCTGAGCAAGTCCTTTAACTTCACTGGCTTTTCAGTCTCCTCTGTGAAATGAGTGAGCTGAAGTAGATGATTCCTGCTTTGGTTATCTATTGCTATACCACACACCTCTCCAAAATGTAGGTGCTGAAAACAATAATGATTCATTATTTATCAGGATGGTATGGATTGTCTAGGCTCAGCTGGATGGTTCTTCTGCTTTATAGGGTATTGGCTGGGATCATTCATGCAGCTGCTTTCAGAGGGGTGCTCAGCTGGAGCTGCAACATCCAAGATGGTGTTGCCCACTTGTTTGGCAGCTATGTTTGTCAATTCTACACTAGGGAGAGTTCCTCTAGGGCTAGAATAATCCAAACGTGTTTACTCTGTCTTCATCCTGAAATCCATATAGATGCTAAGGCACATTGGAGAATTGACAAGATTCAGAGTTGAACTGAAAGGAATTACTGCATCATGCAAGAAATAACAACTTGATCTGCAGTTCTCTCTCTACACAGTCCCTCCAGCTGGATAACCTGAACTTCCTAAATGGTTCCAAGAGGATGAAAATGGCAACTTGAAAGCTTCTGAAGGCCTAGTCCAGATGTCATTCAATATTACTTTCATTGTAGAATATTTTTCAAAGCAAGTCAGTGGTCAACTAAGATTCAAGGAGAGGGAGAAAGGCTCTACCTCCTGAAGACTTTCAGAGTTACATTATAAAAGGGCATGCAGGATGGGAGGGATGGTTCTGACCATTTTCAAAGCAATTACCATAATCTGTGTGGTCCATGTTTGTTCTGCCAGTCCATATTTAAACCTAAAGTTCTGAGGCAATTCTCATTCTTCTCAATTTGGTTTTTGAACTCTGTGAATTCCCCCACTGAGAGCCTAGTATGTTCCAGGTCTTGAACTCTCTTTACTCTGAGTTTAGCTCTAATAGACATTCATTGTTTTTTCCACCTGGTGTCCCCTCAGCCTCCTTCTGGTAACCAAGCTCCCCAGTTTCCCTCCAGGGACCTGGTGCACACATAGCTGGTTAAAACCCAGCTACCTTACTAACAGAACTCTCATCTGTCCAGATGTTTAAATATTAACATCCTCAGCCCTGGGGCATGAACCATCATAGAGCTAAGCCAATCATGAGAATCCCAACCTCTTTTGCCAGTAATTGGTTTTGAGGTGTACATGTGACCAAGCCTTGGCTAATGAGGCATTAAGGCAAGTCTCATTGGGGCACTTCTGGAAAAGATTTCCTTTTCTAAACAGAAGAAAGAGACTTGTAGGAGGAAAGCTCTGTCCCTTCCGTCCTGCTTTAGGATCTTGTGAGGAACAAGCTATGGAAGCCATCTTATAATCATGAAGGTAAGAGACCACAAAAAAACACCTAGCCCCCTGACATTATTAAGCTTTGTATTTATCCAACTGCTATGTCACCCAGTGCTATGATTTGGATATGGTTTGTTTTGCCCTGCCACGTCTCATGTTGAAATTTGATCCCCAGTGTTGGAGATATGGCTTGGTGGGAGGTGTTTGGATTATGGGGGTGAATCCTTCATTGAGGGCTTGGTGCCATTCTCAAGGGAGTTAATTCTCACTTTGTCTCCCCCTACCCCTTGACCCCGAGAGAACTGATTGTGGAAAGGAGGCTGTCACCTCCTTCTCCTTCCTCTTCTCCTTCCCCTCCTCCTCCTCCTCTTCCTCCTTTCTTTCTTTTCTTTTCTTTCTTTTCTTTTCTTTTCTTTTCTTTTCTTTTCTTTTCTTTCTCTCTCTCTCTCTCTCTCTCTCTCTCTCTCTCTCTCTCTCTCTCTCTCTCTCTCTCCCCCCTTCTCTCTCTCTCTCTCTCTCTCTCCCCCTCTCTCCTCTCTCTCCCTCTCCCTCTCCCTCTCCCTCTCCCTCTCCCTCTCCCTTTCCCTCCCTCTTCCTGCTCTCATTCTGTGACAGGCTCCCCTTCATCTTCCACCATAAGGGGAAGCAGCTTGAGGCTCTCACCAGATGCAGATGCTGGCATCATGCTTCTTGTACAGCCTGTGAACCATGAGCCAAATAAATCGCTTCTCTTTGTAAATTGTCCAGTCTCAGTTATTTCTTTTTAACAACACAGATGAACTAAGACAGCAACCCAGATCTGCTTACCTCTGGACTTCTTGTTATGTGAGATAATACACCCCTATAAACAAGCAAGTCTGTTATCTACTGTCAAAAGTATCCTTCTTTCACTCCTCTGAATCTGTATGGTTCTAGAGACACTGACTTCATGAGTGATTCTAGGAAGGAGCTTACAACCCAGAACTAAGCAATTAGCATCTGCATTCACCTGACCACAGTGATTATTTCAAAGATGGGCCAAAACTCTGGCAGAGCCAGAGAGGCAATGTAATTTTTCTTGGGACTTCTGAGAAAGAGGACTTTTTTTCCTTTTTTTTTTTTTCCTGCTGGACCTAGAAGCAAAGAGGAACAGTGGCTGGAGCAGCTGGATTTCCCTACATCTTGCTGACTTGAAGAGTCCACTCCAAGGAAGGTAGACACAAGCGAAAAAAAGAAAACCCATTCGTTTCTTCTAAAATAAAATTTTCAAAAAAATTATAGATTCAAAAAACTGACTCTTGATAAGATCACTGAGTCTTAAATCCAATCATGCCTGAAGCCCTAATTCTTCATTTTTCAGTTTACTTGACCCATCCTTTTTTTTGAATAGACTGTCCTGGTAAGACTTTCTGTCACTTATAAAGAAAGAAATCCCAGCTAAGGAAGTGTGGATATTCATTATGAAACCATCCACCAAGCTGCCACTTTAATTTTATGGTACTCTCTTGGACTTTTATTTGGAACCTCTGTTCCTTGTTCAGGTTCATCCATTCCTGTGGATATACTTGCCACCTGCAATTATATGGCCTAGCTCTTAAGGCTAAGACCTTGCGACTAGCCCTGCTCCTGGGTTCAAATCCTGGTTTTGCACTGATTAGATCTCTGTCCTTGCACAGGTCTTTTAAATCTCTGGGTTCTTTAGCTATGGCATATTTAAAACTAGGGCTGTAATTGTTTCTGCCTTGTAGGGTTATTGTGAAGATAAAATGACAGAATGTATACAAAGTGCTTAGCCAGCGCAGTACCTGGCACATACTAGGCTCTCACAAATGTTTGCTATTATTAATAAAAACCTAACTTAGTATAGTAAGCAGAGTAATGGACCCACAAAAACATCTATGTCCCAATCTTCGTTACGTGGCAAAGGGGATTTCTGGTTGCAGATGAAATTAAGGTAACTAATCAGTTGACCTTTTAATAGAAAGATTATCCTGGATTATCCAGTGGGTCCAATGTAATCACAAGAGTTCTTAAAAATGGAAGAGAGAGACAGGGGAGGTAAGCAGAGTGATACAATATAAGAAGAATTCAATCTGCTATTTCCGGCTTTGAAAATGGAGGAAAGGGAACACGGGCCAAGGAATGCAGAAGATACAAAAGGCAAGAAAGCAAATTCTCTCCTAGAGTCTCCAAAAAGGAATGCAAGCTCTAAACCTTGACTTTAGCATGGTGAGACCTGCTACTGAGCACCTTCCCACTTCACTCTGCGATTGCTACCACTGACTCCTCAGTGAATGAGACAGGCATGACCCTACCCTCATGTAGCTTATGAGGTGTGCGTTCTGTAGCAACTAGGACTTTATGAAAGCCTATTTGGTAATGAGGATCGATTTTACCATGGAGAATTTGGAGATGTAAATCATGACAGCTACACAGAAGAGATGTAAGACAGAAACCCATGAAGAGGGAAAGTATCAGTAGAATGTGGGTTGCTAATTGGAACAAGAGCTGAGACAGTAGATGCTTACAATTCCTCCTGCTGTGGACTGAATGTTAGTATCTCCCCAAAATTCATACATTAAAATCTTAACTCTCAATGCGATGATATTAGAAGGTGGAAACTTTAGGAGATAATTAGGTCATGAAGGTAGAGTCTTCATGAAGAGGATTAGTGCCCTTATAAAAAGAGAGGCATAAGAGCTTGCTTCCTCTCTACTCTCTACCATGTGAGGACACAGTGAGAAGACTGCCATCTGCAAACCACAAGAGTACCCTCAGCAGACATTGGTGACTGTTGGTGACTTGATTTTGGACTTCCCAGCCTCCAAAGCTGTGAGAAATTAATTTCTGTTGTTTAAGCCACCCAGTCTATGGTAATTGTGCATAGCAGCCTGAACAGACTATAAACCTCCATTTACAATGAGAATCCTGAGGTTGGACTCATTTGTCATAGCAGGCTGAATAGACTAAACATCATCCTTGATTGAAATCTTAAAATAAGACTGGTCTGGCTCCTCCATATTGGGGGGCACTCAGGGAAGACACAGACATCTGTTTTGGTAGTATGAAAGCCAAGCCTCCCGTGTGCCAAGCTAAGGGCCAATAGGACTTTTCCTTTTACATAGTGATGCCTTCAATCCTCACCACAACATTTTAAGAGATGTTATTAGGCCCCTTTCATAGAGGAGGAAATGAACATATGTAGAAATTAAGTAACTTAAACATGTTTACACAATAAGTAAATGGTGAAATGGAACTTTTAATTAAAGAATTTTGTTTTTATTTTTTGCCCACAAAGAACCAAATCTTCCCTGTCTCCATGCAATGTTGACTTAGTTGTTTCGATGTTCTTTTTACATTGTCCGCCTCACGTTACAGATTCTTTAAGAGCCAAAATTGTTTGGGCTGATTTACTCAAACCAGTACACCAGTAAGCTTAATGCTTAACCCCATATTTCATCAAAACTTAGATGCCATTCATTGGAATACATACCGTCATTCCATATAGCACTAAGAAGGAAAAAAAGTTAGGGATCGTAAGATTTCATGATTGGAAAATGTGGGAAAAAAATGCATCTTACAGTCCATGAAATAAAGTTAAAAAAATTTTTTTGATGATGGTGTTGATGAAGTGTCAAATCCCAGTTTGCTGGTCTGTTTCCAGGCTTACCCATGATTTAGATTTCTTATACTTCAGCCCAGACTTCTTTTTTTTAAGACAGGGTCTTGCACTGTCACCCAGGCTGGAGTGCAGTGGCACAGTAACGTCTCACTGCAGGCTTCAACTTCTGGGCTTGAGCGATCTCACCTTAGAGTTGGATGACTATGTTGCCCAGGTTCACTATGAACTCCTAGCTTCAAGCGATCCTCCTGCTTTGGCTTCCCAAAGTGCTGGGATTTGAGGCATAAGCCACCATGCTGGGCTCAGCCCAGACCATTTAAAAATGAATGTCTTAATGCCGGGCGCGGTGGCTCACGCCTGTAATCCCAGCACTTTGGGAGGCCAAGGCAGGCAGATTACCTGAGGTCAGGAGTTCAAGAACAGCCTGACCAACATGGCGAAACTCTGTCTCTACTAAAAATACAAAAAAAAAAAAAAAAAAAAATTAGCTGGACGTGGTGGTGTGTACCTGTAGTCCCAGCTACTTGGGAGGCTGAGGCAGAAGAATCGCTTGAACCCTGGGAGGTGGAGGTTGCAGTGAGCCAAGATTGCACCACTGCACTCCAGCCTGGGTGACAGAGTGAGACTCTGCCTTGCCGGGGGGAAATGTTTTAATTAAGTTTTCTTTGAACAATTCCTTTGGAAGATTTACATTGTTAAAAATATGATACTATTCAGAAGTATCACCACAAAACATCAATGATGTCAATATTTTGAAATTGATTATGTGCTGGACACTGTGCTAACTGCATTAAATATTCCTCTTGATTTTTCCTGACCATCTCATGAATAATTAGGTTTTTCTTAATGCCATTTACAGACAATACAGTTGAGGCTCAGAAGTTTAGTTACTTCCAAGGCTACGCAGCCAGCAAATGGTAGAGATAAATAAGACTTGAGTCTCTGCCTGGGACACCAGTGCTCGTGGCCTTTGCTGTTTCAAGCAAAAGCAGGGGGATAAAAAGCTTCTGTTTTCCTTTAAAACAATTTTCCTAACTCAGAGCAACTCTACCCTCTGAATATTGTAGTTAATGTCTGGTTTTCTCAGTCTTTCTGAGCTACTTACCCAGTTAACCTACAGTTAAGTGTGTTTACCTCTCGGTACTTATTTGTCATTATTCCCTTACAAAACTGTTTCCAGAATTTTAATCATTCTTGGCTCACTTCTCTGACAACCTAACCAGAGACGTGCTGAAATTGCAGTCAGAAAAGTGCCCTGAAAACTTAAAATTAAAAGAAAACTTTTATGGTCCATCTGATCTACACAGGAAATTAGAAAACACCACATACTTAACTGGAAAAATAGTTGAAATAAAACGAAGAGTGAGATTTACTGTTATTTAGATTTTGATTAAAAAATGTTTATCTGCTATCTAAGGCTTGGGGACACTGGAAATGAAGGAGCCGAATGCTTGCTTTATAGAACTTTAATGATCTTCTCTTATTATGTTATATTACCGTTTTCTAAGCCTGTGGTCAAATACAATAGCTTTATTAAAGCTGTGATTCAGTTAGAAAGGGGAATGAATTTTTCTGCCACAGGAGCACTGGTGAGAGATGAGAGAAGAGGGTAGTGCTGTTGAAGGGAGAAAACTCGTCAACAAAGAAAGGATGGATGCCAGTGGCTCACCCTACTAGGGTATATTCTTCTTCGCCCTTGGAGCTAAGCTTTCTTGAATTCATTCCCAAATAGCCAAGGGATATTTAGCTTCAGGTCTATTTGGAGAAAGGAAACAAAACAAAGCAAAAACCAGGGCTGTGGTTGCAGTTTGGATGCAGGATAAAACTTGCATACGTTCTGTCTCAAGTGCTTACACAGCATCGATAATGACAAAGGCTCACATTTGTCAAGCATTTATAATGGGCCAGGTACTGCTGTAAGCACAGTCCATTTCTTATGTCATTGAATCCCCTGAACAATCTCATGCAAGAGATATTATTATCATTTGCATTTTACAGATGAGGAAACTGAGGCAGAGTGTAACATAGAATAAATGGTGAAGCCAGGATTCAAATGGATAATTTGACTCCAAAGCCCATGCACTTGGCCATGATACTATACTGCTAAATACGCACCTGCTTTTGCCAGCAGGCCATGCACCCTGTCTACCAGTTAGGGGTGGGGTTGGGGGTGGGGGAGCCTCTCAGAAAACCACTAACCTCAATCCATCTTGAGAAAAAAGGGATTTAGAAGGAAATTGTTGTGGAGCCCCTTAACTGAAACAGTGTTGGCTCCTTTTGAAGGGAGAGAAATGAAGCAATTTCAAAGAGTCGGGGGAGGTTAGAGGTCAGGACTAAGCCATCGTAGCTAAACGATGTAGAAATGCAAGCCTGTCATTGCTAAAGTGGCAAAATAGAATATCAGGACACACTCAAAACAACCTCATGTAATTATGGAAATTAACTGTTGCTATTTCTGAGACATTTTTTGCCAGTCGTGTGAAGGCCATATGATATCATGAACAATTACTGATGAAACAGAGGATGAGGAATTGAGACTTGGGGCAACTATATGACCTTGGCCAAGTTTCTTGACCTCTCTAAGCCTCAGTTCCTTCATGTGTAAAATGGAGATATTAATAGTATTCTTGCAAGGACTAAATGATGATAATGTAGGCAAAGTGCTTGACACAATGTACAGTGTAAAGAAAGGGCCCAATGTATGTTAATTCTTTCTTTTGCTCAATTCCACCTGCTATAAAACTGGGTCCCATCTGTTCTGAGGGAAATGCATTATTTATCCACGAAGAGGAGGCTTCGAATACCAATCACTCAACAAATATTCGTTGTGCACGCTCCATGTCGCAGGAGGATGCTGGGTGCTAGAGGTACAGTGGTGCGTTCTTTGGGCCTGGTTTCTGCCCACACAGTGTTTATAGACTGGTAGGAGTTGGGCATTGAAAACAATAAGTAAGAAAGGAGCCACATAGGATGCAATGGGAGTATGCGCTCTGGGGTATCGAAAATGACTTTCCGAGGAAGTGACTGGTTAGTTAACGCCTTCAGGATGTGTGCTAGATGACTGAGGGGAGAAGGAGGGTGTCAAATAAAAGCAAATGCTGACGTGAAGCCTCCGAGTCAGTGTAGAATAAGGCCGGTCAAAGGACCCAAAACACAGATAGCCTGGTTTGGCTGGGACTGAGAGAGAAAGAGGAATGAATGGTATTAGGTGAAGTCAGAGAAAAACTCAGAGGTGGGATTATAGAGGTCTTACAGCTCTGGAAGCCAGCTCCTCCGATAAGGCCCAGGGCTTGGCAGCAGCCTCACAGCTCTGTTAAAAGTTTAAGCATTAGATTCCAAAATGGTAGATCTTCCATGTGTGTGTGCCTTTCTACTATTCTGCTTTGTCAGGGATCAGTCAGGAATCCAAAGGCCAATCAATGTGTTCCAAGATTGAAGGCTTATAACATGAGGAATTTGAGTTTAACAAAACTGGGTTTGCCAGGCATGGTGGCTCATGTCTGTAATCCCAGCACTTTAAGAGACCAAGACGGGAGGATCACTTGAGTCCAGGAGTTCGAGACCAGCCTGGGCAACATAGTAAGACCCTGTCTCTACAAAAAAATTTAAAAATTAGCTGGGTGTGGTGGCACGCATCTATAGTCCTAGCTACATGGGAGGCTGAGGTGGAAGGATCACTTGAGCCAAGGAGGTCGAGGTTGCAATAAGCTGTGTTCATACCACTGTACTCCAGTCTGGGAGACAGAGTGAAACCCTATCTCAAACAAGCAAAACAAAACAAACAAACAACAACAACTGGGGTTGAGGAAGGTAGTTAGAGGAGCAAAAGTCAAAGAAGCATCCCCTGATCATCTGGCCTGGCAGCCACAAAGAAGCAGATTCTCAACTTCCAGTTTAGGGCTATTAAGAATGGAACTTTTGCAAACATGCAAAAGATACGGACACATTTCTATTGGGTATATACCTAGGAGTGGAATTGAATGTTTATCCATTGCTAGTAGCTATTGCCTCACCTTAAGTGTTGTAGTGTTGTGTATAAAAGAAACTTCTTTGCTTTCATCCCTCAGAATATGACTTTTTTTTTTTAATTTTTATTTTTTGAGACAGAGTCTTGCTCTGTCGCCCATGCTGGAGTGTAGTAGCACGATCTTGGCTCACTGCAACCTCAGCCTCCTGGGTTCAAGCGATTCTCCTGCCTCAGCCTCCTGAGTAGCTGGGATTACAGGCATACACCACCAAGCCTGGTTAATTTTTGAATTTTACCAGAGACAGGGTTTCACCACGTTGGTCAAGCTGGTCTCAAACTCCTGACCTCGTGATCTGCCTGCCTCGGCCTCCCAAAGTGCTGGGATTACAGGCGTTAGCCACCGCACTTGGCCAAGAAAATGACTTTTTTGACAGCAGATGAGGAAAGACTGAAGCAGATACATTTTCTGCAGACAGAAGAAAGAGTTCGTTGCTGGTAAATATTCTATTGCTCAGTTGCAGCAGAGGAACTTTCCACTGGAAGTTCTTTCGGGAGAGTCAGTTCTCCCTTTGCCTTATTCAACACCTGGTTATCTGGGCAGATCCAAAGTTACTGACTTCAGAAAACTCTATATGCACTGTTGGATCTTGCATCCATGGCAACGCATGCCTTACATACCATTTTATTTCAAACAATGGGAAATTAAACATTTGATGTGAAGCAATGTCGAGTTTCAAGTTGGAGGATGGGGAAGGGGGTAAGATTGTGTCTCTAAGTGGCAACTGGTCAGAGGCAATGCTTAATGCAATACACCTAAGGAAAGGTGTTGATAGAAAGTCTCCTCATTCTGTGGTTTGCTTAAAAATGTTTCTCACTGCCCATTTCCCTTGGCCTTCCCTGCTTTTGCACATGGATTGCATCTCAGCATGCAAACCACACAATGTGCACACACTCTCATACACACAAACAGCAATTCTAGGGATGAAGCGGGGGAAAAAGCCACCTGTCTTTAGAATGTAAGACCTTCTTTTTTGTGCCTCACTGGCAGGGGTAGGGTGGTAGGCACTCACTAAATATTTAGTTAATACATAAATGAATGAATGTAGCCGCTAACTCCTTGATGGAGGAAGGGTGACATTGGGGATCGGGTTTCATTTTGAGCACCAGTTTCCTTATTATGACTCTTAATGACTTAATTCTATGATTATCTTTATGTCCTAATAAAAAGCTTTTAACAATTAGGGATTGTCTGTCTGAAGTTGTATTTTAAATTAATTAGGTATTGTATTTAGCAGCTTCCACTGTCTGTTAATGGTACAATGACAGGTTGAGAGGTAGAGCCTGTTTACAGTGACAATTGCTGCCAGTCTCTTTGGTTTTGTTTGCTTTTTATTTTTTTATTTTTTAAATTTTTGTTTTCTTCCCCCCATCAACATCAATAAAGAAGGAATGACAGGCTGGTAGAACTGGTAGAATGAGAAATCAAGTTCAGTGCTGAAAAGCAAACACATAGTTTTTTCCTTGTTTTTGTCTCCTTTCATATTGAAGTCACTGGCATGAGTTTCAGGTGTACAGCAGTTTTACTGTCTCAACAGACAGGAAGCCATGCTCTTCTCTCCACGGCATTTTCTGAGGAGTCTCTACTCCTATCCATTGCAGGGAATTTTACCTTTTGGAATAAGTTTTTGTTTTTCTGATAAACACACAGGCACCCACAAATGTGTGAATGCCTAATATTTAGAGAGTCAAGTCTGGCAGGTGGAAATGAACCCTTTTGACACATCTCTATTTATTGCGTTATTTCACCAACAAAGGCTCAAATGCTAACTAGCTCTGTGAATAATTTGTGGATGGAAATGTGATCATTTTTCTAAGTCAGCTGGTGGGCTCAGTTCATTGCACTCCCCACCTAAAAATAAATTCTCTGGCTGACTGTGAACATACTGATACTTGCTGCAAGTGAAGCAAACTTATGGGGACCATTAAAGTGCCAGGGCATTGGAAAATCACAGTGAAGTGAATGCTGATTTGCATTTATGTCATAAAATAACTTGTCACCTTCAATTTATCACAGTAATTGGTACCAGAGGAGAATGTGTGATGCTTATACTTGGTTCAAAGCCACCTTTCCTCACCTCCCAGTTCCTGCCTCTCCCTCTTCTCAAATAGTAGTGGGTGCACTTCTGAAAATAAGTGATCTGAGATCTTTTCCATATCATTAGAACTTGGGAAGTAAGACGCATCGAAGCATTCAAAGAAATTAATAATAATGGCCAATATACTTTGTATGTTTATTTTAAACCAGGCACCCTGGTGGGTAGTTTTATTAGAGCGGGTGAATTTCACAATAATCCAATGAAGTATGTGCTATTGTTGTCCCCATATCACAGATGAAGAAACTGAGTCACTGAAAAATGAAGTGACTTGCCCAAGGTCATATAACTAGTAGGTGGTAAAGTCAGGATTTGCGTTCACGCAGTAAGACCCTAGCGCCCATAGTCTGAACCACTATGCTGAATTAGCCCAAGCCTGGCTTAGACTACAATGTATATGCTAACATAAACATTGAGAGTGGAACGAATACCTGGGAAAAGTACACAGCCCCAAGATCTTCAAACCTATGACAAAAACATAACGAGAATAACACATCATTACCTTTTGCAAACTAAGAGAGAGATCTGGCCAGGGATAAATAAGTTATTCCAACTAGGTTTAGAAAAATAACCAGTGGTGTGTGGTTATTACAAATGGGGTGTGGTCATTACCAATGCCATGGAGGCATGGCTCTCTTGGTTATAAATGGAATGCTTTGAATTTTCTGATGCTGTATCTTACAAAGCCAGCCAAAGTCACACATGATAGATGTGGGATCTTCTCCAGGTCTCTCTCTATTTAGCTATTATCAGAGCAGATATACACTTTAGTTCTATAAATTACAAGTTGACTTCTTCTACATTGGCCAATTCTAAAGTATTTCTGAGGGTAAATCTCCCATGTTTCACAGAACAGATGAATTTGGCTTCATCTGACTCTCTGGCATGTGAACACCCTGAAAAGGGAGTATGCTTTAAGGCATTTTGCAGTATGTAAATTGCACTGCATTTGATGATAGGCAGCTCAAGGTTTACATCTTCTCTCTATCACTGCCGTGGAACCTGGGCAACTGACTTTACTTCTCTGAACTTCAATTTCCTCTTCTGTCAAAAGAAGCTGATGATACCTCCCTGAAGAATAAGTAAGGTAAAGGCAAGTGTGCACATTTAGCTAACATATGTAGGATACTTTATAGCTGATGGCAATGAATACCTCAGTTCTCTTTCATTTGGCTTGTGATTTGTAAGTACTCTGACTACATGCACTCTGCTAGGTATCTTTTTTTTTGAACTGTAGTAAAATATACATAACATAAAATTTACCATATTAACCATTTTTAAGTGTACTGTTCAGTGGCATTAAGTACATTCACATTGTTGTACAACCTTCACCAACATCCATCTGTAGAAATGTTTTTTTATCCCAAACTAAAACTCTGTACCTATTAAAAAATAACCCCCATTCTTCTCTTCCCCAGTCCCCTAGCAAGCACCATCTTCCTTTGTGTCTCTATGAATTTGACTGCTCTATGTACCTCATATAAGTGGAATCTCACCATATTTGTCTTTTTGTGTCTGGCTTATTTCACTCAGCATACGGTCTTCAAGGTTGACCCACATTGTAGCATATGTCAGAAACTCATTTGTTTTTAAGGCTGAATGATTTTAAGGGTGTGTGGTTTATCCATTCAACCATTGGTGGACAATTGGGTTATTTCCACCTTTTGGGTATTGTGAATAATGCTGCTATGAGCATTGGTGTGCAAATATCTGTTTAATTCCCCGCTTTCAATTCTTTTGAGTGTATACCCAGAAGTGGGATGGCTGGTCCTAGGATAATTCTAGGTTTAATTTTTTGAGGCTGGATGTCCTTTGTGTATATTATTTGCAGTAGAAGCGGTGTTGAGAGGTACCGTTGGAGATTCTCAGGTGTTGCTGCAGAACTGTCCCACCATGAGTGCCCTAATGAGGCCAAGGACCTGCAAGGCAGCCCCATACAAACAAGACTACATGACTTAATCATTTAGGCTCTCTGATGCCTGCCTTTCCTCCCCGGTTACAGGTGACAGATTGCCAGAGCAGGGAAAAGTAATCCCAAAGACATCAGTATGCAAGCCAGAACAGGGAGCGTTATGGTTTAAAACTGTTTCTCCACTGTTTTGCTATGGATATGTGTCTGAATGTGACCCATCCCACCCCCAGCCCACCCCTTCCTCTCTCTGCTGGAAGAGTGAAGGCAGGCACATTGGGGTGTGTTAACCCTTCCAGAACCAGCACCAATGACTTCCTTAAAGTGTTCCATGTTTCAGCAGCGCTGCCTCAAGTTAGCTGAGAAGCTGCCATTCATTGGATGACACCAATTGTTCTGTAACTGACAGACACTGAAAAGTCTCATTATCACCAATAACGGGAGCATCTCATTCATATCACACCTGTCAAGGCAGTCAGGTTGGGTCGTGTATGCATCCGGCAAAAGCGACTCAGGATCACACCCAGGAAGAATCATGCACTCTGGTGCGGTACCTCCCCCATCCAGCCCAGTCTCCATAGGGAAGTCACAGAAGATCGGAAGTAACCACTATTGGGAAAATAAACTCATTCTTTTGATGTTGCTTTTAACCTGTTGCTGATCTTCGCAGAGAGGTAAGCTTTTCAGAGAGACAAGTGTTTGACTTTGTGGATCATGAGCAAGTGGCAGGAGGTCCCGAGACAGCCCTCTGAGCTGTGGAATTGCAGTTAACTCTTCAGTGGTCTCTTGGCAGAGTCATTTTCCTGAGTGTCCCAGACAGGGCTTTTTAGGAAAATCAATTCTGGCTGCATCATAAGGGGATCTGCTTAAAGGGAGAAGTGGCTGGATATGGTGTGAAGATCATGGGCTTCAGTAGCAGATGGACTGGGGTTTGGATCAGCACTAATTAACTATGTCACATGGGGCAAGTTACTTAACCACTCTGTGCCTGCTTCCCCATCAATGAAATAAAGAGGATTTTAAAAATCTGTCTTCCTTTGGTCACTTACTAGCTATGTAGGCTGAGGTAGATCAACTTTTAGTGAGCTTCAGTTTCCTTATCTGCAAAATGGGCAGAACAATTCCTCTCTCTAAAGGGTTGTAGTGAAGATGAGATAAAATGTAAATAGTACATGGCAGGTACTCAATAATTGTTAGATATTACTATTTCAAGGCCAGGTGCGGTGGCTCACACCTGTAATCTCAGCACTTTGAGAGGCCGAGGCTGGGGCAGATCACGAGGTCAGCAGTTTGAGACCAGCCTGGCCAATATGGTGAAACCCATCTATACTAAAAATACAAAAATTAGCTGGGCATGGTGGTGTGCACCTGTAGTCCCACCTACTCAGGAGGGTGAGGCAGAAGAATTGCCTGAACCCAGGAGGCAGAGGTTGCAGTGATCTGAGATCACTTCACTGCACTCCAGCACGGGAGACAGAGCAAGACTGTGTTTCAAAAAAAAAAAAAAAAAAAAAAAAAAAAAAAAAAAAAAAAAAGGTAGATGGGGTATAAATAATTAGAATTCCCATACAGAAAATAAAGTTTAGACTCAAATAGGAAACGTCTGTGTTGAGTGTATCTGTGTATCTTTTCACTGTCATTTCTGACAGGTTGTTTGAGCCTGATACCACCTCTCACCTTGCCTTATAGAAGGCAGAAGTCTTTCATGATCTGATTTGTTCTCTCAGCACAATGCTGTCATTAAGCAAGATACCCCTGTAAACAATGACCAGGGATGAAAATCATGGCACCTCAACTTCCAAGTCTTATGATTTTGAACAATTTCTAATTTTCTTTGTACTTCAGTTTTCTTATCCGTAAAATGGAGACAAGAATTGCATCTGTCAAAGAGATCATGATTAAATTCATGTGATAGATAATACATGTAGTAAAGTGCCCAGAATGGTATGTGGCACAAAGTAAAGTGTTAAATAAATCTTAGCCATTATCATTACCCAGAAACTTTCCTGTGCAACTGCCACAGTCAGAGGCAGCGAGGCAGTGGCACACTGCAGCGGCTCATACTGGCTCAGGGGAGTTGATGTGTGCATCTCTTCCCAACTCTGCATTCAATGACATCACATTTGCAGCTTGAAACTGGCCATAGTGGGAATGTTTACACCATGGAAATTGGCAAACATTACAGATAAACCCCAGTGCCCATCCCCTACCCAAAGCCAATTGTTAAACATTCACCAGGATACTGCTGAGTGCGAGAGAACACACTGCGCCACTGAACCTGCTTTTCCACAGCTTCAGGGCTGGGTGAAAATAGGGGTCCCAGCCAGGTCAAAGGCTACTACCCAGTTAAACAGATGGGAAGGGGCAGATACTCCTCCTCTCCTAACCATGCAGTCTTCACCCCTGTACAATGCATTAGGTGAAATATCTGTTGTCATGGGACAATCATTCCAGACATCATTTCCAACTCTCCCACGTTTTGAATGCTTTCTTTAATCAGGGGTCTTTAATTGTAAGCAACAGAAACACCCTCTGGCAAACATAAGCAAAATGGGAATTTAATGGCAAGAATGAAGGCACTTACACATCTGAAAGGAAGTTTGAAGTATGTAGCTTGGAATACACAGGTCCCAGACAGCTGCAGAACTTCTGATTGCAGGCACTCCCCAACTGTCTCCCCAACTGGAAAAAACAGTTAAGAAGCAACTTTTTTTTTTTTTTTTTTTTTGAGACAGAGTCTGACTCTGTCACCCAGGCTGGAGTGCAGTGTTGTGATCTTGGCTCACTGCAACCTCCACCTCCTGGATTCAAATGATTCTCCTGCCTCAGCCTCCCAAGTAGCTGGGACTACAGGCGTGCACCACCACGTCTGGCTAATTTTTGTATATTTTAGTAGAGACGGGGTTTCACCATATTGGCCAGTCTGGTCTCTAACTCCTGACCTCGTGATCCGCCTGCCTCAGCCTCCCAAAGTGCTGGGACTACAGGCGTGAGCCACTGTGGCCAGCCAAGAAGCAACTTCTTAAAAGAGAGAATCCAGTCAACTGAGTTTAGATCACATGCTCACTCTTTGGCATGATGAGTACGTACGAGAGAACCATGTATTGGAGAACTAGATTTAGGACTCAACAACATTAACCACAACTGGGTAATTTTCCAAAGAAAATCAGATGTTCTTGAAGAAATAGATGTTGAGTGACCATAACCACAACAAATGTTCACTCTACCTTCTTAGTCCCCACAGTGGGAAATGTTTTGTGGTCCATTTCTGCAAAGGAGATGATCATGGCGAGTAACCCTCATGTCCATGGTGTTTCACAGAATGTGAGGGCAGCATAGATCTGTGAAAACAAACAAAAACAAACAAAAAACAACAACCCAAAGCCCATTAGACTGCAGAAAACAATGACCTCCAAGGAAGAGCTGCCTGCCTTTAGCTTGAATAATCCCAAAGTTTACTGAGTTCATGAGAGCGCACTTCACAGAGTGATCTTCATGTGGCATTCTCTGGGGAAAGACTTAAGAACTTAATCTGCCCTTTTCACCTCCAGTTTCTCCCTTTCCTGCCCAGGGTGATTAATGTGACTACGGCTTTGAAGACAGCTCTGCAGAACCCCGAGGGATCTGTACTCTTGGGATTACATCACAGGGTGATTGGTTTGCTCCCAGGTCCCTGCACATTTCTGTGGGTTCCAGCGGAGCACTCAGGAAAGTCTTTTGTAAACCTGTCAGAAATATGGTGGGGCCTTGGTGTGCCTTTTCTTGTTTGGATTTCCTTTTCCTTCTGTCCTGCATTGTCACAAATTTCAGAATGGTGGTTTTATCCTCTTTTGTACTTCCTTTTTTGTTGTTGTTGTTTATAACAACTCTGTAGATGATGGCTTTGTTTTTACAGTACTCTCTGGATGATCTCCCTTAAAAGCAGGTTTCTGTGGCTTTGCTTTTGAGGAATTTGTGAAGAAGTTGAATTGGGAAAGAATCAGTAGCAAACCCCTACAGGTATATGGCAACTGCTTTTTTTTAAGCCAGGGTCTCACTCCCATCACACAGGCTAGAGTGCAGTGGCGTGATCTTGGTTCGCTGCAGCCTCAGCTTTCCAAGCTTTAGGTGATCTTCCTACCTCAGCCTCCTGAGTAGCTAGGACTATAGATGGATGCCGCCATGCCCAGCTAATTTTTTGCGTTTTATTTTAAGTAGAAACAGGGTTTTGCTATGTTGTTCAGACTTGTCTCAAACTCCCAGGCTCAAGTGATCTGCCCAGCTCAGCCTTCCAAAGTGCTAGGATTACAGGTGTGATCCACCATGCCCAGCCGGAAACTGCTTTTGATAGAATGGATCATGGGAGGGAGAGTCACTACATAAGCTTCTCAGGAACTATATAGCACAGACGGCATTGGTGCCTTTAGTGGGATTATTAAGCACAGCATGTTTTTACTACATGTATTAGTCCATTCTCACACTGCTATAAAGAACCACCTGAGACTGGGCAATTTGTAAAGAAAAGAGGTTTAATTGCCTCACAGTTCCACAGGCTGTACCAGAAGCATGGCTGAGAGATCTCAGGAAACTTACAATCATGGCAGAAGGCAAAGGGGAAGCAGGCACATCTTATCATGGCAAAACAGGAGAGAGCGAAGGGTGAGGTGCTGCACTTTTAAACAACCAGATCTTGTGAGAACTCTATCACTAGAGAGTACTAGGGGGATGGTGCTAAATCCTTAGAAACCACCCCCATGACCCAATCATCTCCCACCGGGCCCTACCTCCAATACTCAGGATCACAACTCAACATGAGTTTTGGGTGGGGACAAAGAGCCAAACCATATCACCACATAACCACCTTTGAACCGGGTGGAAATGAGTAGAAAAGAAGCCACTTAATCTGTGTTTCCACTTCTTTCTTGTGTCTTAGTGGTCAATGCCTAATAATTATTGAGTCTTTACTATGTGTTGGGCATTGTTATAAGTACTTTGCATGTGTTATTCATAAATAGGTAGGTCTTATTATTCCTATATTCAGATGAGCAAACTGAGGGTCAGAGAGCATAAGTAACCTGCCTAAGGTCTCAGAGCCAGAAAATGGAGGAGCCAGGGTTTGAACCTAGAGAGTCCCCCTCTGTAATTCAGCCCTTACCACTATGAGATAAGGCCTCCCTAAGGGGTGAGGATTATGATATATCCATCTCCTGCCCTCTGTGCCTGGCACTTAATAGGTGCCTGCTTATCTCTGCAACCTCGAACTATGCAATCCCCTTCTAGGGCCGTACTCTTCAATCACACCAGCCTTTCATTTCTGTGCAGCAAGCTCCTTCTCTCAAGCTCTCAAACATGCAATTCCTTCTGATTGAAATGCTCTCCACTCCTTCTTTTCTCCTCTACGCTGACTGACTTCTGCTCATTGCTCTGGTCTCTGTTTAAATGCCACATCCTTCAACCTCCAATGTGAGGTTGTCCCCTATTAACACTCTCATAGGGCCATGTATTTTCCTGTCATCCCATTTATTACAGTAATAATTTGCTTAATGTCTGTCTCCTCTACCAGACTCTACACTACAGAAGATCAGAAACCATATCTCTCCAGTTAACTGACCTGTTCCTACCACCTAACACAGTGTCTGACCCAAAGTTAGCAGCCAGGAAACATTAATGCAATGAGCAGATGCTCAGTGTCTGTTTGCCACGTAAATCAAGGCTTTGAATAAAACAGGGGAACAAAAGATAGGGTTTAGGATGACACCTCTGTTCCGTGGATTTGAACCTTTACTCTTATATCCACGAAATACTGTTCAAATTACATATGGGGCAATCAGAACTTATTATTGGTCTTAGTGCTGGGTTACTGGTTCAAGAACTTTCTGCTACTCCAGGTGTTAACCTGTTAGTTGCAGGATCATGGGATGGTAGCGGGGATTGTTCAGAAACATGGAAGAGTCACTCTGGGGCCTCAGAGTAGACATTTGTCAACTGAGCTGGAAGTATTTCGATAGTCTAGTAACCAACATAACTATACTCATACATGCAGCACATACCTGGGCCATGCGTAATCACTTGAAAACAGCCCAAGAGGGATTTCACGTGGAGCACCAACTTCCGAATTGCTAAGTCCAGAGTCATTACAATAATTTTTATGGCACGAGTCATGCATCCAGGATCACAGTATCAGAAAAGACAGACACTTTATATGGAGTTGGGTCATGAATGTTATATTGCAGGGAGACTTTGGATGGATCCCAATTATAAACAGGTGGAGGAGAAGGGAGCCACACAGCAATGTTTTCTGGGCATCTTTTATTAGTTCAATGCCTTGAGAAGTCAAAGACGCTTAACCTGTTTTTTCATTAGCATTTTTGATTTTTGCTAATAGGTCACTAGAGATAGGCTCACTAAATAATGAAATTGAATGTGCTGCCTCTGGAAGTGCAAGGTTGAGATTCATGTGTGATGGCAAAGCCTTTCTTTTTTGAAAGGTTGGCAGAATGTGCTCTTCAGCGTCAAGGGGCCAAAGATCAAGTGGTGATGGCTGGACTTCGCATGGTTGGGAGCTGTGGCAGAGGCAGGATGATGACTGCAAATGAAAAGTAATTTTCCCTGGAGTAACTTGACCTTTCTTTAATCCTAAATGTAACCTGCAGAGGCACTAGCTCTTTCCTCTGCACTGTGGTATCATTTTTCTGGCTCTGATGCTGATTGAAGGTCAATGTGAGGGCTATCTGTACCAGAGGCAAAGGCTGCTTCTTTGCCACTTTACCACATGTGATTCTTTTTAACGTTCCTTCCCCTTTCCCCTTGTTCCCAATCTTTTCCTTTTGTCTTACCTTTTAATCATTTTCCTGGCATATATCTCAAACTTGCTGGTGGCAAACAGAACAGAATTTGTTATTGACTCCTGGGTCACTTGTTTTGGGGATTATTTCGGGTCAAATCCTATTAAAGTAAATGTCTCCATTGTGGGGAAATCACTATGAATAACCAAATAGGGCATCTAATCCTCAAGTAAGGGCCAGCTTATTGCAAGCAGGATTTGATAACAGGGTTTAGAAGGAGCTCAGGTGGACTTTGTTTCCAGCAATAAGGCAAACTACATGACCTAAAAACCTTCCCTCTGTAAAACACCTATAAATGTTTTATAAAATATAACAAACATCTTTTAAAATGCATAGCTGAGATCATAAAAATGTAAGGAAAATCCCCAGGGGCCCAAAACAAAGACAGAACCAAAAACAGAGTGATAGGTGTGAACTGAAACTGGGGCTGCCCTGGTTTTGTGTATGTGTGTGTGTCTGGTCTTTGTAATAAGATTGGGTTTAACGTGCCCCAGTGGGAGGGAAAGTTGTGTCTTTCAAAGACCTCCATAAAGCCAGGACTGTCAAAGGAAAACGTTATCCTTCCAGCAAAGGAAGATGTGAGAGGAGATTGCTTGTCTTAGCTTGAACTCTGGTTGGGGAAAAAAATAAAAGTCTCTGGGAGGATTCCTCCGGTTGTCATATGTTTGTTATTTAAATTTACACTTTAAAATGATTAATATAAAAGTGAGCCAGTCTGGCTTTAACCCTGGAGTGTCTGATACAAGGAAATGAAAACATCTTGGGAAAGACATATGTTCAACCCAAACGAAATGAGAGTCTCACAGATAAAATCCTGCCTGAACATGAGTTTACAATCTCAAATTACAAAATAGAAAGACTCTGTGTGTCAAGTTGCCAGATTTAGGAAAACAAAACAAAACAAAACAAAACATAACAGGACACCTAGTTAACTTTGAGTTTCAAATAATAAATAATTTTTAATATAAGCATATTCCAAATACTACATGCATACTAAAATATGTACATACTAAAAAATTGCTCACTGCATATATGAAATTTAAAGTTGACTGAGTTTTGTGTATTTTATGTGGCAGTCCTAAATGTGCAAAAGTCAGGAGACACACAAAAGTCTGGGGTACAGGATTAGAGCACCTCAGAACTTCAGATAGAGTAATCAGATTGTATACTTTTAAATGATCGAATACAATAAAGTCTTGAATATATAAGAAGAGAAAATATTTTTCAAATGTTTGGCAATTCTTGAAAAAGAACCAAATAGGACTTTTGAAAATATGAAAATAGTCATTGAATTTAAACAGACAGACAAAACAAATCCTTTGGGATGGATTAAGCAGCAATTTAGACACTATCAGAGAGAAAGCAAATCAGCTGAAAGACAGCTCTGAGTACCCAGAGAGCAACACAGAAAGATGGAAAATATGTGAGAGAGGTTGGGCCATGAAGGATAGAAAGATGATTTACATATGATGAATACCAGTTCTCAAAGGAGAGAATAGAAAGAATAAGAAAGAAAATAATTTAGGAGATGATGACTGAGAATTTTTCTAGACTGGAAATAAAAGGGAATTCTTAGATTTAAGAAAGAGCATGTTTCTATCAGAAAAAACAACAATAACAAAATCTCAATGAAGCCCCAGCATGGTGTCTCATGCCTGTAATTCCAGCATTTTGGGAGGCTGAGGAGGGAGGAATGCTTGAGCCCAAGAGTTTGAGACCAGCTTGGGCAACATAACAAGATGTTTTCTCCACAAAACAAACAATAAACAAATCCCCAACCATATATAAACACATGATAATGAAATTATAGGACACCAAAGACAAAGACAAAACTTAAAAAAAATATTAAAGACTAATATTGCTTGGGCGTGGTAGTTCACACCTGTAATCCCAGCACTTTGGGCAGCTGAGACAGGCGGATTACAAGGTCAGGAGATCGAGACCATCCTGGCTAACATGGTGAAATCCCGTCTCTACTAAAAATACAAAAAAAATAGCCGGGGGTGGTGGCGGATGCCTGTAGTCCCAGCTACTTGGGAGGCTGAGGTAGGAGAATAGCGTGAACCTGGGAGGTGGAGCTTGCAGTGAGCCGAGATCACGCCACTGCACTCCAGCCTGGGCGACAGAGTGAGACTCTATCTCAAAAAAAAAAAAAAAAAAAAAAAAAAAAAAAAAAAAATCAATATTAAAAAGGAGTAAAAAAGAAAAAGATGAGGAGGAAAAAGTACAGCTCACTCTTTGGCACTAGATCTATCTTCAAGCCACAGCCCCATGTCTTCTAGACATGTGGGAAGTTTACTTAATCCCTTTGAGCCTTAGTGTCCATATCTGTAACAGAAATATTTGGTGTATAGCTATCATTGCTTATCCTAACAATCCTGCAAAATGCCTCATACAAAGCCTAGTTTGTTTGTATGTATTCAGCAAAATGTAGGTATTGATGTTATTGACAGAACTAATTTCCCTGTGATATTAATTCCTACCATACTCTCCCTATGCAGCCAATCTCAGGGTGATTACTATTTAGGTGGATGTCCTGTTGCAGAAAGTACATAGTATTCCCGCTGGAAAAGTTTAAACCAATACCACAGGGCTCCCTCAACCCTCCAAGACAAGCTATAGAGGTCATGCCTCACCACAGTCAGCAGAACATCTTTAGGTTGTTCAGAAAACCACTGTGAAAAATTCCTCTTTGTACCCTCCTTTTCTTCAAACCTTTTCTAAAATTCAGAGATAAACACATGCCAACTTGTAAGCCTTCTTTGACCTCCCTCCAGATGAGCATCTGAAGTCCTGTCATATGGTTCCATAGCACTTTTCTCTACCATAGATTGCATTTTTCACATTGAGCTTCGGCTAGATAATTTTCCATCTTCTGCTGTGAGACTCTAAGCTTCATGGAGGCAGGTTCTTACCTACCTTGCTTACCACTGAATCCACAGTGCCTAGTATATAGCCTGGGGCTTTTTAGGAGGAACCTAAAAAGTTTTTGAATCTGCAGGTATGGAAAAGAAGCTGGAAGTCAGGAATGGAATTCATTTGCGTAGTTGCTGTACATAAAAACATGACATTTTTCTAGAGTCGAAAGGGACTCCAGAGACTATGTAGTCTTTCCATTGCTTTTCCAGTGAAGGAAATAAGGAGTTCATCAATTTGTCTTACGGTCCAGGACTATTAAATGGTAAAAATCAGGCTCAAATGCAGTTCTGCCAGTTCCCAAACAGTATTGCTTCACTTTTGTCACGTTGCCTCCGTGACTATGGCTGTGTACGTGAACAAAGCCAGGCACAAAAGGACAAATGGAGTATGATTCTACTTACATGAAATACCTAGAATAGGCAATGTTATAATATAGAGACATGAAGTAGACTAGAGGTTATCGGAGGCTAGAGGAAGGGAGGAATTAGGAGTTATCGCTTAATGGTTACAGAGGTTTTTTGGCACGGGGTCAGGGGATGGATGAAAAAGTTTCAGAAATAGACAACGGTGTGGTTACACAAAACTGTGAGTATATGTAATGACACTAAACAGTGCTCTTAAAAATGATCGAAATGGGGCTGAGAATGGTGGCTTACGCCTGTAATCCCAGCACTTTGGGAGGCCGAGGTAGGCAGATCACTTGAGGCCAAGAGTTCAAGACCAGCCTGGCCCATATGGTGAAACCCAGTCTGTACAAAAAAATACAAAAATTAGCTGGGCATGGTGGTGCATGCCTGTAATCCTAGCTACTCAGGAGGCTGAGGCAAGAGAATCATTTGAACCCAGGAGGCAGAGGTTGCAGTGAACTGAGATCACGCCTCTGTACTCCAGCCTGGGTGACAGAGCGAGACTCCGTCTGAAAAAAAAAAAAAAAAAAAAAAAAAAA
Source organism: Macaca fascicularis (assembly GCF_037993035.2). Classification (NCBI taxonomy): domain Eukaryota; kingdom Metazoa; phylum Chordata; class Mammalia; order Primates; family Cercopithecidae; genus Macaca; species Macaca fascicularis. The sequence goes on from NC_088388.1 coordinate 29,953,382, forward strand.
TTCATGTTATGTATATTTACCACAAAGAAGCAAAAAAGAGGTCATGACTAATCATTCCCCAGTCACTTTGCCTTTCCAGGCCAGTTGTGAGGTGAGGACAAAGTCTTTAATGAATATTAAAAGGAAAAAAATCACCATGAGGAAGGTGTAAAGAGGCAAAGACAAATGCATGGTGTAGGGCTATCTAATTAAAAGTGACACCTCTCTATTTTTTAACCCACAATTTCTCAGCAAAGTAAAATCCGTGACTTGGTACTGGAAAAATGCCAGTTCTACATTATTTTTCTGCATATGGTGTAAAATAACTGATAAAACCATAAAAGACTCCATATGGCACAGATGAAAGAGAAAAAAGGAGTTCTTTTTTGTTGTTGTTACTCAATGAACAATTAGTTCTCTATTCTCCAAAAAAACAAAAAAAAAAAAACCCCAAAAAACAAAAAAAAAAAAACAAAAAAACACTAAGGTGCCATTAGGAGAAAAATTTCCAAAGTGTCAAGAAGACATATTCAAAATGGAAAGAAAGTTGGAAAGATAAATAAAATGAGCATTCCTTTAGCTATATTTAGTGGAGTCCTGCAGAGAAAAAAATTCTAGCTAGGCAGCATTAAGACATAGTTTATTAATGCAGTTTCCCCCACAGCAGGACACAGAAAGAGAAACTGGTAAAACAGTCACATTAAAAAATTATGACTCCTACATCTGATCTTTATGAATACACAGAAGAGAAACTGTCCTCTTGAGTCATCCTGGGGCCATGTTGAGACAGAGATGCAAAAGATTATTATTATTATTTTTGCTTCAAAGCACTATTTGCTCACACAAGGTTGGAACAGATGGAAAGTCACCTCCTATATTTAGGGAATTTTTCAAGTATTTATAGAAAGACCCTATGAAAGATTTTGAGCAGTTCTTCCAATGACATTTTGAAATAAAGCACTACCGTCTTTTGTTTTTAAAGAGTGTACAAAATTGAAGTCTGTTTGTACTGCCTTTGGGGAAATATTGTAGTAGGTAGTAATCTGGTTATAAATGGAATTTCCCTAGAATCTTAGAGCTGAAAGGGAGCCTACGGTGATGATCTAATCCAATGTTTTGCATAGTGCAGCAGCCTGTGCCCCACCAATGAGTTATGAAATCAATTTAGAGGGCCACAGTTAGCGTTAGGAAATAGAGGAGGAGAAGGAATAGAATAACATTCAACGAAAGAGAAAAAGTATGTTATACATACTGTTTTGTGAAACTTTTATTTCAGTGTATGAGTGTGTGTGTCTCTCTAACAGAGGTCACAATATAAAATACATGTGTCTTACTGTGAGTTCTGGTCCAAAATATTGGAAATTATCAGCCTAATCAAATACCTTCCCATTGCAGGGAAGATAACTGAAGCCAGAGGGGCAAATGACTTTCTCAAGTCAGACAGTGTGTCAGAAGTAGCCCAGGTCTCCTGTCTCTCAGTATCCTTTCCATTAGACTCTAATACCTAAAATATGCTTGAAGGCGGATGTCAACCCTTGTCCTTTGATTTCCATACTGCCTTGGCAGCTGACATTATATTCTCTTTTGGAGCATTTCCTATGCTCTGAATTTCCTTTTCTCCATCTCTAGCATTCCCACAGCCCTTCTACCACTTGGGATCAGCGATTTTGTGTGATGTGGGCTGGCATGCGCAGGGGCAAAATATCAGCGCTTAGGCTTGGATGATCCATGACTCATGGATAGCTCATGGTAGCTCACCAGATTTGGAGTTCCACAGCTCACTGCTCCCTGGAGCTGATGAGCCACATGAGGAATAGAATTACAGCCTCCTTGTGAAAAAGAGGGAAGTACATATGACCACTCACTTAGATGGCATGCTCAGAAACAAGACAGCTAGCTGACAGCTGTGGGCTCTGGGTAATTCCTGCCAAACTCAAGCACTCTAGTTGGTTTTCCTGGGTCAAAATAGAAGTGTGTAGATCGTGTTCTATAACTGCAGAGATAGAACAGGATTATGAAAGAGGATCATGTCTGGAACGTAAGGTGCCTGTTTTTGAGTTAGAGGAGAAATGTTCTACCTCACCAATAAATACTTATATTGCATTTGCTGTGTGCCAGGCACTATTCTGACAATATTATAAATATTTACTCATTTAATCCACATAATCAACCTCAAGGTCTTAGAGGACTCTCCTAGCTGCAATTGTAGGCAGAAGGTTGAGAAGCATTGAGATGTGTTAAAATAATTTGTTTTTCTTTCTGATTCGAAGACAGGAGGGTGAGTACACTTAATAGAGTTTAGAACTATGTCATTGACAAAGCAAATTAATCAAAAGTCAAATCCAGGGAGAAAAGGTCAACTGCCTACTTTCTCTTGGCAGAAGGAATAGGGAAGAGGGTTGTTCTTGCAAAGATTCATCACTTCTTGAAGCTTTCCAGAAGTGGTGATGGATTTGCAATAAGCCATCTGCCTTTTTTTTTTTTTTTTTTAAATTTAAGCCACCCTCATATATTTGTAGTATAGCTGCCTTGGTGCTGAAGTCTGCTTGGGTCCTGAAATCACCCACTCAAACCCAAATGGACCTGTGCCCTTGACCTTATGCACCAGTGCCTTGCCTAGTGCTGGAAGAGGGTCCTTAGTAAACAATTTGTTGAATTAATTTACTACCACATGTTTAAAACTGATACCAACCTTGGAAACAGCCAGATTTGGTTTTGATGATGGAAATTACTGAAGTGTAAGAAGGGCAAAAGTTTTTTGTTTTTTTGTTTTTTTTAAAAGAGGAACAGGAAGTGAGGATTTTTTGTTTTTGTTTTTGTAAGCACCTGTATTGTGCTTGTATGTTTTATATGTTAATATTTAAATCACACAATATTCTGATCGAATCTCCATTTCACAGATGAGGGAACTAAGTTAAATGACTTGCTGAAAGTAGGTAAGGAACAGAATTCAGAATATTGTCTGCCTGTAGAACCCATTACTCTTTCCAAATCATGCTGTGGTCTGAAAGTTTTTTTTTTTTTGTTGTTGTTGTTGTTCATTTGAGAAATTTGTCCCTAGCAGCATTCACTGACCATGGCGAAACTTTAAATGATCTTTCCATGCCACAGCCTACCTATTATCCATGAGGAACAGCAACAGTTAAAACCCACTCTGTAGTTATGTCTTGGTTCCATTAACAACTCCACCATGTAATTAAACTTATTTCTCAAACAAGCAGACACGGTTCACTAAAGAATCTGAGAAGAGCCATTTAAATTATGCTTAGTGTTTTGCTCTGGGTTAACCACGATCAAGTCTGGGCTTGGAACTGAAGTTTAGAAAGAATGTGGAGAATGCGGCTGGCCCAGAACTCACCAGTGCTGAATCTTCGTGGGAGCCAGGATGTATTTCCTGTGCAATCTGTGAAACTTCTAATTTATTACTGCTCATTGTTTTCCTCCATGAATATGTTGGGTAAAAATGCAGGTTGCTGAATACTTGTCCCGTTCTTGGAACAGCCTCCATTAACGAAAGCAGCAAATCTAATAGTGAAATAAGCACCAGAAATGGAAAATGTTTCTTTCTGAAAGGTGTAATTATGAGAAGTATCCCATTAACAATGTCTTGAAAAAAGATAAATTTCCCATTATCAGTACATTCTATGGCTGTACTGTGCAAACACTTGACTTACACCACAGATAGTTTCAGGACTTTTTTTTTTTTTTAAGGCTAAGATTTGGCTTAGCAAAAGGCACTGAAAACATAAGGATGACATTAAATAGTTAAATTACACACTCCGTTGTAATGCAGAGTGAGAAGGGGAACCCACAGAGATTTAATAGCTTTCTGAGTCTATAAAACCCTAGTTTTACAAATGCAAGTCAAATAAAAAACTATTAAAGTTGCAACCAAAAGATGATTCGAGTTAAAGGTCATGAAATAAAAAGAAGCTAACAGGCAAGGTCACCAGATACCAAAGAAAATGCCAAAATAAAACACCGAGGGCTGTAAAATAAAAATCAACCTCTTCCTCTTGAGTTAAAAATCCAAAAATAATTTGAAGTCCTAAAAAGGGTCCAAATGTCATACACAAAGTACTGTACGCCTTCATGGTCTCACACTGGCTGCTCTGAGGAGACCATGCAGTTAGTACCCGGAAAACAGTACAACCTCTTCAGAGAACTGGATGAGTCCAGATGTTGGAGATTATGATCTTCTGAATCCATTGGAATTTATGCCAGGAGATTAAACAGAAGAATTAATTTATGACTTTTTCTACCCATTCCCAATGTGGGCTCAGCTTATTATCTGTACACATTGCAATGCACTGTAATTACAATGCTGAAAATAATTTGCAACATGACTGTAGTTAAGTTTAAAAAGGGGGGTGTTTGTCATAATTTAGTCCCCACATCTGGTTCTATCATATTTGCCAAATGATTAATATAGGAATATATTACAGTGAAATCCTTTCATATCAAAGTTTTATTTGCCAGGAAATAGAACACTTTCCTCCCATCTCTCTCCCCATCTCCCCCCACATTCTAGGCTGAACTCAAATTTCCAGCACCAAGGTTCATCTGAGTGAGGACAGGGAGTCTGCTCTTATCTTTGTTCAATTCTGTAAGTTCCGTAGTCACAACTGGAATGGATATGCATCCTTTGTTTTAAAAGCACATCCACAAGAAAGAAAACCTAAATCTTATTCTGAAAGCAGATGGGGCATCAGAAATATCAAACAAGTTAAAACCACAGGAATTAAATTATAAATTTTAAACTCCCTTTTATTGAAATATAAGTTTGTTTAGTATATTTACACCACACTTTATGCACATATATACAGAGAAGGTAAATTCTGTAAAATAAAAAAGTTTTTCTTAATAAAAAATTAAAATAAAAACAAAATAAAGTGCATAAAACTGATTTTTTTTGTTCCTTCTGGTGAACATCATCATTGTCAAAATTTTGGTCGGTTGGGAGTGGGAGGAAGAAGAAATTCATTATATTTGACTTAGTGCATACAGCTGGCCCTGAATTTGTAGCCTTCAGGCCAAAATGACAAGAGGTCAGGAATGAGTCAGGCAAATTGTCAAGGTCTGCAGGGCTCCCCAGAGTCTGGAGGTCCTGCTCTCTTTGTCCTATCGGGAGCCGTCCCCCTGCTTGGAACAGTGATCTCACCATCGCGGCGCTGGAACAAAGGGAGAACACAGGAAGGGGGCTCCACCAGCCAATGTCACAGCCCTGCTCCGGGGCCACCAGCGCTGTGTTTGGTAGAAAATTGCAGAATTAGCTCAACGGCTCAAACGGAAGTTTTCCTTTTTCGGAAAGGGAATGAGGGGGGCCCAAGAATGGGGTACATCTCCCACAGGGACGGCCACTCGGGGGCCAAACCCCAGTAGCCAGTTTCTTCGGATCCAATCTCCGTGCTGGCACAGGAAAGAATCCTTTTATAAGCTGGGTGGAGGGAATGTTACACTTCTCGCCTCGGTGAGTTCGTCCTCCCAGAACTTTGAAAGGAAACAGCGTGGGATTGAAAGAAAGGGGCAGGTGGGTGAAGAGCTTAAGTTTTTAGACACCTTTGCGGGTGGGCGTTGGCCGGCTGGTCCCCGACAGTGGCAGAGGCGACGGCCCTTCCCCCCATCATCCATACCCCAGCCCCAGGTCTCTCTCTTTTCCTCCGGGTGACACTAAGTCCCAGACCGGTGGCCGTACTTGGCCTTACAGTGCAAAATGTGCTTGGCGAGGAAGTCGAGGCGGCGCTGTAGCAGCTGAGCGTGGGGGTCGGCGAGCGCGGCCAGCTCGGGGAAGCGAGGCTCGTGGCGCCGGTAGAGGCGCAGCAGCCGGGCCGCGGCGTCCTGTCCGCGGTGCAGCTCCAGGACGCGCCGCGCGGTCCGCTCGCGGAACACGCACACTGACTGCAACAGCGGCTCGTTGTACTTGTCCCACATGCCTGCCACCCGGTAGCCGTGCACCAAGCCCGCCTCGTTGTCCAGAAAGACCAGCGCCCCGCCGGGACCGCGGTGCAGGTTGCTGGTGGCGCGCTGCATGACGCGCGGGTCCCACTGCAGGCTGAAGAGGTTGCTTACGAGCCGGTCGAAGTTGGCTGTCAGGTAGTCGAAGAGGATTAAGTCGGTCCATTGTACTAGGTCCACGAGCTCCGCCTGGCTGAGGTTGGCCAGCTCACCCCCGGCGTCCCGGAGGGGGCGCAGACGGCCATCCTCCGAGCGCCAAGGCGCGGGCACCACCACGTCCGTGAGGTTGGGCAGCCAGCGCGTCAGGCTCACCACGCTGCCCTCGGTCCAGTGCGCAGCGCGCAGCTCCTCCTGCACCTGCGCCCACTGCGCGCCCCGAGCCTCCACCCGGGCCAGTGCCAGCGGCGGCACGTGGCGTTGGAGGCCCAGCAGGCGCGCCAGGTAGTAGGACAGGGCCTCGCCCTGAATCTGCTCCGGGTTGATGCCGTAGCGCACGCAGGCGCGGGTGCCGTCGGCAAAGCGGGCCAGTCGGTTGGAGCTGCGCCCGCAACCCCCGCGCTCCAGGGACACCACCCGGGCGCCGCGAGCCACCTCCAGCCACGCCGCCGCCTGGGCCTCCGAAAAGCCCCGGGGCACCTGCTCCTCCAGGCCGCGGCTCCAGAAGACGCCCCCGTGCACCGCGGCGCTCTCCTCCGGCCGGGGCTGCCCGGCAGGCACGTGCCACCTGCGCTCGCCCGGAGACTGCCGGGGCGGGCCGTCCGCGCCGGCCGCCAGGGTGAGCAGCGCCCGGAAAGTTTTCAGGGAGCCGCCGCGGGAGTCCCACGCCAGGGGCGGGGGCAGAGGGAAGCGAGGCGCGGGCGCGGGGCCGCCGCTCCGGGCCGGGCGCCGTGGGAGTCTGTCTTCGGGCGGCCGGGAGGCGGGCAGCTCGGCCCTCGGCGGCAGGAGCCCTCCCCACAGCACCAGCAGCGAGCCCAGCGCCAGCAGCCAGAGCCCCGCGGTGGCGGCGGCGCCCCGCATCCTCCTGCCCATGCTCCCGCGACAGTGCCGGTGCGCCGCCACCGCTTCAAGCCGAGCCCAGGCACCCGGGTCCCGGCGGCGAGGCGGGCCCGGCAGTTGGTGGGCCCCGGGGCTTCGGGCGCTTCGGCCCCATCGCGGCCGCGGGGCGCTGCGGGGCTCTGTCCGGCGCTCCGCCCGGCGCTGGGAACTCGCGTCGCCGCCGCTTCCCAGCTGCTTTTGTATTTCGCTGTGAGACCCTCCGGTGGGCGCGATTCACAGGCGCCCGGACCACGTGGGAGCGAGGGGGATCCCCCTCCCCCTCCTCCGCCGCCGCTCCCCGCCCCCCGCTCCCCCGCCCCCTTCCCCTCCTCTTCCCCTTAAAGCGGCGATGGCTTCTTCCGAGAGGGAGAGGCGGCCGCACACTCGGTCGGGGACTTAGGGGCCTGGAGGAAGCCGGACTGGCTGCGCCCGCGCCAGAGCGTAGGAGGGGGTGGCGCAGAGCTGGAGTCTGGGGCCTGGCGGGAGGGACGCGCCCTGGGCCCTCGTGGGGGTGTCGTGGTCGCCTGGTCCCTTCGCCTAGGCAGCACCGGGTCTCCTGCAAACTTCAGACAAATTTCCACCGCTCTCCGAGCTCCGCCAGGCTAGGATCAGGCAGAGTCCCTTTGCTTTCTCAGTGTCTGTCCGGGTGATTCACGCTGCTTTATGTAAATCCCTGGGAATGTCTCTGAGCCACAGAGGATGTGATTCCAGCGGAAAGAGGAACCCTTTGTAGCCAACAACTTTGAACCGACACCCCCTTTTCTGAGCACGTACACCAGCACCAATCACTATTGGCCCTCTGCCTTTCCCAAGGGACTCCCAGGGCATGAAGCCTCGCTGTGCACGTGCCCTTGAACACCTAGGCCATCTCCCATTCATTCGTGCATCCGTTCAACACAGCGATTGCCCCTCGGTTCTGGTTTTGCTCACCAGCAGCAAAATCCACAGATCCCGGTCCCATGCTGCTGGAGTTTACATTCCAGTGGGACTCTCAGGTTGCTAAGAGAGATTATAGCCATCCAACCTCGTGTTGGGGAGAGGGGAGTCAGGGACAACTTTTCGAAGGAAATGATACCGTTTTGTCCATGAGGAAACTGAGGCACGGAGAAGGAATGGGTGTTGCTCAGGATTGCACAGTTAGCAAGTGGTGAAACTAAAAGTCAAACTCAGGTCTCCTGGCTGCATGTGCTTGATTTTCCCTCCATCAAGAAAGATCAGTATTTTTAAAAAAATCAAGTCAGCATTCTCAAGTTTGAAATTAACTGTCATTTGACCACTTTGTTCCCCAAATGTGATTTTTCAATTAAAAGGAGTTTTCAAATGAACAGGAAAAAAAAGAAAAAAAAAAGAAAACTTCCATCCCATACTGCATTTGATTTACTGCTTTTATGGTTTAAGGGAAAAACAAATGGTGGTGGGGGGAGAGTGGGCGGGGAGGTGGTGAAGGAGCAAACAAAACAAAATGAACAACCTCTCCACCCCAACACATCTTCCAGTCACCTCTGGGTTACATTTACTAGGAAAACTCTTGGATGCCAGTCAGCCCTCTCCCTTACCTCTCTGCCTCAGAATGAGTCCCAGATCCACACTGAGATACCCAGGGTAGACACAAGTTCAGGGGCGTGGTGGAATCCACCTCCCAAAGGCCAGAGTTTGAAATCTGTTTCCTTACATGGTGTATCTTTTCTCTCCTTTCATCTCCCCATCAGGTGCATATGAAGGTTTTCAACTGGACTACCTCATCAACTGGCACTGATTATGTTTTTTTTCTCCAAAGAAAAAACGTTCTAGGGTGATAGAGCAGACACTCTTATGTTTATGGCTGAACAGAGGTATCAAAAAACCACATTTGGAGTATTCCAGCACTGACCCAGGATACGGTCAAGTGTTTTCACTGGTGTAGTTAAGTACGTATTGGCTGAACTGTTGAATCTGTTCCCAACCACATGGTGGCTTTATCATGCAATTTTATAACTCTTATCTGATAATGAGATTACTATGGCTCCCATATGGTTACATCAAAATATATTAATTCCTTCAAAGGTCTTATTTTTTTGCCCTGTGCAAACTCCTCGTCTTTCCCTAGCAGGCAGGGACTACATCTTATTAACCTTTTATTTCTTATACCACCTAACATAGTATATTACACTAAATAAGCACGCAAATTTAATTTTTTTGTCTTTTGGTTTAACTTCTACTGGGATATGTATGTATTTGAAAGGCAGCCTCTTTCAGCGTGGGCAAACTATAAGCAAGATCGCCACCTAGTGGGCATAAGTAGAGTATCATCTAATTGGAGAAAAGTATACATTTTTAACTGAATGATTAATTGTTAAAGTTAAACTCGGAAGACTATTAAATGTTTACTATGTCCCAAGCTATGTCCTAGGGGGTATGGAGAAATCCAAAGTAGTTGGGGTCTCGTCTTTTTGGCAGCTAACAAAAGCTGTAAGTAACTACCATTGTAAACTTCCTGGGGAGCCTGTCTTGTCCATTGTTTTATGGCTGCCAGGGCACAGTGCCTGGCACTTAGTGTGTGTTCAACAACAGTTTGCTGAATACATCGTTAGAATGCTAATGAGATGAAGCTCTGCAAGTAGCATGTATCAAGTTTTTTTTTTTTTTATTAAACACCTTACTACTAAAGAATACAAAATAATTTGGTCCAAGGGTTGCGGGTTATTGTTTAACTGATTAAAGAATACAAAATAAGAACTTCCATTAATTTTAAAAAGAAAAAATATCGGTGAGGGTTCTGCATAACAGATGTGAGGGGAAGCACATGATTTTAATTCTGGGAGGACTGGCTCCCAATCCAGAGACTAGAAATCCTGGAATCTCCCAATCATATGACTGGTACTGATAAAAACAAAAACAAAAACCAGGCTTAAAGAAGTTGACTAAGACCGTACACCTCATAAGATGGACTAATTTTATCATTGAGCAGCCCTTTGCCTATAGCCATAGGACTGAATGCATCATGTACCAGAACAGGATGCATTAATTGAAACTTTAACAAATTAATTGAAATGCACAAATACAGAAAACCGAAGGAACAAACACTGCCCCTTCCTCAAAGTGGAATGCAGTTTTGGAATGGTATTTGATTGTTTGAGACAGGGTTTAAAAACATGCCTCTGTTTAGCTGTTAGATGAAAATACTCCCATTCTCCTTTATTTTCTGGCCTGAGGACACTCCCCTGCCACCTGTGCCCAAACCACTTTGGCTCTATGGGGTAGCATAGTTAATCACCATGTGCAACCTCAGTCACTTCTGCCCTCTGGCAGTTGCTTGGGCAACTATCTATTTGCACCTTTATGACTTTCTTGATTCTCCTTAGAATTTATCCCTGAACCTGGACTTCCAATATCTTCAAACTTTCCCACAGTCCTGTTTGAAGAATGATCTAGTTCATGTAATGGTGCCTCCTGGGGGAAAGAGAGGAGGTGGAGTTGAGGGTTGGAAGCAGGGGAGGAAGTTTGGAGTTGGAATATTTTCCAAGTCTGGCATTAGCACTTTCTGGCTTGTTCCTTGGGCTAGTTATTTACTTTCTATGAGTTTCAGTTTCAGAACCTGAGAAATAAGTTAATAAATCCTTCCGAACTCACAGGATTGTCATGCAGCTCAAGTGAAATATTAATAATAAACACAGCAACAGTGGCAGCAAACACTTTTTGAGCTCTTATTATGGGCTTTGTGTGGAGCTAAACCCTGCATGTGCTTTATCTCATGAAATCCTCCCAACAAGTATTGTTATTCCCACTTTACAGATGGGGAAGTGGAAGCTTAGCCAGTCAGTGGAATGAGGTCATGCAGCAAGGAAGTGGCAGGGCTGAGATTCCAAAATGATGGGGGCTAGACCCTTTGTAAATTATAAATTGCTAGGGAAATGTCAGGTGCAGAAATTATTACATTAAATCAAAATAGATTCAACTCAGACGAAATTTTGGTTTCATCTATTCTCTAGGGTTTGTTCCCAAGTGAAATGGTTTAGAGTGTGAACTGTCAAGCCAGATTATCTTATTTAAAACCCAGTCCTGCCACTTACGAGTCATGTGACGGATAAGTCACTTAACCCCTTTGTGCCTCAGTGGATATATCTGTAAAATGCAATAAGAATAGTATTACTAGTATTACTAACAAAAATTATAACAATATATAGTATCTAATGATTACTAGTAATTAATAGGAACAAATCTTATAGATTATTGTGATGGTTAAATTAGTGCTTATATTTAAAGTGCTTAAAAGACCATCTAAGTGTTCACTATATTATAGGTGGTGGTGTTCTTTTTGCTTTCTATTTCCTTTCTATTTCACTGTTTCATTGCCCAAATGGGGATGTCTTTCTTCTCTTGTTGCTGGCCTCTACCAAGCCTCACTTGGTCTTGAGAGACCTAACACAAGTGGTGTTCCAGCTCAATGCACCTGCTTTATGCCTGAAATGGTATCTTTCCTGAAAATTTTGCAATATTTCTTCCCCATGGAGCTGGACCACCTGGCTTCTACCAAGGTTCCCGGTGTAACTCTTGTTAGAAGCCCAGAGCCTCCAGCCAGCCTCGGGCAGACAGCTTCTGGCTTCCTCTCACTACTCTGCCTCCTTCAATCCTGACCTTTTCTGGATGTCCTGAGTTATAAGCCCCTGGACAAAACAGAGGCCTACAAATGTACCCTTCCACATACTTCTACAAAAAGGAAGAGAGGGGAGAAAAGATATCAGAGATGAGTATAGTATTCCATTAAAGTGGTATGACTCCTACATTGGCCACTACTGTTTGACCCTGGGGAGTTTTCTAACCCTCTGGGCTATAATTTTATTATTTATGTATCTCTGTTATGGACTGAATGTTTGTGTTCCTCCCCGCGCCATAGATTCATATGTTGAGAACCTAGCTCCCAATATGGTGGCATTAGGAGGTAAGGTCTTTGGGAGGCAATTAAATCATGAGGGCACAGCTCTCATAAATGAGATTAGTGTCCTTATCAAAGAGACCCCAATAAGCTCTCCAGCTCTCTTTTCATCATGTGAGGACCCAGAAAGAATACCACTGCCTATGATCCAGGAAGAGTTAGCCTCACTAGACACCCAGTCTTCTGACACCTTGATCCTGGACCTCCCAATCTCCATATATATACACACACACACACGCGTATATATATATATACACACACTTATATATAAAAAATGTATATATATGTATATGTGTATATATATGTGTGTGTGTATATATATATATTTTTTTCTTTTTTGAGACAGAGTCTTGTTCTATCGCCCAGGCTGGAGTACAGTGGCACAATCTCGGCTCACTGCAACCTACACCGATTTTCTTGCCTTAGCCTCCCAAATAACTGGGATTACAGGCGTGTGCCACTGCCATTACGTCCAGCTAATTTTTTTTTTTTTTTGTATTTTTGGTAGAAACGGGGTTTCTCCATGTTGGCCAGGCTGGTCTCAAACTCCTGGTCTCAAGTGATCCACCCACCTTGGCCTCTTAGAGTGCTGGGATTACAGGTGTGAGCCCCTGTGCCTGGCCAGATGTTTGTTGTTTAAACTACCCCAGCCAATGGCACTCTGTTATAGTAAGCCTGAACTAAGACACTCCCTCCTTCCCATCTTTTCTACCCCAGGGTACATTATGTTTCTGGTTGGGCATCAGTTTCCTTTTCTTGGTATCTCTATTTGACTATGATCTGGGTCTTCCAAAAATTGCTTAAGTGATCTCATTCTCACATTCCCAGCTGTCAAGGGCGGGTATATTGATGCCTGGTTCCAGATAAATCCTACTGGAGAGCTAGAAGGAGGTCAGGAAATAGAGTAATCTTTGAATGCAATTAACCTACCTGCTAGAACAAGTCCCACTTTTAAGAACATATTGTGTTTCTGGAAAGAAAGTCATAGTTGACACGAACCTTGTAAATTATGGTGAGACTAATATTTTTACGATTCTCGTTATTCCACCTAGCTCTCTTTTGGACCTGCTTTGCAAACGTTCCTGCAGGCACTAGTGTTAAAGACTCGAATCTAAAGGTTGGAGCACTGGTGAATCAATTTAGTAAATTTTAGAGCAGTTGCTAACACATATTTCAGTCCTGATTACAGAGTATGATGGTAAGAATTCTGGACTGGGCATTTGGAAACATGAATTTCTGTACTATAATTTAGTTCAACAGACATTTATTGCCCACATGTAAAGGCCAAAGGACTGAGGAATAAGTGATTGGGCATCAGATCTTCCTTCACACCTGCATCAGGGAATGTTTGTTGTCTTCTTTTCATCCTCCACCTTCCTTTCCTCCTTCTTGGCAGGTCTCCATCTTCATCCTCTGTGCCTTTGACCTTTAAGGGATGCCGAATCCTGATTGGGCTAAACCAGTCATGGTGCTTTCAGTTCATTGTAGTGACTGGTTAAGGTATAGGCATGTGAGACGATTCTGGCCAGTGAACGTTACGGGGGAAGCCCAGTGGGAGGTTTCTGGAAAATATATCTGTACTCTTACAGAGACACAAGAAAGATATGGCAAGGCTGGATGGGAGGCCTGGAACTGAGGAAGTCATGTTAATGCGAGGGTAACTAAGTTCACACAATCAGGAAGGCAGAGTAGAAAGATGGAAAGAACCTGGATCCTTGCTAATGTCACCAAGCCCCCAAGTTAATCAACTCTGGAAATGTCCTTCCTCTAGACTTCCTATGGTTTAAGCTACTCTGAGTTGGGGTTTCTTTGTTTGTAGCCCCAAATCTCCTAAATGACATACCCTTTCACATCAGAGCTCACGAACTAAGGAAGGAGGCTGACTGATAAACAGATCTCTTCCATCACAACTGGGCTACTGGGAAAGTTGTGTGGTTTAATGTTTGGGAACATGTGCTCCGCAGCCAGGCTGTCTTGCACCTATGAGCTGTACCATCTTGGGAAAATCACTTAGCCTCTCTGGACTACTTAACTCATCTGTAAAATGGAGATGGTAACTGTATCTGCCTCATTATTGTATGGATGAGATGTACCTTAAGCACTTAGAAAGGACTTAATAAATGTCAATTGCTGTAGCTATTATGGAAATAGAAAGCACATGGAGGAGCATAGAATAGGGAGTGACTGATTCTGCTGGGGAAGTCCGGGAAGGCTTCACCGAGGAGGAAGGTGTTAAAGATGAGTCTTGAAGGGGAGGTGGAGGTATACAGGTGGGGTGGGAGATTCAGTCAAGTAGAGGGAACAGTGTGTGAGCTCAATAGCCATGTGCCCACAGGCGGATTACTACATCTTTCAGGAGCTCGATTTCTTCATCCTTGAAAGCCCTTCAGTGTGTTGAATTAGCTTAATCCTCTTTTGGCAAAAGAAGTAAATCTCAGGCACCCTCCCTAGATTGAGAGGCCCCTCATTAGAGACCCTCCATGGCCCCTTCATCAATAACCTGTGGTTGTTGGTCTCAACCCACCCTGAAAAATTTCACTTAACAAACACTGCCACTAAAAAAGGTGACTGTCATTCTTCTTTGTTGATTTCTGTTCTTCATTGCCGCCCAGAGATTTATCCAGTGCACAATTAGTGATTCTGTGCCTCCTCAGCTTTCCAAGGCCCCACATATCTCATCGGTCAGATAGATGCTGAAGCTTAATTAAGCTTATAAAGCTTTCTGATTTCCTCAGATGAAAGGTAGTTCATAAGTACCAGGTTTTATTTTGGTGGCTCCTGCCAAAGGTTATTATAAATAGGACTTAGTGCGACGTGGCTAAGCTCTTAGGGTGATAATGTGTCAAGACCAATCGAGGCTGCCGAAAGCAGATATTATCATAATGGTTCCATCATAGGCGGTGGGTGTTAATGGAAGTAGCTGTGAAAAAAAGAAAGTACTGCAGCCAGCAAAGCCCAGATCGAGATAGCTGTAAGTGAAATATCGGCTGCTCATGGGATCTCCATCATAATCATTAACCATATTAGCCTTGGAGCCATTCTTCTGCCATCTCTCCTAGACCAGGCTCACGCTCAAATAAAAAATGGATGCTTTAACTCCAAATGAAAATATATTCCTTTGCTGCTTTTTAAAATCCATTTACATTAAAATGATGGCCAGCAGGTAAGTAATTTATAACTGGGGGCTTACTGCAGTGCAGAAAAGTGGCTTTGGAATAGTGAGCCACCTAAGTGGGAGACTGAGAGACTTCCAGACCCTGGAAAAGCCATTGCTGCTGGACTGAAAACTGGCTGGCAAGAGTAGGAAAAGGCAAGGGATAACTTACAGACACTCACTGATGGGGAATAATGAGCCTAGAGGTAGTTTTATATTTCCACAATCAGTTAGGTGAAAAAACAGAAGTTCTTAGGTAATGCAGCCCTGGTTAAGAATGTGTTAGCTTCTAGGGCCCCAGCTTTGGTTGCCTAAAATCAGCTTTTTGCATCCCATAGGCAGACAATGTCATTTGATGATGTTGGTGATGGCAGTGATGGTGATGATCATGATGTTAATAATGATGTACCCTGTTGTCAGTTGAAGCCACCTGCTTTTTTGAGATCCAATTAGACTTAGCCCAAATTCCTATTTGTATTCCTATTGTGTGGTCTCGGTGGCGGGGAGGTTCAAAGACTTGCCCCCTATTCCTGAGACTCCCTGGAGCTTTGTGCCTCAAACTTGTCTCTGTGTCCACTTCCTGCTTTCACAGTTGTGACTTTGGCTCCAACACACATCAGCATGGGTGTGAAGTTCGGTGCCTTAACCACCCCTCCGCCTGCATTTGGAACAAAATATCATAAGTTCATTGACCTTCCTAAAGATCTGGGGGCAGGCTCCCTAAGGAGAGGTCACTGCACTGCGCAAGGTCTTCATCTATGCAGCTGTCTTCTCTTTCCTTTCTCGCTCCCTCCCGTGTGGGCAAACAGGTGAAACTTTGCTCTTACATCATGTAAAACAGGGCTACTTCCATTCAGGATCCATTCAGGATCTCAGCTTCTACCTCAGGTCAAAGTTTTTCTAGGGATCAAATTGGGGAGTCCCTGAAGGGGTTTCTGGTAGACACAATTTAACATTTTCAGCATACTTTCTACATGTCAGGCAGTGTGCTGAGAGTTTCCCATGCACTTAATCTTTAAGATCCCCCCACAACACCCCAAGATCTTATTTTCCCATTTCATTGATGGGAAAAAGGAACATCATTAGAGCAAGCCTCAGACCAGGACACTTCTGCTACTGGGTAGAAGAGGAACCCCAATTCTTGTCTGCCAAAAGACCAAAGTTATGTTAACTGCAATGCCACTTGGCTTCCTGGGACTGAGAAACATTAGTGAGTTAGCAAAGGGGACTCTTACAGGGGAATTACCTCTCTCTTTGGTACCTGGACGTCATCTTTCTCAAGGTTGTTTGATATAGGTACTACCTGCATCCTCATCTCTGCTGAGTGATTAAGCCCAAGCCCGTTTACTGGGAGGTATGTTGCAGTACAGAAAGCTCCACAGGGTTAATACCTTATTGAGTGGGCTGTGATTGGTTCCGAAAGAGGAGGGCTGGCCTGACAATCCTGGAAATGGCGCTGTTTCTCTCTGGGAAGCGGATCAGCTTGGACAAGAATGGCAATGCAAGAACACCTGCTGTCATTTCTCCTCTGGTTTTGCCCCTCCCATGAGCAAACTCTGAGATTGCCCCAGGGAAGCTGCCTCTGTGGGGCTGGGTGTGTTTGTTACACACCACACATTGAGACTTGCTGTTGAATGTCTCGTTCCCTTTCATTTCACCTGAAGAATAAAACAAGAAAGAAACCTCAAAGGCCATTTCTTGCTGCTTGAGTTTAAAAAATGGCTACATTTTACAATCTTGGCCTGAGGAATAGCAGGACAAAAGCTGAGGAATAACAATGGTGATATATTTATCTAGTTCCTTGCAGTTTGGCCAAGCAGTTTCACATGCTGATCACATTGGGTTTTCACAACAACCTGCTAGGGAGGGATAGTAAGGCAGGGGTTAGTTACCGTTCCTACTGATGAAGAAGAAAGCTGAGCTTCAGAGAGTTGCATAATGAGCCCTAGGTTCACAGCTAGTTCCTGACACACCAAGAACATGAATGCACTTTACCTGAGTTCCACCTCAGATGTTTTATAGGACACTCCCTCTTTGCCCAGTGTGACTCACATCTGCAGATTCTATCTCTATCTCATGTTTTCCACATAGTTACAGGTGCATGTTACCTGTATATTACAATGGCTGCTAAAACTCCAGTAATGAGGACAGAAGAAAGAAACCAAGGATTGCTGAAAAGTTAGAATATTTAGACACTCCTCTCCCATTCAATGGTGTTTCTCTCTCTTTTTTGAGACAGTCTTGCTCTGTCACTCAGGCTGGAGTGCAGTGGTGTGATTTCAGCTCACTGCAACCTCCGCTTCCCAGGTTTAAGTGATTGTCATGCCTCAGCCTCTCATGTAGCTGGGACTACAGGCATGCGCCACCACACCCTGCTAATTTTTTTTTTTTTTTTTTGGTAGAAACAGGGTTTCACCATGTTGGCCAGGCTGGTCTTGAACTCCTGGCCTCAAGTGACCTGCCTGCGTTGGACTCTTCTATCTCTGTTACTAGCACTTATGAAAGAAAGGAAGAGGGGAAGGAAAATGAGCAAGAAAAGTTAGGGGAAAGGGAGATATATTATTTTTAAATACTTTTCTCTGCTTATCTGTTTCAATAACCAGAAGAGCTAACCAAAGAAGTCAGAGAAAGAAAGTGCAGGTAATCACTGATTATTGACTTATTTGCTGAGTGAAATTTTTCTGGGGGACAAAGATCATACAGCAACTCTGAGATAGCTAACAGCTTCCTCCTGTTCTTCTGCTCCTGTGCACGATACCCCCGCTCCCTCAGGGCAAAATCAAGTCAGCAGATCAAAGCATGGTATTTAACTTTGTCTTCATCTCTTCCCATTAAGAGGGCCATTTAGTTAGGGGTGACAACAGGTCTGCATGGCTTTTTAGGATAAGTGAGAGTGCTGGACTAATGAAGTCTTCCCGCCTTGGTTTTCTCATTTGTAAAAATAGGATATTAATGCTTGCCTTGCAGAAGTATTGCAAGAATTCAATGAGATTATGGGATTAGATAAAATATAGCAAGTGAAGGCCAGGCGCGGTGGCTCACGCCTGTAATCCCAGCACTTTGGGAGGCCGAGGCAGGCAGATCACGAGGTCAGGAGATCGAGACCATCCTGGCTAACACGGTGAAACCCCGTCTCTACTAAAAATACAAAAAACTAGCCGGGCGTGGTGGCAGGCGCCTGTAGTCCCAGCTACTCGGGAGGCTGAGGCAGGAGAATGGCGGGAACCCGGGAAACGGAGCTTGCAGTGAGCCGAGATCGTGGCACTGCACTCCAGCCGGGCGACAGCAAGACTCTGTCTCAAAAAAAAAAAAAAAAAAAAAAAAAAAAAGCAAGTGAAAAGTTCTAATGCAGTTTCTGGCATATAGTAGGCACTTAATAAATATTAAAAATCACACATGAAGCTGCATAGAATGTCTGGGAGGACACACACTAACCTGGTAATGGCATTATTCCCCAAGAAGATGTTTGTGTGTGGGGGGCACTTTCACTTTTTTACTGCATATGTTTTTACTTTATATCTCATTGTGGGAATGATATGTAAGTATTAATGGGTGTGTAGATGCTCACGTTAAGAGTTATGATCAGATAAAGAGTACTAATGTGACATTTTTGTACACCTGTTTGTGTGATTGTAAAATCTGCTTTTTGTGGCTTTCTTTTCAGACAGGGCCTTACTCTGTCACCCAGGCTGGAGTGCAGTGGTGCAATCATAGCTCACTGCAGCCTCCAACTCCTGGGCTCAAGGGCTCCTCTAGCCTCAGCCTCCCAAGTAGCTGAGACTACAGGCACATGCCACCCTGCCCAGCTAAGTTTTTAATTTTTTTGTAGAGATGTGGTCTCAATTTGTTGCCCATGCTGGTCTTGAACTCCTGGGCTCAAATGATCTTCCCACCTTGGCCTCTCATGCCTGGGATTACAGGCATAAGCCACTGTGCCCAGGTTGATTACAAAATTTATACTTACTACACGTAACAGCATCAATGGAAGAACTGAAAAGTGGGCACCAGCCAACACCAGAATTGAGCAGCCCCGAGTATGTAAACAGGAGCGCCTTTGATCAAGGGTGTGGATATAAGATGTCTCAGCTACAGGTACCTTCCATTCAAGCTTTAATATTCCAGGAAGGAGGAATCCGATTGGTCCATTTTAGGACCAGGTTTCGAGCATCGGCTCATCCAGCCTTTAGTATGTAAGGGAACAGTTCTGTGCTGGACTATGATTCTGCACATGTCCATCCCAACAATTTTGTGGTGTTTGATTTTTTAAAAAGTTATAATCTTGCATTTCTTTAAAAATAATAATGTGAAACCTCTAACAATGGATAAAGCGAGTAGAGCTATGCTGTAAGATCTTGACAAAATGTGTTTTGTCCATCTTTTACAAGGAACCAACAAAAATTGAAACCCAGCAGAATTCATCATTCATGTGCTTGGTGATACATCGCGAAGTGACACGTCTGCCCTGGGTCTGAATAAATGTTGATTATGATGGCAAACACCCACATAATAATAACAACACTTGTCTTCTTGACTCCAACGGTTAGCAGATCCGGAATTTCCATACATTTGTTTTAGTGCTGCCTCTGTGGTTAGGAAGGGAATTTGAGACCTTTTTTAGGGTAAAGAAAAGTAATAGAGGATCTTTTGATTTTTCTATCACGAGCTGTCATTTTACAGTGATTGGGAGGCAGAGAATATGAAGCATACAGAAGGCATGCAAAGTACAATCTGTACATGTGCATGTGCGTGTGCATGTGCGTGTGTGTGTGTGAAAGACAGAGAGAGAGAGACAAACATGTCATTGCCCTGGGGGCAGACTGATTTAGGGCTCTTCTAAGGCGAGCTCAAATCCAGACTGCATTTTCTATGTGGACCATCCGTGTTTCCCAGCAAAGAGGCACTCAGCCAAGGCCCACGAGGTTGAGAATAAAGTGAGAAGCAGAGAGCTTGGCCAGTTTAGGAGGGGAGGAGGAATGCTCTGTGTTCTCTGTAATGCCTCCTGGCAACATCTGCGCCACAGAGGACTTGCTCAGCTAGCTCCCCTCCGGTCAGCCCGTAAGAGTCCTTTCTAGTGGCAATAAATCCTTCCCTCTGCCGCCCACCCATTCCTTGTGATTTGTTTGTTTTTTCTTTGGAAGTGGAGTTGGGTGGTTGCTGGGGGAAGAGATCAGAAATGACTTATTGAAAGGCAGAAGCCACATCTCTAACGACCAGGGATAGGCTAATAACGGATACCAGTTACCGAGTCTTGCTCCATGCCAGGCAGCTCGCATAGCTTCACAAACCCTTTCAGGTGGGTTTTATAAGCCCCATTTACAGATGAGTAAAGCAAGCTTCAGAGACTTGTAAATCGCTAAAGATGATACGACTCTTAAATGGTAAGGCCAGATCCAAACCTGGGCCAGTGTGTCTTCAGGTCACCCAGTCCTGACCGCGCATCTGTATTGCAAAGGTAGCTTGAAAGGACCCCAGACTGGCAGCTTTGGTACCCATCCCTGGCTGCTCTGGGACAGGTCACAGAACTGTTGAGTAGTCATAGTCTGGACTACAACAGATTGGAAATTATGATATAATATTTGCTCCCAGAACCAGCATGGTATTAACATCATTTTAAGCCAAGCCTTTGAGTAAGCTCTTTTGTATATGGTTTGGGAGAACAAGGCACCAGGAACTCTCAGGAGTTCACGTCCAGTCATGGACCTTCTGAGGAGTACTCTTTCTAAGACACCGTGGAAAGCTTTTTTCCCTGCATTTGCAGCTTCAGATGCTGGTGTTCTACCCTCTGAAGTTGCTGAAACAGTACCATTAGACGGAATAGTTTTATTGGAATTTAAAATATTGTGAATTTCGTGCTCATTGCCTCTGGCTCTAACTGGAGTAAAAGTGACATTGTTTCAGACAATAGCATGCACTAATTAAGTCAGTGGAGAATGTAGCAACAGAAATATCACAGTAACAAAACTGGAGTTGTGTTCCAATTGTGTTCAGAGCACTCCCCCAGCAGGGCAGTTGAGTTTAAATTTCCATTATTTTGAGTGAATGTGGCCCTAAGGAATCATGTAGGGATGGTTTTTTATGTGATCTCAGGGCAGTCCTTCCCTTGTAGTATAGTAACTTTTATAAAGCTATACTGTACTTTGTTGAAAAAGAAAAGTACAAAATATATTTATTCCCTGAAAAAAGTCTGTGAGGACACGTATCTAACTGTTGACATACCTTACCTTGGGAAAAGGAAATTTGAAGAGAAAGGACTTTCTTTCTTTTCTTTTTCAAAAAATTTCTTATATTCTTGGACATTTAAATTCATTATACTCAGCATATATTTTTGAGCAGACTGAAATGATCAAGGGAATGCCTTCAAATGAATAATTCGTGCCTTATGGCATCAGATCATCAAAAGGCAGATAGGATAGGTGACTGTTAAGAAGTTGCCCCAGTGGAGCTGGAATTAAGTTAGCAAGGGTGTGGGCTTGGGTGGCAGCAGTGAAGATGGAAAGGAAGGGAGTGGAGTTGAGTGCCATTAAAAACCAGGAGCCAGGGGTATCACCTGCATTTGTTGAAGTCTTGCAAAGTGGCACTGTTTTCATGAGGACGGAGCCTAGGTACTGGTGCCGAGCTATGGAGGGACCTAAAGGAGCTAGAATTCTAATTATCAGTGAATGGGTGGGTGGGTGGTGGATGGATGGACAAATGAATGAGTTCCTTCATTTAAGGGTCCTTTTAGATTCAGGCTGAACTCCTTTAGAAGTCTAATTAGGTCCTCGGTTAGGGCAGTATTTCTCATATTATTCCCTTGACCTGGGCTGTTCTTATCCCAGCCTGAGAGAATTAAGGCCTTTCTAAGGTCTGGGCCATTTCTGGATGCCTTATTGGGTCACTTAAGTCTTGTTTTTTTGTTTTTTGTTTTTAACTATAAGAATCTCACTTCCAAATTGCTTAAACAATATAGGAGATAGATTTAAGGCACGAGTATCTAGAAGGTCTTCTGGGTTGGGTTGATTCAAAGGCTCACCAATGTCATCCAATGCTAGTTTCTTCCAAGCTTTCTGTTACGCTTTTCATACAGCAGCAGCCTGGCTTCCTCATGGTGGCAAAATGGATGCAGCAGTTCCAGCCTTCACTTCCACATTATCTAGAAGGAGATAGAGAAATCTTTTTTGCCCCTAGAAGTTCCTTGAAAAAGCTCAGGTTCATTCTCACCCACTCAAATTGGGTCTCATGCTCATACTTGACTGAGTCCCTTTGACTGGGGAATGTTGATTGGCTTAGGTTATTGGAGCAAAGCATACTTATGGGGGCAGTGGTGGTGGGATCACCATATCTCACCCATATGGCAGCTGCACAATGCAGGTGTGTGTGGAAGGGATTTCAGGGAGCTGTCAGACTCTAGTTTAGGATAATAAAGCAGGAATGACTGGTGTTTGTAGGTGTATGGGGGAGTGGATAAAGTTGAAGAAGAAAATATCCAAGAGGGGTGGACGATTTCCCAAACTGAGAAGCGAGACAGTGTGTGTGGGCTCTAGGCTGGGGGCTGTAGCGGAGAATAATCACGAGGGTGCCTGAGAGAACTGGACATGTTTGGTTTTACATAAAACCAAAGTCCTAGAGTGCTAGACAAGGAGCCTCCAGGATTTTGTGTGGTTTTATGGGAATGAATCAGTGAAGGAGACATTTTCAAAGCCTTTCAGTCTTTCAAAGATCAGTCTTTCAAAGGCTGTCTTGGCATGACAAGGCAGGGAGCTGGGGAGTGGCACCCCATGGCAGCGTGGAGCAACAGCAGCAGACATGTGGAGGGCCACAGACCCAGAAGGGCTCTGGGGGCATTGAACAAGTTCATTTATGTGTAGCACTTGGAGAGCATGACACGGAGGGCATTTTCAATCATTGTTACAAGAAGTATTTTTAATTTTAGTTGCTAGGAAGTAGTGAGAAGCAGTAGCAGCAAAAGAAACAGGAGGCCAAGTGATTCCGGAGGCATCCTGGTGTGAAAGTGACAGTTTGACAAACCTCCTTTTTGGGCTCTATAAGCCCTAGAGAAGAGAAGTCTCAAGAGTGCAGTAACTGAACTTCCTTCCAATCTGGTGTATAGGATTTTGAGCAGCTTCCATTTTATTAGAGAAATAAAGACTTATAGCATTACTTATATTGCAAGAGCATGGAACAGCTCACGTCTATAGAACTGTAAAATTACACACACACACACATATGTGACACACATCTCACTCTAGCCTTACAGCACTCTACAAGTTAGTCATTAAATACTGCTATTTGACAGAGAAGGCAGCTCAATACCTCCAGCTTGGAGGTATTAAGTCCGTGGCAATGTCCAGAGTTAGACTATGGTAGAGTTGGTCTTTGCATCCAGCATCCTTCTCCCACCTTCCTCTTCCTTTCTAACAGACCCTAAATATGACCAGTTATCCCACCCTCCCCCATGAAGCCATGTACTTTAAGGAATATGCACTTGCCCTCACCTCCAAAGGAAAGGCCGCCTTTTCCACTGATCTAATTTTGACCATTAGAAATCTGCTGATGAGCTTCTGAGAAAAGTGTTCTCACTTCTGAGGGAGTGCTATGGGAGGAGTTTCCTTCATCTTCCTCTGGTTTTCATTGCATCTGGATGGGACATTTGGAACTGCTGCATAGCCATTTGCTACCAAATCTGAGGATGAGGCCAATACCCAAGATGGAAGTGCAGGGATAGAGAGAATCTGGGTCCTTGAGGATTGGACTCAGTCACTAAATAACCATCCTAGAAGCCTACAGCAGCAGAAACTTCGACTTGCCTTTCCAGTGTGCATTCTATTCTCCTTTAGTAACAAAAAAATCTACATTGATAAGTGTAGTAATGTACCCAGATATAAAACCTCATTTTCTAGATTTCCTCATCAATGGAAGTTATGTGGCTTTTTGCCCTACCTTTCTTTACTTTCCTGCTTCCTGGAATGTGGGCACGGTGGCTTGAACGATGGCAGTCATTATGTGACCATGAAGCTAACTTGAGGATACAAGTTGTCTACTGAATATGGCAGTGCTGAGAGTGTGGGTTCTGCCATACCAGCTACTGACTGTTTTTCTCTAGGCTTCTTTTATGTGAGAGAAATATAGCATTTTCTCTATGTAAGCTAGCAATTTCTAACTTACATAAGCTACTGTTACTTAATGTTTTCTTTTATATGCAGCTTGGTTTAATCCCAACTGAGAAGCCTATATATTTCTGAATTTCCTGTGGGTGAGAACTAATTTTCTTAATGTATAAACTGTTTGGAATTGGAGTTGCTTTTATACGCAATCAATAACATCCTAATTGTTTCTTCATTGAAGCCCATATTGTTTGCATCTGTACTGTGTGGTTAACTACAACAAGGGCTGTATTCTTCAGTTCTACATTATTCTTGATTGAGAGATCCTAATATTGGGATCCCTACCATTTTCTACATTTTTTTTTTTTTTTTTTTTTGAGACAGAGCCTTGCTCTGTCGTCCAGGCTGGAGTGCAGGGACACCATCATGGTTCACTGTAGCCTCAACCTCCTGGGCTCAAGCAATTATCCTACCTCAGCCTCCTAAGTAGCTGAGACTGCAGGTGCATGCCATTACGCCTGGCTAATTTTTTAATTTTTTTGTAGAGACAGTGTTTCACCATGTTGCCCAGGCTGGTCTCAAACCCCTGGGCTCAAGTGACCTACCTGCTTCGGACTCCCAAAGTCCTGGGACTACAGGCACGAGCCACTGCACCCGAACCCATCTTCAGGCATTAAGAACATTCAGAAAGCCCAAACAAAAAGCAAATGTTATGGCTTTGGTACGGCGTTGGTGGAAAATCCAGGTGGTTTCTTTGGCACTTACCCCAGATGACCCTAGTAATATCCTCCCACCTGAGCAGAGCCTGAGTTTTGAATATCCTACTGCATGCACCTTCAGTTTCCTACTGCCTACTCCTAAGATCCACACACCCCAACCATGTGGTCTGCCTCCCACATGAATCCTCAGGGAGGAGAGCTTTTAATATCTGGCAAAGCAACTATTGACTCAGGTTTTGTTTGTTTGCCATTAAGTTAGCATTTAATAAATGCAAGATTCTTGGCTTAGTAGGCTGGTTATTACGTATTATCAAAATGGTAAATTAATTATTCAAAAGCTGTGTTTGAGATATACCAGAGATGTAACCAAGGAGGTCTCTTTGTTCCTAATTTGCAGTAAACATTGCATTTCTGGCCAGTCAGTATTTATTTCAAGTATAATAATTATCTTGTTAAACTCAAATCTACTAAATTGAAATGAAAGTCACAAATTAGTGCTGGAGGGTGGGGGAGGGTTTAGTCAGGCAATGTTGTGAGCATCCTGAACCACCAGCCTCATGACTCCCACCTCGCCATGAGGATGCCAAAGCCAGCCCCTAAAGCATAACTGCATTGATAATTGTTCTTTATCCAGGGACAGAGCCACCTACTATTCTTGGCCCAAGTAACTCTCCCTTGGATATAAACTTTTAATGTAATGACGAGATGCACAGCCACTGTTTATCAGTGCCTCTTATGTGACAATTACTTTACATCCATTATCGCCAGTTCTCACGGCAATCTCAATTTACCGATGAAGAAACTTGATGAGACTTAGAGGGGTTAAATAATCTGCTGAAGGTCACACATGTACAGTCAGTCCCTTGATGTTCACAGGGGATTGGTTCCAGGAATCCCCGTGGATACCAAAATCCACAGATGCTCAACTCTCTTATATAAAATGGTGTAGTATTTGTGTATAACCTACACACATCCTCCTGTATTCTTTAAATAATCTCTAGGTTGCTTATGTCTAGAGCAATGCAGATGCTATGAAAATAGTTGTTAGACTGCATTTTAAAATTTGTATTGTTAATTGTTGTATTATTATTTTTTATCTTTCCTCCAATATTTCAGATCTGCAGTTGGTTTTGAATCCGTGGATACAGAACCTACAGATAGAGAGGGGTGACTGGTATGTTAATTGCAGAGCTGAGAGTTTGACGCAGGTCATTTGGGTTCCAAAGCCATCCTTTCTGCAGCTGCAGAAACTCTGAGGCCTTGAACATGTATTTTTATGTACTGCACAGGGGAGTCTGTCCCTTGCCTTTTGGCTCAGAAACTGATTACCAGAGCAGTCTATTTTGTTCTCTGCCCCTCCCCAATTAAGTCTCAGACTTGTTCCGCTGTTGCATGGGCATGTACACTTGCCTTCTCCCACTCTCGCGGCTCCATGCTGCAGCTAAGAAGGGGTCATCATAACTTACCTTTGTGCATCCACTCTGTTTTCCATCCCCATGAGCAGGACTGCAGGGTTTATCAACAAATTCTAAGGAGAAGCAAAAAAATTCCCAAGGAGAAAAAAAATTCCAATGTATCTGAATCAGTTTTCTGGATTCTTTGTTTGTGTCCAAGCCCCTTCAATGCAGGTCTTTGGCCTAGAGCTGAAAACCAGCAGCCAGAGGGTGGAGTAAACAAGACATGAACTGGGGGAATGCCTGGATACTTTATTATAGCTCACAACTTAGGATATTGAGATGACTAGTTATACCCACAGAATGATGTTGCAGAGTACCCAGGCCACATGATTCAAACAAGCTGACACAGGGAGATTCTGTTTCGGCTTCTACTTATGGGAGTCAGGTCATTCATTCATTAATTCATTTCATTCATTCATTTATCCAACACATATTTGTCATTTGTCTGCTTCGTGTCAGGCACTGTTGTAAAGCATGAGGTCTCTGACTTTACATGAGATGTCCTGGAATCTCAAGGGTGGGGCAGAGGAAGAAACACTGGCCAGAGTTAGAAGAACTGGGTTTGAGTTAGCATGGCCAACTTTTCTGGTTTGCCTGGGACTTTCCCAGTGTTAGCACTGAATGTCACGTATCCTGGAAAACCCCTCAGCAACTGGGGAACAGTTGGTTGCCCAGGTTTGAGTGGCAGCTCTGCTATCTACTTGTCCGATAGTCAATCTATACTTTGTGAGTACCTATTAGGAGCCAGACAGTGTACCAGGCTGAGAAACAGCAGTAAGCAAAGAAGAGTCCCTGGGCCCAAGGGGTCCCCTTTCAGTAGCAGTAGACAACGCAAGCAGTCACAAAGAAGGTGTGTCTAAGAGCCATCAAGAAGATAAAACAGGTCCTGTGATGTAGAGTGACTGCATATGGGAGGGGCTGTTTTAGCTAGGCAGGTCACAGAAGGTGGTAGCAGGGGGTGACAATAAACAGAGCCCCCAGTGAGAGAAAAGGGACAGCTATGTACGGATTTTGGGGAGAAGTTTTCCAAGCAGAAAGATCATCAAGGGCAAAAGCCCTGAGATGGGAACAGATCTGCCAGTTTTGAGGGTCAGAAGGAAGGTTAGTGTGAATAGAAAGAGAGGAGGAAAGAGACGAGGAGGGGAGGAGGAAGGGGTTGGAGAAGCAGGCAGGGGCCAGATGATGGAGGGCCTTGGGCTCTGCAGTAAGTGAGTAGGTGGGGCTGCTAGCTGGAGTATCTAGGTGGTATCTTCTACACCAAGATATCTTAGGTTTCTTTCATGGTAGTGGCAGTATATTTAGAGGGCAAGCCCCAGTATACAGGCACTTATCCACTTCTGTTGATGTCTCATTTGGTGACGTTCCATTGGCAAAGCAGAGCTCATGGCTAAGCCCAGCACCGGTGGAAGGGAGCTAGAAAGGGTATGGATACAGGAAGATGGGATTCATTGTGGGCAATCAATGTAACAACCTGCTACAGGAGGCTCTGAACAGGTATTTATTATTATCCTCAATTATAGGTTTTGAGGCTGAGTAGTATTCCTATACACACACACACACACACATACACACATATATATGTATATATCTCACAGTTTCTTTATCCAGTTGTTGATGGGCATTTGGGCTGGTTCCACATTTTTGCCATTGAGAATTGTGCTGCATAAACATGCATGTGCAAGTATCTTTTTTGTATAATGACTTCTTTTCCTTTGGGTAGATACCCAGTCATGGGATTGCTGGATCAAAGGGTAGTTCTATTTTTAGTTCTTTAAGGAATCTCCACACTGTTTTCCACAGTGGTTGTACTAGTTTACATTCCCATCAGCAGTGTTGCTGAAACCTGATCTCTACTAAAAATACAAAAATTAGCCCAGTGTGGTGGTGGGTGCCTGTAGTCCCAGCTACTTGGGAGGCTGAGGCAGGAGAATTGCTTAAACTCAGAAGGCGGAGGTTGCAGTGAGCCAAGACTGCACCATTGCCCTCCAGCCTGGGTAACAAGAGCAAAACTCCGTCTAAAAAAAAGAAATATAAAAAAAGAAGTGTTCCCTTTTCACAGCATCCATACCAACGTCTATTATTGTTTAATTTTTTGATTATGGTCATTCTTGCAGGAGTAAGGCAGTATTGCACTGTGGTTTTGATTTGCATTTCCCTGATCATTAGTGATGCTGAGCATTTTTTCATATGTTTGCTGGCCATTTGCATATCTTCTTTTGAGAATTGTCCATTCATGTCCTTAGCCTACTTTTTGATGGGTTTGTTTATTTTTTTCTTGCTAATTTGTTTGAGTTCCTTGTAGATTCCTTGTAAAATTCCTGTAGAGTCCTCCTTTATCAGATGTATAGATTGTGAAGATTTTTCTCCCACTCTGTGGGTTGTCTGTTTACTCTTCTGACTGTTCCTTTTACTGTGCAAAGGCTCTTTAATTAAGCCCCACCTATTTATTTTTGTTTTTGTTGCATTTGCCTTTGGGTTCTTGGTCATGAAATCTTTGCCTAAGCCAATGTCTAAAAGGGTTTTTCTGAAGTTATCTTCTGGAATTTTTATGGTTTTAGGTCTTAGATTTAAGTCCTTGATCTATCTTGAGTTGATTTTTGTGTAAGGTGAGGTATGAAGATCCAGTTTCATTTTCCTACATGTGGCTTGCCAGTTATCCCAGCACCACACTGAACAGACCAATAACAAGCAGTGAGATTGAAATGGTGATTAAAAAAAAGATTACCAACAAAAATAGTCCAGGAGCAGATGGATTCACAGCTGAATTTTACCAAACATTCAAAGAAGAGTTGGTACCAATCCTATTGACACTATTCCACAAGATAAAGAGGTAATCCTCCTAAATCATTCTGTGAAGTCAGTATCACCCTAATATCAAAACCGGGAAAGGACATAACAAAAAAAGAAAACTACAGACCAATATTCATGATGAACATAGATGCAAAAATCCTTAGCAAAATACCAGCTAACCGAATCCAACAACACATCAAAAAGATAATCTATGATGATCAAATGGGTTTCATACCAGGGATGCAGGGATGGTTTAACATGAATGAATGTGATACACCACATAAACAGAATCAAAAACAAAAATCACATGATCATCTCAATAGATGCAGAAAAAGCACTTGACAAAATCCAGCATTCCTTTATGATTAAAACCCTCAACAACATCGGCATACAAGGGACATACTTCAATGTGATAAAAACCATCTGTGACAACCCCACAGCCACCATAATACTGAATGGGGAAAAGTTGAAAGCATTCCCTCTGAGAACTGGAACAAGACGGTGCCCACTCTGACCACTTCTATCCAACATAGTACTGGAAGTTCTAGCCAGAGCAATCAGACAAGAGAAAGAAATAAAGGGCATCCAAATCAGTAAAGAGGAAGTCAAACTGACACTGTTTGCCGATGATATGATTGTATACTTAAAAAACTCTGAAGACTCCTCCAAAAAGCTCTTAGAACTGTTAAATTAATTCAGCAAAGCTTCAGGATACATACTTAATGTACACAAATCAGTAGCTCTGCTATACACCAACAGTGGCTAAGCTGAGAATCAAATCAAGAACTCAACCTCTTTTATGGTAGCTGCAAAAAAAAAAAAAAAATAAGTAAAATACTTAGGACTATACTTAACCAAGGAGGTGAAAGACCTCTACAAGGACAACTACAAAACACTGCTGAAAGAAATCATGCCCCACAAATGGAAACATATTCCATGCTCATAGATGGGTAGAATCAATATTGTGAAAATGACCATACTGCTAAAAGCAATCTACAAATTCAATGCAATTTCCCTCAAAATACCACTATCATTCTTTACAGAACTAGAAAAAAAAAAATCCTAAAGTTCACATGGAACCAAAAAAGAGCCTGCATAGCCAAAGTAAGACTAAGTAAAAAGAACAAATTTGGAGGCATCACATTACCTGATTTCAAGCTATACTATAAGGCTATAGTCACCAAAACAGCATGGTACTGGTATAAAAATGGGCACATAGACCAATGCAGCAGAATAAAGAACTCAGAAATAAACCCAAATACTTATAGCGAACTAGTCTTCAACAAAACAAACAAAAACATAGAGTAGGGAAAGGCCACTCTCACTTTTTAAATGTATGGGGCCTACAGTGAATGAATGCACATCACATTTGTAGGGATGACGCTTTGTGTCTTGTATCATTTAACAGATATGCATGCACCTTTGTGAGACAAATTGTTCTTTTTTTATGTCATCTTTTTAGCATTCAATTACAAGAAGAAAATGGCCAAGCAGGCAGAAGAGTTCTGTATTGTTTAATCCATCCATCTCCTTCTCTGGCTTCTGGCAGGGAGGCTGCTGTACTACTTCTTTCCCACCACTCAGTAGACTGATGAAAACAGGAAGTTGAGTGCTCTCCCCGCCATTGCCATCAGAAATCTTGTAGCATCTGACAGACTGAGACAGATTGCTTCTCTCTCAATGAGGCCTGCATTGTTGACAGTGTCCAGCCTGAAGGCCCCAGCACTGGTTCAATGTTGTTATTGGCAACATGATTGAGAGAGAAGCTGGACAGTCTGTCAACTTGGCCTTCACAGGGCTATTAGAGTGAAGCAAGAGATAAAATGTATTTTGTTTTCAACAAGGTTCCATGTCTGTCTTATATGATCAACTCCAAAACATACCATGAAATATGACTTCTTATTATCCCTACTTTTAGAGTACTTAGTAACTGTTAGGTAAGGTGGAAGTAAGGAACTGTGTGTAACCAGCTGCGGCAGCTTATGCCTGTAATCCCAGCACCTTCCACGGCTGAGGCAAAAGGATTGCTTGCGTCCAGGAGTTCGAGACCAGCCTGGGCAACATAGTGAAATTCTGTCTCTACAAAAAATAAAAAACTAGCTGGGCATGGTGGTGCATGCCTGGAGTGCTAACTACTTGGGAAGCTGAGGTGGGAGGATCACATGAGTCCTGGAGGTTGAGGCTACAGTGAGCTGTGATCACACCACTGCACTCAGTCTGGGTGACAGAATGAGACCCTGTCTAAAAAAACCAAAACAAAACAAAAAAAGAGAACTGAGTGTTAATTTTTCCTGTGTAGTATGATGCTGCTCTTTCTGAGATCACTATTTGTGGTAGATAAGATAATGCCCTCACACCCCAAAGATGTCCCGACCTAATCCCTGAAACCTATGAATATGTTATGTTATATGGCAAAGGGAAATGCAAGTTGCAGACGAAATTAAGGTTGTTAATCGACTGACTTGAAAATAGAGAGAGCATCCTGGATTATCCAGATGAGCTCAATGTAATCACAAGGGTCCTTAAATGTGGAAAAGGAAGGTAGAAAATTCAGAGTGACTGAGAAAGACTCAGCTGGCCATTGCTGGCTTTGGAGATGGAAGAGTGTCATGAGTCATATGTGGAGCCTCTGGCAGCTGGAAAACACAAGAGAAAGGATTTACCCCCAGAGCCTCCAGAAGTAATGCAGTCTTGCTAACACCTTAATGTTAGCCCAGTAAACCCATTTCAGACTTCTGACCTCTAGAAATATAAGATAATCAATTTGTTTCATTTTAAGCCACCAAGTTTGTGGCAATCTGTTATGGCAGCAGTAGGAAACATATACTCTACTTTTCAATGGATCCTTGAATAATGGTCAATGGTTAAAGTGCCTTTCTAGTGCCTATGGAAGGCATTAGTGTACATGATAGCAGCAGAATTCATAACTCTTGAGTAAGGATATTACCTCATGTTCTGTAGAAAACCATATTAAAGCCACATTGCTTGTCTAGCCTTATACCAGAGAGACTTATCTGATTGGAGAAGCTGAATAACAATTACTGAGCATGCTCTGTTCATGTGTTAATTTATTTACTCAAGATTTTGTGGCCTGGTGATTTGGGCAGGGTTCAGCTGAGATTGTTCATCTCCATTCTGTGTGGTGTTTGTTGGGTTCACTTACATATTTGTGGTCACTTGGCATGTTGATTGGTGTTGGCTGATCCTGGATGATGTCATTTACAGGCCTAGCAGTTGGCTGAAGTGTCAGCTGGGGCACTTTGGTTTTTATCCACATGGCCATTCCACTGGTTTAGCTAGCTTGGTCTTCTTCACTTGGTGGGTGAATTTTGAGAAAGAGAATGCAGCGGTCGCTTGACTTAGACCTTGGCTCAGAAATTGCTTAACATCATTCTCCTTCTTTCCATTGACCCATTGGCCAAGGCAAGTGATGGGAGCAGTAGCAACCCCACATTGCCAGGGGGCATACATATAGGGATGGGAGGCATTTGTAGAGATATATATATATATATTTATTTTATTTTATTTTATTTTATTTTTTTGAGATGGAGTCTTGCTCTGTCACCCAGGTGGGAGTGCAGTGGCGCGATACTGGCTCACGGCAACCTCCGCCTCCTGGGTTCAAGTGATTCTCCTGCCTCAGCCTCCTGAGTAGCTGGGATTACAAGCACGCACCACCATGCCCAGCTAATTTTTGTATTTTTAGTTGAGATGGGGTTTCACCATGTTTGTCAGGCTGGTCTCAAACTCCTGACCTAGTGATCTGCCTGCCTCGGCCTCCCAAAGTGCTGGGATTACAGGTGTGAACCACCGCGCCTGGCCAGCAATGATTTTTTAAACGTTATACTCTCTGTGGCTCCCTTTCTTAGGTTAGATGGCCTGAAGCTGGTATGTGTTCTTCCTTCTGTTCCTGCCTCTTTCATGTGGTGAGTCTGCCAAGGCAAGCTTTGCCCTCAAGAGGAAAGGCTTGCAGTCGTTTAGCTGCTGTGGCCATGAGAAGGTGGCTAAGTATAACTCAGTATGGAATAGAAAACTCATTCAGATCACAGGGACAGTTTCCATTCACCAGACCAGGTAGCCAGTAGTACCACTATTATTAGGACCTCTGATTCCTTTGTATATTTCTCAATTGCCTCAGAACATGGAAGGGAGAAAGGCATGATTAAGTAACACCTCAAGAACTTAGCAATAACCACTGGAGACAGAGAAATAACCAGTGACAAGAAGGGGAAAGTTCAGGAAGGACAAAACTGGGACGTTATTCTAAAAGTGAAGGTACACATTCTACCAGTAGAAATGAAGAAATAGGATGCACAAGGAAAATGGCCCTCGCCATCCTTATGGACTAACTGTAACATGTCCAACAATTAGGATGTTGAAAATATGTTGACAAAATTCTGGAAAGCATTTGCTGGTTTTGCATTTACATTCTGGTGAAATCATTTTCGCCCTGTAATTGATATTTGGACCGTTCTCCTGAGACAGCAATGGGGCATAATATAAACTGTCATATAATCATTTAGACATTTCAATTCTCTCTACGTCATCTTTTTGTAGACAACCCAAAGGAATACATATTGCACATACCCATAAACAGACGTGTTTTCACTATTGTTGTGGATGCAATTGATAATGGAAACAAGAAATGAAGGGTCGCTGAAGATGAATGAGATTTTTTTGAGTTCAATCCAGTTGGTGAAGTCCAGTTCAGTTCTGAACTTAATCCAGATATTGTTATCTTTCCACAAAAATGACAGTGAAAAATCAGAGAGTTACATAGGAGCTCTCATTTTGCAGCTGCAGCAGCAACAGCAGCAGCATAGACAGAAGGCATTGGTATGTGGCCACAGGCAGCTTTGGGGTTAGAGCAGGCAATAAGGAAGCAGTGCATTGTAATGGAAGGAGCATGCGTTTTGGTTAAAGATAGACCAGTGTTTTTGACTCCTGCCTTTGCAAAGTACTCACTTTCTAATCTTTCCTGCTTTCATTTCTTCTATAAAATGGGGATGATTACCCTCATCTCATGACTATTGTAAGGATTAAATAAGATACATTTCAAATGTCGACTCCTGTGCCTTGCACATTGTATGCACACAAGAGTGATGACCATACAGAAACCAAATTTGCAGAACTGGTGAGGGGAATTGTGATTCAAGCCCTTGCATGGATCTGAGCAGTAGCTAGTAAGAACAGAAATAGTGAGCGTGGTAGAGGTGATAGATTACATAGACAGACAGACAGACAGACAGATAGATAGATAGATAGATAGATAGACAGGTTGTAGAAAGCGCCATGATTTTAGGGATGCATTTTTAGCAACTACATTATAAGAGATAGTATTAGAACTAACTTTTCACTTTCAGATAATTCTCAAGAAATAATGGGTCTGGGCGGAAAAGCCATGGACTAGTGTGACAGGGCTAAGGGGATAAACGAGTAATGTAAGATGGCAACAGAATAGGCAGAACCGGACCATACTTGGACACAGAGAGCTCTCCAAGCTGATTTTGAGCTGTGTCATACCCATGGCAGAAGCAGTTTTGGTTCCCATGGGCTACCCTCCAATCTTTCCTCTTGTTGACTTGGCAAGGCTGGCACCTCTTCTGAAAACCTCAGCTCTAACAACTCCTAAAGTATCTCAGTGTAACAGGTAAGGAAACTGACAAAGGCAGGGACAAGGGCACACTCTCCCTGTTGAGTCCCTCCGTTGGTCTAGCAACACCTGGGAGACGCCACTCCCTGGCTTAGCTCTTTCATCCATAAACTAGGATCCCTGGTGCCTCTCCCAGTTCTTCTTGCTGCAACCTGCTATAGCATCAGGAGGAGGGAAGGACTCAAGCTATCATTCTACAATTCAATGCTTGTATTTCTGGCTTGTTATCACAGTGATGTATCCTTAGGGACAGTGAGTCACATCCTAAAAATAGCTGGCATCCTTGGAGCCATCCCTGACTTTCTCTCTCCCGACAGGGTGGGAGAAGAGCACCTCTCCTTCCAAGGCATGGCAGCAAGAAAGGCTTCCCCTTCTCCATCCTCTGTTATGGCTACACACTACAGCTCAGGTGTGCAAAACCAGAAAGGAGCTTCTTTTATTTTAATAATGGGTTTTCTTCTGCTCTGAAGCCCCCATAGGAGTAGGCAGAAAAACACAAATAAAAATAGACATGCCAATAAATGAGAACCCAGTCTCTTTCAGCTCAAAATAGTTCCCTTTGGGCAAATATTCTGAAGTGGTTCCCGACCACGTCTGTTTTTCTCTTTTCAAGAAGTTGCTTTCTACTCTTTTTCAAGATGGCACCTGAGGTGGAGGGAAGCAGAGCCTTAGATATCCTCACAGCAGAGAGGAGGAGTTCTGCGCCTGCATGTAGTCCTCTGGGCCGCTGTTCTCTGGGCTCCAGCCTCTGGCCTTATAACCTTCTTTGCCTCAATGTGAAGCCTGGTGGACCTGGTGAACGTTCTCTCAGCCCGTGGAATACAACCTCAGCCATCTCCCACTGCTAACTCCAGCTACCTGATATTTTGCTGATGATATTGGTCCTTTGAGACATGGTCACAAGCTCCTTGAGTCCCCCAGACCTGGCCAGACCTCCCTGTGGCCTCTGCTACAGGGTTTCCCCATCTTGCGTCCCAGTGAGCACTTGCAGGCAGGCTTCTCAATTCCTAATTCTTCTTTACTTTCGCCATCCCTTTTATTGGTCCCTGAGAACTTTCCAGATCTTCTTTGTGCTCTGCTGAAGCCAAGAGAGAGCTAGGGTGGGGTAGAATGAGGCTATCTCAGGCCCTGGCTATACAGGCACCCACTTCTGCCCATGCTGCCCCATAGTACCTAGACCTGATGTACACGGCACCCTTTGGAAATGCAGACTTCTCCCACAGGCTGTGGCTCTTTCAGGCTGTACCTGGGGAAGCAGAGCACCAGCCATGGCCTTGCTAGGTTTCTCCAAAGTTTCCTTAAGGTCCCAGTGCATGCTCACACCCAGCCCAGCCTGGGGTTTTGATCTGGTTGTAGGGGGAATTCAGGACACTCTGTCACACTTGCCCATCTTCTCTTCAGCCCTCTTCTCAGCTCCTCCTTTCACTGAAAGTACCTTCTATCTTCCCCTTCTCTCCAGCAACAACTGCCCTCATATCCTCCTTCTTCCTTGTTCTTTACCCTTCGTCTTCCCTTTCCCAGGTCCAAAATGACAAAAAGACTATAGGAGCAGAAACAAGATTTCCAACCAAGGAAAAACATGGAAAAGAAAGGGACAGGCACCTCAAGCTGTGTGTCCCAAGCCTTGGTGAAGGCCAACAGAACAGGGAATGACTCACCTCCCATTGAGATGTTATGAAACGAGGGGAACCCTTAGGAATACTATAGTCTAGGAGGAGGTTCAGAGAAGTTAAGTGACTTGCTCAGGATTGGTGCCTTGCTCAACTAATTACCCCTACTAATTAGTTGAATGGGGTCCAGTGTTCATTCCATTTTGCCACACTCCCTCCGTATTGTCAGTTAATATCAATGCTAAAACATCACAAATAAATACAAGGAGGGAATCGAGACAATAATAGCTAGAGGCGCACTGTTGTGGATGAGGAGGAATGTATTAGTCAGAGTTCTCCAGCTCTTCAGAAAAACAAAACCAACAGGATGGATGTGTGCTATGTATGTAAGTATATGGAGACAGAGAGAGGGGGAGAGATTTTAAGGAATTAGCTTACATGATTGTGGAAACTTGGTGAGTCCAAAATTAGATAGGAGATGTGAGGAGGCCAGCAGGTTGCAGCCTCAGAGAAGAGATGCAGTTTGAGTCGAAAGACAGTCTGGTAGCAGATTTCCTTTTTTGCTTGGGGAGGGGAGGCCAGTCTTTGTTTTATTAAGGTCGTCCATTATTTGGATGAGGCCCACCCACATTATGGAGGGTAATCTGCTTTACTCAAAATCTATCTCGTCCAAAAAACATCTTTGCAGAAACATCCAGAATAATGTACCAAATATCTGGGTACTGTGGCCCAGACAGGTAGACACATAAAATTAGCCATCACAAGGAAGTTGTGGGTCTCATTGTGAACTGGAAAGATGTTGCCGAAAAGGATCCATTATCTCATCTCAGTGGGTGGAGTTTCCAGAGAGTTAGAGATTACACCTGGATTTTTGTTGTTGCTGTTGTTGTTTTTGAGACAGGGTCTTGCTCTGTCACCCATGCTAAAGTGCAGTGGTGCAATCATGGCCCACTACAGCCTTGACCTCCTGCGCTCAGGTGATCCTCCCACCTCAGTCTCCTGAGTAGCTGGGACTACAGTCGTGCACCACCATGCCTGACTAATTTCTGTATTTTTCATAGAGACAGGGGTTTCACCATGTTCACTAGGCTGGTCTCGAATTCCTGGGCTCAAGTGATCTGCCTGCCTTGGCCTCCCAAAGTGCTGGCATTACAGGTGTGAGCCAGCATGCCCAGCCTAGATTTTGGTTTTAAGTGGGTCACGTGGTGCCTGGACACCACATCAAGAAAGGAGGGAAGATAAATAATGTTGAGGAAGGGAACAGGGATGAGATGTTTCCCCGTCTGCTTTGCTTAGGCCATGTTTGTAAGTAACAAAAACCAGTTCAACATGGAGAAACCTTAAATGCATATTACTAGGTGACAGAAGCCCACCTGTAAAGGCTGCATCCTGTGTGATTCATGTTCTGGGAAAGGGGAAACCATGAAGACAGTAAAAAGATTAGTGGCTGCCAGGGGTTGATGGGGAATGGGGAGGGAAGGGTGAAAAGGCAGAGCACAGAGGATTTTTAGGGCAGTGAAACGACTAGATATGATACTATGTCATTATACCTATGTCCACACCCATAGAACATATACCACCACGTGTAAATCCTAATGTAGACTATGAACTCTGGTGATAATGATAAGTTCACGTAGGCTCATCAATGGTAACAAATGGAAAACTCCGGTGGGGGATGTTGATAGTGGGGGAGGCTGTGCATTTGTGAAGGCAGAAGGAATTTCTATATCTTCCTGTCAATTTTGCTTTGAACCTTAAACTGCTCTAAAATATTTAAGCCTTAATAAAAGAACAAACCAGTTAAAGGTCACTTTTTCTCACAGGGGAGTTTATTATAAAGACACAGGAGTGTTTTTTGGAAGCCAACAACAGGAACAAAATGGGGCTTGGAAAAGCACTAAGATCAGGGATCAGGGCACACACAAGCCATACTCATTCTGGGTCTCTTGCCTCTGATCTCTGTTCCATTCTTCTTTTTTCCTGGAGCCTTGCTTTCTCTGCTTCTCAATTCACATGGTGGCTGGAGCATGTCCATTGTACAGGTCTGGTCATCCAATGTCATATTCTCTTTTTCTTGATTCCATTCCCAGTTCCTGGGAAAACTTTGTTCAATCTAACTTGAGTGAATTGGTGACATCTGGTCCAATCAATCATGGCAGAAGATCGAGGCAAGATTTTACAAAATAACTGCCAAAGGCTCACTGCCGTGATGAGGAGGGAGTTAAGAGTTTCTGCTTGAACTGGGTGGGTATGCCAAAAATGATCCACTCCTTTATTTCAGTGGGTGGGGATTCCATGGCATTAAAGTTCATATCCATGAGAACTGGCATGGGGCTGCCTACCTCCCTGACCCCCTACCCATCCTCCTTTTGGTGGATGCCAGCCTCTGTGACATCTCTCAGCAGCTGCAAGTAGCAAAGAGAACCTGTGGGAAATGCTAGCCTTGCCTCCTGCCTTCCTTTGAGGGCAGATTGGGGCTTGTAGCTGCTATTAGCTGCAAGGAACTGCGAGTCATGCCATTGCATTGCCTGAAACTGGAGATTATTCACAACTCAGTTCATGGTCCAAGAAACAAAAATAATATTTAATGAGCAAAATCTTCTTTGTCTAATTATGGTAAATGTCAAGGCTGAATCCAAGTGCTTTGCTTAAGGTCAAATGCTCAGTGCTATCAAAAAGCATTTAAACCAAAGCTGATGGGCTACTAAAGCCCAGGCTAGTTAAAATCAGGCACAGTTCTTTAGTGATTTATCTCCTTCTATTGGAAGCAGTAATGTTGAAGTGGGAACAGTCCACAGTAGCTTGTGCTTTGCTCTTGTCTGCTGCTCTCTATAGACAGGCGAGGGATTCCGTGATGAAATCTATGCTCCAAGTCTCCCAAAGAGTTACATTCAAGGACCAGGAATTTCATTTCCATTTGGTCAGTTATTTTAAGGTATTGACCTCTTTCTGATTTAATTGGTCTGAGGTGAGACCTGGGCATTGGTATTTTTTGAAGGCTCCCAAGTGAAGTGTTTCTAATATGTACTGGGATTGAGAACAACTAAGCTAAATGCTTGCTTTAGTTAATTAAAATAAAATGCTGAAAGCTGATGCCTCTGGGTCCTGAACTCTTCTCCATATTGCTCTGCCCTTACTCATAGTTTTCATTCAAACCAAATATATATTCTTCCCTGCTTCCTCTTATTTTTGGAACCCAGAGCTGTCTCCTAGGGGGTGCCTTGCATTGTTAAGCTCCAGAAAGGGCAAAGTAACAGTTCCATACTCCCTTTGCATTTGGTAGTGAATAGGATGGAAACTATCCCGCAAATATCTGTTAGCCCCCAATGAAATGGACTGGTGAAGACAAGTTCTGAAGGTTCAAGAGAGAGATGAGAATTCACACTATGGGACAGGCCACTTCAGGAAGTCTGAAAAGAATGGGACAGCAAAGCTTTCCTGAGCAATGAAGAAACCTTTCTCCCATTATTTATGCACACTGCTTCGCTGTTCCTTCTTTATTTCTTGTCATACAATAGAAATAATGATCTTGGTACCAGACCCTGTGTTGTGCGAGGACAATTAATCACCCACCTAGTCATTTATTTCCTCATACTCTTGCCCACCAGGACCATTATCCTGTAGGTAAACAGAGGTGCCAGTAAATCACAGACAGAACACAAGTCAGTGGGAGAATGGTTGATTAAGTGTCTCTATAACTTAAAGTTATGTAGCACCTCTCATCCCAAAGGATCTCCAAGCACCAGATAGACTGATGTATGCACTGCTGCAGAGCCCCTCTATTTGTCACTTTCTACACCATTGCGTTAGGGGGCTGGAATGTTTATTGCCCTTTTCATGCAGTTACCCTAGAAACTGCAGTCATGGGTAAGACAAGAGGCAAAGGAAGGAACTTTTCACTTTCCTGTCCTTTCAAGCAACAGAAATCAACTAGCAATCAGAGAGTAACCTACTCATCCTCTTGGGCAAAATTTCTGGTTCATGAAATGCTGCAAATATTATACAATTCCATGTTTCTTCTTTTTCTAAAGTTGGCAGCAACTGAGCAGGCATTGAGGTTGAGTGGTGAGTGTGGACAAGATCTAAAACAAGTATTTCCAGGGTAAAAATATTTAGGATCATAGTCTAGGGGGAAATCACTGTTTACAAATCTTCATGTTTACTCTGCCCCTTAACCTTTAGTAATAAATGGAGCCCTTTGAAAGAAAAAAGCAATCTCCACTTTTCCTCCCAATGTTTACTTAAATTGTTTAAGTATAATGCTACTTTCAAATTTATCCTTATGGCTCTGATATAGATATAAAACCAAAAACAAGTTAAATTATATAATTCAATACAAGTTAAATTCAAACAAAACTACAAAGTCAATGTAATTCAATTTAACAACATTAATTTAATGAGAAGGATGATGTTGTTTTGCTGAAACCAAATTACCTCTCAAATGAAAACATGATATTGACTGCTGCCTCATTAATTCTTTTAAATTTGGCATGCCTATGCTACTGGGTGCCATGTGATGACCCAATTTTGCACACTTTCTGTTTATTTGAACTGCGATGGAAACTGCCTTTGTAAAGTATACTATGAACTTATTTGGCCCTAATTTGGGTTAACCCAACATATCTTTGCAAAGCTTACATCTGTGCAACTGGAATAAACAAGGCCAGTGGAATCCTGTGGTATGATTTGATCACGAGTCACTAGAATGATGCAGAAGATAGTAAAACTCAATTTTAAGACTATGATCAAAATGAAAACCTCCAATTAAAAACATCCTCATAAAAATTTTAAGACTTCCCTTGGGAGTCCTGTGGGACCCATAGACCTCACATTAAAACACACATGCCCAAAGACATTAGGTTTAGGTCAGCAGTAGGTTTGAAGTTAGAATCAAGGTAAAATTCTGGGCAAAGAAAAAAAGAAGCCAAATAAAATTAAATGATTGCTTGACAATAAAATTAATTCCTCAGTAGAATAACAGACTTGAGTACAGAATCTTGTTATAGGCATGTCCAAGACTGCTATATGTCCAACTGTATCTGTTCTCTCCTTTTCTCTTTTAGTCAGAAATTCTCCCCTACTCCATAGGTGCTTTCAGGGAACATGGCTAATCAGCTAGAGGCCACATTTCCCAGTCTCCCTTGAAGCTTGTTGTGGCCACGTTATCAGCTTCTTGTGAATGGGAGCAGGAGTGTAAGTCTTTCACATCTACTCCCTTTTCCTCTTCTCTCTGGCTGGTACTTGAATGTGGCACTGCTGAACTAGCATCAGCCATGCAGCACCACCCTAAAACGATCTAGAAGAAAATAGAAGAAACCTGGGTCCCGGGATATCCTGACAGAGCAGAACTGCCAACCTCCCCTCCTTACCACTATTCTCTTGCATCAGAGAGACATAAACCTCTTTGCTGGTT
This sequence comes from Macaca fascicularis, assembly GCF_037993035.2. Taxonomy (NCBI): domain Eukaryota; kingdom Metazoa; phylum Chordata; class Mammalia; order Primates; family Cercopithecidae; genus Macaca; species Macaca fascicularis. Next base: position 29,995,142 of record NC_088388.1, read on the forward strand.
AAGCCACTATATGCTGAGGTCTCTTTGTTACAGCCTCTGAATCTCTACTTTAGCTGATGGGGCAGTGGTAGTTTAAGATCCTGTTCCACTCATTCAACAAAATAGATTATATGCTTATTATATGGCAGGCGCCAGAGAAGAAGACATTTATTTGAGATTGCCCATTTAGTTAATGGTAGAACTGGGGCAAAAATATAGGTCTTCCGACTTCCAGCCCAACACTCTTACAACTTCATGCTTCCTTCTCATCTAGCTGTGTGGCTAATGCTTCAACTATTACAATTAATTAGGGGAGAGCTGAGTGTTCCCAGAGCTGAGTGTGACCTGGTAGGCTTTACTCTCATGTGGCTTGTTAGACCCTTGTTTGTTTGGGGTTTTATTTCTTGAAAGGAAAAAATAATGATAGTCCAAGACAAATTAGAGGAGTTACTAATACAGAAGAAATGTTTATTCATCACTGCGGGACCAACCCTGTCCCTTGTGTATAGAGGGATGTACAGAGCAGTTTGCACTATCGGAGGGAGGGATTGGGCTTGCCAGCAATAACATTGTTAGGGAAAGGCAGAGGCTGGAGTGTATAGTGTAAGCCAATGTTTATGCCAGGGGAGAAAACAAACTGGAGTCAGGTTAGGTCGATCCATCTTAATGTTTCAAAATAGAGTTTGTGGGACAAGAAAAGAAAGTAGCTGAAAACATGATTGGACATACAAGTAACAGATTTTCTTCCTCCACTTGCTAAAAGTAATTCTTTATTGGATCATCCTGTTTTATTTTCCTTAGGGTATTATAATGATCAGAAATTTTCTTCTTTATTTTTTTGTTCACACTTTTATTGTCTATTTTACCTAAAACAAGATATTTCCATAACTGTCAATTTACCACAGATTCTCTAGTGACTAGAAGAATTAGACTCTTAAAAGTATTGTTAGGCCGGGCGTGGTGGCTCACGCCTGTAATCCCAGCACTTTGGGAGGCGGAGGCGGGCAGATCACGACGTCAGGAGTTTGAGACCAGCCTGGCCAATATGGTGAAACCCCGTCTCTACTTAAAATACAAAAAATTAGCCGGATGTGGTGGCGGGTGCCTGTAGTCCCAGCTACTGAAGAGGCCAAGGCAGGAGAATCACTTGAACCCAGGAAGTGGAGGTTGCAGACAGCCAAGATCACACCACTGTACTCCGGCCTGGGTGACAGAGTGAGACTCTGTCTCAAAAAAAAAAAAAAAAGGTATTCTTGGGTGAATAACAAGCAAATGAATAGGAAATGTGACAACACAGAAAATGACCTACATAAATCAGGAAACATAGCACTGTTCTGCTTCTTTGGTGACAATGTAAAGATCGTATATTGTCAATATAGACAAAGAAATACTAAGCTGTTACCTCTTAGAGGGAGAGCTATCACTCTACAATACTCCTTTGCCCCCTGACCCACTGCTGCCAGAATTTTCATTGTCTTATGCCTCTATGCTGGCCATAGTATGCTCCTTGCAAACCTCTCCCACGGGGAGTGTACTTGACCAAGAGCCCCAGGCACTGCAGATGGACTCTGAAGTCCATCACTGCGTCTGTGCTGAGGCCATGCTCCCCGTCAATGACGAGTGCAGTAGGGTTACTGGGCAGACCTTTTCTAGGTAACACAGGAATCCTCCCATGCCAGCTTTGGCTTGAAGTCTTCCTGAGAGTTTTACAGGACCTTCCTTGGACTGTGTGGCAATCTGGGATACTTCCCTTCCTGCTCTTCCTACTCAGGGCCAGGATCCCATCTCAGTCTGATGACTCTCCCAGCCTTTTCTGACTCCCTCTCATTTTCTCTCCTAGGTGTTTCCCCTATCAAATCCTTGCATATTTGATCTCGTGTTGGAGTCTGACTCTCAGACAACCCTAGCTAACATGGGTTCAAAGAACAGTCCCTGTGGGGCCTGTACTGGTTGGAAGGCTGGCTAATCCCAAGCACCATTCCATTTTGAATCCAGTGCCTGTTCTCACTCACACAGCCACTGTCCAGTTTGCCTTCCATACCTAGATTCAGTCCAAACTTAAAAACCCTAACAGAAAAGCAGAGGTATAAAGCCAATGCTATCTATTAGCCTTTATTCCAGATAACTGGCACTGACAGGAGGAGAAAATAGCAGAAGGTTAGGGAGTTGAATAGGAAAAACAGACATAAAAATCTCTTTTGAGTTTAGAGCCTTCTCACCATGAGAGAAGATGTCAGCTCCGACACACAGCATGCAGAATGTTTATTGGATGTTTGATAGCAAAAGAAGTGAGATTAGGGCATTCAAGGGTATGGTAGCAGCCCTTGGAATGGAGGCACTGAAACATACAGCTCTGCTGGCTTTGTGTAATCACAGAAGTGGGGGGTAATTGGACAGAGCATGTCAAAAACTAGATCTCATGGTATGCCTTGGAGAAAGACAATGCATGTGAACATTTGTTCCTGAGGAATGGGTTCCCACAGTCCAGCCTGCCACATTCTCTCAAGCTGGCACAGATATTTTTCTCCTCTTTTATTAAAGTAAGACAATTTTATCCATTTACAACATAACAATAGAGAGTGTATTAGTTATGTATTACTTCATGACAAATGACCCCAAAATGCAGTGCTTAAAGCAGCAACATAGTTTTCAAATCTCCCAGTTTCTGTGGATCAGGAATCTGGGGCAGCTTTACTGGCGCTCTGGTTCAAGGTCACTGATAGACTGTAATCAGGGTGTCATCTGGGCTGCTGTCATGTCAAGACTTACCTGGGGAAGGTCCACATCCATGTGGTGGCTGGCGAGATCCATCTTCTTGAGGGCTGATGCACCGAGGGCCTCAGTTTCTTGATGGCTTTGGCTAGAGGCTGTGCTCAGTTGCTTGTTGGGTGAGTCTCTCCACAGGGCAGCTGTCAGTGGGTGGTGCTGGAGTTCATCAGAGTGGGAAAGAGAGCGGGACAGAGAGAGGATTTGAGCAAGGTAGAAGTCCATCTTTTGTAACCTGTCTTAGTCCGTTCAAGGTGCTATGACAAATATCATAACTGCATGGCTTATAAACAACAGACATTTTTTCCTTGTGGTTCTGGAGTCTGGGAAGTCCAAGATCAAGAAACTGGAAGAACTGATGTCCAGAGAGGTCCCATTTTCTAGATCATAGATAGCACCTCCATGCCATGTCCTCACATGGTAGAAAAGGGACAAGGAGTCTCTCTCTGACCTCTTTTATAAAGGCAATATTCCCATTCATAAAGGTTCTTTGCTTATGACCTAATTGCCTTCCAAGGGTAACACTTCCTAATGCCATCACATGTACATTTTTGGGGTGGGAATACAAATATTCAGATCAGAGCAGTCTAATCTTGGAACTCTTACCCCATCTCTTTTGCCATATTCTATTGATTAGAAGCAAGTTACTAGGCACAGCCCAGCCTCAAGGGGAGGAACTTACATGAGGGTGTGAAAGACAAGAGGAAGGGATAATTGAGAGCCATTCCACAGACTGCATATCACACAACAATAAACTCTACTCCAGGGCATCATGAAAGAATGACATGAAAGAATGAGAAGGTGAAAATGTATTTCCAAGAATATGATCCTTTAATAGGGCTGTCTTGGCTTTTGCAGAGAACACATGATGGGTTAATTCTTAAATTGTGCTAGACAAACCTCTCCACTTAAGTACTAATCAACTGAAAATATCAATGTACCCATGGAGCCAAAGCAGTTAGCTGCAAACAGAACATTTCTTTAAGTTTTATGCTTTGTCTCACTCACATGAATCATGTAATCTAGGCCATAATATATGTGTTTGCTTAAATATAAAGGTGTAAAAATTACTTCCCATGGAGAAAAATTTATTTTCCAAGGCGAAGCACCATGTGGATTTAGTTTGAACTGACTCAGATTTCACAGCACCAGTTTCCTTTTGATGGGTCATCTCTGCTGAGTCATGCATGCCTATTTCCTCTGTGACATGGGGAAGCTAACTATTATCATCTGCTAACAGCAAAAAAAGGAAAGATCTTGCAACATCTATTTATTTTCCTTTTTAAAGGAATTTAGCCTCCCCACCTGCTAATCCTTGTGTGGTCCACACGCCCGCCATGTTAAACAACCATTTGCTCTTCCCTGAGCAGAGCAGCTTTCTCTTGCCTTGGGTTATGTGAATGTGTAATTCTCTCGCCTGGGCTGCTCTGTCCTGCCACGTCTCCCTGTGTGATTCCTCTTTATCCTTTTGCCCGCAGCCTGGGGAGTCAGAGGAGGTCTCAGAGAAATAGTGATGCTTCAAGAGAGTTAAAGGCTATACCTGCCCCTTACCAGAGCCACCTTTGCACACCTTCATTGTGCACAAATAAATCTATTGTGACTATATAATGTTTCAACATCTCCTCTTCTAGATGTGAGCTCCTTAAGGAGAAAGACTGATTTTTTTTTTTTTTTTTTTTTTTGAGACGGAGTCTCACTCTGTCGCCTAGGCTGGAGTGCAGTGGTGCGATCTCAGCTCACTGCAAGTTCTGCCTCCCGGGTTCACGCCATTCTCTTGCCTCAGCCTCCCGAGTAGCTGGGACTACAGGCACCCGCCACCATGCCCGGCTAATTTTTTTGTATTTTAGTAAAGACGGCGTTTCACCGTGTTAGCCAGGATGGTCTTGATCTCCTAACCTCGTGATCCGCCTGCCTTGGCCTCCCAAAGTGCTGGAATTACAGGCGTGAGCCACCGTGCCCGGCCCTGACTTTTATTTTTTATACCACAGCTGTGGTTATAAAGTGCCCACTGTTTGGCATACAGTAGATGTTCAAAATATGACTGTCGATTAAATCAGTGGTTCTCAAACTGTATGGTCTTAGAACCTCTTTTTTTTTTTTTTTTGAGACGGAGTCTCGCTCTGTTGCCCAGGCTGCACTGCAGTGAGGTGATCTCAGCTCACTGCAACCTCCACACCCAGGCTCAAGCAATCCTCCCACATCAGCCTCCCAAGTAGCTGGGACCACAGGTGCACACCACCACGCCCAGCTATTTTGTTTGTATTTTTGTTTAAGACAGGGTCTCCTGTGTTGCCCAGGCTGGTCTCAAACTCCTGACCTCAAGCAATCCACTCGTTTCAGCCTCCCAAAGTGCTAGGATTATAGATGTCAGCCATTGCACCTGGCCAGGATTTCCTTTATACTCTTAAAATTTATGGAGCCTTCCAAAGAGTTTTTGTTTATGTGGGTTATATCTATTGATATTTATCAAATGAGAAATTAAAACTGAATAAGAAAACATTTATTAAAATTTCAGTTGATTCATTTAAAAATAACAAGTGCATTACATGTTAACTAAATAACATTTTTAATAAAAAAAAGTTTTGAAAACAGAAAACCAGTTAGTCAGAAGAATAGCATTGCTTTATATTTTTGCAAATCTCTTAAATATCTGGCTTAAAAGGAGTCAGCTGGATTCTCATATCTGCTTCTGCAATTAATCTGTTGTGATATGTTGTTTTGGTTGAAGTTTATGAAGAAGATACGCAGAGATATGCAGTTGGAGAAGGAAAAAGTTTTTTAATAGGCTTTTTAGATAATTGCAAATATTCTTATATTTTGGAATTTGAGGTAGGATCTTGCTCTGTTACCCGGGCTAGAGTGCAGTGGTGTGATCATGGCTCACTACAGCCTTGAACTACCAGGCTCAAGCGATCCTCCCACCTCAGCTCCTCTAGTAGCTGGGACTAGAGGCGTATGCCACCACGCTAGCTAATTATTTTTTGCTTATAGAGATGGAGTCTCACTATGTTTTCCAGGCTGGACTCAAACTCCTGGACTCAAGCAATCCTCCTGTCTCAGCCTTCCGAAGTGCTGAGATTACAGGCGTAAGCCACCATGCCTGCTAAATTGGAGATATTATCCTTTGATACTACACAAAATTTGCTAAGTGGTAGTTTCTTAAAGGTTATTTTCAGTGTGGAATCTAAAACTATGTTAGTGAACTTTCATATCCTGTTACACTAAAATCCATTGGTCTGTCTTGAAATTTGAATGGATATTTTACCCATGCATGATTTTGTAATACCATGGAAAATATTGGCTCACTGAGGTTATGTTTATCTTCCACATATTCAAATATTTCACTATAAAATATCACAAAATCATACTTGTGAATATTACCACTGATCTCATTAGAAACGTTCTTAAATATTGAGAAACTGCTAAGCTCATAATAGTAAATAAAATTTTTCCAAATTCTAATTTTCAATTGAAAGCTAAAATTTTATCATCGGTGACACATATGGTCATTGTTTTTCTTGAAATGATGAGGCCTATTTATTTATTTATTTATTTTGAGATGGAGTCTCACTCTGGCACCCAGGCTGGAGTGCAGTGGCATGGTCTCGGCTCTCTGCAACCTCTGCCTTCTGGGTTCAAATGATTCTCCTGCCTCAGCCTCCCAAGTAGCTGGGATTACAGGCAAACACCACCACCACATCTGGCTAAATTTTTGTATTTTTGGTAGAGATGAGGTTTCACCGTGTTGGCCAGGCTGGTCTTGAACTCCTGACATTGAGTGATCTGCCTGCCTCAGCCTCCCAAAGCGCTGGGATTACAGATGTGAGCCACCACACCCAGTCTCATTTCATTTATTTTTGATAAAAAGTCTGCCAAATTCTCAAATTTAAATAATTGAAATGTATTTGCTATCATTATGGGCTGAATTGTGTCCTTCCCCATATTCATATGTTGAAGCCCTAACCCCCAGCACCTCAGAATGTGACTGTATTTGGAAACAGGGCCTTTAAAGAGGTGATTGAATTAAAATGAGGCTGTTAGGGTGGGCTCTAATCCAATCTGATTGGTACTTTCGTAAGAAAATGTGGACACACAGAGAGACACCAGGGGCGCACATTCACAGAGGGACAGCCATGTGAAGACACAGAGAGAAGATGGCCATCTGCATTCCAAGGAGAAACCAAATCTGCTGATGCCTTGATCTTGGACTTCAAGGAAATTGAGAGGCTATTGGCTGCATTGGTGAGCAAGAGTGAGGAGGCAGTTAGTGCAGTGGTCTGAAGCTCCTGGCAGCAGCTACCATTGTGAGAAGAGAAGGGAGCTGGATGGGCTTCTTTGGCAACCATGTCCAACACACCCAATATGGCTGAGATTGAGAAATTTGATAGATCGAAACTGAAGACAGAAATGCAAGAGAAAAATCAACTGCTGACAGCTGTGGCTACCAAGCTGGACTGATTAAAAAGGATAAAAGGACTGATATTTTTGTAGATATCACTATGAACAGGGACCAGGTAAGCACTCATAAACTTAGCATGTTATAACCCCCTCAGAATGTGTTCACAACCACAGAGAGAAAGGGCAGAAGACTGGATTCCAGATGAAGGTAAAGACCTGCTATTCAGCTACAAGCAGAGCTCAAGACAGAAATTAAGCCATGTTATGAAAAATACAATTATATTTCTCACTCACATGGATTTCTGAACTGAGATTTGTCCCTGCTACAGCCATTTTACAGATGAGAAGACTGAGCCTTAGAGACAGCAAAGCATGTTCCCAAGGTTCAACAGTTTAGTGATCTGGTGAGGGTCTGCTTTCTGGTTTACAGGCAGCCATCTTCTCATTGCAGCCTTACAAAGTAAAAGGGGCGAGTGGACTCTCTTTGGCCTTTTTTATTTATAAGGGCACTATTTCCATTCACAAGGACTGTGCCCTCAAAACATAATAACCTGTTGGGGCTCAGAAAACAATTCCCCAAAATGAAGTTCTCTGAAGTAGCCTCAGAAGCAAAAGTTTTTGTCTGACCTTCTCTTGCCCTCCTGTTTCTCAGTCCCATTCTCCCCCAAGGCTAGCTTTAGCCACAGAAAATAGAATCCCTCTTCCCCAGGACAGGTCGTAGAAACTAGAAGTCCTTTTCTTCAAAGTCAGCTATAAAACCTAAAAATATTACTCTAGCTTATCCTCTACCTTTCTGGGTAAAAACTGGCCATAAAGCAATTATCTGATATACCTCGTTTAACTATAGGTGAAAAGAGGGCCCTGCCCATACCCAGAAGGACCAAATGAATGCTCAGAGGCCAAGAAGAATCTAGACAGACAGGTCTTGCTGGGTTTTCCCCTAAGTCTATTAGCATTAGGTAATACCTACTTTGTCCAGTGATATTTCTACACAGCTGTCTATAGTTTGTTGAACCTAAGCATGAAAATGGACAATTTCCCCTGTATCTTTGGGTCTTTATTCTGAAGGTTCCTGTGAATACATGTTAAATAAATGAGTATGTTTTTTTCTCCAGTTAATCTGCTTTTTGCAAGTTGAATTTTTCTTTTGGTGAAACTTCAGAGAGCCAAGGGGATTCTATACTCCCAAAGACCCTACCTGCTAATATTATACCTTTGGGTGAGGATTGCAACATATGGATTTTGGGGAGACACAAAAATTCAGACCACAGCTGTCAGTCTAACAATCATGACGAAAGTACTAGGCGCATTCCATTTGATGACCATTCTACAAAATACCTGACCAGTTTTCCTCACAACTGCCAAGGTCACAGAAAACAAGAAAAGTCTGAGAAATTATTGCAGTAATTTCAAAAGAAACCTAAGAAAACATGATGACTAAAAGTAATGTGCTATCCTGGATTAGATCCTGGACCAAAAACAAAAGACACTGGAGAAAAACTAAGGAAACAGGAATAAGGTATTATGGACCTTAGTTGGTAATAATGTATAAATATGATATCACTAACTGTGACCGATGTACCATACTAATATAAGATGTTAATAATGAAAACTGGATACAGAGCCTATGAGAAGTCTCTGTACTATTTTCGGAATTTTACTGTAAATTTAACCCTATTCTAAAATGAAATCATCTATTTAACATGGAAAAAAGAATGGATATTGGTATGTAAGTGAGAAAATAACTTTGGTAAGAAAGTATCCTTGACTATACTATATTTTATTAAAAGGAAATTAATTCTCAAACTTAATTTTAATTATTTTTAGTAACAAAGCACTGGTGACATGCTTGTAGGTCAGGAAACTTGGGTTGAAAAGTCCTGAGGAAGATGGTGTCTACAAAAGGCTTTTCAGCAGTTCAGCCTTCTTAATTCAGATAGTCAGATAGTGCCTGAGGTTCTTTTCTGAATTCAGTCTCTATCTAGTCTTCAACTTCAGTTGTAGTCAGATTTTGTTAATCATTAGCATCACAGGAAGGCTTACAATTTTTTATAAAAAGTGTGTATTTTGATTAATCCAAGATATCTAAAATATTCTAATTTCAACATGGAATAACACAAATATGGATGTGACTTTTTGAAAAATACTAAGCCTTTGAGATCTGGCACGTGTTCTGCACTTACATTGCATTTCCATTCGGTGAGCCACATTTCAAGTGCTCAGCAGCTACGTGTGCAATTCTGTATTACCATTTAGTATAAGAAAAGTACAGTGGCACACACATACACATGCCATCATAATCTCTGAATTTTTTAAAATAAAGAAACTTAGATGAACAAAAAATGAATTGTCTTGTTCTTATTGTTCTCCCTTCATTATGAATTCATTTGAGGACCGTGCCAGTTCATGGACAGGTGCCTGGGAGTTAGGCACAGTTGGGGTGGGTCGAGTTGTCTAAGGGTACCTAGGACTGTCGTACCACACCTGAGTTGGCTCCTTCCTTCCTTCATTGAACAGATATTATTGAGAGCCTACACTGTGCCAGGCTTTGCTAGTGCTGGGGATGCAATGGTGAAGGTGAAAAACAGATGGGTCCTTTGACTTCTTGGAGCTTCCAGCCTATGCCAATCAGGTTAATTACAAAAGGAGCTGAGCTGAGTGCTCTGCTGTGGGTATTAAAGATGGAGTGAGCAATGAGGGAGTGTATTTTCTGTAGAGATTTTACAAACAATAATACAAAGGATTAAAAGTTGTTCTGCTTTTTATGATCACCATGCATCTGCAATTCTAAACCATGTCAGGCATATAATACTTGAAGGGGTCCATAATACATCAGTGTAGCATAAAAATTATTTTGAGCTAAAGGCATTTGGCTCCTGAAATCTATCTGATTAAAAGCAGAGCCTACCGACAGAATTCAATTGTCATAAATTCTCTCCCTGGGGGTAACTTGGGAAGATTGATTCTTATCACTGGAGATGAGAAATCAGCACAACACACAGATATTGTCACAAAACTATCATATCTCTCATCTCTTCCCCTGAGGGCCCACTTATCTTTCCAAAAAGCCATTTGTTTTCCCTTAAGTGCTCTTTCTCTTTCCTTTCCCTATTAAGATAGTATATAAACCCCAAATTCTAACCACCTCCTTGGGTCACATTTCTTTGTAAACTCCAGTGTGTGATTAAGTTTGTTTTTTCTCTTGCTAATCTATTGTCAGTGTATGTCTTTTTTCCACTGGGTTCAAATTCCAGTCTCATCATTTAAAAAATTAATTTTAATATTTGTGGAAACACAGTAGGTGTATTTATTTATTTATGGGGAACTTGAGATATTCTGATACAGGCATACAATGTATAATAATCACATCAGGGCAAATCAAGCTCTTCTCATTTCTTTGTGTTATGAACATTTCAATTGTCGTACCTCAGTTATTCTAATGTATAACAAATTATTGCTGACTGTAGTCACCCTGTTGTGCTGCTAAGTGCTAGATCTTATTTATTGTATTGAACTGTATTTTTGGACCCATTACCCACCACCATTCCTCCTCCTTCCCTAGTACCCTTCCCACCCTCTCATAACCATCATTTTATTCTCTTGCTCCATAAGTTCAATTGTTTTAATTTTTAGCTCCCACAAGTGGGTGAGAAAATATGAAGTTTGTCTTTCTGTGCTTGGCTTATTTCACTTAACCTAATCTTCTGCATGATATGGTTTGGCTCTGTGTCTCCACCCACATCTCATCTTGCAGCTCCCATAATTCCCATGTGTTGTGGGAGGGACCCAGTGGGAGACAATTTAATCACGGGGGTGGGTCTTTCCCATGCTGTTCTTGTGGTAGTGAATGGGTCTCATGAGATCTGATGGTTTTAAAAATGGAATTTTCTCTGCACAAATTTTCTCTTTGCCTGCTGCCATCTATGTAAGATGTGACTTGCTCCTCCTTGTCTTCTGCCATGATTTTGAGGCCTCTCCAGCCACATGGAACTGTAAGACCAATAAACCTCTTTCTTTTGTAAATTGCCCAGTCTTGGGTATGTTTTTATCAGCAGCATGAAAATGGACTAATACTCTCTAGTTGCATCCATGTTCTTGCAAATGACAGGATCTCATCTTTTTTCATGATGGATTAGTACTCCACTGTGTATATGCACCCATTTTCTTTATCCATTCATCTGTTGATGGACACCAAGGTTGATTCACTTGATTCCAAATCTTGGTTATTTTAAATAGTGTTGCAAATATCTCTTTGATATGCTGATTTCCTTTCTTTGGAGTATATATCCAGCAGTGGAATTGTTAGTGCATATGGTAGTTCTATTTTAGTTTTTTGAGGAACCTCCATGTCATTCTCCATAGAGACTGTACTAATTTACACTCCCACCCACAGTATACAAAGGTTACCTCCACATCCTCACCAGCATTTGTTATTGCCTGTCTTTTGGATAAAGGTCATTTTAACTGGGGTGAGATGAAGTCTCACAGTAGTTTTGATTTGCAGTTCTCTGATGATCAAAATGTTGAGCACATTTTTATATACCTATTTACCATTTGTAGGTCTTCTTTTGAGAAATGTCTATTCAGATCTTTTGCCTATTTATAAATCTGATTATTAGATTTTTTTTTCTTGTTGATTTGTTTGAGTGCCCTATATATTCTGGTTATTAACCCCTGACTGATGGATAGTTTGCAAATATTTTATCCCATTCTGTGGGTTGTCTCTTCATTTTGTTGATTGTTTCTTTTGCTAGGCAGACTGAAGAACTGCTTTTAGCATTTCTTATAGGATAAGTCTGGTGTTGATAAAATCTTTTAGCTTTTATTTGTTTGGGGAAGTCTTTACTTCATGTTTGAAGGGTATTTTTGTTGAATATTATATTCCAGGATAAAAGTTCTTTCCTTCAGTGTTTTAAATATATCATGTCACTGTCTCTTGACTTGTAAAGTTTCCACTGAGAAATCTGCTGCCAGACATATTGACGCTCCTTTATATGTTATTTCTCATGAGATCTGATGGTTTTAAAAATGGAAGTTTCTCTGCACAAATTTTCTCTTTGCCTGCTGCCATCTACGTAAGATGTGACTTGCTCCTCCTTGCCTTCTGCCATGAGGAGGCCTCCCCAGCCATGTGGAACTGTAAGTCCAATAAACCTCTTTCTTTTGTAAATTTCCCAGTCTTGGGTATGTTTTTATCAGCAGCATGAAAATGAACTAATAGACTCCAGTTGCATCCATGTTGTTGCAAATGACAGGATCTCATCCTTTTTATGATGGAATAGTACTCCACTGTGTGTATGCACCCATTTTCTTTATCCATTCATCTGTTGATGGACACCAAGGTTGATTCACTTGATTCCAAATCTTGGTTATTTTAAAGAGTGTTGCATGAACATGGGAGTGCAAATATTTTTGATATGCTGATTTCCTTTCTTTGGAGTATATATCCAGCAGTGGAATTGTTAGTTATTTATTTTCTCTTGCTGCTTTTAGGATCCTTTATTTATCCTTGACCTTTGGGAATTTGATTACTAATGCCTTGAGGTAGTCTTATTTAGATTAAATCTGCTTGGTGTTCTATAACCTTCTTGTATTTGAATATGGACATCTTTCTTTAGGTTTGAGATGTTCTCTATTACTATCCTTTTGAATAAACTTTCTCCCTCAGTCTCTCTCTCTCTCTCCGCCTCCTCTTTAAGGCAAATAACTATTAGATTTGTCTTTCGAGGTTATTTTCTAGATCCTGTAAGCATGGTTTATTCTTTTTTCTTTTGAATCCTCTATGTATTTTCAAATAGCCTGTCTTCAAGCTTACTAATCCTTTCTTCTGCTTGGTCAGTTCTGCTACTGAGAGATTCTGATGCAGTTTTCAGTTTGCCAGTTGAATTTTTCAGATCCAGAATTTCTGCTCGATTCTAATTATTTCACTCTCTTTGTTAAAGTTGTCTGATAGAATTATGCATTCTTTCTCTGTGTTATCTTGGATTTCATTGAGTTTCCTCAAAACAGCTATTTTGAACTCTCTGTCTGAAAGATCACATATTTCTGTCACTCTGGCATTGATCACTTGTGCCTTATTTAGTTTGTGGTGAGGTTATGTTTTCCTGAATGGTCTTGATGGCTGTGGATCTTCATCAATGTCTGGGCATTGAAGAGTTAGATATTTATTTTAGTCTTCACAGTCTGGGTTTGTTTGTACTCATCCTTCTCAGGGGGCTTTCCAAGTATTCAAAGAGAATTGAGTGTTGTGAACTAAGTCTTTGGTCACTATAACTGGATCTGTATTAGGAGGCACCCCAAGCCCAGTAATGCTGTGACTGTTGCAGACTTGTAGAGGTACCAACTTGATGGTCTTGGGTAAGATCCAGGAGAATTCCTTGGATTAGCAGGCAATACTCCTGATTTCTTGCCTTACTTTTCCCCAAACTCTCTCTCTTTCTATGCTGAGCTGCCTGGAGTTAGGGGAGGGGTGATGTAGGCACTCTCATGGCTACCACTGCTGGGACTGTGCTGGGTCACACCTGAAGACAGCACAGTACTAGGTCTTGCTCAAGTCCTGTAGCAACTATTTCCTGACTACTGCTGATGTTTATTCAAGGCCCAAGGGCTCTTTAGTCACTAGGTAATACATCCCACCAGGACTGGGCAGTGCAGCAGATTCCCTTCTGGCTCAGGGTGGGTCTAGAAATCCCCTCCAGGAGGGGATGCCTGGAATCAGGGGCCTTAGGAGTCTGCTTATTGCTTTATTTGACTGTGGCTGAGCTGGTACCCAACTTGCAAGACAAAGTCCTGTTTACTCTTCCCTCTCCTTTCCTCAGGCAGAAGGAGTCTCTCCTCATGGCCACAACAGCTGGGAATGTGCTGTGTCACACCTGAAGCCAGCATCACGCTAGGTCTTGTCCAAGACCTGGAATGACTGCTTCCTGGCTCCAGCTTATGTTTATTCAAGGCCCAATGGCTTTTTAGTCAGCAGGTGGTAAATTCTGCCAGGACAGGATTCTTTCCTTTAGGGCAATGGGTTCTCCTTTGGCCCAGGGTGGGTCTAGAAATGTCATCTGGGAACTCGGGCCTGGAATGGGGGCCTTAGGATTCTGCTTGGTGCTTTATTTTACTGCGCCTGAGCCGGTATTCTAGTTGCAAAACCAAGTCCTCTTTACTCTTGCCTTTCTTCCCAGAGCTGGGAACCGCACTGCCTGGAGTGATGCAATTACTTCCTTGGCCACCCTAGTTGGTGTCTCACTGGGTCAAATGCACCCCAGATCCACTGGTCTCAGCTCAACACAGCACCAGGACTTTCCAAAGAACTGTAGTCCTTGTGGTCTACACTGCCTTTCAAGTTTATTTAGGGCACCAGCGTAGTTTAGCCCGTGCTGGTGGGAATAGCTAGAATTCAGTTTCCAGCTGCTGGGATGGATGATGTAAAAACCAAGTACTGTGATTGCTCACCTGATTTTTGGTTCTAATGAAGGTGCTTTCTTGTGTGGACAGTTTTTCAATTAGTATTCCTGTGGAGGGACAGAAGGGATGATTGCTGGAGGGTTGTATTTGGCCATCTTGTTCGTTCCACCTCCTATTGTCAGTTTAATTCACAGACTCCTAAGTACTGAACCTAACAGGGTGGAGGAAACGCTTTTCCTCCCCAGGATCCTCCTCACCGGAAGACTCGTAAGCACTCAGATTCCTGTGCCCCACTCCAACCACCTAAGAGGACCTCTGGAAAGCTGGGTTAGGCTTTTGAATGTTTAAGGAGCTCCCCAGGTGAGTCTGAAGTTCATTCAAGTTTGGGAACTCTTGATCTAGACCAAATAACAAATGTAACTCTTTTTTTTTTTTTTTTTGAGGCGGAGCCTTGCTCTGTTGCCCAGACTGGAGTGCAGTGGGGCCATCTCGGCTCACTGCAAGCTCCGCCTCCCGGGTTCACGCCATTCTCCTGCCTCAGCCTCCCAAGTAGCTGGGACTACAGGCGCCCACCACCACGCCCGGCTAATTTTTTGTGTTTTTAGTAGAAATGGGGTTTCACCGTGTTAGCCAGGATGGTCTCGATCTCCTGACCTCGTGATCCGCCCACCTCAGCCTCCCAAAGTGCTGGGATTACAAGCGTGAGCCACCGTACCTGGCCAACAAATATAATTCTTGACCACACTGATTGGGAAGGACTTTGAGTCCTTGATAGAAACAAGTACAGTCATGTGTTGCTTAACATCAAACAAACATCATAGAGTGTACTCTGAGAAACCTAGATGATATAACTTACTATGCACCTAGGCTATATGGTGTGTAGGCTCCTAGACTACAAATCTGTACAGCATGTTGCTGTATGGAATAATGCAGGTAATTATAACAACGGTAAATATTTGGGTGTCTAAACATATCTAAAACATAGAAAAGACACAGCAAAATTAAGGTATTATATATAATCTTATGGGACCACTGTCATATATGCATGATGCCATGCATGACTGTATTTGGATTCATTGGTGATGTCTACCAAGGACGGCAGGTGAAGGGGTGAATGAGGAGGGTGGGGGAAATTATTTGTCACAATTGCCACATATTTGCCATTCTTATAATTCTTTAAAGTTTTAACAGCTTCTAGTCTTATTTCATTGGGTTTCTTATTTTCCTTTTTGGAATCATAGCTTTGACAATTTTAGCAAATCCTCAAAAAACTTTACACCCTTCCTTTTGAATGACACAGGCTTCTTGGATTTCAAGTATAGTTGCCAAGAGTCACTGTCTACATTTGTCCATTGGGCTTTTCCTTTTGGCTTATCTTGTTTTTCCATTCCTTCTCTTTAGAATTCTGGGAGAAGCTTGGGAGTGATTCATTAATCATACATTCTAACTTTAAAACAGACGACTCTCTGGCATTAGTAGTAAAAGAAGGCAGCTAAAGTGTGATATTATTACATTCCATTTCTTTCTCATTCATTCAGCTATCTTTTTTAAGCATCTTCTAGGGGTCAGACCTCATGCTGTTTGGCATTTGGGAAACAAAGATAAGTAGGAGACGAAATCCATGTCCTTGGGAAGTTCCAAGTCAAACATGAGAGCTAGGTGTGTCAAATGATTACAACGTGTTAAATGCTGTAGGAGGAGGTGTTAGGGAGCACGAAGGAGGGAGAGCCCATTTCTGTCTGGAGGAAATGACTGAGGTTTCTGAGGTGCTAATCATGTCCCTTCTCCCTGTGAGTTCATTAATTTGTTAAACAACTACTGAGCATCTCCTGTGTGCCAGGCTCTGATCCAGGCATGTGGGGAGACATCAGTAAACAAAAGGAGAATTTGTTCTCCTTTTGGAGAACTTGTAACAGAGGAGCCCATGAGAAGTAGATTGAAGCATCAGATGGGGATCAACATACTAGATTTATTAGCTCGTTATTATTTAAGACACCAGAGTACTTTAGCCCTTGCTGGTGGGGATAGCTAGAACTCAGTTTCCAGCTGCTGGGATGGATGATGTAAAAACCAAGTACTGTAATTGGGATGGGAGGATCTGGCTGGAATCTGCCTTGCTCTTTCTTTCCTCCCAAGTCTCCTTCCCTCCCATCAACTTTAGGGAAGGTAAATCCTGCCTCATCTTGCCCAGCTGGTACATACCTACTATAGAAGGCAGGCCCCACCTTAGAGAAGGAAGAGTGGTCAGATGAATCTGAAAAAGAGAGCTTTTTCTGAGATTGCAGTTCAAATAAGCTACTCCTTCTCACTAGGAGATTACAGAAGTTTGTGGTGGTGGCTGGGGGTGGTTTGGAATGGAGAGGACAGAATTTTTTTCCTTTAGATCCTGGAGGAAGGCAGACAGAGGGGAAGGGAGCCTTCTTTGCTTCATATCAGAAAAAGTTTCAGAAAGGCAAAGAGTTAGATGATGAAGATTTTTTTTTTTTTTTTTTTTTTTTGAGACACGGTTTGATCCTGTCACCCAGGCTGGAGGGCAGTGGTGCGATCTCGGCTCACTGCAGCCTCCACCTCCTGAGCTCAAGCAATCTTCCCATCTCAGCCTCCTTAGTAGCTGGGACTACAGGTACGTGCCACCACGCCCGGCTAACTTTTGTATTTTTTGTAGAGATGGAGTTTTACCATGTTGCTCAGGCTGGTCTCGAACTCCTTAGCTCAAGGAATCTGCTCCCTTCGGCCCCGCAAAGTGCTGGGATTACAGGCACGAGCCATTCTGCCAGGCCTGAAGCATAGGTTCTGCAAATAATATTTTTACTCCCATTACTTAGAGGAGGAGACTTCAGGAGAAATCTCTTGTGCCCCACCTCACATCCTCTTGGGCCTACCATTTATTGCAGCCGTTGCCGCAGCAACCAGCTTGCACAGGTGTAGCCTGATGACACCTTATATGGGCCACACTTCACTTCTCTCACTTTCCACCTCAGGGGCTTCTCTAACGTGGAAAATCTTCAGGAACCCATCTGGCACTTACGCATGTATAATCTGGGAGGGTACGCCTATGGGGAAAATGGAGCCCATCAAGAACTGTCCCCACCTCTGTCCTTGGGGCATTCAACCTGACCCCCAGAAGGTACATGCACAGTTGGGCCCAATTGTTCACAATAGTGGCCAACTCCAGCCCTTGTAATGGCTCTTTCTCTTTTCCTGTGTTACTTTTTTCAGTTCTTAATCCTTTCCCCAGACCATTTCCCAAACTACTTGCATGAAAACTCTTGACTAGGCTTTGCTTTATGGGGAATCTGGTCTAAGAAAGAAATTGCAATTCAAAAAAGGGTAGTGATGATACCAAGCTACCACAGATAGTATATTGCAGAGAAGGAATTCGAGCCTGAACTTCAGTCAGAAACAGGTCCTTTCCGTCTCTGCTATATCTTTCTCCTCTGCATGCTATTGGTTGCTAAACATACTTGCATTCATGGGTCTTCTAGGAAAAAAGGCCAAAATAAACCAGGAGTGAAAAAGAATAAGATAGTTTGTAAAGTTTGAACCCATGAAATGTACATCTAGTAATTGATTTCTTTGGAATCTTGAGAGTCATTGCCATCGATGATTAAATTTGGAAAGCTTTTCAAAATAGTGGTTTTGGAATGGTTTTCTAAACATTATTTGTTTTGGAATCTATTTAATGTGGTTTTCATAACTTATAAGTGGTTTTTAAGGCAGTGCAAGCCTGTTTAGTGTCAAAATGTGTTTTGAAACCAGATCACTTAGGCAAATATTTTGGTAACAATTTTATACTATTTAAAAATTAAATAATTTTTAATCAAAACAATTTAAAGCTCTTTAAAAACTTACTTATCTGAGTACCGAGATTTATGGATAAGTTTTCTTTGCTTAACTTCCAAACACTTACTCAAACTAGCTTGGATTCAAGACAGATTTCAAAGCAGTATGTTTTCAAAATGGCTTATTTAGATAACACAAAAATATATGGACCATTCTATTGTCTCAAAACATGGATTTTTCATCGTATAAATATGGGCCTAGGCAAATAACTTTGCATTATTGCAAAATCAGCTACATATTTTTAAAATTAAAACATCTGTGCAATGTGCAAATGGATTGAAATATTTTCTTTATCAATAATATGGAAACTAGCAAAACTTTCAGCCCAACCTCTTCTTTCCCTCCCATAGGATTATGACTGTGTGGATTGTGGATCATTGGATACAACCATCTCTTTATGGATTAGCCTTGTACTTTCTCTTTTACTTATATTACTGCTTGTAATTGTCACAGCAGTGCTGTGAGGTATATACTGTATTATCCCTTTAAAAAGAGAAGACCCAGGGTCACAAAAGGTTTTAAGTAACTTGCCTAAAGTCTTAAAAGTTACTAAAGCACAGGACAGGTTTAAGGACTCTGTTTGGGTCCACATCTCAAGCTCTTAACTATGGTATTTCTTACCTAGTGCTCCGTATTAATAACTTT
This sequence comes from Macaca fascicularis, assembly GCF_037993035.2. Classification (NCBI taxonomy): domain Eukaryota; kingdom Metazoa; phylum Chordata; class Mammalia; order Primates; family Cercopithecidae; genus Macaca; species Macaca fascicularis. Next base: position 30,014,171 of record NC_088388.1, read on the forward strand.
AACTTATGAACCCTTTCTCTCTTGTCTATATATCCCTTCACTCTATTCTATTTCAGTAGTTCTCAACCAAAGAACTGCTATGTACCTGCAATCAGCTGCTAGATATAGTACAAGTAATCTACTGGCAATCATAAAATACTGATAAGAGCTAATGATTTACATTGAGAAACCAGGGTGGATTCTGGATTATCTATAAAGTCATATCATTCCCACACATTTCTATTCATATATTCTTCTTGAGTGAAGGATAAAGGGGAAAAGTGCAATTAGAGAACAAAAAATTACATCATCCAGAGAAAAGGAAGCATCTTTAGCATCCTCTAGGATGAGAATGGTCCTCAGCCAGACTTGAATGTTCTTACACATGGTTACTCTAAATTCAGGCTGGAGCTAAGGAGGTTGTTATTTAGATATCTATCGCTCATCAATGCCAACTACCTGAGGACACCATTTGAAATGGTGAAGTTAGCAGTTGGAGGAAAGGAAGTCATACTTCTGCATAATAAAAGAAAGGACTCACTTCTTTATGTGAGAGATAGCCTCATACATTGAGGATTATGGGAAAAATAAAATATTTCTGCTTATCAGATGACTGTACTGACTCTGAATTTGATGTTTGTCTTTGGAATTGTGAGTGGATGTGTTTGATTTTGATCGTTAGAAGGAGCTGGACAATAGGGAGAATTATGAAGTTTATCTCTAACTTCCATTTGTACACCAATTTCAAAAGCATAGCAAGATATATTCTGGGATATTTCATGGGCCTTAGGGTGTCAGAGGACAGGGTTGAATCTTGCTGGAGCTCTCCCCAGCCCCCACTCAGTCTCCATGAATTCCACTTGGGGATATTGCCTGCTGTGAGGGGTAATGATGGATCCTGGGACAAGACCGGTTTCTTTTGATGGGGGTAGGGTTGCTCCAAAGGCTGGTGGAGAACTTTCCAGAAGAGAGTAACAGGAGATGCTTTCCCTGAGAATCACAAACCCGAAGACCAGAAAGGAAGACTGGGAACTATGTGTGCTCACAGGACACTCCATGAAAGCATTATACACAGCACATTCAGAAAGTCATTTGTTTTCTCATGAATCCATTACATTTGCCCCTTGTAGATTAGCAAAAAAAGTCCCTGCTCCCAAATTGAACCCTAATTAAAATAATTTGTCATGGACAGATACTGGTTAGGACTCATCTACCAGAATTAAACAATTTTGCCTCTCACTTGCTATGAACCTGTTAAATTAAATAAAGAATTAAGATAATTATGCAAATAATTTAGCCTTCAAATATAGTTTTCCTTGACAAATACATCTAATTAAGGCAAAGGATTTCTTTATTCGAATTTTCTCTGAACTACTTTTGGGTTATATTAATTAAGCCATTGCCTGTGGAAGGAAATGCTACTGAGAGGAGTGGGTGTTGGGATTTTTGTGGGAAAAACTGTAATTTAATAAATAAAATGACTCTGCATTTCTACCTTCCAGGGGAAGGGCTAATTCAATATTTTACGTTTTACTATATTTATGTTTAATTTACTTTTAGAATTAGGTGGCTCTTCTATGAAGGAAATCACCTTCATTAGCCTTGATGGACTTTTTGGCTTGGAAGTTAAGACCCCCTTGGCTGAATCGGGATGAGCAAGCATACATTGCTGTGGATAGAAAGTCTTAAGAATTAGAGCTGGGGGAGATGATAGCCGAAGTAGAGAGAAGATCTCCCGAGAGAGAAGGACCAAAAGAGGAAGGAAACATTGAGGAATTCCCCACATCAGAGAATGACATATTTTAGGGATGAAATGCCAAATATTAATTTTTAGAAATGTATGATTGTGTATATAGATATATGTATATATATTTGCTTTTGTAAAGGAAATGTAAATGATAAAAACACTGTAACAGAATCCAGATTCTGGATTCAGAAACCAAACTGCATTTATTTAGATTTTAGATCTAACACTTCCTGGCTGCATGACCTTGGGCGATCAAGTTTCTTAACTTCTTTATGCTTCGATTTCCCCAGCTACAAAATGAGGACAATGTTGGTACCTACCTTATGGAGTTGATGAGGAGACTAACTGAGTTAACATCTGTAAAAGGTTAAGAGCAGTATTTGGCCTAGAATAAGCACTTTATAAGCACTATTGTTACATTCCCATTATTAAATATTTTAGGGGAGTTTCTCTGAACCCTGCTTTGTCCTTGGCTATTTGTTTGATTTCTTTTGCAACAAAACTCATGAGAGCATTGTTTACCTTCTGTCTCCAATGCCTTTTCTTACATTCTGTCTTTAAACAGTGTTTCTCAAGTTTTCTATTTTCATTAGTGTCTCCTTAAGGAGACTTTTCTGTTATTTTTTAACTGTCTCTCTCCAGCCATGAAATTTTAATACTGCAGATGTTGTGTAGTCATTTATGTACGATCCATACTAACTACCCCAGTGATCTCTTCTGATATCATGGCTCTAAGTTCAATTATGTATTGATGGCTCCCGACTTTACATCCCCACCAAACATCTCTCTTAGACTCCAGACTTATATATTTGCTACTTACTTGATATCTCTACCTGGGTATCTAATAGACGCCCCCCCCATTAATGTTTCTGAGATTTAACTTTTGAAATTCCTCCCCAGACCTACTCCATCCACAGTTATCTCCTTCTCTCCTTTTCTCACACCACATCATCCATTAGGAAATTCTAATGACAAAGTAAATCTGAAATCTGCCACCAGCTTGCTAGGAGCCACATCCCCTGATTACTGCAATTGCCCTGTAACTGGGCTCCCTGGTATGTTCTTGGCTCATGGTAGCCTATTCGCAATGCTACAGCCTGAGTATTTCTGATAAAACACAAGTCAGATCACATTACTCCTCTGCTCAAAACCCTCCAAAGTCTCCCCATCCTACTCTAAGAAAACCCTGAAGTCCTGATCATAACCCTGCCAGCCCTACCTTTCTGATCCTTTGTCCTCCTCCTGTCTCTTCATTAATGCTACTTCAACCACACCGGCCTCCCTGCTATTCCTCTACCTGTCAGAGTCTAACACACCAGGCACACTTCTGACTCATGGGCTTTGTAGTAGCTATTGCTTGCCGCACGGAGAATGTTCTTCCTCTATGTAGCTTCATGGCTCCTTCTGTCACCTCCTTCGAGTCTTTGCTAAAATGCTACCTTCCCAATGAGGCTTTCTTGTCTGCCTGTTTAAAACTAACTCTTAGGCCGGGTGCGGTGGCTCAAGCCTGTAATCCCAGCACTTTGGGAGGCCGAGACGGGCGGATCACGAGGTCAGGAGATCGAGACCATCCTGGCTAACACGGTGAAACCCCGGTCTCTACTAAAAAATACAAAAAACTAGCCGGGCGAGGTGGCGGGCGCCTGTAGTCCTGTAGTCCCAGCTACTCGGGAGGCTGAGGCAGGAGAATGGCGTGAACCCGGGAGGCGGAGCTTGCGGTGAGCTGAGATCGCGCCACTGCACTCCAGCCTGGGCGACAGAGCGAGACTCTGTCTCAAAAAAAAAAAAAAAAAACAAAAAAACAAAAAAAACCTAACTCTTCTGCCCCCTGCACTCCTGGCTTCCTTACTGGTTCTATAGCACTTACATTTATACATTTTTAGTATGCTATTTTAATATATAGTTTACTTATTTATTTGTTGTTTATTCTGATTCCCTTCGATGGAATAAAATCTGTGTAGCTGGGATTACAGGTGCTTGCCACCAGGCCCAGCTAATTTTTGTATTTTTAGTAGAGACAGAGTTTCACCATATTGGCCAGGCTGCTCTTGAATGCCTGACTTCAGGTGATCTGCCTGCCTTGGCCTCCCAACATGCTGGGATTATAGGCGTGAGCCACCGCATGGGGCCGTCTGTGTGTTTTGTTTGTTGATTTATTCCAAGTACCTAGAACGATGCCTGGCACACATTGGGCACTCAGTGAGTATTTTCCAGGTGAATTAGAATCTTCCTAACTCCACGTTCTTCTGTGTAGCACATGCTTGCAGGGATGTTCTGTGCACATGCAACCATACGAGATTAAAGTTTAAGCCGATTCTTATATTTGCTATGCTGTAATTCTGTTGCTTACAACCTTCAGTAAAAGTCTGCTACACGTAACTTTAAGGCACTTGGAAAGGGCTGAAGGAATGGGGTGGTATTTACTGTGTCACCAGAGGGACAGAGAACAGACAAGAATCAAAGGAAGTGAGTGGAATGGAGAGAGATCATTCAACAGAAATGCAAAATCAGGGTAAGAGGTGACCAGAAGAAATGTAAGGCCCCAAAGAATCCTCTTGAGTTATTTGGGTAATGGTATTGATTCTGATTGCCAATTCATTTACTATTCTACTTGAATGATAAATGAAACGGCCACACCATGCCGCTAGGGCTGGGAGACTTGGTGAATCCAGACAACAATATCCTGATGATAATTGAAGAATTGCCCTGATTCTTTATTTCATTATATTAACATAGATATAGCCAGGGCCAAACTTTCAAAGAACAGATCTCTAGGTTTCTATATTCTTCTTTTACTCTTCTTAAGGAGACTAGCTCAGTTCTAATGGCTGGGACCAAAGGGGTCCCAAAAGCGGAGAAGAATGGGCTGCCAGCCTTGGATCATGGGGTTGGATAAAATTCTTCAGGATCCCAGCCTGCTGAGTCTAGAGACAGACTCCACTTTTTCATCCTCACTGATGCAGTGATAGAAAATGCTGGAACTTAGATGACAACCACAGGGCTGGCCTTCTCAGTTGATTTTTACAACAGCACAAGGTTATTTCCTTCTGGCTGAAATGCCTGGAATTGCAGGTCTGGAACATGTATTAGTGGAGTAATGTCTGGAGAGAAAAGGATGGTAACATGGAAACACTGACTGCTATGGCAACAGTTGGAATAATAAACAACTTCTTTTTTCCTAGGAAAATCATAGAGTTTGGCCTTGTGGCAACATTCGGAGAGGAATTATGTAATACACAAGTTAGGTCTTGTGCTTGGCTTGATTTTTTTCCTCCTAGGTTGAAGAGAATTTCTCAGTGCCTCGTTGGTCAAATTCAGGCAATTATACATCATTCAAAACCTTTCCAGATATTTCTTTTAAACAAAAGTCATTCAGAATGTGTGAATTAAAAAGCCAAAATCACCTCTCGCCCTTCTTATAGCTTATTCTTCTTGGGTAACCACTAATATAAGAACCATCATAAAATTCCTGTACATGACATACAAATGTGTTACTAATTGGTTTGGGTTTTTTCTGTTTCATGGTTATTGAGTGGGAAGGACTTGGTAGGGTGCAGTCAGTAATTAGTATAATTTACCCCAATGTTTACTTTAAATATGCTCTAATGATTTCTTTTTCTTTTTTTTTTTTTTTGAGATGGAATCGCGCTCCGTCGCCCAGGCTGGAGTGCAGTGGTGTGATCTGGGCTCACTGCAAGCTCCGCCTCCCGGGTTCACGCCATTCTCCTGCCTCAGCCTCCTGAGTAGCTGGGACTACAGGCGCCCAGCACCACGCCTGGCTAATTTTTTTTTGTTTTTGTATTTTTAGTAGAGACGGGGTTTCACCGTGTTAGCCAGGATGGTCTCGATCTCCTGACCTCGTGATCTGCCCGCCTCATCCTCCCAAAGTGCTGGGATTACAGGCTCACGTGAGCCACCATGCCTGGCCTCCCTTTTCAATCTCTTGACGGCATCTTGGGTGGTCTCATAGATTTCCAATCACTGTCAGTCCAGTCCAGTACACATTAAGTCTTCAATCTCTCATCTAGTTCAAAATTTCTTTCCTTGCCACCCCCGCCACCACCTCTGACCCACCTTAGTCCTGAGCTGATGGGGAAGGAGGAGTAGTGGTGATATGATCTGTTCTTTCAAACTTTTCACACCCTTATGTCCTTTGTGGCTTTTGGCTCCCCCAGGATGGGAAAGAGGGAGTTAGAAGAAAAAAGCAAAGTCTTACTTGACTTGCAGTGCTGTGATCTGTGTGGCAGGTGCCTGAATGCTGGCTCTTCAGGATATACCATTTGACACAATTATTATCCCCAAGACCTGGGCCCTACTCCCAAGGATACACCCTGGGGTCTAGTTGCCTCCTATCCCCACTCAATGTTCACAGAGTTCATTTGGCCCAGTCCTCCCTCAGATTTGGGTAAGAAGGCTGCCAGCCTTATTTCCCACACTTTAGAAGACTCCACTTTTGTCCTCTTTTGCCGGCATCTCTTTAACCAGGTGAGAACTCAGCAGTCCACAAGGATGTTCCCAGCTGAGCTCACGCAACTTCTGTAGACCTCATTTTGGGTAATGGGACTCCTGAATACTCTGCTTGGATGGCCTCAAAGCCTCTTTTAAAGCTCTTGTGGGTTTCTTCCCCAGGTTCACCTGGGACTCATTGCAGATGTGTACACCCCTAGGCTCAAGGGGTTGCCAAGGGGTGCTGCTTGTTGGGTATATGGATGAACTTGTATGTGTGTGTGGGAACAGGAATGTGGGGTGGGACAAGAAGGGAAGCTTGGCAGGGCCAGCTCTCATTTTGCCTCTGTGTATAGGAGTCAACTCCAAGGATTTTTAGAAGTCTCTTTTTGGATCTGGCTTTCCAGCTCACTTTGAAGACATATTTGTCACCATGGAATGATAGAACTGTTTCATTGAGCTTTATTTATACTTTAAACTATTTAGACATAGAATATGTGGGCCTCCATTTGTAATCCTGTTGTGGACCCTGGAAATATTAGGAGTGGCTATGACTCAACCCATAGGAAACCTTATGCCTCCTTGACACGCACAACCTTTCAAGTACATGTGGGCTCTGCCTCTGCCCTCTCTCTTCTCCCCAGCATCATAAGTCGCTTTAGCTAGTCTCCCACCTTTAAACTTGTCTAGGCTAGAAGAAGGCACTTCTATCTCCCCATCCAAAACTCTCAAACTCTTGGGGCTACAGTTCAGATTCCCCCAGAGCCCCTTTGTGCCCCACTCAGGTAGTCGTGCCAGGTGATGGGCTTGCAGATTGTTCCCAGGATGCATTAAGCTAAAGGGTGAGATGTAGCTGCCTCTCCTGGCAGACAAACTCAGAGTCCATGGGTAGTTCTCTGGAAGCATATCTCCCTCAGTTTGAAGGGAAAGGGAGGAAAAACATGATTTTGCTCTCTACCCCTATGAATTTCCTTCAAAGAAATCTTCTGTATGGAATCTCAACCTTTTCTTATATGACCTGGAGGTGGGCGAGGGGGTCTGCTAGTAGAGGTCCTCTGTGGGTGGATGAGTCTACAACTAGAATGCGTAGGTACCTGCCACTTACTGTTTTTAGCTTTGGGCATTAGCAGAATTTAAAGGCGATAGGAAAAGTCCCATGTAGTAATCCGTTACATATACTTATATACTCATCTGTATCTCTAAACTTGCCTTTTTCACTGACATGACAGTTTCTACATTTTTCAACAGCTGTGTAACGTCTCATGTGGTACAGCTGGATGTATCAAAATTTATTTAACTGTTTTCATATTGATAATTATTTAGGTGGGTTCTTGATGTTACGAGTAATGCTTCAATGAATAATTCCTTAACATCTATCCTTGTGCCCTTATGTAAATATTCCTAGAATTGTGATTGTTGAGGCAAAGAGTACATGCATTTCAGTTTGATAAGAAGCACGTTTTGTGTTTTGATAGATACAGGCAAATGTTCAAAACATTATAGCAATTTACCGTCCTATTAAAAGTATCTGGGAATGCTCTTTTCCCCAAACCCTTGCCTATACTGAATAATTATCAAGATAATCTAATCTAATCTATTCTAATCTGATTGGTGAAAAATTATATCTTGTTGCTACTTTAATTTGCATTTCTCAGATCACTAATGAAGTTGAACATCTTTTTATACATTTACGAGTCATTTGTAATTCTGTGAATTATGTTTATATCCTTTGATATTTTTAGAACTCTTTGTTCTTAGTCATAATAACTACTTGACCATAAAATATGTTGCAAATATTTTCTCACCATCTGTTATTCTCAAGATGCTTTCATTATAAATAGACAGATTCTTCAAAACCACAATGAGATACCATCTCACACCAGTTAGAATGGCGATCATTAAAAAGTCAGGAAACAACAGGTGCTGGAGAGGATGTGGAGAAATAGGAACACTTTTACACTGTTGGTGGGATTGTAAACTAGTTCAACCATTATGGAAAACAGTATGGCAATTCCTCAAGGATCTAGAACTAGATGTACCATATGACCCAGCCATCCCATTACTGGGTATATACCCAAAGGATTATAAATTATGCTGCTATAAAGACACATGCACACGTATGTTTATTGCAGCACTATTCACAATAGCAAAGACTTGGAATCGACCCAAATGTCCATCAGTGACAGATTGGATTAAGAAAATGTGGCACATATACACCATGGAATACTATGCAGCCATCAAAAAGGATGAGTCTGCGTCCTTTGTAGGGACATGGATGCAGCTGGAAACCATCATTCTTAGCAAACTATCACAAGAACAGAAAACCAAACACCGCATGTTCTCACTCATAGGTGGGAACTGAACAATAAGATCACTTGGACTCAGGAAGGGGAACATCACACACAGGGGCCTATCATGGGGAGGGGGGAGGGGGGAGGGATTGCATTGGGAGTTATACCTGATGTAAATGATGAGTTGATGGGTGCAGCACACCAACATGGCACAAGTATACATATGTAACAAACCTGCACGTTATGCACATGTACCCTACAACTTAAAGTATAATAATAATAAATAAATAAAAAAATAAATAAATAAATAAATAAATAAATAAATAAATAAATAGACAGATTCTTAAAGATTATTCTGTCTTGAGTTGACTTTAGATTATTGACTTTAGGTTACTGTCTCTGAAAAACAGAGTAATGTGTTAGTCAAAGTAGGCTAGCTGATACAACAAATTGTCCCCACTTGTCTAGAGTTTAACCCAGCAAAAATTTGTTTCTCACTTTTGCAACAGTCCACGATGGTGTTCGTGGTCAGCTCTTTTCCAAGTTATGACTTATAGACTCAGGATCCCTCTATCTGGTGGCTCTGCCCTCCTCAAGATTCTTGAAGTCTTCTTCATTTAGCTGGCAGATGAGAAAAGAGACACAGCAGAGTCTCTCTGCTGTTTCATGGACCAGACTTAGAAGTGGCATGCATCACTTCCATCATATTCCTTTGGCTAGAACGAATGTGGCAAGGGAGGCTAGAGATGAAAGCCTCTTAGGAGTCTGCAGGAAAAGGTAAACACATGGCAGGCCCTGCTACAGTAAGAAGAGCAGCAGACAAACATCCGAACAAATATGTTGTTTCCCCAAGCCTCATAGTGTTACTGAAGTAAGCCTAGTGGCTGTTAGGAAGAGTGCATAGGGTGATTCCTGCTGAAGAATTTTCAAAACAGAGAGGCTTGTTAAAATACCGAGGATCATGATTCCATTGGTATAAAATCCTGACTACATCTGTTCCTTGTGTAACAAGATTTAAAGTCTTCTTAAAAGAGACAAGAGCTTCTTCTGAACATTTTTACAGGAGTAAAAGATAATCCCTCAATTCCAGAAGAATTCTTGAGGTTTTTCTGCCCTTTTCAGACTCAGAAATTTTCAGAGTGGGATAATTGAATGGTGAGGTGATGACCAGGCAGCCCTTGTGGGGTTTGGGGCTTAGGGTAATGGAAATGGGCAGGTGATTGGCTGAGAACCCACAAGCCAAGCTGGAACTAGGGTGGAGTTGAAATCAATAGGTGGCTGCATTGGGAAATCATTGTGGGGAGGTTGAAAGATGAGCCTTGGGAATGTAACTCTTGTAAGAGATTACTTCAGTAACAGATAGACTAGAGGAAGGAAAAATACAAGGACAGACTGGAGTTTGAATTTCCAATCCACATCCAAAATGAGAGAGAGAGAGAGGCAAAAGTCCAGGCTGGCGATAGAAAGAGCAAAGAGAATTGCTTCCCAAAAGTGATGTGTGGGGTTCCAGACAAATAAAACATTTTATCTGGTTATCTTCAGCAGCCCTGACCCTAGGACAGCTCTTTGGCCATTGAGACCTTCTTTAAACCCAGGTCTCTGTGTCATCAGAAAGCAGTGCTTCACCATCTGGGTAGTCAACCATCTGTAGAGGTCATACTGGGGTCTGCTGTGCTGTGTAGGGGCCCTGAAAGTATTTGGCTAGTTGGAGATGTGATCCACTGGCATTTGTAACTAGAATGATGGCAAGATGAGCAGTCTCTGTTTCCCCGTGTGTGAAATCAGAGAACCCATCTGAATGACCTCAGAAGTTTTAGCCAATGTTTACATTCCACTACATGGGATGTTGAGGCTAGCAGACATCATGACCTGTTCTTTTATTAGACGTAATTAGTCCCAGGGCCAAGCAAAAGAAGGCAGCAACTTCTCCCCAAGCTCCTCACTCTCTAGTGGTGTCTCTTGGATAAGTTGCTTTCTCTCCCTGGGAATGTTTTTCCACATGAAAAATGGTGTGGAGTCAGTGGACTGATTTGTCTTTCTTTTTTTTTTTTTTTTTTTTTTGTTGAGACGGAGTCTCGCTCTGTCGCCCAGGCTGGAGTGCAGTGGCCGGATCTCAGCTCACTGCAAGCTCCGCCTCCCGGGTTTACGCCATTCTCCTGCCTCAGCCTCCCGTGTAGCTGGGACTACAGGCGCCCGCCACCTCGCCCGGCTAATTTTTTGTATTTTTAGTAGAGATGGGGTTTCACCGTGTTAGCCAGGATGGTCTTGATCTCCTGACCTCGTGATCCGCCCGTCTCGGCCTCCCAAAGTGCTAGGATTACAGGCTTGAGCCACCGCGCCCGGCCGACTGATTTGTCTTTCTGTATTAGGCCATTTTTACATTGCTGTAAAAAAATACTGGATACTGGGTAATTTATGAAGAAAAGAGGTTTAATTGGCTCATGGTTCTGCAGGCTGTATAGGAAGAATTGTGGTATCTGCTTGGCTTCTGTGGAGGCCTCAGGAAACTTACAATCATGGTGGAAGGTGAAGGGGGAGCTGGCACTTCATATAGCCAGAGCAGGAGGAAGAGGAAGAGAAGTGGGAGGTGCTATACACTTTTAAACAATCAGATCTTGTGAGAACTTACTATTGTGAGAACAGTACCAAGACAGGATGATGCTAAACTATTCATGAGAAATCCACCCCCACGATCTAATCACCTACCACCAGGCCCCACCTCCAACACTGGAGGTTACAATTCGACATGAGATTTGGGCAGGGACACAGATCCAAACCATATCTCCTTCTGTCTCTGACTTTCTGGGAATCTAAATACAATATGTGAAAACCTGAGTTTGTAGATGCACACAAGTTCTGCTGCAATGCAATCAGGGTGATCCTCCCATTACTGAGTGTGTGTAAATACTCAGTGGTCTTTATGCTGTCCACAGCTACTCAAAGACTTTCATGGCTTCCTTGTCACTTACACTGAAGCCGAGAATGTCCAAGAAGAGTTCTTCCTGCTCTGTTCTGGTGGCTTCAATGCCTAGCACCCTTCCACACCCCAATTCTTGCCATATCTCTGCATTCTTTCTTGATGCCACTTCCTGTTTGCCTCTTTCTTTTGAACAAATCCATGTTGATGGTTCCCTGGCTTTAAATTTTGGCTCTTAAATTGCACACCACCAAAGCTCATGGTTAACTCCTAACCAGTCCTTCTCAAAGTCCCAATATCCATCTATGAAGATGGATATTGGAGAGTAATTGTACACCAAAGCATTTGTCCTTGTTTTTCTGTATGACCAAATTTTGGAAGGTAGCAGATGATGGTCAAGTGATCTTTCGCTCTGAGGCCCAAGAATTAGTTCTGTGAGAAGGTAATGTAAACAGTGGCCTTTTTATTGGCTGGGGATTTGGTAGAGCCAGAACTCCCAGAACATAACAGTTTCTGGGGCTATCTTGGAGCATGAATTTGCCACAAGTATTGCTAAGATGTGAGGAGTGTGACAATCAAATATACACTAGTAGCAGCCAACGGGGTCTTGGAGTTATAGAGGGGCTGGAGGAGGTACTGGTCCCAGAATATTTGCAGGTCCGAGATATGCCTATCATCATCAAAAATCAAGCTGAACTGTTTGAGGCCTTATATAGGGTTAGGGGTGGTTATGATGCTTGAACAGAATGCCGAACCTATTTTTCTTTAACCCAGGAAACTTCGTCCATAATAATTCAACAAGCAGGACAGGATAGTGGTCATTGATGGAATGTTACATTGGTTAATTAGCTTCTTCAGAATGACCAGCACAGGTCCAGCTGATACCACTCCCGACTTTGACCAAGGCTTAATTTCTACCACTTTATAAAAACATATCTGGCAAAGAAAAATGAATTTACTGACCCAGAAGGACAACTGTGAGAGAGAAGCTCATGTGTAGCAGAGATAGTTTTCTATCAGAGCTTACTCATTCAGGAATTCCATTCTAGGTCATGGCAAATTGAGGAAGGGTCCAGGTTTTGCTCATCTTTGTTTTTGGTACCATGTTACGTGGCAGCATCAGGAATGAATGGATGATTCTGGGGCTGTCCCTGGATATCCATAATGGAGGCTCCCAGGGCTGAGGAGCCCTGCTAGATAAGGGAAGCTCTGTAGGGTCACCTCACAATCTGGCATGTACTATCCTGTCTTGTTATTCTCTAAATCTCACTCTGTTTCTTAGTGTTTTCATTTGATACGGTCTTTTAGATCTATCCCTGTTCCCAGGAATAAATGATTATTTCTGGCTGCTGCATAACATTTTATTGTATTTTTATACCAAACACTCTAGAGACAGATATCTAGGTGGCCTCCAACAACTAACTCTAGTTCCTAATTACTCTATCACTCAAAGTGCATCCTCGTACTTGTCTTCCCTGGAAACTCAATCTATTCTTACTCATTTTGTGCTTACTCAAATGGTTTCAAGCACTAACTCATTGCTTTCTTAACTAGTTTGTAAGTTCCCTGCAAGCAGATAATAATAGTATCTGCTTCCTGGGGCGGTTGTGGATATAATGAGACCACGTGTACAGAGTGCTTAGCACATTATCTGGTAAATAGAAAATTCTCAATAGATGGCATAAGCCCTCCAGAGCCTAGAACACATTAAAACTTTAATAAATACCAATTACAATAATGAATGTTTGATTACCTCGGTTGATCTGAGGTCCATTTCCCTATAAAGCTAGGTCCCAGAGCACTTGAAACAGGAGGTATTCAGGAGATAGTAGTTATGATAGTCACCATTAATCCTCCCAAATTATTCCCCTTGTACAGATGATGAAACGGAAACTCAGAGAAGTTACCCATCTTGCTTCTGATCATTCAGCATGGTTGTGGCAGAACTGGGGCTCAAACCCTGGGCTAACTCCAAAGCTTCTGTTTTTAATTACTCTGCTGTATTGCTACCCCAGGGATGCAGGCTGAGATTATTATGATTTCAGCAATAATAGTTTCTATTTTCTGTCTGTGTGGATAATAAAGAACTTAAGATTCAATTAACCTTTACTGAGCCCTAACATGTACCAGGACCAGTAAGGATCCTTTGTAGGGTACATTTGTGCAATCTACTGAAAGATACCCCCTTTGGGTGAATGTAGCCATGGACACATGGCGTGGTCAGTAGAAGCTGGGCTGGATTCCAGCCTCCACTTGATAGCCTGGGTGCTTGTGTGCAGCACACAAACTTCTCAGGTGTATTTGGTGCCCTGGAACTTGCCATGTCATCAAATCTACTCTCTTCAACAGTCCTCTTGGTCTTCTTGCCTTCTCATAGAACTAATTCTTGGGCTTCAGGGCCAAAGGTCACTTGACCATCATCTGCCACCCTCCAAAGTTTGGCTGCACAGAAAAAAAAGGACAAATCCTTTGGTGCACAATTACTCTCCAATATCCATCTCCATGGAAACACTTGGGACTCTGACAAGGGCTCGTTAGGAGTTAACCACAAGCTTTGGCTGGTGTGCAATTTAAGAGAGAATGGGAGACTCAGTGATATGGAGAGGAACCAAAATTTAAAGCCAGGGACCATCAACATGGATTCGTTCAAAAGGAAGAAGCAAACAGGGAGTGGCATCAAGATAGAACTCAGAGATGTGGAAAGGATTGGGGTGTCCAAGTACAATGCCACCCCACAGAAGAAGAGGCTGAGATTCAGAGTTGTGGCATTTTCAAGGCTACACAGGTGTCAATGTGCATATCCAGTGTTCAAGTCAGAGTCCTTTCACTTCAAATTCAGAGGCTGGTTAAAGGTTGCTGCAAAAGTGATTGAGGTTTTTGCAAGTACCTTTTTTTTTTGTTTAAATAAAGGTAAAAACCGCAATTATTTTCACACCAACATAATATAAAGCAGAGTGGTTTACTGGGGTCACACTAGAGGAAAGACTGACTTGGAATTCAGGAATCATTGGATAGAATCTGCCACATTTGACAACGACTGCTCTTAAGATCCTCTTGCTTGATTGTAGCCACATCCCTGGTGAGTGATAACTGTGGTCTCTCAACACTACAGAGGAGACAAAGTTCCAGGCAGGCTGAAGTCCTCTGGTGAGAAAGCACCGGTGAGCTGGGGCTGTGGAATGTGAGCACTTGAAAGATATGATGAGGCTCTTGGAATAGCCAGGGTTTCAGGTTTCAGTGCACATGCTGCAATTTTCTCACTGGGGACTAGAAAATATACCTGCACTTACAGAGCAGTAGATGCTCAGCTGAGAGCCTGGAGATCCTGCCAGTGGCTGAGTGGGGCAGGACAGATAGTTGGGTGCTGTGGTTAAGATGCTGGGCTCTAGAGAAAGCATGGCACTTACTAGCAAACCTCTGAGATTAATATCATAACAATATTTCCTACATGAGGAAATTTACATCTCAAGGGAAGCTGACTCTGTTTCCTTATCTCCTGTCTTATTCTTTCATGGCTTTTCTAGCCCTTTGGAGATTGAGTTTATGATCTGTTGGTAAGTCACAAAGTCAAATCAGGGCCTCTGATTTTAGAATGTGGTTCTAAAGCATTGGGATTTTTTTCCCCCAGTGAAAGAGATGTATATTTGGATGGGCTATTCTTGATCTACTCTATATTTCTTCCTTCCAATGCTGGAGACATTTTAACCTCAAACAACTGGGTGCTGGAAATATATTATAGCAATGTTTCCTACATGAGGGAGTTTATATCTCAAGGGAAGCTGACTAAGAAACAAGCATTTGTAATTCAGTATAATAAGAGCTAAAATAGGCACTGACACACTCTAGGGGAATCAGAGAAGACTTCCCAAAGGAAGTGATGTCTAACTTGATCCCTGAGGGATGAGTAAAAAGTGGAGTGGGAAGAGGGTTTCAGGAGGAAGGGACAGTCTGTGCAGAGGCCCAGAGCAGTCAAAGACGGTTCGTTTGAGGAACAGAAAGGCAAGAAGATAAAAGACCGTGCAGAGTTTTTAAGCCTCATTAATGCATTTGGGCTTTATACTGGAAACAATAGGAGGTCTGGAAGGCTTTTGAACAGAGGATTAAGCTGCCCTGCAGTGGAGAAGGAAAGATCACTGTAGCTCAGTGGAGAAGGGAATGGGGTGGGGACAGAGACAGCAGGCAAGGAGGCCAGTTAGAAGGCTGTTGTCATAGTCCAGATGTGAGATTATTTAAGGAAACTTAAAAACCAGTCTAGCTCAAAAACATTAAAAGCAATTGCAACAAAAGCAAAAACTGACAAATGGGACCTAATTAAAGTAAAGAGATTCTGCACAGCGAAAGAAACTGTCATCAGCCTAGAGAATGGGAGAATATTTTTGTAATCTATCCTTCTGACAAAGGTCTAATATCCAGAATCTACAAGGAACTTAAATAAATTTACAAGGAAAAAAAAATCCCATTAAAAAGTGGGCAAAGGACATGAATAGACAAGTCTCAAAAAAAAAAAAGACATCTATGCGGCCAACAAACATGTGAGAAAAAGTTCAACATCACTGATCATTAGAGATTAAAGAAATGCAAATAAAAACTGCAATAAGATACCATCTCATGCCAGTCAGAATGGCGATTATCAAAAAGTCAAGAAACAACAAATGCTGGTGAGGCTGTGGAGATATAGGAACACTTTTACACTGTTGGTGGGAATATAAATTAGTTCAACCAGTGTGGAAGATAGTGTGGCGATTCCTCAAAGACCTAGAACCAGAAATACCATTTGACTTAGCAATCCCATTACTGGGTATATAACCAAAGGAATAAAAATCATTCTATTATAAAGACACATGCATGCATATGTTCACTGCAGCACTATTCACAATAATAAAGACGTGGAATCAACCCAAATGCTCATCAATGATAGACTGGATAAAGCAAATGTGGTACATATTCATCATGGAATACTATGCAGCCATAAAAAGGAATGAGGTCATGTTCTTTGTAGGAACATGGATGGAGGTGGAAGCCATCATCCTCAGCAAACTAACACAGAAACAGAAAACCAAACACCACATGTTCTCACTTATAAGTGGGAGGTGAAGAATGAGAACACATGCACACAGGGAGGGGAACAACAGATGCTGGGGCCTGTTGAGGGGAGCAGGGGGAGGGAGAGCATCAGGATAAGTAATGCTATGGTGCTTAATATTTAGATGATGGGTTGATAGGTGCAGCAAACCACCATGGCACATATTCATCTATGTAACAAACCTGCACATCCTGCATATGTGTCCTGGCACTTGAAATAAAATTAAATTAAAAATTTAAAAAACCTGAAAAATCCCACTGCTGTACAACATGGCCTCGTTCCATTAGCATGAACAGTCAGGCCTGGACTGCAATTCTAAAGAAAAAACAACAACAAAAAAAACCCCCAAAATCAATCTAGCTGTGCCCACTGGGAAAGACACTTCTCACCTTTCACCCTAGAGTAGCTGGGCTGAGGTCATCTACGTCTGAAATCTCTCAGACCACTGTGGTAGGTGAGAACCCTGCTCTCCTGGCCCCCAGACCACTGCTCGGCTCCAGAGCTTCCTCCTCCCTTGCACTTTCCAGAATCAGTCCTTTCCCCCAACTGGTTAATCTTTGCTTCCAGTGCCCCAGTGGCCTCTGGACTGACCAACACATATTTCATCTGGTGCCCTTTCGTATTCCTTCTGCTCCCTTTTAGATCTTCCCATGACAGATGTGGAGATAAATTTGTTGGTTTCTTGGCTGGGGAGCTGGGTCTTCTTTCTAGTTCTGGCCTGACATTTTCCTTAGCTCAGCAGGGCAGAGGCAGCAGCTTCACTCAGGCCTGCGATGGGGCAGAGGAGCAGTGAAGAAGGTCTGGTTGTCGGTGGTCTTATTGTAGACACGAGGAAAGTAAGGGGAACTAATTCTGATCTCCTCCATCAATAGGGTGCCCTGTCTCAGTGATTCTCAATCCCAGCTGCACATAGAATCAACTTTGGGCTCTTTAAAAAAAAAAAAAGTCAGCTTCCCCCTGCCCAAAATTCTGACTTAATTTTCATGGGAAGAATCCAGGCCTCTGTAGTTTAAAAAGCAGTCCCGGTGGTTCTAATGTGTAGCTAGGATGGAGAACCACAGCTCTATTAACATGATTCAGAGATATGCTGACACCAGGTGGGGGCATCCAGGCAGGAGTCTCAACTCTGGCAGTTTTTTTTTTTTTTCTGGGTTTACCTTGGACAAATCAAATCATAGCTTCTTTGAGCTTCATCTATTTCTCCCTCTGTAAAATGCAGAAGTTACTTACTACCCCTTAAGATGGTTAGTCACTGCCTCTTAAGACGGTTAATAGGCCAATCAAGTTATGCATTTGCATTGCTTGGTACATAATGCCCAACTGTGAGCACTGATTGGTTATTTTTCCTATTATTTTGCCTTCAAGTTAGGCACCGTTCTGTCCTTCTAGCTCTTTTTTTTACCCCCAGCTGCTGTAGTGTGAATTAAATGATCAGGCGTCTATCATTTGTCTGTGGGAGGAGATGTACTAAATGAGGGGAAAAGGCACAGGATTAAAACTGTTACAAAATGATTAAATAGAATAAGTTTGCTTCCAGGGACTCCACTCTCATTTCCTCTTTCTGTGCCCTAAGGTTCATAGACGGGATTTGGGGCCAAGAGAAGCACTTCAGTACTGAGTGAGCAGCCCCAGGGAGGATGGAGAGAATTCCTCTGCTCTGGAAATTTTGTCTTTAATAAGTACTTTCAATGCCATTATGCAATAAGACTTTCCATAGCTCCCCTGCTGAAGCGTGTTCCGTTGGTCTCTAGACGATTACATTTCTCCTGGTGGCCTGTGTGGTCTTTTCCTATGAGTACTCTCAGAGTCGTCTCCCGTTTCTCCTGTAGCTTCCTCTGGGTGTGACCAGGAAGGCTAGGATGTCTAGCATGGTGGGCCAATGAATGAATCCTTCCAGTCATAATTAGCTCTGCAAAGAACTCTGCCCCTTACTCCTGATAGCACAAGTGTATCTTGCTGGACACAGCAGAAATGTCGATGGAGGATAGAAAGGTCAGTGCAAAGGCATCACTATGCTAGGAAAAATATCAATATTAATATTAATAGCTCTACACATATTCTTCATAATGAAAAGAACAATGCATCTCTCTCAAAATATTTGATACTAAAGAGATAGGCTGTGGTGCTCTGGGGCAGCTGAAATTGAGTTCCAGAGGGAGATTCAGAGGGCCAAGTGATGGCTGTGGAGAGAAGCCCAGGCTTTCACAGCCCTAGCAATGGATTTCCAGCTCAGAGGATATTACATTGCCTTCCCATAAAGATCTGCTCTCCATTAAGACAGACAACAAACAATGGTTTCAAATACGAGCCTTGAAAGGATTAAGCTAAAGAATCTAACAGCAATTCAATTTCCGAAAGTTGATGCTGTCTTAAAAAGAGGCAGTACAATTATCCTAAAGAATTTTTAAACGTTGTAACAGTACCTATAAGTCCTTTGCATTAAATCACTTAATAATTCAACAAACATTAGATGCCTAATGAACATCTGTTTCTCCTGTTCCACCCCTTATACATCACAAGGACAGATTTTCCAAATTGCAGGCATCGATTTTTGATTGAACTGCTTCTCACACAGGCAACTGACTCTGTGTAGTGTGATCCAGGGCAAGTAGCTGCATGGATTTAATTGTGTGTCCTGGTGAATTGAATGACTGACTCACTATATAAAGAAGCTTTATTGCAAAATTAAAAATGATCATAGCTTGGTATTAATTATTAGCAATTATAAAAATTATTGTGACTTCAACATTAACTTTTATGGTTTCCATTACATTTTATTTAACAATGGTTAATTCTTTCTCCTGAGCCAACCTCACAATGCAGTGAGTGAGATAAAATATGTCAAGTGTTTAGCATGGCGTCATACATTTAGGAAGCAGACAAGAAATGATGGTCTTCATTTTATCACAATAAAATTATACTTTTCCCAAAAGATAAAAGCATTTTGGAAAACTGTAGGTTTTCCAAAAGAGAAATAAAAATGGTCCCAGCCTGGGCCTGGCACGGTGGCTCACACCTGTAATCTCAGCACTTTGGGAGGCTGAGGTGAGCGGATCACGAGGTCAGGAGTTTGCGACCAGTCTGGCCAACATGGTGAAACCCTGTCTCTACTAAAAATACAAAAAATTAGCTGGATGTGGTGGTGCGTGCCTGTAGTCCCAGCTACTCAGGAGGTTGAGGCAGAAGAATCACTTGAACCCGGGAGGCGGAGGTTGCGGTGAGCCGAGATTGTGCCACTGCACTCCAGTCTGGGTGACAGAGTGAGCCTCTGTCTCAAAAAAAAAGAAAAAAAAAATGGTGCCAGCCTGATGGCTAGTCTGATTATCTAGGAATGACAGCGTTCATGAAGTTCAGGCTTGGATATTCATTGACATTGTTGTTTTTGCCCTTTCTTGAATTAATACAGTAGCTCCCCCTTATCTATGTGTATTAATCTGTTTTCACACTGTGAATAAAGACATACCCAAGACTGGGTAATTTATAAAGAAAAAGAGGTTTAATGAACTCATGGTTCCACTTGGCTGGGGACGCCTTACAATCATGGTAGAAGGCGAAAGGCACGTCTTACATGGAGGTGGCAAGGCAGAATGAAAACCAAGCACAAGAGGAAACCCCTTATAAAATCATCAGATCTCATGAGACTTACTCGCTACCATGAGAACAGTATGGGGGAAACCACCTCCATGATTCAATTATCTCCCACCGGGACCCTCCCAGAACACGTGGGAATTATGGGAGTTACAATTCAAGATGAGATTTGGGCAGGGACATGGCCAAACCATATCACCATGGCTTCTCTTTCTGCAGTTTCAGTTATCTGTTATAGTAGAATAAGATATTTTGAGAGAGTAACAGAGAGAGAGATAGAGTTACCATACTCACATAACTTTTATTACATTATATTATTATATTCTACTTTATTATTATTATTAATTTCTTACTGTGCCTATTATAAATTAAACTTTATCGTAAGTTTGAATGTATAGGAAAAAACAGTATATATTATATATATAGTGTGTGTACATATATATCTGTGTATATATATGTATATGTGTGTATATATACATATATGTATGTGCATATATAGGCTTCAATACCTACAGTTTCAGGCATCCACTGGAGGTCTTGGAACATATTCCCCAAGGATAATGGGGGAATACTGTGGCAATATTAGTAGCAACTACTGTGGCAGGCCAGGTCTCCCTAAAGGCTGAACAGGCAGGCCTCCATAACAACTGTTTCAGCACTGAGTGGTTAAGTTAAATATTAAAAGCTGAAAGGCCTAGTGCTTCTATACAAAGGCTGGAATGTAACAAAAGCCCACCAGGAGTTTTGCCTAGGCCTTTCCTGGGCTTTGAAGCATGACAAGATAACGAAGGAATTCTTAACAGGGGCCGTTTAAGATTAAACATGTCTTATTGGGGGGTCTGAAGAAACTCCCCAGGCCTCCACAAAGAAGCTTATTAGGGGTCTAAAGGAACTACCCAAACCTCCATGATTTAGCAGGAGACTAGATAAAGGTAATTACCCCAGCACCTGGACATATTTGGATTAAGTAAATTTACTAAGGCTCCAGAGGAAGGTGTTCAGGACTCAGATCTTAGTTAGAGATTAGAAGAATTTAATCACTTACGTCTTTAGATGAATGCACACGTACATGTAGACATATAGCTTAGAAGGGTATATAAACTCTGGAAAACTTTGTAATTTTGGGTTGGTCTGGCGATATTTTCCAGGCCTTCTCCCTGTACCTGGCTATAGAAATAAACTCCCTTCTCTCCCAGTTCATCTGCATTTTTGTTACTGGGCTGTGAGAATAAGCAGCCTGACCCTTGGTTTGGTCTAGGAGCACTACTACAACTATTATTATTATAATAAATATTAATATTAGTAGGAATAGTGGTAGGTGCATTCATAATTATGGCTGGCATCAGTTGTTTCTGCTTCCCCAGTATTTTGGCCTCTGCTTTTGGTAACAACTAGGCTTTCCTTTGTATAATTATCCCTCCCGATTGGATCTGGTCTCGGCTGGGATGTCAGCGTGTACACCTTCCTTTGGCCAGTGGCTCAAAGATGGCACCCCGGTGGAGCTGACTGGTCCTGACAGTAGCACCCTAAAGAGTCCATCATTAGTTCCTGTGGCTGACGTATCTGGGGCTCTTCTGCTTCCTGGTTCTTTCCAAACCTTGGCCATTCAATTTAGCTTTTGATTCTTTCAGTTGTCTCAGAGTCATCTAATACATTTTCTTTTCTTTTAAGTTACACACAGATGATTTGCTTTGCTTAGTAATCAAAGAACCCTAAATAATACTTGAGGGGTCACATTGGTCATAGTAGCTGTGGTTGTTTTTGACATCCTTTTTGAAGTCACAGTAGTAATAACTGCCACATACTTACTATCTATTATGTTCTGGGCATAGTCTAAGCATTATCTCATATCATCCGTCTAACAATCCTGTGAGGTAGCAGATACATACCATTATCACCCCCTTTTGCAAATGAGAAAACTGTGGCTTAGAGAGGTCAAGTAATTTGCCTGTGGCTGGTAAGTGATGGAACCAGGATACAAATGCAGCATCTCCAGCTGTGGTCCTTATACCCTTGATCACACCATAGCTACTCTATTAAATGACTCGTTGGGACATGCCTGGTGATGTGCTCATCAATCACCTTGTTTAATTTTCACAAAAATAATTACATCTCAGTATGGGTTCTGATGGCAGCCATACAGATGAGGAAATATGGGCTCAGATAGGTTAAATACTTTGCGAATATTGCTCAATCCTAACATTCCAAGCAAAGCCATCAAGCTGAGAAAGGTCTGAGCCTGTTGGGAGAAGAATGAAGACAAGGGCCCAGTCTGCCCAGATTTAACCTCACTCACTATTAACAGGACAGAGAACCTTAAAAACATGTCGAGAATTAGGTTTCCTTTGGAGGATTCTCAGGAGGTTTCGGCAGAGAGGAAAAACTTCCTTGTACTGAGATAACTTTGAAATCCTCAAAACGAGGCCAATTTTTTTCTCTTCCTTTCTTCTTTGAGAATTCCAGGCCTGATTAGATCATGCTCTGGACTGGAGTCGGCCAAGGGCCATGTTTTAAATCACGTGCTCCTGATGACCTTACAGGAACATCTAAGAGGGAGAAATCTATTTGTTTTACACTGAGATAATGGAAAATAAAGCTACCCCTGCTCCTCTCCAGGAGACTGCTTGCCAAGTTGGTTTTCATAACACACTTTTACAGTTGATTTATCTTCTCTGAAAAGTGAGACCAAAACTAAAAAAATAAAGCAGCACTTAGCAGTGCTTTTGCCAAAAACAATGATGAAAGCCAAGAGCATCATCGTAGACTCTGTTACCAGAATTGGCAGGTTGATGTGTTTCCTGACATGGGAACAAAGACCCCAAATTCCAATGAATCTGGAGAAATTTTCAATGGCCATCTTTTTAGTGTTTTGTCAGGAAATGAATGATTGGAAGGCACTTGTGTGGCTGCTGTTTGGCTTCTACCATTGACACCACATCCCACTGCCATTTATGGCACCCACCTTCGAACTCCCAGGTCAGCTGGGGTTGAAAATTTGGAATTTGTACCCAGGAGGTAGAATGGGGCCACTTTAATAATTGTCTGGTCAGGATGATTTCCTGGAGGATGCTGATGAGGGTGGTGTTGGGGAGGAACCAAGGGGAAGGCAAAAGAGCAGGTGATTTCTGCTTTGCGTTTTGTAGCAGTTACTTCTAGACCCAAACAACTTATTTGCAACTTTCAGAAGTATGGAAGGATGGGATTGTCATTGACTTAGTGTTTCTGTGCCTCACATTCTTTTCTGTAAAATTGGGGCAATCCAGGGCCTAACTGAGGCTAGACGGGAGAATTACATGAGATAATGCATGCACCATGCCTAGCACAGGGTTGGTAACCAGTAAATATTAGGCTTTTGTTTTCATTACACTCCCAGCTGCCTTGCAGTTTGGGTCATTCTGGGTCCCCATCTATGCCCACTCTTCTGCCCTCAGGGACTTGTGGCCTTCTTAGATTATATATAAAATCTTTCCTGGGCTAACATTCTATTACCTGAGCCCATTCCTCTCTGTTTATAAGTGAAGAGAGAAACTGATGCCCAGAGAGGTGAAGTGGCTTGTTCAAAGTCACAGTTAGCAAGTTTAATTCTGTTGCTACTCTTACGTATTAGTTATCTATTGCTGCATAACAAATTACCCTAAGATATGGCATCTTAAAACAACATGTATTATCTCACATGGTTTCTGAGGGTCAGGGATCCGGGAGCAGCTTAGGTCTATGGTTCTCTCATCAGGTTGCGGTGAAGGTGTCAGCTGGGGCTGTGGTTTCTGAAGACTTGACTGGGGCTGGATTTCATCATTTCCAAGATGACTCTGAAGGGTAGCAGAAAATGCCACCCCAAAATATGCCATTTTGGTATAAGAATTATTTTGAGCTGGAAGCGAAGGAGAAAAAGAAGATAGACCCAAGAAGAATTCTCTGCCCTCCCTCTATTTGCCTAAAACACGATGTGAGTTTGTAAAGGTGCCCTCTCTCTTCTCCCTACCAGGAAGGACAGAAATTAGTCACAAGAGACAACACTAGACCCTTATAAGCCCAGAGAGGGCACCACAGGAATCTTCATTAAAAAACCTTACCAATGAGTCCTTCTCTTCCATTAGCCCCCACATGTATTTGCCTTTCCATAATTTGCCACCTGTAAAAGCTCAAAGTCTTTTTCCTTTGTCTTACCACTTCTCTAAAACTGTATAGTTCTTTTGTTAAGATGCAATATAAGCCTAAGTTCTAGCCACCCCTTTGAGTTACTCACTGGGTGTTCCCATGTGTATGTGTCATGCACATGTTAATGCAATTCTGCTTGTTTTTCTCTTGTTTATCTGACTTTTATCAGTGTAATTTGCAGAGCCCAGCCAGCGAATGAATCTAAGATGGGCAGAGGGAAAACAGTTTTTTTCTCTCCAGCAGCTTACTCAGATGGTTGTTTTCAGGAAGCTTTCGTTCCTTGCCTGGGAGCCTGTCCTCGGGGCTGCTCAGGACAAGACTTCCCACAGCGCACGTGATCCAGTGGGGAGTGCAGATGGAGACAGCAGTGTCTTTCATAACCTAATCTCAGGAGGGATTTGCGGTCACAACTCCCATCTGTGATGGGTCACACATACCAACCCTGGTACACTGCGGGAGGGGATCATGCAAGGTTCATGACAACCAGGAGGCCAAAATTATGAGACACCATCTTGGAGGCTGGTGACCATCCCTTAAGTTAAAGACAAAGTCCTTAACAGAGAACTGCTTACCTTATCAGCCTCCGCTCATAAAATACTCCTTTTGATCTCTGGGCTTCGGTTTACTCTGGTCTTTTTTCAGTTGCCACATACACTACATTCCTGCCCAGCCTGCCTTGGCAAGTGTCACTTCCCCCTGTGCCTGGAACACTAATGTATCACTCCATCTATTAATATCCCATCAATTCTTCTTCTTCCTTTAACACTCTGCTCTGGCCACACTTCTTCCAGGAAGCCTTCCCTGGTCCCTTAGCCTGGGTCTGGGCTTCTGGTCATATGCCTTGTCTTGGTTGAAATTGAGTCAACGATTATTGAATGGATGTCTCCCTTACAGGAGTATGTGGTCTGACTTGCACTCTCTGGGTCACAGGCAGGGAGCACGGATCATAGAGTCATGCTTAGATGCCAGGTTTCTTCACTCGGAATCCTGGATCCAGACTCTTAATAACCACTTGTTAATCCTCATTCTTAGAGGGAGAAAAATAGCTGTTATTGTGCCTTGTCCTTATACAAGGCTCTTTTCATTGGTTCTAAAAATAGAGTGGTGGATTTTCCAGACTGAGCATTGAGCCTATATTTTTGCCTCCAGGCCCCCTGCATTGATCACTAGAAAGGAATTTTTTTTTTTTACAGTATATTATTTTACTCCCTCATCAATTTGATTCTTCTTTGTCAGCCAGCACAGAGTTTTAAAAATCACCAGCAATACTCTTTGTCACAGGCATTCTTTGGAGACCCAGGTCTGCTTCTAGAATACATTGGGAGGAAGAATTGGAGAAGATAATTCTTTATTTTTACCTGCTCTTGTGGTCTGGCATACTGAGAGTTGCTTGGGACAGTGGGGATGTCTCAACTTGAGCCTAAAAATGGAATTCATGTCTGTAGAAGCAGTGGCGGGAGGCTGGCGGGGACCAGGAGGTGATTTGCAGGACGGCTCTCCCACCCTTAACTGGGAGGAACCAGGGGATGGGGAGGAACCCTTGAAGTTAGCCATGCATTTGAGTCGGGTGGAAAGGAGGCTCCTAAAGGAAAGAATGAGAAACTGTTTACACAAGAGTCTCTGTGACCCTTGAGGGCACAAGGAGGCCCTTTTGAAGGTCTGGGTGACCCCATGTGATGCTGAGGGGAGAGGGACAATCTCCTCACTTCTGAATGGACCAGAGCAGCCTGCTGGCACTTGGAGCAGCTGTGGGAGCAGTGGTAGGTAGCACCCTTGCCGTGGACACTGGCATTCTTGTGACGGACTGGCATCCACGGCCGCTGGGAGGCAAGCATTGTCAACTCCCGGGGGACTTCAGATGCAGGCAACATAGGTGGGTGAGGTGGGAGAAGAGAAAAATCCAGTGGCTGCAACTGGATGCATTGTGTCTAATGGTGACTTGTTGGCTTATGAGCACCTGAGAGACACTTCCAAGGGACGCTGGGATGCAGAGACTGAGATCTCATGGGGAGTTGATGTTCTCTAGGATCCGATGGGAGAAAGAGCCAGTGAAGTGTGGGAATGGCTGTGATAGGTGACCAGTGCTACCCACAGGTCAGAGAGACCTGAGAAACTCAGTTTTATGTAGAATAAACCCACTGATGTTAGAAGCTTAGTGGACTTTAGAGATCACAGAGCTTAACCCTTCACTTTACAGAGGAGGAAGCTGAGGCCCAGAGAGGAAGGTTGATTTTCCCAGAGTAGATAGCTAAGATGGAGATCTGAGTTCTAGCCTTGTTTCTCTTGGTACCTCAGGGAGTTTGAGGGAACTTACATATATCACTGATATTTTCTTCAGGCCACTGAGACTTGGAAGGGTGCACTGATGCTGATGCCAGCAAGTTGTCACCAGGCTGGGTGACTCCATGTGGTGTGACTTCAGGGACAGACCAAAGCCAGCCTGGGCTAGGTGTGGTGGCTCATGCCTGTAATCCCAGCACTTTGGGAAGCTGAGGTGGGAGGATCATTTGAGGTCAGGAAATCGAGACCAGCCTGGCCAACATGGTGAAACCCCGTCTCTACTAAAAATACAAAAATTAGCTGGATGTGGTGGCATGTGCTTGTAGTCCCAGCTACTCAGGAGGCTGAGGCAGTAGAGTCCATTCAGCCCGGGAGGTGGAGGCTGCAGTGAGCTGAGATCATGCCACTGCACTCCAGCATGGGCGACAGAACCAGACTCCGTCTCAAAACAAAAACAAAAACAAACAAGAAAAAAAAAAACAAACAAAAAACCAGCCTGCCCGAGATGTCTCTCTTGATGGCAGACCCTGGACTCAGCAACATCCTCCACTGAAGTCATTCCTTTGGACTAGAACTAGGTACTTAGTGCAGATGCTTTTATTAGAGGAACTGTCTCTTGTCAAGGGGGACAATTCCTGAGGAACTTGGAATAGTGAGCATGGGAGAGGGGCTGGAGAAGGGAGCTGGAGCCTGTAGCACTAGCAGAGACAGCAGCAACTATGTGTGATGGCAAGCCGGGGTGCAGCCTGGAAGTGAGGCCTGGGGATTCCAAAAAGGGTGAACAGATGTTAAAATGGGGAAGGAGTGGAAGTGGAGGACAATGAAAAAATGGGCTACTCTCAATTTTACCTTGAAGCTCCCAGCCCATTTCCCATGCCTCCTCAAGGCAGCAGTCCCTGCATCAGCCATGGGTGCAAAAATCTCCCTTCCCGGGTAATGATGGTTAGGCCTGACTTATTTATGTTTTTGAGTCTTTCTTCCCTGCAAGTCAGGAGTGAGAAAGAAGAGAGGAGAGGGGAAACCAAGGAAAAGAAAGGGGGAAGAGAGAATGAGAGAGAGAAAAGGAGGAGAATAGAGGGGGAGAGAGACAAATATGTGAAAGAAAATGAGAAACAAACGTGTGCAGAAAGAGAGATGTACAGAGAGACACAATAAGAGAAAGGGCAGACAGGAACAGTAAATTGCTTCCAGAGTGGAAGGAGCCAAATACGCCCAGTTTCAAGTCCTTCTGGGGCCACTGCTTAATAGCATCCAGCCGCCTGGCCGCAGGTGGGCCTCTCGCCTAACTCCCATTAGAGCGCCTTGCCTCTGGAAACCAGCATGATTTATGGGTCCTCTGGACTCATGGCTAGACAGCAACTCCCACCCCCCACCCACCACATGCAGATTGGCCTTCAGTAGCCCTCCTGCATGCACGTGGTCCAGCAGGTGGATTTGAATTTCTGATGACTGCAGACACCTGTGTTTCCCTGAAGTGCTCACCATGATGATGGAGAACAGACCCAGGCCATACCCAGGAGGGAGAGCCCAGTGGAGGAAATAGGAAAGGCAGACTTGTTGGAGACATGAAATATCACTGAAAGTGTGGGCCCTGTTCGATTTCATTAACTGTTTACATTTCCCTGGCTGCATTCCACTGATCACCTGACCAAAAACAGAACTGGAAGCCCAAACCTGAAATGAGATCAGATTTTCCAACGAAATATTATAAGAAAAAAAGAGTCCAGAGCCAAATCACAGGTAAATTGGCCCAGTTCACCACAGGGACATCTGTGAGGAGCCCGGTGTCAACACAGCCCTGGTCCAGTCTGACTTATGGTTGTGCTGAGGCCCTGGGAGACCCACTGTGAAGGAGAAAGGGTAAAGCAGGTTTGCAGAGCCCAAAGGGAAGCATGTGTGGGCTTGGATTTATGGGGGCCCCCCTTCAGAGAGTAGCATGCTTCCTCAGATAATGATGCTGTTGTGGCTCATGGAAACTCAAGATGCAAAGTTTAAGGCCTATGGTCAAGCCAGCAGGGCAGAGGGGAAAGAGAAGACTTTGTTACAAATCCTAAATCCCTTTAGATGCAACACAATTCATGCTGCTCACCTCTAAGCTGCTTAGCAAAGAGTAACCCCTTCATTCCCAGGGAGCCTGCCTGGAAAATTCTCCCCAGTCCATAGATGCCGGTTCTCAAGGGCCAGCAGTCCCCCTGCTGCTGCTTCTGCTTAAAGGAAAAAGTGTTCCCTGCTAAAAATCCTCATGATTCTCCTTTACAGCCTATTGAAAGAGCTTTTTCTCCTGTCAATTTTCCAACCTATGACCTCAGAGGAGGTAACTCCTGCTCCTTTAAGTCCTCACTCCTCAAACTAGTACACAGACCAGCCTTTTTGGGGGCATGGCTTGGGACCTTGTTAGAAATGCAAAATCTCCAGTCCCTGTCTCATTCTTGGTGGGTCAGAATAGTGCCTTCTCAGGGAAGCAGCATTGGGAGGTTGAATATGCAGGGGTTTCAGTAGTTAGATTGGCCTTGGTAAGCTACTGCCTAGGCTGTTGTGGCCTGTGCAACACCTCTATCTGTGCTATTCTGTTTATGTGCCCATCATGCCAGGCCTGGGTGACTGATGACAAACACTGGCTAATGTCAACTGGATGAGCCATTTTTGTCTACTTGGTTGCTCAATTCCTCTTCCATGGTGGAGGCTTTCTTGTTGACCACTGTCACACTTTCTGGTCACACTTGGTACCCACTCCCATATGCCCATCCACGTGCCTCTACTGTAGAGTTTCTTGCCTCCAACTATTCAGTCCATTTCACTTCAGGCTTCTGATCAGCCAGCAAAGCCATTCACCCCAGCCCATGAGTCTACAAATATATTCTTACCTCAGGCCACTTCTCCTTCCACACTAAGCAGATGAAAAGGTACACCACTCAAAGCTCCACCCATTGGAAAGATCTTTTCTCAGCACTGTCTTTCAAAGCTACTCTTGAAAGTGGCTGCGATGTACTCATCACCCACCTTCAGCTTGCACTCAACTACCAAGATATCCCACCTGTAAACCAAGCATGGGGTTCCCTTCTTCAGGTAGTTGTACTGGAAATTCCCCTAACCATATGGCCACAGTGCAAGCTGGGAGAGGGGCACTGGACAGTCATGGAGGATGGCATGTGGGTCTGGATTTTCCAATTATGAAGCTTGATTGTTCCCTCTGGTCCTGCTTGGGCTTGATTCTGGATGGACCATTTCCATCTTAAGATAGATTGCTATGGGTTTGTGTATCTTTAGGACTTGGAGGGTCTGACAGAACTCAGTTCATGATGGAGAGTTTCATACTTGTGTCACTTGATACCCCAGAGTCAAGTGTTCTATGTCCACTGGGGTCCAGGAACATTCCAGTATTTGCTCTTCAAAAAGCATAGAATTCTGTGCTGCAGATGGCATGACCTTGGTCCAGAACATCAGGGGCTTAAGTTGATTCTCCCACTGGGGCTTGCATAAGATCCATAATGCATATTCCCCCCCCCATTGACATCTCCAATATAAAATCTTCCACCAGATCATATGTTCCATGTGGCCAAGTTACTTGCATTACAGCCGGGACTGATTATAGATCCCTTTCTTGCTCCAGGCCCCACCCAAAGTTAGCTATCTTTTATGTCTCCTGGGTTGAAGTGGCGTTGAGAGGTGTGAAATGTATTGTCTCCAGAACCCAACCCAAAGAGGGGTTCTGGAGGCAACCAATGTCAGACATTTTACTTCATTCTTTGTAATAGAGGATGCAAGATGCAGCAATTTATCCTTTACTTTGAACAGGATCTCTCAGCGTTCCTCTAATCACTGGATCCCTAACAATTTTACCAATGCACCATGTTCATGCATCTACATAAAGTTTATCTCCTACCATCAGAAGTGAGTTGTTTCACCAAGGCCTCCAGTATGCTAGCCACCTTTTACTCTCCCTGCTCTGCTACTGAAGTAATGGATCAATGTGTTACCCTGGAAGATGTCCAGATACTCCAGATTGTTTGTGACTATATTGTGATGACTGCGGGAGAGTTAACATACACTTGGGACAGCACTGTGCATGTATATTATTGTCCATTGCACATGAACAAAATTGTTTCCGATTTTCTTCTCTGATTGCAATAGAAAAAACTCGATGGCTGCGTATCATGCACCTGAGTTGACATGATCTTCTCTAGCAGTGAGACCATGCATGATAAGGCAGCCATAATTGGATCTACTACTTTGTTGAACATGTGGTAATCTACAATTATTCTACATTCTGCAGGGACTAGACTGGTGAATAAAGTTGAGATAGGGAGCTAAGAAAGAGATTGTCAACACTGCATCATTAAGATCTTTAGGGGTGACAACAGTCTCCAACCATACCCTTGGAATGTGATATTGTCTTTGATTTGCTATCTTGGGGAGAGGATGGCATTTTCAGAGGCTTTTTCTCTGTACCCTCATTGACTGGGGGCTGCCTGGGAAGAATGTGGCCTTTGCTCAAATGTGGGAGTTAGGTCATTTTGGATAGGCTTGAGAGGGTCCCCACATATCCTGAAACTGTAAGCAAATATCAGAATGCATGTATATTTTTCTAGAATCCATACCTTTTTATTGAATTCTCAAAGGATTCTTTAACACCCAAACGATAAAGTTACACTGATATGAAGCCTCACTTCATCCTCCCGTTTTCTCCAGGCGCTTTTCGTATTCTCTCTTGTTTAAAGAGTTGATGATGTACTTCGGTGCCAGCTACTCTGGCCTTCTTTGTGCTCTGCAAGAACACTAAGCCCATTCCCAGCTCAGACCTTTTACATTAGCTGTTTCCTCTGCCTAGAATATCTTTCCTCAGAGGCTCCCACGGATGGCTTTCTTTTTTTTTTTGTTCACCTCGGTTTTCAGTTTAAATGTCACCTTCTCATAGAGGCCTGCTCTGATTCCACAAAATAGTCACTTTCAAGCATATTCTTCTGTTTCGTTTCTAACACTATCATCATCTGGTTTTCATTTTTTATTGCATACTTTTGTCTGGTAGTACATGAACTCCATAAAAACAGAAATCATTCATCTTGCTCACCATGTTATCCCTACTGCCTAGAATAGTGCCTGGCATATAGCAGACACTCAAAATGGTTTCTGAAATAAATCGATAAATGCTTGTTTTCTTTATCCATCTGAAAATAGTTTCCTGCATGTTCCCCCCTTATGTCATCTCTATAGCACTATAAAATTTACATATAATTATAAACAATCCAAGCATATAAAAAAAGCTTAGGTAATAACGGATACCTATGTACTCATCTCAAAGATGAAACACATGTTAATATTTTGCTTCAATTATTTCAAATTTCTCCTGTGCTTCTTTTAAATTTTCACTAAAAATTTCATATCCCATATTTTGCTCTGCCCTTCCTTCTCAATGGTAACTGCTATCTTGAAGAGAATGTCATTTCTTTATATGTTTTAGTAGTCTAATGATATGTGCTTATATTTATAAATAATGTATGCTATTTTTTGTGTGTTCTGAGATTTTATATAAATGCTTGCATGCTGTAGGTATCTTTTGGTAATTTGGTCCTGGGTATTTTACATTGTTGTTGAGCCACAGGATTAAACAACTCTGGAGCTGTTCTACCTGTGGACTCATTGTTATATGAGATAATAAAATTCCTTGTTATTTAAGCCACATGAATTTGGTTTGTTGTTATGCACAGGGAAGCCTCTTCACTGTGATAATCTAACTCTATTTAAACATTTCTCATTGTTGAGTCCTTAGGCTCAACAATGTATATTTACATTAAATATGGTTGGGCTGGCAGTTTTCATTTGACTGCATGTTTGCTGATATATAGAAGGTTTTAGTTTCTCCTCTAACCCATGTTGCCCAATCCAGAAACCTTTTGTATTTGTATTTTATTTCTGTGTGCTATGCCTGATTGTTTATGATCTCCCCCAATTTATATATGTAACACTAATCCACATCATGACATGTTAGGAGGTGGGGCCTTTGGGTGATGGTTAAGTCATGAGGGTGGAGACCTCATGAATTGGATTGGTAGATGCGTAAGGGGCTGTCTTAGTACAATCAGGCTGCTATAAGAAAAATACAATAGACTGGAGAATTTATAGACAAGATAAATTTATTGCTCCCAGTTCTGGAGGCTGGGAAGTCCAAGACCATGGTGTCAGCAGACTCAGTGTCTGGTGAGGGCTCATTCTCTGCTTCATAGATGGTGCCTTCTTGCTGTGTCCTAACATTGCAGAAAGAGCAAACAATCACCCTCAGGCCTCTTTTATAAGAGTACTAATCTCCTTCATGAAGGTTCTGCCCTCATGACCTAATCACACCCTAAAGTTCCCACCTCTGAATACCACCACATTTGGGATTAGGTTTCAACACATTTTTAGGGTATATAAACATTCAGACCGTAGTGAGGACTGAAGAGATCAGGGTTCTTCCCTTCCACCATGTGAGGACTCAGCTGTGAACCACATCATCTATGAACCACATCATCTATGAACCAGAAAGTGAGACCTCACCAGACAACAAATCTCCTGGGACTTTGACCTTGGAATTCCCAGCCTCGAGGACTGACAGAAATACATTTCTGTGGTTTATAAGTCACCCAGTTTATGGTATTTTGTTACAGCAGCCTGAATGAACTAACACATTTAGTTGCTTAAAACAATAGAATGCATTATCTTGCCCAGTTTCTGAGTGTCAGGAATCTGGGAGCAGCCTAGCTGGGTCGTTCTGGCTAGGACTCTCTCATGAGGTTGCAGCCAAGTTGCTGGCTGGGGCTGCAGTCATTTGAAGGACTGGGGGATATGTTCTCAAGCTCATTCATATGACTACTGTCAAGAGGCTTCACTTCCTCTCCATGTAAGACTCTCCACAGTGTTTTTCCCAGATTCTCCCAGATAGAGTAATCCGAGAGAGAGAGAGAGAACAAAGGGGCTCCTCCAGCACACCACCATGCACCAGCCACCACCACGTGGTCATTAAACTGGGAATCATCTTTCACTTCTCTCTCACTGTTATCCTCCACGTATCATCAATCACAGATCCCATCCTTCTAACCTCTTCAGTGCCTCTCAGGTCAAGCCACTTCTCTCCATCCTATTTTTAAAAACTCCAGGATGAGGTGTTCATAGATAGATAGATAGTTATAGTAGTTATAATATTAAAAAATAGTACACATTGATTGAGCTCCTATTATGTATAACAGCATCATTGTAGTCTTCTTACCAAAATTCAGAGGTAGCTATTACCCCCTTTTTACGGATGAGGACACTGAAGCTCAGAAGGGCTGATGGACTTGCCCAGGTTCATACATAGTAGAACCTTGATCCATGTGGGGATCTTTTGACCACAGTGACTTTTTTGTGTGCCACTGTACTCCATCACCTTCTCTTGGAATTATTCTATATTTTGTTTTCTTCCCTACCCAAATGACTCAACTGTTTTTGAGTTAGCCACTTGGACTGTGGTCAACGTTTTTGCCAGTGTTCTTTGTAAGGCTTTGCAGTTCAGTTGTGTAGCAGACAACTTTTTTAAAAATTGAAGTTTATAAATATACATTTAGAAGTCAAGAACAGGTTTCCCCAAGTGATTCAGGAGCATATTAACTATGAAGGAGAAAAGCTTGCCGGCTTTCAGCAATTTGTGTGAAGAATGACATAGAGCCAGAAGAATGTGGCCCGAGAAAGAACCACAGATGTACCTACCCCCTTGCTGGCTCCCAGTGGAAGGGAGTGGAGCTGAGCCAGACCTGAGGCAGAACATGATTGCTCATTGTGTAGGTGAACAGCCGGGATTCATTAGGGCTGGAGACTTCCATGAAGGGACCAGTTATAGCAGGCTCCAGTGGAAGGGTCCTTTGTCTTTTCCACAGTCCTGCCCTTCTCCATCTCTGGCCTTGGCTGACTTGAACTTGGTGTTTTGCACAGCTAATGGAAACCAAACTTAATTACCAGAAGTCTGGGATGCCTCTTATAGGTTTGCAGACCAGTTCCACCTCTGCCCTCTTTCCTCTGGCTTTCCCAGTGTGTGGTTGCTTCTTAGCTGCTGATCTGCAGAAGTGATAGCTGGGAGATTGAGGAAACTGTAAGAATTCACAAAGACAGTCTCCTCTCTGTCTCTCCCTATGGATTCACATGCAACCAGCCTCCCTGGTGGCACTGAAAAAGGTACAGGTATTGTTAGAGTGCCTCATCCTTTCAGGTGAAAATTAGTGGGTATTATGACTTGTAATTAAATGGGTGGCCTGACTCTATCTTTAGAGCCAATTTGTTTTTATTCCTGATGCTGATTATTAGTAGATAATTCTTAATTCCAGGTATCATGCCCTACGTCCCAGCATGCCACTTTGTCTTTTTCATACACAGCCTTTCTTGTGATTTATTCTCCCCTGAAGCAAGCAGTGATAGGAGGTGAGGGCAGAGGGGGAGATAAGCATCATAGAAATAACTAACATTTACTGAGATCTTAGTATATTTTAGGCACTGTTTTGAGCTCCTTACGCTAGCCCTATGGGGACAGGTACTGTTCTTCAGACTTAGCAGATGAGGAAACCAAGGCCATCATAGGTGAAATAATATGCCCAGGTGTATGCAGGTAGCGAGTGGTCCATCTGCATTCAACATTAGTCAGTAGAGTCCAGAGCAAGTGCTCTTAAGTCAGAAATATTTTTTAAAGGTGAGGAGGAGGTGAGAGGGCCCTCCAAATGTCCATTGTGCAGTTTATAGCCTAGACTCAACGACTGTATATATTCACAAAATCACTCCCCAAATCTCAGATTTGGTCCATTTTTCAATTTCAACTTATGAAGATTAGTGATTCTAAAAAAGTTGCAAGTTTGCAAATGAGAAGGCTATGGCTCCCTCTTATTCAAAAGCCTGCATGCAAAAATTTGCATATGATTTTGGAAGATTCAAAGTCCCTCAAAAAACCCTATCTCAACCAGGAGCTTCCAGATTAAGAACCCTTGATTTAGAACAATACTAAACTCTATCAATATGAAAAATAGAATTGACCATAATGGGGACAGAAAGGTAAACTTGTGTAGAACATAGAAATTTGTGTAGTGCTGAATGTCCTCGGTAAACTACTGACTTTTCTGTATCATAATAACAGTTCTCCTCTTTCTCTTCCAGCCCTGGGATTATTGTGCAGTTCAACAAGGTAATATCTGATTACTACTTTGACTTCTCCAGAAAAATACATCCTCCACCTTTGCAGAGCATCTTTTTGAGAGTTTCTTTCCAGGTTCCTCAGCTCTAGGAAATTTACAAACCCAAATTAGTGACAACAAACTGGCAAATCAACTCTTGAAGGGGATTCCAGAAACAGAATAAGGGCCTCTGTTTCCAGACCCCCGAACCTAGAGAAGTAAAGGCGCGGTGGCTCAAGCCTGTAATCCCAGCACTTTGGGAGGCCGAGGCGGGTGGATCACGAGGTCAGGAGATCGAGACTATCCTGGCTAACATGGTGAAACCCCATCTCTACTAAAAATACAAAAAACTAGCCGGGCGTGGTGGCGGGCGCCTGTAGTCTCAGCTACTTGGGAGGCTGAGGTGGGAGAATGGCGTGAACCCGGGAGGCGGAGTTTGCAGTGAGCCGAGATCACGCCACTGCACTCCAGCCTGGGAGACACAGCGAGACTCCGTCTCAAAAAAAAAAAAAAAAAAAAAAAAAAAGACCTACTACCAGGGACTTCCTTAGCAAGTAGCCAAACAGGTTTGTTGGGAAGGAAAAGTAATCTTTCTTCACTACCCATCTTAGATTCCTTGGCTGGGGCCCTGTAAATTAGAATGACAAACAAACAAACAAGCAAACAGAAAAACAACAAAAGAACAGATTAACAAGAGAAAAACAAACAAAAGTTTATTAACTTGTGCATGGTGCTTACACGTGGAGGTACCTAGTGAGGAGTAACTCAAAGGGATGGTTAGAATTTGGGTTTATATTGCATTTTAAAAAAGAACAATAAATTCACAGAGAAATGGCAAGACAACGAAACAGGCCTTTGAGCTTCTACGGGTAGCAAATTATGGGAAGATAAATAAATGGGGGTACTAATGGGAGATAAGACTACTTAGTAAGTTTTGCTATGTAGATTCTTCTGGGCTGATAAGGGTCTAGGGTTGTCTCCAGTGATTAACTTCTGTCCGTCCTGGTAGAGAGGGGGAGGTGGAGACCTCTTCTTGTATCTACTTCTTCTTAACTGCTTTCAGCTCAAAATAATCCTTATGCCAAAGGGGCATATTTGGGGGTGGTATATACTGGTACCCTTCAGGTTCATCACCTACAGCCCCATCCTGTCAGGGGGATGCAATTCATGTAGGGATGAGGCTGCTTGGTATTAACTCAGGAAGGTGTGTGTGGTGGGGGGTGGGAGATGGGGACCCGGGAGATGAAAGGAAAAAGGAAGTGGTGCTGTCAGCTGGAGTTGAAACAGGCGCCCGCCCGAGAGGCTCTTATGCCTACAGTTATTTGGAAACTAAGTCATCTTCTTCCCCATCCCATCACCAAAGGACCAGTATTGGTTGGCCAGCAACAAGGTGAACTTCCCTTCTTCTAACCTCTACCCTCTACCTCTTAGGTATATGCTGCCCTCTGGTATTCTGCTCCTGTTTAAGGCTACTCTTGGTGCTTATTTTAAACTGATTTCACCTCAATATGGAAGTTGAGTGTAGGAACAAGACTCATCCCATGCGATGTTCTTGGGGGCAGTCTCAGGACAGATAATAGAGATAATGATTAATATTTATTGTGCACTTAGTATGTGGCAGGCTCTGTGCTATGGGCCTTACATGCATAATCTTATTAAATTCTTCCAATGATCTACAAAGGAGGTTTGATTATTCTTTCCATTTTACAGATGTGAAGACTGAGTTTCAGAGAGTTACTTAACTTGCTTAAGGCCACACAGCCAGTAAGTGGCGAATCAACAATTAGAACACAGGCCTGCTGAGTTCTTGCTTCCAGTCACTTTACTGCAATAGGCCCCCAGAAGCAGGGCTGGAGTTCAGAAATTCTTTCTAGTGGAGCACCTGTGTCAGGGCTCCTGACCTTCTGATCTGTCCTGAGCCTTACAGATTCTATTCCTCAGGTTTCTCCCCTTATCTTTTCCCTTCCACTTCCGTTTCTTAATCCTCACTCCAGGCCTTCATCAATAGTCCAGGGTGACTTCTCTTCCTGAGACGTTGCTTTGAGCTCAGCACCCCCTACTCCTAAACCACCAGGGCTCCCCAATATCTAGAAAATAAAATTAAAACTTTTATTAGAGGTAACTGTCCCCATGATTCAATTATCTCCACCTGGTCCTTCCCATGACACGTGGGGATAATGGGAACCACAAGTCAAGATGAGGTTTGGGTGGGGACACAGCCAAGCCATTTCAAATGGTTAAATATAATTCTGCATATGCAGCATCGTAAGAAGCTCTATAACCTGGTGGCTAAGACTACAATACAGCCTGTGGACCTAAGCTAACCGGGTTCAAACTCTGGCTCTGCCCCTCACTAACTGTGTGGCCTTGGATGAGTTATTGAATCCTCAATGGTTCCATTTCTCTAATTGGAAAATACAGAGGCTAGGTTTATTGTGACGAATAGTTGAGTTAATACATGTAAGGTACCTGGCACGGAGAAGTTTATAAAAAATGTAACCTATTATCTTATAAAACATCCTTCTTCCTCACTTCGAGATGTCACTTGCTATCTTGTACCTAAGCTGAGCCCTCTCGGTGGAGGCAGTGAGGGTTCTTATGTGTTCTTCTCCGTTCCTGCCTGGCGTGTGTGCAGGGGCTGTTCATGTTGCTGAATTCACCATGGATCACAGGAAGAGGAAAACTTTTTCCAGTAACCTATAGATAAGCTTTCCAAACTGTGATCACCTGGAGCAAACGGAGAGGAAAGGAGATAAACGAGGGGTGTTGAGTGCGGAGTGGAGGAAGGCTCCCTTTATCCTCCCATCACCAACTCCTCCTTCTCTTTAGGCCAGGCTTTTAATCAGGCTCTCCGTGTGCGGTCAGAGCGGGCACAGCCAGCTCCCGTCTCAGCCTCGCGTAGGAAGACCTCCCGGCCTCACCTGAGCGCCCCGCAGCCCTGTGTACCTTCGCTCCCACCCAGGGTCCTGCGGCCCCTCCTCCCAGGATCCAACACTGGGAGCCCACCTGGACCTGGGCTGGCCTCCCTGTCCGCACCTTCCTTCGCAGCCGCCGTCCTCGGGCTTCAGGAATGGCCACACCTCCCGGGGCCCCGCAAGGGTTAAGGCAGCAGAGAGGAGAGGTTTGGGCTGACGTCGCTCTGGCTGAAGGTGGTTCCCCTCAGATGAAGATGGGAGAGCCTGGCGAGCTGAAACCCGAGCTCCCGCTCAGCTGGGGCTCGGGGAGGTCCCTGTAAAAGCCGCCTGCCCCTGGCGTCCCTAGGTCCCTCCTCTCCCTCCCCAGCAGACGCTCGGGCACCAGTCGCGGCAAGGATGGAGCTGGGTTGCTGGACGCAGTTGGGGCTCACTTTTCTTCAGCTCCTTCTCATCTCGTCCTTGCCAAGAGGTACTGTGAGTAGCGTCCGGGACACCCTAGGAGGGAGCATTTTCCTCCTGAGGTCTGCCTGGGAGCAGGACTGGGAGTCTCAGGAGGTGTGGTGTATGTGTGTTTGGGGTGGGGGGGTTGGAAGGGGGTGCTTTTCCAGTGATAATCTTGGGGACTTGGCTGGTGGTGCTGGAACTCCTGTGGCCCTCCCTGAGACTGTGACATGGTTTTGTCATCCCAAATCGTGGGCCTGAACTGTCTCAGGAAAGCGGACCAGCTCCTATTTTATTTGCTCTTTTTATCATTTTAAAAGTACCAAATTGCCTTAGGGAATCAATTCTGAGTTGCCCGCTCTGACTTGCAAAAGCTAAGTTTCCCTTGGAAAGGGCTCCCTCAGAGGTGAGCAGGAAAGAAGGAAGAGAGGGAAAGAAAACGAAAAAGAAAAAGAAAGAAAAGGAAAGAGAGAGAGAGAGAAGGAAGGAAGGAAGGGGAGAGAGAGAGAGAAAGAAAAGAAAGAAAGAAAAGCAAGCAAGCAAGCAAGAAAGCAAGCAAGCAGGGCTTGCTTGGTGTTCTGGTGAATGTTGCTTCACGAAATCCTACAGTCATACCCCTTCAGAGCATATCCAAGCACAGGAGATTGACTCACTCAGCATATATAGACACACTCCCTTTCTGATGAGAGTGAGAAATAAGAAAAAAGCCAAGGTTAAAAGTGCAGATTGTTTCTGGGGATGCACAGGGTTTGTTTTGAAGGAGCTCTGGCTTCTTTGGTTTTCATATGTCATTTTCTAAGCCACAATCCCCAGGTCAAATGGGCTTCTGGGGACAAATGAGGCTGGTACATGACATGGAGATCCAGCTAAGGGCAGAAGCGAGGGAATGGCAGGCTTGTCTTATGACAGCCCGCTTGCTGGTAGGCAGGGAAATGGGAACGTCATAGGAACATCTGTCCTTCTATAGCCCAGGGGTAAGGTGAGACCTCATGAGGTGAGGTGAGGGCAGGCTGAGATGTACAGATATGACCAAATGGGGCAGCTCTGAATAGGGGCAAGCTATGTGTGAGCCTTCGCTGCTTCCCTTCTGTGCTGGTTACCTGTCACCTGAACTCTACCTGAGAGCTGGGTGCTCTGCCGCCGCAAGTAGCTGGCAAGTTCCTGAGAATGAAACAGGCCAGGTGGGGTGGGGAGGATGCTAAATGCAATAGCCTGTATAGAAGGGAAACTCAGCCATGGGCACATCCCTTCATGATCAGCAAAAAACTGAGATACACAAACCCCCCTGCCCTTCATTTTGGTCAAACTTTCCATCTACCTAGAGCCTGCCTGCCCAGGTAGGATGTTGCTTAATGATTTACAATAAAGATGGTGAGTGTTTCATTTGAATTTTGCCTCCATGGTGTCTGGAGCAGCCCAAAGACAATAATAAAGGAAGAAGGAGCCCTTCGTAAGGGCTGGCAGTCCTTACACCAAGGGTAAGTGGGTGACTTTGCATTAAGGCACCTCCCTACTTCATCTTCGCCTTTGGGCATGGTGTCGGTGGACCAGCTCTAGAGGACCTGGTTCTTCTCAGAGTGCCAGGGCTCAGTGGATTCGATTCCTCAGGGTTACCTCAGTGTTCCCCTGCTTCCTTTTTTATTACATGGCAGGTGAGGCTCTTCAAAGTCATAAAAGTTTTAAAAAAATAAAAACACCTGAGCTGCCTCTTTTTCCTAGCCCAGAATCTGAAAAATCCATTTATTTCTGACCCGAGAACCTCTTTTACCTTTGGCTGTGAAAAAGCTTCAGGGAGGATGCACAGTTTGTTGGTGGCTAAACTGCTGCCTGAACCAGAGCGCAGCTTCATGTATTTAGCGAGGATATTTTAGTTGTTGAATGTTTTACTCACATTTCGAGGGAAGACAGAGGAATCGCGTGGAGAAGGAAAATATTTCTTCAAGCAGTGAAGGGAGTCCACTCCCTGCTGGGATGCTGAATCTGGCCCCAGTCGAGAAAAACTTGGAAGCATATTTCCTCTAATTAACTTTTCTAAAAAGAGTATTTGCTGAATTGTAAACATCCATGGGGATGGTACGGGAGAGCGTTGTTGCTCACCGGCATGTGACACATGTTGGGAGGATGAGAATCCAAACACGAGGCCAAGTGATAACACAACATAAACAGAAGCGGGGGAGAAGCCCAACTCCACTGACTTCACCAAATTGCAGTAGCTCTGCCAGTGTGATTCTGCCGAAGAGGAAAATCTCATTTAAAATATGGGACTCTTGGGAATGAAAACTTAATCTGGAGAACTTCATAAGTGTTGCTTCCAACAGACACTAACTTGTGGGGAATGAACATAAATGCAACCAGGGAAGATAATTTGAAGTGCAGATATTCAGTGGGCAGGAAAAGCCAGCTAAGAAAGGAAATGTGGAAAGAAAGCAACGGAGGCGTGTCAAGAAAAATTAGATGTTAGATTACACTGGGATGTGTTGGCAAATTCCCAGGAGAAAGCTAGGAAAATTGGGCCTTCTTGGCAGGGGTGGATTTTTGTGGGGATCATGAAGAGGGTGTTTCCCTAATATATACTCTGAGAGCTCCTGGCATCCCCAACAGGAAAATAATTTAATGATGGGATCATGGAGTTTAGGAGCTGAGAGTGACTTTAGAGATTATTTTAGTATGAGTCCCTCAATTCAGAGGACGAAGAGATTAAACATCAAGCAAACACTTAGTGAACATTTATTAATGTGTCCAGTCTTTGAGCCAAAGGCTTTATGTGCATTAATTCTCAGACCACCCTGAAACGGCATTGCTATTATTATCCCTGTTTTACAGATGAGGTTCAGAGAGGTTCTATGATACACAGAGGTTTAAGGATACACAGGCATGGTTCCTCCAAAAATTGAACATAGAATTACCATTTGATCTAGCAATTCAATTTCTGGGTATATACACAAAAGAATTGAAAGCAGGAACTTGATTAGATATTTTTACATCAACGTTCATAGCAG
This sequence comes from Macaca fascicularis, assembly GCF_037993035.2. Lineage (NCBI taxonomy): Eukaryota > Metazoa > Chordata > Mammalia > Primates > Cercopithecidae > Macaca > Macaca fascicularis. The sequence continues at coordinate 30,056,179 of NC_088388.1, forward strand.
CATTATTCCCAATAGCCAAAAGGTGGAAACCACCCAAATGTCCATTGGTAAACTGGATGTAGTTTACACCTACAATGGAATATTATTCAGCCTTAAAAATAAAGGATATTCTGATACATGCTATAACACAGATGAACTTTAAGACCTTATGCTAAGTGAAAGAAGCCAGACACAAAAAGACAAATGTTCTGTCATTCCACTTACGTGAAGTACTTAGAATAGTCAAATTCATGTAGACAGAAAGTGGGATGGTAATTGCCGGGGGCCAGGAGAAGGTGGAATGGGAGTTATTATTTGATGGGTACAGAGTTTCAATGTGGAATAGTGAAAAGTTCTGGAGATAGATGGTGGTGATGGTTGCACAATAGTATGAATGTACTTATGCCACTGAACCATGCACTTAAAAACGATTTGAGGCCGGGCGTGGTGGCTCACGCCTGTAATGCTAGCACTTTGGGAGGCCAAGGCGGGTGGGTGAGGTCAGGAGATCAAGACCATCCTGGCTAACACAGTGTGAAACCCTGTCTCTACTAAAAATACAAAAAATTAGCTGGGCGTGGTGGTGGGCGCTTGTAGTCCCAGCTACGCGGGAGGCTGAGGCAGGAGAATGGTGTGAACCCGGGAGGTGGAGCTTGCAGTGAGCCGAGATTGCACCACTGCTCTCCAGCCTGGGCAACAGAGTGAGACTCTGTCTCAAACAAACAAACAAACAAAAAACCCAACCAACCAACCAAACAAAAAAACTATTTGAAAGGTAATTTTTTGTATTTTTCCACAATAAATAAATAAACGACTACACTAGCAGATTAGTGGAGCCCAGGGTGAGCTCAGGCTGTCTAGTTTCTGAACCCAAGTTCTCCCGTTACCTGGAGGACTTACATTCACACATCCAGCATAGGGACTGATTATGCTGACGGACATCTAACTTTGTTAAGGTTTCAGGACGCACATGAAGCAGGGGAGAGAGAGCCCTTGCTAGCTCCTGTTTTAGTGGCATTGTTGCTGTGTCTTGGCTGGCTGTGGCAAAGAGGGAGACTATGCTGATAGACCACAAACTGGCAGCCTTTGGAGCCAAAAGACCTGCAGAAGGTATTTAGTAGGACACAAGTGCTTCAGAGTGTTTTGAACCTGAATGTCTTGAGTTAGGCTGGATCCTCTCTAGGGTCTGACACCCCACTTCTCAACCCATATGTTTGATACCTGCTAATCCCTACTAGCATTTGAAGTTCTGACCTCCCATTTCTGAGAGGGATGGGACAGGAAGGGGGAATGAGAGGGAGAAGATGGAAGGCTGGATGGTGAATGGAGGGAAACAAGGGAGTTAAGCTGCTGAGGACTAATTGGCCAACAGGATTTTTCAGAGCATCTGGTACATCAGACTTTATCAGTGTCTAACATATTTTAATCTGTATATTTCATGGAACATCATCTTACCTATCTCTGTGACCTCTAACTCATTGGTAAAATGTTTTACTTTCATAAATGCCCTTGAGCATGAGCTTTCAGTGGAAACTGAGACAGGGCTGGGTGTTATATCTGGGTCAATTACCTGTGAACAAAGTACCTTAGACATAGGAGCCCAGAAGCAGAGGTGACCTAGAGTGTGTAAGTCCCTCAGGAATATGCAGAAGTCTTGGGGAGGGCTTTAGAATGCCACTGGCATGGACCATCGGGTTGACTTAATCTTATCCACGTCTGGGTTATACTGGCTAGACAGAAATGGCCAAGATAATGGTGCCTGGGACCTAATGACAGGTCTTAAGTCTGAAAATTATTTCCATCTGCCCCACTGGGGTGGCCAATCCTGATGCAAAGGAAAACTTCTCTACCTGCCTCCCCTGAGATCAGCTGTAGAAGCTGCAGTTGATTTGGGGTGTAAGCAAATTGAGAAAAGCGTCATTTCCATGATAAATGAGGGAAGGTTGTGCCCTATTCCCCCCTCATGGGGGAGGAGCTGTCATCCTCACTTTGTGGATATTTGAAAGTAACAAGAGCCCAGCCTCCCTCCCCTCTTATTTTAAAGACGAGGGAAATGCAATGTTTACATTTTCCAGTTCCTGAATTCCAGGGCAGAGAACCCAGAGGCCAGCTGGAAAACTGAAAGCTACCAGATCAGTGGCAGAAACTCTATCAGATTCCAAGCCTGGTCTATGTTTAAGGAATTCTGTTTGTCAGTCATCTCAACACCTGGGCGAGAGCTTTAGATTAAAATGAAGAGAAAGAAGTAAAAAATTCAGGACACACCAGATCTCATACCTATAAACAGAACCACTCCAGGAAGGCAGAGAATTGGAGTTGGCTGGAGATATTCCTCTCTGAATCAGAGTGACTGCTACCCCTACTCAACTCTACCCCTTTTTCTTGGTTGTAATTGTCTGTGAGACAGACTAAGAGCTCATGTGGGTTGAGAGTGGAGTAAGTAGGGGTTGCACATCAGGGCATCTTTACCCTTGATGATAGAATCATCAATGGTGGAAACACCTTTGAAGAGGCTTCCATCCTAGCATACCTAAGGAAATGAATCCCAAGTTTGGCTATCCAAATAATTTATTGAGTTTGTGGTAAACACTAGGCACTCCCCTATATGCTTTTTATATATTTACTTAGTCCTCACCACAAACCTAGGAGGTAAGTACTATTGTTGTTTGCCCCACTTCACATACAAAGGAGCTTAGGCAAAGGGTTTCAGTACCTGCCCGGGTCATATAACTGGATATCCATGTTTTTGAATCCAGTCTGACTCCATAAGGCATGCCCTGAAATACGACACAACACCACTACAGTAAGCAGTAGGTCCAACGGTGGCAGATCTGCTGGCTGTATTTTGGCCAAATGATAAAAAATCATGGTGTTAGTAAAGGAGTCTGATTATCCCTGGAACATCCCAAGTGCCCAGATTGGCCTGCGTCAAGTCATGTGCTCACCTCTGTGGAGGTGGAGTGGATGCAGGAAAAAACAGAGGCATCAGCAGCCCCAGTAGCACCACATGGAACCCAAGAGGAGCCGTTCCCTAGGGGAAACAGGGGTGCCAGGCAGACTGAAAGTCCAACCAGTTTCTGGGATAGTTGTCCACGGTGTCATGTACCTTGCTCTCAGTAGATATGAGAGGTGAGAGTTTCTTTGTCCCATGGTAAATTTTTATCATCCAAATCACGTGTCTGTTTGCAGAGGAACAGAATTGCGAATGAGACCATTTATTTCCAGCGTGGCCCTGACATTGTGTACGTCTGCTCCTTTATGGATGTGTTCTGTGTAAACTCTTAAGCCATGGGATGGGAGGAGCAGCCCTGGAATGAGTAAGGGGGAGCACTTTTCTCCCTTCTTTTTTGGCAAAAATAGTTGATGAATATTGCAGGGGATGGAGACTCAATCCCTTTTACTCTAATCCTAAGATGGGTTTTAACCAATTCATCTCAACTTTGAATGAGGATCTACTATCTACCAGATACCAACGTCCTGGATCTTATATCAGCTATTTAAGGAAGTGGCCCCCTTGGCTGAGCAGCTATGAAGACTACTATTTCTGTCACTCTTCTGTCTCTGGTGTTGGATAAATGCCTTTATTTTTGCAGTCTGGGCATCTTTATCATCGCCTTCTCTGAAGTTCTGGCTGTCTCAGAGGGTTGAATTAGTGGTTTGGCAGCAAGCATCCCTGTAAGTAGAAGTCTGGTCAGTTGACTTGATTGGAAAACCAGGCTGTTGCTGCCAGAACAGAGTGAGGAACACATTTAGCTAACTGTAGCTCAGGGGCGACACAGCAGTTGTCCTCACGCACTGAATTTATGGTGGGTTGAAAAAAATTCCAGCTGGCTTAATGAAAAACCACTGGATGGAGAGGGGATGTTGGGTTGGTTTGCTTGAAATCGAATTGTTTGATGATTCCAAGAAACTAAAGCGTCAATGTTTTTCAAATCCAGTTGCACTTCTATTTACTTTATAATTCCACTGGATGGTATAAGGGAAAAAGACAAAATGAGGCTCTGTGGTCAAACAACTTGAGGTGATCAGACTGATCACCTCAAGTTGTTTGACCACAGAGCCTCTTTTTGTCTTTTTTCCTTATACTATACAGCCGAATTAGTGCTCCGTGGAATACAGTTTGGAAAACTCTGATCTCTCGTCCGTAAGGCATAAGACATGGAATAATATCTCACCATTAAAGAGGAAAGAGTAAGAAGGGAATTTGAAAATCTAAGAAACATGGGCTTCCCTTTAGACTTTTGCATCCACCATGGGATCCCTCCTTAGAAGTTAACGAGAATGATGGAGAACACCTGAAATGTCCTAGGACAAGGTGCCTGGGCTTAGCTTCTACCTGGTATCATCTACTCCTACAATTTTCAACCTACCTTTGCTTACTTGGATACAAGCAGAAGGGAGGACATGGCTGGTGGTAAAAAATCCTTTTTACAACACTTTTTGTTCTGGCTTTTTGCCTCCCAGGGGGTTAACTGCCTGCTTCTCAATGGTGTTCAGCCTCCCTTTTGGGCAAGCCTGATTCTCTGGCCAATCCACTGATAGAACACAATGGGTAAGTATCTCAAGCCCTCATGGAAATGAGATACAAATTGCAGTCAACAAAAATATTCACTAATGGACCCAGTGGATTCCTCTTTCTGTACAATAGAGACTCTGAAAAGTCACAGCAAGAGAAGATTCTAACATCAGTCTTTGTCGCAAATAGCTTTCACGCTGGGAATCACACATGCTCCCATGTCCATATTCATGTATTTATTCAGTAATCCTTATCAAGCCCCTATCAGGTGCCAGGCATGGTTATAGGTGTTGGGTATATCAAGATGAATAGGACAAAGTCCTTTTTCTGAAGGCACTTGCAATCTACTGAGAGAACTTATGGTTCAACTTGGCATTTCCCAAAGTGGGTTTCAGGAAATGCTAATCCTGGGAGACAGTCAGCAAAAGTAAACAGAATCCAGGATGTTATGATGAAATAAGTCTGGGGGATTTGAAGATTGTAGACTCTGCAGAGTCCTGCAGTAAAGAAAGCTATAATTCATTTTTACAATGAAACATTTCACAAAGTTGTTTAGCCACAGAGCCTCTTTTTGTCTTTTTACCTTATGCCATCCAGCGGAATTAGTACTTCATGAAATACAGTTTGGAAAACTCTGATCTCTTGCCCATAAGGCATGAAACATGGAAGGATATCTCACCATTACAGAGGAAAGGATAAGAAGGGACTTTGAAAGTCTAAGAATCATGGGCCTCTCTTCAGACTTTTGCTGAGGTATGGGTAGGAAGTCTGATGTCCTCATCACTTAACATTTGCTGAGATGTTGAAAGGGCCATGGAGATGATGGCACATCCATGTTCCTATAAGAAAGGTTCTCGCCAGCGCTAATCGGTTTGGGCTGTGGAGAAAACTCATTTCCTGTATTCCAGGTGCTTGTAGTAATGTGAGTGGTCTGGGATCACTTGGCAAACTGAGGTGTGAATCTCATTAGCACGCCTGATGATGTGGCAGTCTGGGGGAGTGAGAAGAGCTGTGCCTTGACTTCCCAGCTAGATGTATCATGTCAGATACAATTATCGTCAGTCTACAGAGGATATTTGAGCATCCTTCTAATCCCTGGGACATTGAATCTAGGGTCTAATCACTCCCCTCCCCAGCCTCTTTTTTCCCCTCCCCTCCCCCAGAGGCTTTGTCAATCCCTTGCGATTATTTGTTTGAGGTGCCCCCTGCATTGTCACTGTTTCTACCTGATTGATATTTTATCAGATCATGATCGACTACCAAACATTTGACTACAATGTAAAGTAAGAATTGTGGTCCAATTTGTGGTCAAAATTACTCTTGTGTTTGCCAGTTCTGGTAGAGCCCAGTCACTGTGACCCTGATTTGCACAACCTGAAAGTGGTCTGTCTGTTTACACTGGGGCTGTATCCCACAGAGACAGCATATGGGTTTGAGCTGTTCGTTGACCCCTTGTTTGTTGTTTGTGGGACCTTCTTTATTCCTGCCTTTGCTAAATACTGTTCTTGTTGTCACGCAACACAGTTTTTCCCTTGGCCCTAGCATTGTGTGCCTTTTCTCTCTGCCCGGACTTGTTTCAGACAGGATGACTGCAGTGACAATGGATGAGGAATGAAACCAGCTGCTCCTTAAAGGGCATCTTGCCTAGGTGGATTTTGGGAAGCTATGATCTTCTCAGCCCCCACTGAATATATATTGAATTCATCTTTGATACATATTTCTTGGAATGGATATACGTTTACATGTGCATGCACGCAGAATAATAAAAGTAGGCATAAGAGGTGCATATTTCTGTGTGTATATGTATGTATGTGCACATGCATGGGGTATAAAGCATTGTGGTTTGAAACACTGATCAGGGTTTGAATCCTGGCTCTGTCATTTATGGCTAGTTTTATTCAGCAAGTTACTTCCCCTCACTGATGTGGCCCTATCACCTTCCAATCTGCAGACTGAGGATAATTGTATCTATATCATAGGTTGACTGCAGGTATTAAATGAGATAATCCATTTAGCATACTTAGCGTAGTGCCTGGCAAAATGGGAAAACTTGAGAAATTAAAGTTGTCACATACTCCTCCCGTTCCTTCTCATACTGTTCCCACTAACACAAGTTTCACAAGGAATTGAGAAGGAATGATACTGGGTGTTTCCATCTATAGTTTGATGAAACTTACATGATCCTCATGAGGCTCCCTTTTTCAGGCCAAAGTCCCATTCTACACATCGGTGACTGTCAGAAAGAGAGAAAAAAAGAATCCCAAAAGACTTGTCATACGTCTATCTGTTGACACTTGCTCTCTCTCTGGTTTTAATATGCATCCACCTTCCAGCCTGAGGAGAAATGCCTTCCACATGCCATGGCTTCATTTCTTTGTGTTTGAAATAGGGCTGGTGGCAGGTTCTTGTAGGCACGTGAGGGATAATATCTTATAGAACAGGTGGTTCTGGGCTAATGATGTTCCACCCCAAACACTGAGGCCCCCTTAAAAGTCTGCAGATGAGACGTTGCTCATGACCATCCACCTGTTATAATTCAAGTTTAGAGCCAGCCAGGAATCCTTAGGCAAAAAGAAGTTTCCCTTGATCTTGTTCTAGCTTGCAGAGCTGGGGGAGGTAACTATAATAAGGACTAGCCTGCCTAAAGCTGCTGTCAGCTCAGGACTTCGGGACCCATTGGACATACCATTACAAATGCATCACCCTGGCTCAACATTTTTCTACACTTGACATCTGTTGTTGGCCAGCTGCCTTTGGTAGACAGAAAATCTGGCTTTGGCTTTGCATAGGGGAATCTGGATAGGAGGACAGTAACAGTAATTCTGGAAGCTTTTGGCAAAGAGGTAGACCATGGCAGATCAAGACCCCTGCTGTAGTCCTAATGCACTCTGACTCAGAAAGATTTTAAAGTGTGCAAGACTGGGAACAGGTGGGATAGTTTGTAAAATTCTTGGGTCTTGGGAAAACGAGATTGGATTTTTAGGGTATAGCTTATATTTCATTGTTTTTAATGTAGTCATTCTAGTGCTTTGATTGATATAATATTTGCTGAATTGTATTGCCAAGTTTTATTTATCTGTTTTTGAGGCTGGATCTTGCTCTGTCACCTAGGCTGAAGTGCAGTGGCACAATCATGGTTCACTGCAGCCTTGACCTCCTGGGCTCAAGTGATCCTCCCACCTCAGCCTCCTAAGTAGCTGGGACCACAGATGTATACCACTGTGCCCAGTTAATTTTTTAATTTTTTTGTAGAAACTGGGGGCGGGGGTGTGGTGGGGGTTGGGTTTGCTATGTTGCCTAGGCTGGTCTCAAACTTCTGACCTCAAGCCATTCCCCGCCACAGCCTCCCAAAGCTCTAGGATTACAGGCATGAGCCATCACACCTGGCTGCCAAGTATTTTTAGATGCATTATTCAATTATTTTTTTCGGTAACCAGTGCTAATAAAAATAAGACCTATTCAGCTCGTATTCCAACATTTGAAATAATCCAGAAGCAGCTGTCCTTCAATGATTTCGAGCACCACAGTTGTTGAGGATAATGGCAACTGGGGGCTCCTCCAAACTCCTAGAGTTTGGGTTTTGTTCCCTTTGGATATGGATGTAGAATTTCTGTTTTTAAAGTAAAGCAGCAGGGGGCAAGATAAATGGAAGAGGGATTAGAGAAAAGGGACCAGGAAAGGCAAAAGCAAGTGGGTGGAGCCCAGAATGCCATGATATAAACCTGAACAGACTGCTTGAAAAGGCCATGTATGTGTGGGCCCCTGGAGGAGACATTACATCTCGCCTCCTTCGCTCCCTTGCCATCTGTGTCTTTTTCTATTCTGCAGAGAATAAGGGTAATGTCTGATAAATATGTATTTTTTTCTTCAAAAACCCTTTATGCTCGTTGTGTTTTTTCAACTTCAGTGACATCAACAATCTCATCCCTGTGCCTCCATCCTCTTGAAGCTTTGGGGAAATGCCATGGCAAGCTGTCTTGTCCATGGTTGTCCAGCAGCATAAAGGAGGGGCAGATGCCGTGGATGTGGGTCCAGAGTATAGCCCAGAAGGTCAGAATCCCTTTCAAGGCCACTAAGAAGTCAGGGTTATTATCCTTCATCTTTAGATAAAGTTCATCTTTACGTGGACTGGAGGGAAGGTACCTTTCTTGGTAACACATTCTCCTGGAAATAGTAAAAGCAGCATCATAGGGCTGTGATTCTTAAAGGAATATGCTTATTTGAAAGGTAGAGACTTAGCTCTTACCTCCAGAGATTCTGAGGGAAGAGGTCTGGTCTTTGGTCCAGGAATAAGACTTTTAAACAAGCATCACAGGTAGTTTCAATACAGGTGGTCTGGAGAGAGTGTTGTAAGTGAGAACATGGGCTTCTGATGCACACAGACTCAGTCCCAGCTCCGCCACTTACTGTGTAACCTTAAGGTACTTAATCTTTCTGTGCCTTGATTTCTTTATATATAAAATGCAAGATAGTAATGCAATTGTGTCGACTAAATGAAAGAACACAGAGAAACACACGGAAAGCACTCAGCATGGTGTCTGGCTCAGAGCAAGCTCTCCATGTAAGTTTATTGCTGTTGTTGCCATTCAGAATGATGAATGACATACCTGAGAGCCAGACCAGCATGATGGTTAATGCTCTCTGACTCTGGAAACAGCCTACTTGGATTTGAATTCTATCTCTGCTACTTACTGCTTGTGAGTATTTAACCCCTCTGAACCTCAGTTTTCTCATCTATAAGATAGAAGTGTTAATTGTCCCTATGCTATAGGGTCGTTGTAATGATTAAATGAGATGATATAGATGAACAACCTAGAACTGTGTCTGGTATATAGAAAGTGCTGTGAAGGTGTTTGCTATTATTATCTGAAACAGGTTATTCATGAACCATTTTCAGTGATTTCAGAGTATAGCGATATCTCCCCTAAACTTTCCTTTGGTGTCACCATTGGAAGCAGAGTTCTGTTCTGAATAGACTACTGATATGACTCAGAGCATGATTGTTGATCTTAAATATGATAGTAACACTGAGTGCTTACTGAGCACCCTGCTAGCCACTTTCCTTTTTTATTTTTAATTTTTTTTTTAGACAGGGTCTCACTCTGTCACCCAGGCTGGAGTGCAGTGGTGTGATCACAACTCACTGCAGCCTTGACCTCCCAGGCACATGCAATTCTTTCACCTCAGCCTCCTGAGTAGTTGGGACTACAGGCACGTGGGACTGTGCCCAGCTAATTTTTATACTTTTAAAGACAGGATCTCACTATGCTGTCCAGGCGGGTGTCAAACTCCTGGGCTCAAGAGATCCTCCAGCTTCAGTCTCCCAAAAATGCTTGGGTTACAGGCATGAACCACCCTGCCCGGCCTAACCATTTTCCTTTTATTAGGTTTTGTATACTCATCACAACCATGAAGAAGTGCTATTATTACCCACATTTCACAGACGAGAAAACTAGGAAGTTTAGTGACTCTCCCAAGGCCACCTAGGAACTGGTGGAGCTGGGATTCAAATTTGGGCAGCCTCATTCCTAGATGTTTCTACTCACCAATGCTGCTTTCTTCAACTGTAAAGTCAGAGGCATGAACTCTCAAGAACCGATGTATTGTGTTGGAAAGAGCAAGGCTTTGTCCCTAAAAAGCTGAGTTCTGATCTTTCTTTTCACCTGAAAGCTGGGGCAATTTATTTACCCTCTTTCCTTATCTACTAAATGAAGAAAATAACCTACTTCAAAGGGTGGTTATGAGAATGTAATGAGCTAGTATGTGTCAAGGGCTCATATATATTCTTAGTGGGTGCTGGAAGTAGAGGAGGATGAATGAAAAGCCTCAGTGTGAGGTACTGTGCTTAATAAAGGGTGAGAAAGGAAAGAAAGCAACACATTCATTTTCACTCCTTTACCTCTCCCCAGGGTACATGATCAAAAATCAGATTTCTAGCAAATCCATTGAAAATTTTATCACTCCTGGTACCCAAACAGGGGGTGATGAAGGCCTTGACTCTCCAGCTGTCAATATGCTATTAACAGGAGCAGTTGTGAGAAGGAAGGAGAAGACTGAGGTCACCTAGGTTGAGATGCAACCAGGATGGACCGAGGGTCACTTGGTGACTGGTTGGCTGTCAAAAGCTTAGGGGAGGGATAGAATCACCAAGGGCCCCAGCAAGCAACCCTCTGACTCACAGTCTCATGGTTCCTGCCTGGCCTTGTCGGTGTCATCAGCCCCATGGAGCCAGTGGTCAGATCCTCCAGTGGTTAGGAATGTTGTGTGCTGTTTAGACATCAATACCAGAGATTCAGACAGCACAAGATGAGGGGGCAGTGAGTAGGGATGGGTGAGGAGCCCAAGTTGCCTAGCTGTATCTCTCTCTGATTCCTATGTCCTTTTTTCTCCCTCTGGTCTCAGAAGGTTTATAGAATGCAGACGGTAAAAATAAAACCCCAGTAGAAATTTTAATTAAATGTGGTTAGAAGGGAGAGCTGTGGGGTTTTTGGTGGACTCAAAGGTAGGTTTTCACATCAAGGAAGAGGAGCAGGCACATGACAAAAGTGTCTTTCTTTGCCACCTTCTGGGGTGGTCTTGGCCAGGGCCTTTAGTCTGACATGTGATGTTTCTATCCGGTCTGGAACAGCCTGACCTTTATGTTCATACAGAATCCTCAGAGTCTTTTCAGGTTGACCTTAACAGCCATCATGGCAACATATTTTCTTAAAATATAATGTTGAAGACATTGCACTTGCAGACTATGCCTGAGGGGCACATTTGCTGCTCCTGTCCTTCTGCACAGCTAAGCCCCTGCTGTTTGAGGGATTACATGCTTCTCCATTTGTCAGCAGTAGAAACAGACCAGTATTGGATAGTCGTAAAGCACATTTTGTCAGCCTGGTGAGGGGCTGTGCAAGATGATGATGATGATGATGATGACAGCTTTCTTTCACTCACTCATTCATTCGTTTACCAAATATATGAAAGCTGAACCTGTGCCAATTGGTCAGCATTGTTTTCATTGACTTGCTATTCTCATTGATAAAACAGGACCAAGAGGTTAAATGTCTTACATTTGCCAAAGTGAATTCTGGAATAAATAGGGCTGGACTAATATAACTGGACTTCCCACTTTAGATAGGAGATACCAGTATGGCTGCCCATAGCCATGGAAGTTGAGAGAAGTGTTTGGACTTATGATGCCAAAATACTTTGCAACTCTGTTAATTTTTTTTACCCTGATTTTAGAGAGGGGATCAGGGGAGCACTTGCACACATAGAATAATTATGCAGCAATTTAAAATTTCTTGTAAAGACTATTCAGTGCCAAGAGAAAATGTTCATGATACAAGAAAAAAAAAGCAACTTATAAAATAAAACAATTTTGAGAGGTAATAAGACTCTATGTTTATACATTTGTTAATACCTACATGTGGATATATATGCCCATTGAAAACATGACTTGAAGGATAGACATCAAAATGTTGACATTATTTTGAATACCTTTAATTTCCTTATTTAGACTTTCCTTCATTTTCCAAAGATTTTCACAAGGAACTCTTTTTTTGGGGGGGAATAAAAAGTGTACTGGTTTTTTTGGGGGTGGGTGCGGGGAGGGTTGTGCAGGGATGATTAGGCAGAGCACAGAGAATTCTTAGGGCAGTAAAACCGCTCTGTAGGATACTCTAATGGTGAGTACATGACATTATACATTTTTCCAAACCCATAGAATGTACAAGACCAAGAGTGAACCCTAATGTAAACTGTGGGCTCCAGTGATAATGGTGAGTCCATGTAGGTCATCAGTTGTAATAAATGCACAACTCTAGTGGGGATGTTGATAATGGGGAGGCTGTGCAATTGTGGGAGAAAGGGTATGTGGGGAATTTCTATGCCTTCCTCTCAATTTTGCTGTGAACCTAAAATTGCTCAAAAATGAAGGCTTAAGTGTTTTATAAAGAAAAAAGTATTTTATCCAATGGAAGAGCTAGTGATGAATGAATGCGTGTAGCACCCAGAACTCCCTAAGCTTGATTTTGCTGTGTGATCATGGGCATATGCTTGCTTTCTCAGTGACTTGGTTTATCCCAGTGTGGAGTCTATGAGTTCTTTGTGTTTTCTTTGTGCTTATTCACTGGGAAGCACTGACAAGGTAAAATTTATTTGCAGCTTTCATAAGGCTTTGCCTTTAAATGTGAAAAGCAAAGTAAAGTTTGCTCAATTCCAGTAGCTGGTAAAACTACAAGTTGGCCAGCTGTTTCCCCCTAAGTAGCAGGCTTGTTCACTGCCCGCTCCCTACCCCTGGAATTCTGTGGACCCGTCTTTTCTCCCAGAATTAATTCTCTAAAGAAAGATTATTTGGTATTTCTCTTTGTTTCAATAAATAAGACCAACTCTTCCCTACTTCACCCTTTTCTTCACTGGTAAAGTGAAGGAGATGGGTTAAATAATTTTAATTTAAAATAAAACTTATTAGCAACTTAACTAGATCATTTTGAAGATTAAATTGTATTAAGAATTTAAAAACATTTTAGCTAAAATAATGTTAAATTGCTTTAGCATACATATAAGAAAACATGCAATAATTTCTATTGCCGTTGATATTGCTCTAAATGCTAGTTTGGGAACTGGCCCTTACCGCCACATTGAAATTCCCTGAAATTCGTACAGCTGAAGCCAAATGGCCAATGTGACCTTTCCACAAATGTAATTCTGATAAATGGAGGAAAAAAAATGCAAGCAACAAGATGTTGTCTATTTATTGCATTTTAAAATATCTTTAGCTGGTTAACTTGAAAATTTCTCAAAATATATTTCATGTATCTATTTCTTACATATTCATTTTTTGGGGTACTTTTCTGTCTCTGTTCAAGCTGGGAGAGAAAGAGGGATAGTGGATTTATCAAACCAGAGGGGAAGGAGCAAAGTTACAAAATCATCCAAACCATCACCTCCTTATTGCTGGGAACTGGTTTTATTTTTGCAAATATAGTCATGTGCTATTTAATGACATTTTGGTCAATGACAGACTGCATATATGATGGTGTTCTCGTAAGTTTATAATAGAGGGCACTATTCATAATAGCAAAGACATGGAGTCAACCTAAATGCCCATCAATGGTAGACTGGATAAAGAAAATGTGGTACATATACACTATGGAATACTACACAGCCATAAAAAATCATATAATGTCCTTCACAACCACGTGGATGGAGCTGGAGGCCACTATCCTAAGTCAACTAACACAAGAACAGAAAACCAAACTGCATGTTCTCACTTATAAGTGGGAGTTAAACACTGAGTACACATGGATACAAACAAGGGAACAAAGGACACTGGGGCCTACTTGCAGATGGAGGGCGGGAGGAGAATGAGCATAAAAAAATATCACTTAGGTACTATGCTTATTACCTGGGTTATGAAATAATCTGTACATCAAACCCGCATGATACATAGTTTACCTACATAAAAAAGCTGTGCATGTACCCCTGACCCTGAATAAAAGTTAAAAAAAAAAAGATTATAATGGAGGTTCCTGTTTCCAAAATGGTGGCATAGAAGCAAGCTAGCTTCACTCTCCTGACACAAAACCGAAAATAAGTATATAGCACTGAGATTTTTAGCAGCAAAGTCCCAGAACTCAAATATGAGGATAACTGAGTTTCAAGGGCTACAAAGAATTGCAAAAAACTCCGAGCAGATGGTAAGAGAATTGAACTTCTTTATCGATAATGTCCCTCTCCACAGTCTTCCCAGCACGAGGCATATTGAAAATTTTCTTCTGACTCATGGTTTCTACACTGGAAAAACTGATATTGAGGCGGATAACCAGCTTCCCCACCATCTTGGGTTCTTTGACAGGAGATCGTTTCCTGCCTCAAAGTGCACAGGAAGCATTTAAGTACCTGAAGGGAAAAATATCCCTGGCAACAGCCAGAGATAAGCCAGAGAAAGGACTACCATCCACAGCCCTGGAAACTCTGCTCTTCAACTCGGCCAAAAGAAACACCAAATCAGAGTGGTGATTCAGTGACACTATGCTGCAGGAGGTACATCTACAAGTTCCCCAGGCATGAACTCCTAGCCAGCCTTTCAAAACTATTGGGGTATTCCTTTTGGGAATTCCCCAATTTGGAACAGGCAGTGTTTTGTTTGTTTACTAGAGCCAAGGCAAATCTGGGCTTAAGACACCATCTACTGCCCAAAAAGAAGCAGCAATTCAGCAGGAAGGAAAAAAAAAAAAAGATTTCAATAGGTAAATTACAAAGAATCTCTAAGCAAACATACCCAATAAAAAATAAGGCATTCAGAGAAGACTAAAATAAATAATCCTTCAATGCAAAAACAAAGATGTGCATCCACAAAAAACAACAGCAAACAGGGAACCATGACTTCCCCAAATGGACAAAACAAGGAACAGTGACTGACCCTAATGAGATGGCAATATGTGAGCTCTGACCAGTAATTTAAAATAGCAGTTTTAGAGAATCTCAGTGATTTCTAAGATAACACAGAATATTCATTCAGAAATTTATCAGAAAAATTTCACAAGAGATTGAATAATAACAAAAAAACCAAACAGAAATCTTGGAACTGAGAAATACATCTGCTGAACTGAAAAATTTATTTGAAGCTTTCAACAGCAGAATGGATCATGCAGAGGAAAGAATCAGTGAGTTTGAAGTCGGGCTATTTGAGGCCGGGCATGGTGGCTCACACCTGTAATCCCAGTGCTTTGGGAGGCCGAGGTGGGCAGATCACCTGAGGTCGGGAGTTCAAGACCAGCCTGACTCACATGGAGAAACCCCATCTCTACTAAAAATACAAAATTAGCTGGGCTTGGTGGTGCATGCTTATAATCCCAGCTACTTGGAAAGGCTGAGGCAGGAGAACCGCTTGAACCTGGGAGGTGAAGGTTGCGGCGAGCCGAGATTGCACCATTGCACTCCAGCCTGGGCAACAAGAGCAAAACTCTGTTAAAAAAAAAAAAAAAAAAAAAAAAAAGGAAAAAACAAAGTCAGGCTATTTGAAAATAGAGGAGAAAAAAGAAAGAAAAGGAACAAAGATTATTTGTACAATATAGAAAATTACCTCAAAAGAATAAATCTAAGAATTATTGGTATCCAAGAGAGAGTCAAGCAAGAGCAAGGAGTAGAAAGCTTATAAAAAAAAAATAATAACAAAAACCTTTCCAAACTTAAGAAAGATATAAATATCCACATGCAGGAAGGTCAGAGAACACCAAACAGGTATGACCCAAATAAGACTACCCTAAGGCATATGCTAATCAGACTCTTAAAAGTCAAGGACAAAGAGGGGACCCTGAAACCAGTAAGAGAAAAGAAGCAAATAACATATAAAGGGAGCTCCAATTTGTCTGACAACAGACTTCTGAATGGAAACCACTCAGGTCATGGAGGAGGAGGATAACATATTCAAAGTGCTGAAAACAAACAAACAAACCCTGTCACCCAAGAATATGGCATCCAGCAAATCTACCCTTTGAATATGAAAGAGAGATAAAGTCTTTCTGAGATAAACAAAAGGTGAGAGAATTACCACCACCAGACCCATCTTACAAGAAATGCTAAGGGGAGTTCTTTACTCTGAAAGAAGAAGAGGAAAAAAAAAACACTAACATGCAAAAAAAAAAAAAAAAAATTGAAGTTATAAAACCCACTGGTAAAATTAAATACACAGATAACCCTAGAATACTCTAATATTAAAATTGTGGTGGGTCATTCACTCATAACTCTAGTATGACACCTAAGAGACAAATCTGTCAAAAACAATAATATTACAGCAACTGGTTAAGAAATAGGCACTGTAAAAATATGTAAATCGAGACAACAAAAAGTCAAAATTTGGGAGGGATGGGATTAAATTGTAGAATTTTTTAAAGGCTGTTTTCTTTCCTTGTTCCTGTTCTTTTTTAGTGATACAAAGTAAGTTGTCATCTGTTTAAATAATTTGTTATATCTATAAGATATTTTTGTAAACCTCATGGTAACTCAATGAAAAAAAGACTATAATAGATACACTAAAAATAAAAAGCAATGAATTCAAACATACCACCCAAGAATAACCCTTAACCACAAAGGAAGACAGTAAAAAAGGACAAAGGAAGAGATGAGTTACATGACAAACAGAGAACAAGCCACAAAATGGCAATAGTAAGTCCTTACTTATCAATAACAACTCTAAATTTACATGAGCTCAATTCTCCAAAATTGAAAGACATAGAATGACTAAAAGAATAAGAAACAAAGCTCAATTATATGCTGCCTACAAGAAACTCACCTCACTTATACAGATACAGACTGAATGTGAAGGGATGGAAAAAGAAATTCTATGCAAGTAGAAACCAAAAAAGAGCAAGAGTAGTTATACTTCCATTAGATAGAAGTAGCATACTTCTTCTATCAGATAGAAATAGCATGCCTGTTAAATACTGTGAAAACAGACAAAGAAGGTCACTATATAATATGAAGAAGTCAATTCAGCAAGAGGATATAACAATTATAAATATCTATGCACCCAACAATGTATGCACCCAAAAATAGAGCACCCAAGTATATAAAGAAAACATTAATATATCTAAAGGGAGAGATAGACTGCAATACAATAACAGTAGGGTACTTCAACACCCCACTCCCTGTAGTGGATAGATCATTCAATCAAAAAACAAAGAAACATTGGAGTTAAACTACACAGTAGACTAAATGAACCTAACTGACATTTACCCAGCAGATTTTACCCAATTGCTACAGAATGCACATTATTTTCATCAGAACATGAAACAGTCTCCAGAATAGACCATATCTTAGGCATTAAAGCAACTCTTCAACAAATTCAAAACAGTCGAAATTATATCAGTTATCTTTTCTGACTATAGTGGAATAAAACTAGAAATAAATAACAAGAGGAACCTTGGAAAATATGTAAATACATGGAAATTAAACAGTGTGCCCATGAATGACCAAGAGGTCAATAAAGAAATTAAGAAAGAAATATAAAAATTTCTTCAACCAGAATAGGAACAGCTCCAGCCTCCAGCTCCCAGTGTGAGCGACACAGAAGACGGTTGATTTCTGCATTTCCAACTGAGGTACCGGGTTCATCTCACTGGGCCGTGTCGGACAGTTGGTGCAGGACAGTGGTTGCAGCCCAAGGAGCAAGAGCCAAAGCAGGGTGAGGCATCACCTCACCCAGGAAGCGCAAGGGGGAAGGGAATTCCTTTTCCTAGCCAAGGGAAACCATGACATGCAACACCTGGAAAATCAGGTCACTCCCACCCTAATACTGTGCTTTTCCAAGGGTCTTAGCAAATGGCACACCAGGAGATTATATCCCACACCTGGCTTGGAGGATCCCACGCCCATGGAGGCTCCCTCATTGCTAGCACAGCAGTCTGAGATATAACTGCAAGGTGGCAGTGAGGCTGGGGGAGTGGCGCCTACCATTGCTGAGGCTTCAGTAGGTAAACAAAGCTTCTGGGAAGCTCGAACTGAGTGGAGCCCACTGCAGCTCAAGGAGGCCTACCTGCCTGTGTAGACTCCACCTCTGGGGACAGGGCATAGCTAAACAAAAAGCAGCAGAAACCTCTGCAGATGTAAATGTCCCTATCTGACAGCTTTGAATAGAGTGGTGATTTTCCCAACACAGAGGCTGAGATCTGAGAACGGAGAGACTGCCTGCTCAAGTGGGTCCCTGACCCCCGAGTAGCCTAACTGAGAGAGCCTAACTGGGAGTAGCCTAACTGGAGTGGACCTCAAGCAAACTCCAATAGACCTGCAGCTAAGGGTCCTGACTGTTAGAAGGAAAACTAACAAACAGAAAGGACATCCACACCAAAACTGTATCTGTACATCAGCATCATCAAAGACCAAAGGTAAATAAAACCCCAAAGATGGGGAAAAAGCAGTGCAGAAAAGCTCAAAATTCAAAAAATCAGAGCACCTTTCCCCCTCCAAAGGAACGCAGTTCTTGGCCAGCAATGGAACAAAGCTGGACGGAGAATGACTTTGATGAGTTAAGAGAAGAAGGCTTCAGTCCATCAAACTTCTCAGAGCTTAAGGAGGAACTACGAACCCAGTGCAAAGAAACTAAAAAACCTTGAAAAGAGATTTGACGAATGGATAATTAGAATAACCAGTGCAGAGAAGTCCATAAACGACCTGATAGAGATGAAAACCATGACACGAGAACTACGTGACAAATGCACAAGCTTCAGTAACTGACTCGATCAACTGGAAGAAAGATTATCAGAGATTGAAGATCAAATGAATAAAATGAAGTGAGAAGAGAAGTTTAGAGAAAAAAGAGTAAAAAGAAATGAACAAAGCCTCCAAGAAATATGGGATTATGTGAAAAGACCAAATCTACGTCTGATTGGTGTACCTGAAAGTGACGGGGAGAGTGGAACCAAGTTGGAAAACACTCTGCAGGATATTATCCAGGAGAACTTCCCCAACCTAGCAAGGCAGGCCAACATCCAAATTCAGGAAATACAGAGAACACCACAAAGATACTCCTCGAGAAGAGCAACTCCAAGACACATAATTGTCATATTCACCAAAGTTGAAATGAAGGAAAAAATGTTAAGGGCAGCCAGAGAGAAAGGTCGGGTTACCTACAAAGGGAAGCCCATCAGACTAACAGCAGAACTCAAACAAATTTACAGAAAGAAACAACCCCATCAAAAAGTGGGCAAGGGATATGAACAGACATTTCTCAAAAGAAGACATTTATGCAGCCAACAGACACATGAAAAAAATGCTCATCATCACTAGCCATCAGAGAAGTGCAAATCAAAAGCACAATGAGATACCATCTCACACCAGTTAGAATGGCAATCATTAAAAAGTCAGGAAACAACAGGTGCTGGAGAGGATGTGGAGAAACAGGAACACTTTTACACTGTTGGTGGGACTGTAAACTAGTTCAACCATTGTGGAAGACAGTGTGGTGAATCCTCAAGGATCTAGAACTAGAAATATCATTTGACCCAGCCATCCATTACTGGGTATATACCCAAAGGATTATAAATCATGCTGCTATAAAGACACATGCACATGTATGTTTATTGTGGCACTATTCACAATAGTAAAGACTTGGAACCAACCCAAATGTCCATCAATGACAGACTGTATGAAGAAAATGTGGCACATATACACCATGGAATACTATGCAGCCTTAAAAAAGGATGCATTCCTGTCCTTTGTAGGGAAATGTATGCAGCTGGAAACCATCATTCTCAGCAAACTATTGCAAGAACAGAAAACCAGACACTGAATGTTCTCACTCATAGCTGGGAATTGAACAATGAGATCACTTGGACACGGGAAGGGGAATATCACACACTGGGGCCTGTTGTGGGGTGCGGGGAGGGGGGAGGGATAGCATTAGGAGATATACTTAATGTAAATGAGGAGTTGATGGGTGCAGCACACCAACATGGCACATGTATACATATGTAACAAACCTGCACATTGTGCACATGTACCCTAGAACATAAAGTATAATAAAAAAAAAATTTCTTCAAACAAATAATAATGGAAATACAACATACCAAAATCTATGGGGTACAGCAAAAGTAGTATTAAGAGGGAAGTTTGGAGCAATAAACACCTACACCAAAAAAGTGGAAGGAATTCAAAAAACCTAACAATGCACCTCAGGGAACTAGAACAACAAAAATATCAGAAATTAAATAGAAGCAAAGAAATATAAAGATTATAGCAGAAATAAATTAAATTGAGACCAAAATTTAAGAAGATTCAATGAAACAAAAAGTTGGTTTTTTGAAAAGATAAAATCAACAGACCTTTAGCTAAAATTAAAAAAAGAGGAATCCTAATTAAATAAAATTAGAAATGAGAAAAGACATAACCAAGACCACAGAAACACAGGGAATTATTAGAGACTATTACAAAAAACTATAATCCAACAAATTGGAAAATCTAGAAGAAATGGATAAATTCCAGGACACTTGCGACCAAGATTGAACCAGTAATAAATAGAAAACCCCAACAAACCGGTAATGAGTAACAAGGTTGAAGCTGTAATAAAAAGTCTCCCATCAAAGAGAAGCCTAGGACCTGATGGCTTCACTGCTGAATTCTACCAAATATTTAAAGAAGAATTAATACCAATTTTCCTTAAACTCTACCAAAAAAATTGAAGAGGGAATATTTCCAAATTCATTCTATGAGGCTAGCATTGCCCTATTATCAAAACCAGATGAGGATAGAACAACAGCAAAAAAGGTAACTAGAAGCAAATATCAATAATGAGCACAGATGCAAATATCTTCAACAAAATGCTAGCAAACTGAATTCAACAACACATTAAAAGGATCATTCACCATGATTCACCCCAAGGATGCGAGGATGATTCAAATAATATGCAAATAAACAGACATGGTACATGCATCAAAAAAACCAAGAACAAAAACCATATGATCATTTCAATAGATGCTGAAAAAGTATTTGATAAAATTCAACATCCCTTCATGATGAAAACCCTAAACAATTAGACATAGAAAGAACATACCCCAAAATAATAAAGGCCATATGTGACAAACCAACAGCCAATATCATATTTAATGGGGAAAAATTGGAAAGATTTCCCTCTAAGATTGGGAATAAGGCAAGGATGCCCACTTCCACCACTTTTATTATTCGTTATAATACTGGGAGTCTTGGCCAGAGCAATTAGACAAGAGAAAGAAATCAAGGACATCCAATTTGGAAAGGAAGAAGTCAAATTAGCCTTGCTTGCAGACCAAATAATCTTATATTTAAAAAAAAAATCGAAAGACTGTACCAAAAAACTGTTAGAACTGATAAATGAATTCAGTAAAGTCATAAAATACAAATCAACCTATAAGAATCAGTAGCATTTAATACACCAACATAATCTGAGAAAGAAATCAAGAAAGTAACCCACTTACGATAGCTACAAAGAATATAAAATACCTAGGAGTCAATTTAACCAGAGCAGTGAAAGAGCCATATGAGAAAAACTATAAAACACTGATGAAAGAAATTAAAGAGGTCACAAGAAAATGGAAAGATATTGCATGCTTATGGATTTGGAGAATTAATACCATTAAAATGACAATACTACTCAAAGCAATTTATAGATTCAGTGCAACCCTTAATCAAAATACCAATTACATTCTTCACAGAAATAGAAAAAGCAATCCTAGAGTTGATATGGAATCACAAATGATTCTGAATAGTTAAAGCAATCCTGAGCAAGAAAAAAAAAAAAAAAAAAAAAGCTAGAGACATCACACTACATGACTTCAAGGTACACTACAAAGCTGTAGTAACCAAACCAGCATGGTACTTACATAATAATAGACACATAGATCAGTGAAACATAATGGAGAACCCGGATACAAATCCACATTTCTTATAGCCACCTCAGTTTTGACAAAGGTACCAAGAACATACAATGGGGGAAAGAACAGTCTCTTCAATAAATAGTGCCAGGAAAACAGGATATCTATATGCAGAAGAAAGAAACTTGACCCTTATTTCTTACATACAAAATCAAATCAGAATGAATTAAAGACTAAATCCAATATGAAACTATGAAGCTACTAAAAGAAAACATTGGGGAAATGCTCCAGGACATTGATCTGGGCAAAGATTTTTCGGGTAAAACCTCAAAAGCATGGCAATGAAAGCAAAAATGGACCAATGGGATTATTAATACATTGAGCCAAAAGGCTTACACACAGCAAAGGAAACAATCAACAAAGTGAAGAGACAACCACAGAATGAGAGAAAATATTTGCAAGCTATCCATCTGACAAGGGATTAATAAGCAGAAGATACGATGTGCTAAAACAACTCAATAGCAAAAAAAAAAAAAAAAAAAAAATCTGATTTAAAAATGGGCAAACCCATCAATGACAGACTGGACAAAGAAAATGTGGTGCATATACACCGTGGAATACTATGCAGCCATAACAAGGAATGAGATCATGTCCTTTGCAGGGACATGGATGAAGCCGAAAGCCATTATCCTCCGCAAACTAAGACAGGGACAGAAAACCAAACACCACATGTTTTCACTTATAATTGGGAGCTGAAAAATGAGAACACATGGACACAGGGAGGGGAATAACCCACACTGGGGCCTGTCAGAGGAAGGTGGGTTGGGGGAGAGCATTAGGAAAAACAGCTAATGCATGCCAGGCTTAATACCTGGGTGATGGGTTGGTAGGTGCAGCAAACCATCATGGCACATGTTTACCTATGTACCAAACCTGCACATCTTGCTCATGTACCCCAGAACTTAAAAATTAATTAATTAATTAAATTTAAAAATGGGCAAAAGATCTGAATAGACTTTTCTCAAAAGTAGACATATAAATGGTCAACAGGTATATGAAAAACTGCAGATAAATGCAAATCAAAACCACAGTGAGATATCATCTCAATCCAGTTAAAATGGCTTTTATCAGAAAGACAGGCAATAACATGCTGGTGAAGATATAAAGAGGGAACCTGGTACAGTGTTGGTGGGAATGTGTATTAGTGCAGCCATTATGGAAAACTGTATGGAGGTTTCTCAGCAAACTGAAAATAGAACTACCATGTGATCCAGCAGTTCCACTACTGGGAATACATCCAGAAGAAAGGAAATCAATATATCAAAGAGACATTTCTACTCTTATGTTTATTGCAGCACTATTCATTATAGACAAGATACGGAATCAACCTAAGTACCCATCGGTGGATGATTGCTGAACGAAAATGTGGTACCTATATATAAGGGAGTATTATTTATTTATGCAAAAGAATGAAATCCTGTTATTTGCAGCTACATGGATAGAACTGGGGGTTATCATGTTAGGTGAAATAAGCAAGCACAGAACCACAAATATTGCATGTTCTTACTCATATGTGGAAGCAGTGATCCTGACCCTGTGTAGGCCTAGGCTAATATGTATGTTTGTGTCTTAGTTTTCAACAAATAAGTTTAAAAAGTAAAAAAAAAAAAAAAAAAAAAAAAAAAAATTAAAAATAGGAAAAAAGCAAAAAGCATATAGAATAAAAATATAAAGAAAGAAAATATTTTTGTACAACTGTACTTGTGTTTATGTTTTATTTAAGTTGTTGTAAAAGACTCAAAAAGTGAACACTAAAAAGTTTATTGGCTGGGTGCTATTGGCTGGGTGCAGTGGCTCACACCTGTAATCTCAGCACTTTGGGAGGCCAAAGCAGGTGAATTGCTTGAGCCCGGCAGTTCAAAACCAGTCTGGGCCACATGATGAAACCCTGTCTCTACAAAAATAATACAAAAATTAGCCGGGCCTGGTGGTGCATGCCTACAGTTCCAGCTACTTGGGAGGCTGAAGTGGGGGTATCGCTTGAGTTTGGGAAACGGAGGTTGCAGTGAGCTGAGATTGTGCCACTGCACTCCAGCCTGGGTGACAGAGTGAGACCCTGTCTCAAAAAAAAAAAAAAAAAAAAAATTTATAAAATTAAAAAGTTACAGAAAACTAAGGTTAATTTATTACTGAAGCAAATATTTTTGATAAATTGAGTGTAGGCTAAGTGTATGGTGTTTATAAAGTCTACAATAGTGTATAGTGAAGGCCTATGACATTC
Organism: Macaca fascicularis; assembly: GCF_037993035.2. Lineage (NCBI taxonomy): Eukaryota > Metazoa > Chordata > Mammalia > Primates > Cercopithecidae > Macaca > Macaca fascicularis. Next base: position 30,080,288 of record NC_088388.1, read on the forward strand.
ACTCAGCACTCACTCACTGACTCACCCAGAGCAATTTCCAGTCCTGCAAGCTGTGTTCATGGTAAGTGCCCTATACAGCTGTTCCATTTTTTAAAATCTTTTATACCATATTTTTTCTGTTTAGATATGTTTAGATACACCAGTACTTACCATTGTGTTACAATTGCCTATAGTATTCAGTACAGTAACATGCTATACAGGTTTGTAGCCTGTGTGTAGGTGTGTAGTAGGCTATACCACTTGGATTTGTGTTAAATACACTCTGATGTTCACACAACGATGAAACTGCTTAATGACACATTTCACAGAACATAGCCCTGTCGTTAAGTGATGCAGAGCTGTAGATGGATTCTTTCTGTAATTTTATTTAAACCTCGCTAACCCTATGAGGTCTGTAGATTTGGTGCTAATGCACCTTCATGACCACTCATTCATTCTTCTAGCATTCTAAGTTTTCCTTATCATGGTTTATGATTATGTATTTGTGGGGTCATTTGACCAATGTCTTCTCTATTGAACTGTGAGCACCATCAGGCTAGTGATGGTGTCCATTTTTTTTCTATTGCATTCCAGCGCGCCTAGGACGTAGTCAACAATAAATACTTGTAGAATGAAAGAACGAGTTCATCATTCACCCTTGCTCTAGGCATTGTGCTCAGTGGGGAAAATGAGGAACAGAGTGGTTCAAAGACTTGCTGTGGGCTAACCTTTCTTTCAAGAAGTCCCAGGCCGGGCGCGGTGGCTCAAGCCTGTAATCCCAGCACTTTGGGAGGCCGAGACGGGCGGATCACAAGGTCAGGAGATCGAGACCATCCTGGCTAACATGGTGAAACCCCGTCTCTACTAAAAATACAAAAAAACTAGCTGGGCGAGGTGGCGGGCGCCTGTAGTCCCAGCTATTCGGGAGGCTGAGGCAGGAGAATGGCGTAAACCCGGGAGGCGGAGCTTGCAGTGAGCTGAGATCCGGCCACTGCACTCCAGCCTGGGCAACAGAGCGAGACTCCGTCTCAAAAAAAAAAAAAAAAAAAAAGTCCCGGTATGTTAGTCCCCTGCAGATACTGTAACAAATTACCACAACTTTAGGGCCTTATAACAGCACATATGTATTACCTTCCAGTCGTGAAGGTCAGAAGTCGAAAATGAATCTTACAAGGCTAAAATCAAAGGGTTGGCAGGGCTGCTTTCCTTCCAGATGCTCTGCAGGAGAATCTGTTTCTTTGCCTTTTCAGACTTCTAGAGGCTGCCTGCCTCTTTGGATTGTGGTCCCACAGTCCATCTTCAAAGCACATCACTCTAACCTCCATTTCTGTCAGCAGACTTCCTTTCTGACTCTGACCCTCCTGTCTCCCTCTTACAGGGGTCCTTGTGACTACATTGGTTCTACCTGGATATTACAGCATATGCCTCCCATCTCAAAATCCTTAAATTAGTCACATCTGTAAAATCCCTTCTGCCAGGATTCCCTGGGGTCATTCCCTTAGCCTGAGATGGATCTTACCTATAAAGTAAATAATCATGAAGTCAAGAGGGCAGAGGTGGGCTTGCTCGTTGGAGTAGAGAGAAATGGATCTTATCTATGAAATAAAGAGTAATGGAGTAAAGAGGGCAGAGGTGGGCTTGCTCATTGGAGTAAAGAGAAATGGATCTGATCTATGAAATAAAGAGTCATGGAGTAAAGAGGGCTGAGGTGGGCTTGCTCATTGGAGTAAAGAGAAATGCCAGTGAAGGTATTTTAGGGAATTAATTCCTGGGTAAAAGGGAGGCCCCTGGTATGTGACAGGCCAGAGGTGACGAGTCTGCTGCTTAGGGGCAAACAGGGAGTGGAACAAACCTTAAATGGCCTTCCGTGTTGACGTACAGAATCTTATAAAAGTTGCAAATTATTTATCCTGTTGGTGTAGCCCCTTGAGTTATCAGTATTTACAAAATTCTTAGAAAACCTAGAAGAATGTAGTGCTTGCTGCGGGGTGAATAGAGGGAGGGGGTGTGAGGCATGAGCCACACCCCATGGGCATATTTGCTGTTCAGAGAGTGGAACAAACATACATCTGTACGGAGTGGGGGCTGGAGTCCAGAAATATGGACCCAAGGCAGGCCACCTGGACCTTCATGTCTAGATACCTCACTGTGGGAGGAAAGGCACCCAGCTCTGGTATCAACAAATTAGAGGCAAAGCCAGCTCTCCTGGCTCATGGCTCCAAGCTGAACCCACTGGATAGAAATATTTGACTGCTGAAGAAAGGTTAGCTCTTGAGTTCAGGCTGAATTCATTCAACAGATATTTGTTCAGCGCCTCTGTGTGCCAGCCAGCCCTGTCCTGGCAGTGGTGAACAAGTTTGATGTGGCTCCTGTTAGCTTATGGGCATGTAAGGGAGGCAGACACTCGGCAGGTAAATGAGAACAGAAAACAATTCTAAACTGTGGTAAGGACCAGGATACTGAGGATACTGAGACAGAAATAACCACAGATGGGATGGAAGGGGTGTGCATTTCAGAGGGGAATGCCAGGGAGGACCTCTGTGAACACACGTCATTAACGTGAAGGCCTGAGACAGAGGCCTGGGGAGAAGCACATGTGGGGTCCCAAGATGGGCCAGAGCTTGGTGGTTTTGAGAAATGGAGAGAAGGTGGGAAACAGTGGCCAGAAAAGCTTGACGGAGTTGGGAGACCATAGACCTCAAAGGCCTTGTGGGCCGTGGCAGAGGATTTGAGGGTTATTCTAAAAAGCAGTGGGAAGCAAGGTGACCATTTTAAGCAAGAAATTGATCTGACATGCATAAAAAACAATATCCTTGAGAAATATGGGCGTTCTCTATTGTTTTTCTTTTTTTCTTTTTAAGCTATTAGTTTCTGAATGCTTAGTACATACTGGGTGCTGTGCTAAGCTGTTTATATGCATTATTTTGTCTAGTATTTTCAACAGGCCTAAATTGGAGAAAATGTACTCATTTTACTGGATACTAAACTGAGGCTGAGAGAGTAACGTAACTTTGCCAAGGCAAGTAGCAGAGGGAGATTCCAAACCTAGGTCTGTCGACTCCCATGTTTGAGCATCTAACCGATTTATTTTCTCTCAGTCTCCCTCCCCTACTTTTCACAATTAAAACACTGTGGCAATATATATAGATAACATAAAATGTGCCCTTTTTTGGTATCACAAATACCAAAATTTGAATAATTTGAATAACGGGCTATACCACATGGATTTAACACACTACAGCATATTATTAATAATACACATTCCACTAGGAAAACTTGGCACAGGTAGGAGCTTGTGATCTAAAAAAGAACTTATGCAGGATTCATAATCTTTGCTTCTTTCAAGCAAGCTTAGTTTTTGTCCTGTGCATATGGCCTGTGTTTATTTTCATCCCGTGGCCTTTGGGTGTGCTATTCTTTCTAACTGGATGACTTCCCTTCATTCTCTCAGCCTTTGAAAATATTTTTTTTCTATGTTAAAAAGAAGCTATATATATGTATAAAAGAAAGCTGTATTGAGTGAGAATTTTTAGATATTTTACTTGCAATGAGAAAGAAGAAAAGAAGTTGAATGTTATAATGTAGTACAATAATAAACATCAGTAGAGTGACATGTTATAGTTGATCAATCACCATTTATTGAAAATTCAGAGTGGCCAACATGGTCTTAGGGTTTATGGACACACAAAAACATTTTACCTATAGGAAGATATAAATGTACAATGAGGGAGAGAGAGCTAAGGGGTAAAGCAGAGTGCACATAATCAGAGGAGGAATGGAAGGATAGAGAAGGCTAAGAAAATGTGCCATTTTAGCCATTTTAAGTGTGTAATTCTGTGGCATTAATTAGATTCCTGTGACTGTGCAACCGTCACCTCAATCTAGTTTACCACCCCAAATAGAAACTCTGTAACCATTAAGCAACAACTCTCCATTCAGCTTTCCCCCAGCTCCTGGTAACCTTTAGTCTACTTTCTGTCTCTATGAATTTGCCTATTGTAGATATTGCATTGAAGTAGAATCAGACAATATTTGTCCTTTTGTGTTTGGCTTCTTTTGCTTGGCATGATTTCAAGTTTCATCTACATTGTAGCACATAGCAGCTCTTCATTCCTTTTCACAGCTGAATAATAGTCCATTGTATGCACATACCTCATTTTTTATTTTTTATATTATTTATTATTATTACTATTATTATTATTTTGAGACAAAAGTCTTGGTTTGTCCTCCAGGCTGGTGTCCAGTGACATAGTCTTGGCTCACTGCAACCTCTGCCCCCTGGATTCAAGCGATTCTTGTGCCTCAGCCTCCTAAGTAGCTGGGATTACAGGTGTGCACCACCACTCCCGGCTAATATTTTGTATTTTTAGTTGAGCTGAGGTTTCACTATGTTGGCTAGGCTAGTCTTGAACTCCCGGCCTCAAGTGATCTGCCTGCCTCGGCCTCCCAAAGTGTTGGGATTACAGGTGTGAGCCACTGCGTTCGGCCCATATGCTTCATTTCGTTTATCCATTCATCTCTTGATGGAAAATTGGGTTGTTTCCACCTTTTGGCCATTGTGAATGAACATTGGCATACAAGTATCTCTGAGTCTCTGTTTTCAATTTTTTAGATCTATACCTAGAAGTGTAATTCCTGGTCTATTCTGTTTAGCTTCTAGAGGAACTGCCAAACTGTTTTCCACAGGGGCTGCACCATTTCGCATTTCTATCAGCAATGTACAAGGGTTCCAATTTCTCTGCCTCTTTGCCAACACTTGTTTTCCATTTTTTCCCTTGGTTTGGATCACAGCCACCCTAGTAAGTGGTAGCTCATTGTGATTTTGATTTGCATTTCCCAAATGACTTGTGATGTTAAACATCTTAGCATGTGCTTGTTGGCCATTTATATAGCTTCTTTGGAGAAATGTCTATTCAAGTCATTTGCTCATTTAAAAAACTATGTTGTTTGTCTTTTTTATGGTTGAGTTGTATGAGTTTTAGAAATATGTCCTGGATATCAAGCCTTTATCAGAAATATTTTCTGATATTTTCTCCCATTTTATGGGTGGTCTTTTCACTTATTTGATAATGTCCTTTGCTGCACAAACATTTTTAATTTCAATAAAGTCGAATTCACTTTTATTTTGTTGCTCCTGATTTGGTGTCATATCTAAGAATCCATAGCCAAATCCAAGATCATGGATGGAGATTAACTCCTGTGTTTCCTTCTGCTGTTTCTTGCTTTTAACCATTAAATTATTATCTAGATTTTAGAAGTCATTCACTTTGTCAGCAAATCATCAGAGACATGGGAAGCACAGCTAAGTAAGTCGTGGGGGTCCCCCTGAAGGGCCTCAGACAGTAGTGGTGGAAACAAATCTCAGTGGTGATTATGCTGTGATGATGTAGCCACTCATTCCCAAACACCAATGTAAGGATCTTTTCTGGTCCACTAATGTTTGTGGAAAAATGATTTAAAAAGTCAAATTTTCATAAAACTAAATTTATTTCATTTAAATAACTGTCCCACATTGTGCAAGTGGCTACCTTCTATGATATTGGCATGTTCTTATGACCTGAGGCTAAGAGTAGATGATGATACTTTCTTTAAATGGCTCTACTTGGAAAATTGAGAGTGACCAACCCTGTGTCACACTTCCTAATTTAGGGAGGAAACTATGAAATTCAAGGGTTTAGAAGCCACTGCAGACGCTAGAGTTCATTTATGCGGGCCTGCGAAGCATGCTGGTGATCCCTGCCTGGAGTTTCTTGGGAAGGGTTTGTGGGGATCTTGTCCAGATTCACTTCCTCAAATATCTGACTCATTTCAGCTGTAATTGTCATCTTTGTGCAAAATTTTTAGAAATGGAGAGTGGGGAAAATGAAGAGGAAATCAAAACTAGAAGGTCTGTTTCTTAGCCTGACTTTTTTCAGGCAGCCTCTGACTGATTCCTCTTATAGGTTTTGCCAGATGGTTTTTGTTTTTATTGAAGGTATATATAAAAAAAGAAAATGAGAAGGAAAAAATCCTGCACAGAAAGGGATTTTTTTTTTTTTCTTATGGGAAAGAACACTCAGTTGCACTTGGCGCCTGAATGAAGTTGGGCTAATGAGTTCACCATTGTAAAACAGTGAAATTCTCCCAAACATACTAATTAAGGTGCTTTTTGTCTTTTCTGTTGGTTTTCGCTTTGGAGGTACTATGAAAATAGTACACTGAAAAATTGAGGGGCCGAGTTTGGAAGAAATGACATAGTCTCTACTGGGCAATCGGCCTTGCACTTGAATGACCTGGTGTGGAGACTGGTCTCCAAATTTTCTGATGGCCCACATTCCTGGGCTGCAGTGTGTAGTCATGCAGTTTAATGGCTGCCTATGGATCTGTGCAGTGCACAACCTATGTAGTCATAAACAGTGGCCTGATGTATTCTAACAAAAATACAAATGAGCATAGACACCTAAGAGATGTGTGCTGGTTTATAAATTATATACATTAAGTTCTATTGCCAATCCACCTAGATTATCTAATGATGAAACTTGATTTCATATTTTAAAGATAAAAATAAAAATGAATAGCAGTTAAAACAGATTTCATCTATGCTCCCATGGGTGGTTTCAAATATTCCTTGGGGTAGGTCTCCCTACTTTGGAGACATTGGCCTGGGAAGAATTCACATGGATCTTCTTTCTCATTCAGGCAGGGCAATGCATTTATAGGGCAAAGTTGCCTCTTAGCAGTAGAGTACTTAAGTCTTACCACTCCCTGCCAGGCCCTAGCCTCACCTGCTGGTTTTCCATTTCAGAGTACACAGTCATTAATGAAGCCTGTCCTGGAGCCGAGTGGAATATCATGTGTCGGGAGTGTTGTGAATATGATCAGATTGAGTGCGTCTGCCCCGGAAAGAAGGAAGTTGTGGGTTATACCATCCCTTGCTGCAGGAATGAGGAGAATGAGTGTGACTCCTGCCTGATCCACCCAGGTGAGTGTGGAATGGGAGACTTCAGGTTGCCTTCACGTTGTTGGAGGCAATGAACAGGAACAGACTGAACGCCTGAATTCTAGCAGGCAGCCATCAGGAGGCTGTGGTCCCATGATTATGAAAAGTGACACAATTCAGCGTATTCTAACCAAAGGCACAGCAATAAAAGGAGTCAGTACTCTTTTCAGTGTTAAACTTGTACAACTTTGAATTCATTCACTCATTCATTTAACAAGCTGACTGAGCAGCTTTATGTACCAAGTCAGATACTAGGAATACAATGATAAAACAAAAGACACACTCCGGCATTCCCAGAACTTATAGCCTGGGGGGATATGGAGAACAGGCAGCTACCATACAGTGTAGTAAATGCTATGATAGAGAAGCATGGGGGACTATGGCAACATGGATGGGAATGGGGGCAGGTGGGAGGAAAGTCAGTGAAGACTTGCTAGAGAAAGTGGTGAGCATGCTGATGGGAGAAGCAGACTAAACAAGGTGAGGGGGCTTGGGAGGAGAAGTCAAGCCACAGAGGATAACATGTGCCAAGGTCCTGTGGCAAGAGGAAGCATGGGGTTTTGGGAGCTGCAAGTAGCAGTCTGGCAGGAAAAATGTGTATGTGATGAGAGACCTGGATAAATGGAGAGAGGGAGGGAGAGGGAGAGGGAGAGGGAATGAATGAATGAGAAAAGATTAAGAGAGAGCAATCTGAAGGGAGGAACAGGAGCCAGATCCTGAAGTGCTTTGCAAACTGTGCTTCAAAGTTTAGGCTATATACTGAAGATATTTTGGTAACACTGGAAATCTTTTAGTAAAGAAGGAAAAGCAGATTTTTCTCTTTAGCTGTGGTATGGGAAAAGGACAAGCATGACTAGAGGCAGGAAAGAAATAATGGGGACCTTAATAAAGGTACAAGCTCTATGAATGGAGAGAGGTAGAGGGATTTGGGATCTGAGAGTGGAACTGACCACACATTGGGATCTGTTGGGTAGGATAGGAGAGGGAAGGCAAGAACAGAGTCAAGTCTGATGCTCTGGTTTCTGAGCTGGACACTTGGGAAATGGTCCCAGTGATATGAATGTGTCTTTGGATGAAATGAGACCTTCTAGCAGTTACTTCTTTGTGGTGATTATTGATCTTCCAATATCTCCCACTTGATATGTACAGTCAAAATATTACATGTTAAAATCAATTGATATAGTTCCTTTCTCTGTTTTGTGATGTCACCTATTTGATATACAAATAGGTTTGTTGTTTTTATGTGTTTTCCATATTTGAAAACACAAGCAGATGTATATATACATATATATTTTTCCTCTTCTTACACAAAAGATAGCATATCATAAGCCTTGCTAACCATCTTGCTTTTTTCTCTTATTATTTTTTGAGACACCGTTTCACTCTGTTACCCAGGCTGGAGTGTAGTAGCTCAATCATGGCTCACTGCAGCCTCTGCCTCCCAGGCTCAGGTAATCGTCCCACCTCAGCCTCCTGAGTAGCTGAGACTACAGGCAAGTGCCACCACGCCTGAGTAATTTTTGTATTTTTTATAGTGATGGAGTTTCCCCATGTTGCCCAGACTTGTCTCGAACTCCTGAGCTCAAGCGATCTGCCTGCCTCAGCCTCCCTAAGTTCTGGGATTACAGGGATGAGCCCTGGTGCCTGGCCTTGCTTTTATCTCTTAACAATATATGCTGGAGGTCACTCTATGTCAGTATGAAACCATGTTCTTCATTTGTTTATATGGTTGCATGTATCTGCCTTGTGTGGATTACCATAGTTTATGAACATTTGGGTTGTTTCCATCCTTTTGCTGTTAACAGTACTACAATGACTACCCTTAGGCATACATCACTTAGTAGTTTTGCAGTGTATTTTCGAGGTAGATTCCTGGAAGAGGGATCGCTGAGTCAAAGGGGGGCGCATATGTCACTTCCCAGCCTTGCTTTGCCATGTTTTCTCCATACGTTTGGCATTTTTTCCAGCAGTGTGTGAGAGTACTGTTTTCCCTAAGCCTTGCAACACGATGTGTCATTTGGATGTTTGCCAGTCTCATAGGTGGGATCATGGACAGTTTCAGTTTGCATTTCTATCATTATGATAGATAATGATCTTCTCTCTGCTGGTGGCAGTGGAGCAGCAGGATCAGTGTCGAGGGGCACCAATGGCAGGGATGTCAATGGTGACTTCTAGTAGCATCTGGTAGCACCAGGGTCCTCACTGGGCCAGTGTGGTTTCCTGTAGTTCTAGGTTGTATAGCTCTGCATTTGGTCCCCTGGCCCTTCTAGCAACTTTGTGAACTATCTAATGTCTTTTTTTCCTTTTTAATTGATACATAATATTTGTACACGTTTATGGGGTACATGTGATATCTTGTTACTTGCACAGAATGTGTAATAATCAAGTCAGAGTATTTAGGGTATCCATCACCCTGGGTATTTATGATTTCTGTATTTAGTGTCTTTTTAGTATAGCCTTGTTCATCTTAATCACCAGGCTGGTGTCTGTGGCTTATATCTAAGCACTCTGATGTGACTGTGCTAAGAAAGAGAGTTGGCCAGGGCTGCTGATAGGATTTGGCTCTGTGTCCCCACCCAAATCTCATCTTGAATTGTAATAATCCCCACAGGTTGTGGAAGGGATCTGGTGGGAGGTAATTGAATCATGGGGGCAGGTCTTTCCCATGCTGTTCTCATGATAGTGAATACGTTTCACGAGATCCGATGGTTTTATAAGTGGCAGTTCCCCTGCACACGCTCTCTTGCCTGCCACCATGTAAGACATGACTTTGCTCCTCATTTGCCTTCCACCATGATTGTGAGGCCTCTCCAGCCATGTGGAACTGTGAGTCAATTAAACCTCTTTTTATAAATTAACCAGTCACAGGTGTGTCTTTATTAGCAGTGTGAGAACAGACTAAGACAGCTGCTGGGGGCAGACTCAGTCCATTTGCCTCCTCAGCAGTGATGAGATAGGGAGTTAAAGAGGGGGAATTGGCATGTAAGTAAAGATAGTCTTTGGAAGGCACAGTGATCCTGCAGGGACCCAGTTATGGGTCACATGACTACTGGAATTTGACAAATCATACAGTCATATCTCAATATCCACGAGGGACTGTTTCCACAACCCCTGCAGATACCAAAATCCACAGATGCTCAAGTCCCTCAGTTGGCCCTATGGAACTCCAGGGCTCTGCATCCTGTGAGTACTGTATTTTTTAGCCATGGTTGGTTGAATCCATGCATGTCAAACCTGTGAATACGGAGGGCCAGCTGTATTAGCAACTCATCTTCTCTGATAGAAGGGGACACTGGAAGAAGGGAAGCAAAATCAGGATAGTGTGGAAAGAGAGAGCTATGCATCTCTCTCCTACAGTAACCACACGTACATACACTACAGCCCAAGGAAAACCTAATTTCAGCTGAAAGCAAAGAAGCATACTATCAGCTTGAGGAAATGCTGTTTATCTTAAGAAATTCAGAAGCTTGTATTAGCCATTCCTTCTTCCTTCTTTCATTCACTCAAATAATATTTATTGAACACTTACTATGTGCAAGCCACTGTATGGTGCTGTGGATACAATGTTGGACAAGATACAGTCCTTGACTTAAGTCTATTATAGGAAAACAGATAATAGGCTGTTAAAATTGAGCATGCTGTATGCAGTGGCAGGGATAAGAGTTCATATTTTGTATTATAGATACTATGTGCAGGCACTTGTGATAATTTAATTAAAAATTAAAACAGTCTGAAGAGGTAGATACGATGTCTAATCCCAGGGTTAGGCCATTCTCACATTGCTATAAAGAAATACCTGAGACTGGATAATTGATAAGAAAAGAAGTTTAATTGGCTTACGGTTCTGCAGGCTGTACAGAAAGGATGGTGGCATCTGTTTCTGGGGAGGCCTCAGGCAGCTTTTACTCATTGAGGAAGGTAAAGCATGAGTGAAAGTAGGAGCACAAGAGAAGGGGGAGGTGCCACACAGTTTTAAACAATCAGATCTCAAGAGAACTCACTCACTATCGCAAGGACAGTACCAAGGGGATGGTGCTAAACCATTCATGAGAAAGCCACTCCCATGGGCCAGGTGCGGTGGCTCACGCCTGTAATCTCAGCACTTTGGGATGCCAGTGTGGGCGGATCATGAGGTCAAGAGATCGAGACCATCCTGGCCAAAATGATGAAACCCCGTCTTTACTAAAAATACAGAAATTAGCTGGGTGTGGTGGCACACACCTGTAGTTCCAGCTACTCGGGGGGCTGAGGCAGGAGAATCACTTGAAGCTGGGAGGTGGAGGTTGCAGTGAGCTGAGATTGCGCCACTGCACTCCAGCATGGGTGACAGAGCGAGACTCCGTCTAAAAAAAAAAACAAACACACACTCCCATGATCCAATCACCTCCCACCAGGCCCCACCTCCAACATTGGGGATTACATCTCAACATGAGCTTTGGGTGGGGACACAGATCCAAATCATAACACCCAATTGGACAAATGAGGACACTGAGTCACAGAAAGCTTAACCAATTTGCCCAAGGACACACATCTGCACAATGGCAGAGCCAGAACTTAGTTCTCTGTTTTGCTAAGTGGGATTGAATCATTTGTACTTTTTCTCACGACCCCCGACTCCCTCAAGAGACCATGTTTCTAAACTGGTCCTTGTTGCAGAATCACGCAAACCCCTCTGGTGTGGCCTGCTGGTTGCGGGGAGCCTGACACATTCCAGGGTGAGCCTATTGTTAGACAGGAGAGTTGTTTCCAATGGCATACTTTCATCACAGAAGTATATGACATAGAAGAGTATTTAATAACACAGGAAGATATTTACTATCTATTATGAAATTCAAAAGTAAGTTACAAAAACAATGTACCATAAGTCATATAAGTCTAATTTAAAAAATGTATGTGTATATAGGCAGAGAAAGACTGTTAGCAATAGTTTGGGTGATGGGGTTTTAGATATTTTTTATTTAATTCTTTTTGCTGGTCTAAATTTTCTAAAACTTCCACAATAAACATGTAACGCATTTATACAAAAGACTCTATATTGATAGATTCTTCCTTTTCCTGCAGGCAGTTTCGTGTTACTTTAAAACACCAGCCACTACCTGGGATACTCGTTGAGACCCCCCTTCTAAACTCTCCAGTCTGAATTCTGGCACCTCTAGCAGTTTCTTTGAGATGAGAGGTTCTTCCTCTGGGCTCTGACACCTTTCTAGGCCCAGATGCTCTTAGTTGAGACAGGACCCTGAGAAGGTGCAGTTGTGCTCCCATGCAGCTGATTAGAACCCGCAAGTGCTTTGGCCTAACACTCCTCTTCTTGGGAATGTTTCAGGTTGTACCATCTTTGAAAACTGCAAGAGCTGCCGAAATGGCTCATGGGGGGGTACCTTGGATGACTTCTATGTGAAGGGGTTCTACTGTGCCGAGTGCCGAGCAGGCTGGTACGGAGGAGACTGCATGCGTAAGTAGACCTTGACCTAGCTCTGTCTCTAGTGCACACTGTCTTAAAGTCTTAGCTTACAATGGACCAAGATTTATCTCCTTGGAATCTGAGTTTTGGAAAGCCTGCAGCCAGAGGGCTTTCTAGGTAAAACTATAAAAACAAAGATGGGTTTCCATCTGCGAGGTGTGGATTGTGAACATTTGTTTGAATTCTTGGCCACAGGAGGTTTATGTCTACTCTTCAATCTCCTTTTCTAAGCGAGGCCAAGGCTTTCTGCTCTATGCATTCCAGAAGCAATTGCATGGTAGCCTTGGTCAGCAAACAGTGACTAAGTCTTCAGAAATGTTGTCTGTAGTGCACTGTACATATGAATTTCTGTTGGTAAATTTCTTGAATCCTGAATTAAATTCCTGGAACCCACAGCAAATTGCTAGCATGCCTTTTGTCCAAGGAAAGAGTTTCTTTCTGGCATCTGCTTGATGTGAAAGAATTACTTAGTTTTTATTAGAGTTCTGTGAGTTTCAATTCTTTGAAAATGGAGTGGAAATCTAATCTCTCGCTCAGTCCAAGATTCCCCTCCGCAGTGCCCTGATTGATAAATGTCCCTCTGAGAGTCTGTATCTCAAGCAATGTACAAATTGCTTTTATTTCACTAACTTATTCCATATGTCTCCTACTTGAATCAGAAGCAGTTAGAATGGTCTTACAGTCTAATTTTCTCCTATGAATGATATTTCCAGTTTACAGAGATGGAGGATCAGGTGTGGTTGGTATCTTTGACCGATATAATCTGTACTGAAATACCATCAGTTTCAAGACTCTGTGGCTAAGGATGAGTGTATGGTCTGCAGCTGAGAAATTCAACTATACCAGGAGGAGAAGGGGCTTGTTGGCACTTCCAGGTGAACTGGGGAGTTCAGTTATCCATAATACAGATACTTTTTTTTTTTTTTTTTTTTTTGAGACAGAGTCTCGCTCTGTAGCCCAGGCTGGAGTGCAGTGGCCGGATCTCAGCTCACTGCAAGCTCCGCCTCCCGGGTTCACGCCATTCTCCGGCCTCAGCCTCCCGAGTAGCTGGGACTACAGGCGCTGCCACCTCGCCCGGCTATTTTTTGTATTTCTTAGTAGAGACGGGGTTTCACCGTGTTAGCCAGGATGGTCTCGATCTCCTGACCTCGTGATCCGCCCATCCCGGCCTCCCAAAGTGCTGGGATTACAGGCTTGAGCCACCACGCCCGGCCAATACAGATACTTTTTAAGTGTTGGTCTCGGTTGCAGGTTTAAAACTTCAATGTCATTTTAGATGGTTTCTCGTAAATCAGTACCTGGCAGATTATGTTCCAGGTAGGTCAGCCGCAATATTTAACTCTGGTCTTCTTTGGCAGCTGTTCTATGGAGACTGTATCGCATAATGAGCAGAATACAAGCTCTCGAATGAAACAGACCTGGGTTTAAATAATGTTTTTGTCTATCGCTGCCAGTATGACCTTGGACAAATCATCTAATCTTGCTAATATCAGTGTCCTTTTATAAAAAAGGAGAATAAGGCTACCTACCTCATTAGGTTGATTTGAGGATTAAATGAGATAATGTATGTGAAGCACCTAGTTCTCTGACAATAGTAAAAGCTCAATTAATGCAATAAATACATCACTATTATCCTATATGCTCCTTAATTACTGAATTGTTAGGTGATTCAGAAAGAAGACTACTCTTCTTCCTTTCGTTTCTTTTCCTTTCTTCCGAGGTGGGGTCCTTCTCTATTGCCCAGGCTGGCCTCAAATTCCTGGATTCAAGCAATCCTCCTCTCAAATAGTGGGGACTAGAGGCACATGCCACCATGCCTGACAAAACTACTTTCAATAATAGTTTGGGATAGTCATAATTAAAGCTGTAGTGCACAGCTTTGGACTTCACATTGACCTTTGGATTATATAGGATCACTTTGGGTTCTTTCCTGCTTTGGATCATATGGAAGATTGCTCTTTCTCTGTGCACATGAGAGGGAAAGGGGGATTTGTTGGGGCTGGAGTGGTAGGCACCAGTGTGATCACACATGGCCTTTGATATGGTTTGGCTGTGTCCCCACCCAAATCTCACATTGAATTGTAATAATCCCCATGTGTCAAGGGTGGAGTCAGGTGGAGATAATTGAATCATAGGAGTGGTTTCCTCCATACTGTTCTCATGGTAGTGAATAAGTCTCACGAGATCTGATGGTTTTATAAACAGGAGTTCCCCTGCATAAGCTCTCTTGCCTGCTGCCATGTAAGATGTGCCTTTGCTTCTCCTTTGCCTTCCGCCATGATTGTGAGGCCTTCCCAGCATGTGGAATTGTGAATTCATTAAACCTCTTTTCCCTTTACAAATTACCCGGTCTCAGGTATGTCTTTATTAGCAGTGTGGGAACAGACTAATACAGCCTTGTATGTAGGTAAGCTAGGTAAGGAATTTAGATGCTATTCCAAGTGCAGTGGGGAGCCAAGGAAGAGTGGTGAAGTAGGGGATGGACCAAGTGCTCTGAGAACTAGCTAAGAGAACAGTTGATGACAGGGAGAGGGAGGGAAAGTTTCAGACAGGAGATGAAGATTGAGCTATGCCTTTGCTCATATGTTGGCAGAACAGGAAGATATTTCAGGCAGAGGGATAGTATAGTCAGGGTGTGGAAATGCAAGGTGTGTTCAAGGAAGCGTGTGACATGAGGTGTGATCAGAACAAGGTGATGGTCTTGGGGTGGCAAGCTCTGACTGTGAAGGGCATAGTGTGCCAGGGCTCAGAGCTTAGACATGGTTCTAAGATGATGGATGGTTTAATCAGGGGAGTACCATTTGACAGATAACTCTTGTAGCATAACTCCAGTAGAGTGGAGGAAGACCATATCCAAAGGTAGCCATTAGGAGTGCAATTGCAGTGGTTCAGGGGATGAAGAAGGGAGACTAGAATTAGAAGAGCTTAAAGGAAGAAGTGACAGGACTCAAGACTCACTGAAGGTAGGGGTGAGGAACCTCAAGAGTTTACCTTTCAAATTTTTAGTTTGATCAACTCTCTAGAAGTTGATGCTGTTACGTGAATAATAAAAGGGAAGAGGTTTGGTGGGGGAAAGAAGGTGAGTTCTACCTGAGATAAGTTGGAATTTGGACACCTATAGGAGACCCTGCAAACAGTAGGAAATAGGTGTCTGCAGCTTGAGATAATTTTGGAGACTTGAGAAGTGCATATGGCTGTTATAGGTGGAAGTAGGAGGTGAACAGAGCACCATGGTCAGAGGAAATAGCAACAGATGTAAAAAGAAAGGAAGAGAAAACCAGGAAGGAGATGGGAAAAGATCGAGAGATGGGAGGAGAACCAGGAAGGAGTAGGGTTCTGGAAGCTGGGGGCAGTGTTTCAAAATAAGGCAGAAAGGTCACATAGGATGAAGGCAATAAAGAGGTTTTTGTATTTGATGGCTAGCATGTGATTGGTGACCTGAGCAATAGCAACTTCATATAAAGATTTGGTGGGGCACAGTGGCTCATGCCTGAAAGCCCAGCACTTTGGGAGACCAAGGCAGGTGGATCACTTGAGCCCAGAAGTTCGAGACCAGCCTGAGCAACATGGTGAAAACCCATCTCTGCAAACAATACAAAAATTAGCCATGCCACTGCACTCTAGCCTGGGCAGAGTGAGACAGTTTCAAAAAAAAAAAAAAAAAAAAAAAAAAAAAAAGGCAAGATTTGAAGGGTGAAAAATGGACGTAAAGAATACAGACAACTTTTAAATAAGCTTAATCAAGCAAGGAAGGGGAGAATTAAGGTGATAGTTTATACGAGTAAATCAACTGCTGTGGAAAAATACCAATTAAGATGGGAAAGGCCAGGTGCAGTGGTTCATACCTGTAATCCCAACACTTTGGGAGGATGAGGCAGTCAGGTTACTTGAGGACAAGAGTTCAAGGCCAGACTGATCAACAATAAGAGATTCTGTCTCTGTACAATATTAAAAAAATATCAGCCAGGCATGGTGGTGCATGCCTGTAGTGCTAGCTACTCAAGAGACTGAGGAGGGAGAATCACTTCTGCAGCCAAGGATTTTGAAACTGCAGTGAGCTATGATTGCACTACTGCATTCCAGCCTGAGCAACAGAGCAAGACCTCATCTCTGTCTCTCAAAAAAAAAAAAAAAAAAAAGATGGGAAAGGGTGAAACAGGTTTTAAGCTAATGTGAGTCACATGTCAGTAGGAGAGATTGAAGATATTAGAGTAAGAATAACTGAAGAAGGTAAGACCATGTTATGCTGAAGGAGAAGAACTTCCTGTGAGATCAAGAACAAAAGTGAGAGTTAAAGGAGAGGGAGTTTCCTTTTCTGTCCTAGACTGAGACAGGAGGGAAAGAATTATTTATAGGTAGCATATCTGGTTTGTTCGTAATTATATGGTAGGAAGTGTGCTGAGCACTTTATGTGCCGTGTCTTGTTTTATCTGTAACGTATGAAAATACCCTATGAAAATACATACTCCCACTTTATAGATAATGAAACTGAGGCTCAGAGCTGTGAAGAAACTTGCCTGAGGCCATACACTTAGGGTAAAGCCCAGGATGATTCCAGACCCCTTATTCTTGTTCTTAACCACGGTCCTAGCCTGCCTCCCGCTGGTGAGTTTCCCTGTTTTCTCTGAGAAGTAGGGAGTGAAATCTCTGCTGAGAATGAGTAGAAGAGAGGCTGGGGCTTGAAAGAACCAAAGGTTTGGGGCAGCCACTTGAGGAACAAGAAAAGGCACCAGCTGGTGTTAAGCTTAAAGCATGTGCAAGCAAGACGGAGGACCCAGTCGAAGCCAGAGTTCTTAGGGAGATGATGCAGTCAGTTAGGACATTGACTGGTACTTTCTAGAAGTGCAGTAGCAGAAGGGAATAAAACCAGTTGTTTTGTTGATCCAAGAATAAGCTGAGACGTGACTGACCAAGGATCCCAATTGAGAAGGACATGAAACCAGAAAGAGCCTGGTGGGGGGAACAGGGACAGGAAGTCTTAAGTGGAAAAGCAGGCTTGGTGGTAATAAAGTAATGGAACATGTAGGTGGGAAGGGTATTATGATCGGAGAGTTTCTAAGTTGAAGCTTTCAGGGGTGGTGGTGTTAAAGTGTTCATTTTTTTTTTCTGGGTAACTAACAATCTCAAAGGACAAATGTTTGTTTTTCTTTCTTATGGGTCTGTGAGTTGGCAGGGGTTCCACTGATTTCAACTGGGCTGGTCTGGGTTGGTTGTGCTCCAGGCTGCAGGGCTCAGGCAGAAGGGACAGCAGCCATCAGAGGATGCTCTTCTCAGGGTGGGTCGCAGAAGCACAAGAGGCGAAGCCAAACACACAGGTGCACATAAGGCCTCTGTGCACATCACACTCACCCATATTCCACTGGCCAAAAGGAGTCACATGGCTAAGTTCCCAATGAGTGAAGTAGGGAAGTATATGCCATCCTCAAGGAAGCAGGGTGGATAAATATTTCTAAACAATACTCCAGTCACTCCATGTGAGTAAGGGGGTTTGTTCAGGGTACAGGGGACAGGAGGGAAAGAATATTTGCATGCACGAGGTCAATAAAGCAAATGGTAACAAAACAAGGATAGTAGTTACCCAAACGTTATGAAACAGAAAATATTAATATTCAGAAATCCTGAGCATGTGTCTTTTTAAATAGCACCTACTGTTCGAGTCTTGGGTTGCGCCTTGGTGTAAGAGGCTTTTTATGGAGCCTCATTGGTTAGGCTGGTGATCGTGTCCATGTGAGGGTCCCGGCTTTCTCAAGGACAGCAGAACTGGCTCAGAGCAACCAGTCTATCACCTAGGCAGGTAGAACAGAGAGCTCACGCCTTCCTTCATTAATCTACCCATCCAGTCAAAAGATATTTCTTGAATGGTTGCTTCTAGGTACTGGATGTACAATGATAAGCCAGATGGACATGGTCTCTGACATCTTAGAGCTTGTGGTTTAGAGAGGAGATTTGTTTTTTTAAGTTAAAAACAAACGGAGTGTGGTCAATGCTATGCAATTTAAAAAACAAACTAACGGTCAGATTCCTAGCCGATCCTGTGTTGGTTCAGTGGTGCTTGTTCAATTCCATTATGCTTGTTCTGAAAGCCTCATTCCGCACAGTGTATGTTACCACCACCATGAGCACTGATGGAGCATTTCTTATGGAGCACTGGGCTAGGCACCAGGGAATACAATGATTCTGCAATGAGTTTACAATCCATCTGTGAAAACGGTGCTTGACCATAAGAAAACATCAATATGATGTTATTAGTTTCTTATCACACTCACCTCATACTGGCACTAAACATACATGCAGGGAATTCATAGGAAGAAGTAATTCATTCCACTCTTTGTTGAATGCCCTCCTGGTGCTGAGCAGTATGCCGCCCGCGTATCTTGTTAAGGGTGGCCCGTGTATGGCTGGGACACAGCGCTGGAGCCCCATGGCAGTGTAAGCATTTTCCCACTAGATGGCGCCCAAGTGATCCTTTCAGACAACGTTATCCTGAAGGCGCTTCCTTCTGAGTGTCTCTGAAGAGCCTGGGCATTTTTTTTTTCTTTCCTGAGTACTATACAGAGCCTTAGAAGGAGGGAGGAGTGGCGGACAAGTGCCAGAAGTATCAGAGCTGTTTTATATGTGAATTAGAGAGCATCTGGCACTGAACAGATGCAGTAGCACCTTTATATGCTCACTGTCCTTGACAATGTTTGTGTTACTAACCTAACTAATGATGACCTTAAAATTCATTATGCAATTGATTCATGCATAACCATTGGCAGGTTGTATTATCCAGGAGGATGGGCAAACGACCTGAGGCTATTGGGCCCAGGAGAGAACTCATTCACATCTTTCTGTCCAGGAAAGATTGGTTTAGTAATCTCAGAATATCCAGACTAGGAGCTAGTGGCACTTTATTGCCATTTAAAAAAAAGAGCTGTTCTTTCTACCTTTCTCTACTTTTTAATGTAAAAATTTCAGTTCTACAGAGAGATGAAATAGCATACATCCACATGCTCCTTTCCAGGATTCGCCACTTTTTATCATTCTCCAACATCTGGCTCGCTCTCTTTTTCTGCACTATGAGACTCATGAATTTTAATTTTTTTCTGTTTCATAACGTTATCATATTTTTTCTTTTGATGCTTAGATTGTTTCAGATTTGGCCCTTCAAGCTGGCTACACCTCATTGCTCCTTGAGCACTTACTTGCATTCTACCCCTCATCCTCAAATGTTTTAAGTTCACCTTGATTTTCTATGCCAGGTCTTGAAACCAGCCATTTCTCCATGCATCCTGGTTTCTTATAGTGGGAAATTGTATTTAGGAACTGCGATTTGGGTGCTGGCTATTAGAGGTGCTGATATCCAAAGTCGAAACCAAGGCTTCCTCTTAGGGTTTCTTAAACTCAAAAGTTGAGTTCTGAAGTGGAACCACTCTGCTGACTTCCACTGCTGACCACCAGACTGGTGTTGGTTTACCTTGGCCCTAGGCTGAGTTCCTTGGCCATCAAAAAAGATGAGCAGCAGGAGGGCCCAAGAGTGACCCAGAATGCCACACTTCTAGCTGGCATGGCAGTGATCCCAGCCTTTCAGTCCTTGAAGGATACTGGGCATCTGAGGAGGATAGGAAAGCAACCCAGATGAGAGGATTTATGGGGAGAGATTATAGGTCCTTAATACATTTATCTTCTTAGTCATATTTTGGACAGAGGCAGAGAAACAGAGGAACTGGCCATAAGCCATGCCCAAAAATGTTTGTAGGGCAAGAGTTATCAGAGAGGAAGAGGATTTGTGCAGGCTGATTCCTGAGCCATAAGCAGGAATGATTAAGAGCAAACTTAAGGGGAGTGGGGAAAAGGCTTACAAAGCTGTGTGTTACTGACTTTTGGGGCTGCCCTCCAGGGGAGTTGTGGAATCGCCTAGGGCGGTGTCACTGAAAACTGCCTCATCTCGCTCCAGCCTTTTGTGTCTTGATGCTCCCAGAAGAAGAACAGTGCCCAGGCTGATTCAAACTGGGGATGGTATTAGGTGGCAGTTAGCAGCCTGGGCTTGGATTTAATCTGTATTCCTTTCCTGGCTTTGGGCAAAGTTACCCAATCTTTGTGAATCTCTGTTTCCTCATTTACAAAATTGGGACCCTCATAGTGGCCCTCAGAGTTTTTGTGAAGTTTAAGTGAAGAACTGTCTATAAATCCCTTAATATGGAGTCTGATATATAGTAAGTGCTCAATAAATGGTGGATGGAGTCTGGTAGATAGTAAGTGCTCAATAACTGGTGGATGCTGTTCTTATAATCCAGAGCTCTGTTTGTTAGTTGTTGTTTTAGGGGGCAGGGGAAGAAATCCATAAAGGGCCAGAGAAGAAAGATAATAAAAGAGAAGTCTTTAAGGGTAAAGAATACACACTGGACACAAGGAGGTAGTCTTCACTAGACAAAGTATTGTATGGCAAATAGTATTTTATATTTTATGTGCTGAAGCTCTTTGACCCCAGAGAATTAATGTTTAAATCTTTGTAGAGGATTTTATGTTATTAAAGAACTTATCAATCATAGCTCAGCTTCTGATGAAGGTATAGAAGGATGTGAAAGACCTTCCCTCCTGCTTAAACAGTAAGAAATCACTAGATTAAACCAAAGAAAATAACAATTTTCATTAAAGCCATAATATGTCTGTGAATATGAAATCTGAAAGAATTTAAACTCCAGAGGGATGAGTTCTTCCAGGATGAGCAAGAGATTCGGGCTGCTTCATACTTGAAGGCAGTTGCTGAGGTTGGGGGCAGGGCAAGTGCAGGAAGAGGCCTAACAGAGGAGGAGGAGGGCCAGGAAAACTTTTGAATCTGTGGGCTGACTGCTTGAACTGAAATCTAGAGGAGACCCCAAGGCAAAGACAATTCTCTCCACCAAGTATTTTCTTAAATGGAATTTAGCTGTGCAAGCAAAGGCTGGAATGAGGCTACGAAGCAGGAGATCTTGGGATGTCCTCACCTTACAGCTTCATAAGCCTGTGGTCTCAAACTCTCACAGTCTCATGGGCTCACAGCTTCCCAGTCTTGTAGTCATGGGAGTGCAGGAAGCTGGGGGAAGGAGGAGATGAAAATCAAAGAGAGATTTCCTTAAGTTTATGGAGTTTGAATTTCAAGGCTCTTCTGATGAGGTTATAGCTTCAGTCCTGCCCCAAATCAGCTTAACCCTTGATTGGGTCGAACTGATTCATCCCTCATCAGTTCTCCTGCCAACGTAATAGAGGAAAGGGCATTTCCAATCAAAGGAAACAATAGATCTCCTGTTGTGAAGAAGCAAGAAAATAAGATCTACATTTAAGAGAACACTCAGTCAAAAGAAATAGAGCATGGATGATGAAATGGAAATTTTCAAACAAGAAACTTTTACATAACTTTAAAATAAATGCACTAAAAGATTGACAGGAAAAGATGAATATAATGGATGAAGACATGAAAAATTCACAAAATCAATGAGCAAAAATCACAAACATTCCTATACACCAACAATAGACAAGCAGAGAGCCAAATCGTGAATGAACTCCCATTCACAGTTGCTACAAAGAGAACAAAACACCTAGGAATACAGATAACAAGGGATGTAAAGGACCTCTTCAAGGAGAACTACAAACCACTACTCAAGGAAATAAGAGAGGACACAAACACATGGAAAAACATTCCATCCTCATGGATAGGAAGAATCAATATTGTGAAAATGGCCATACTGCCCAAAGTAATTTATAGATCCAATGCTATTCCCATCAAACTACCATTGACGTGTTTTACAGATTTAGAAAAAAAAATACTTTAAATGCCATATGGAACCAAAAAGAACCCGTATAGCCAAAACAATCCTAAGCAAAAAGAATAAAGCTGGAGGCATCATGCTACCTGACTTCAAACTATACTACACGGCTACAGTAATCAAAACAGCATGGTGCTGGTGCCAAAACAGACATATAGACCAATGGAACAGAACAGAGACCTCAGAAAGAACACCATACATCTACAATCATCTGATCTTCAACAGACCTGACAAAAACAAGCAATGAGGAAAGGATTCCCTGTTTAATAAATGGTTCTGGGAAAACTGGCCAGCCATATGCAGAAAACTGAAACTGGACCCCTTTCTTACACCTTAAAAATTAACTCAAGATGGATTAAAGGCTTAAATGTAAAGCCCAAAACTATAAAAACCCTAGAAGAAAACATAGGCAACACCATTCAGGACATAGGCATGGGCAAAGACTTAATGATGAAAATGCCAAAAGCAATTGCAACATAAGCTAAAATTGACAAATGGGACCTAATTAGACTAAAAAGCTTCTGCACAGCAAAAGAAACTATCATCAGAACAAACAGGCAACCTACAGAATGGGAGAACAT
The DNA here is from genome assembly GCF_037993035.2 of Macaca fascicularis. Lineage (NCBI taxonomy): Eukaryota > Metazoa > Chordata > Mammalia > Primates > Cercopithecidae > Macaca > Macaca fascicularis. Next base: position 30,103,073 of record NC_088388.1, read on the forward strand.
TTTTGTAATCTACCCATCTGACAAAGTTCTGATATCCAGAATCTACAAGGAACTTAAACAAATTTACAAGAAAAAAACAAACCCATCAAAAAGTGGACAAAAGATATGAACAGGCACTTCGCAAAAGAAAACATTTATGGCCGGGCAAGGTGGCTCATGCCTGTAATACCAGCACTTTGGGAGGCTGAGGTGGTGGATCACGTGAGATCAGGAGTTTGTCACCAGCCTGGCCAACATGGTGAAACCCCATCTCTACTAAAAATACAGAAATTAGCTAGGCGTGGTGGTGTGCATCTGTACTCCCATCTACTTGGGAGGCTGAAGCAGGAAAATCGTTTGAACCCGGGAGGTAGAGGTTGCAGTGAGCCAAGGTCATGCCACTGCACTCCAGCCTGGGCAACAGAGCAAGACTCTGTCTCAAAACAAACAAACAGACAGACAAATAAACAAAACAAGAAGATATTTATGCAGCCAACAAACATATAAAAAAAGCTTAACATCACTATTATTAGAGAAATGCAAATTAGAAACACAATGAGATACTATCTCATGCCAGTCAGAATGGCGGTTGTTAAAAAGTCAAGAAATAATAGATGCTGGTGAGGCTGTGGAGAAATAGGAAAGCTTTTAAACTGTTGGTGGGAATGTAAATTAGGTCAGCCATTGTGGAAGACAGCATGGTGATTTCTCAAGGATCTAGAACCAGAAATACCATTTGACCCAGCAATTCCTTTATTGGGTATATACCCAAAGGAATATGAATCTTTCTACTATAGAGACATATGCACACGTATGTTTATTGCAGCACTATGTACAATTGCAAAGATATGAAACCAACCCAAATGCCCATCAGTGATAGATTCAATAAAGAAAATGAGATATATAATACATCATGGAATACTATGTAGCCATAAAAAGGAATGAGATCGTGTCCTTTGCAGGGACCTGGATGAAGCTGGAAGGCATCATCCTCAGCAAACTAACACAGGAACAGAAAACCAAACACCACATGTTGTCACAACAAGTGGGAGCTCAACGATGAGAATACATGGACACAGGGAGGGAAACAACACACGCCAGGGCCTGTCCCGGGGTGGGGAGTGAGGGGAGGGAGAACATCAGGACAAATATCTAATGCATGCAGGGCTTAAAACCTAGATGATGGGTAGACAGGTGGAGCAAACCACCATGGCACACGTATTCCTATGTAACAAACCTGCACGTTCTGCACATGCATCCTGAAATTTAAAGTAAAATAACAAAAAAAAGAAAAAAATTCAGGAGAGATTTGGAAAGTATTTAAAAGAACAAAATGGAAACCCTAGCACTGAACAATACAATAAAAAAGAAACCAGCTGGAAATCCTGGAACTGAAAAATGCATTATCTGAAATAAAACAAAAATTTATTGGAGGCAATTAACAGCCTATTGGTCAAAATAGAAGAAAGGATCAGGGAACTTAAAGACATATCAATAGAAATCAACCAAACTGAAGCATAGGGAAAAGAGACTGAAAGTATTTAGCAATCTTAACTCTTTGTGCTACCCTAGCCAGACTCTGTCCATTGAGTTCCATTAGCAGAGCTATTTCCATGTGAGTGTTTTATGATAACCCTGGCAACTTTGGGGGAAGAAAGGCTTTCTGAAGCAAAGTGGTAGATGCTATTCTTTCTGGACAATCATTTTCTCAACTGAATGGACAGGCCATTGGACACAGGGTGGTGGGGAGGGGCTTTAATAATGGTTTGTTTGGACAGGAATAATTTTGAATTGGTTTTTTGGTCTAACCATTCATTCAGTTAGTAGCTATGGTAATTGAGCACTGACTTGATGGACATATAGGTGTAAACAGGACAGATGATATCCCTGCTCTCGTGGAACTGTGTCGTGGGGGAGGCAGACAACTCAATAAACAGTCATCATAGAGTCAGGTGGATTGGGGTTACAGGTCAACTCACAGGCTGAGCTGAGGACCTGTCATTGTTCCTGATGAACACCTGAGCCCCTGAAAAAAGCCAACACTTAGTACTTACTATGAACCAGGCATTATTTGGAGTACCTTCCTGTGCTGACTCATTTAATCCCCATTGCAACCCTTGTCACAGCAATGTGACAGACGAGGACACTCAGGCACAGAGGGATAAATAACTTTTCTGCTGTCATACAGCTTGTAAGTGGCAGAGCCAGGATGCAAATTCAGAAGCCAGCCCCAGAGCCCCTTCTTTTATCCTCTCCATGAAACCATCTCTTGATGTGGGAGGGCCTTGGGTCTTCATCATCCAAGCCTTGGCTCTGCTATCACTGTCTGGGATGCTAAGCCTGATGAGTTTAGGATTCTAGTCAGTGATGAGATGAGGCTCTCATGAACCCTGGAGCAGTGGGTCAGAACCTGAACTGTCCCCTGTGATTCCTGGACCAAAACAGTCAGTGCCTCAGATCCAGACAAGACTCAAGAAAAATAACAGTATTTGTTGCCACTTATTGAGCATTTTTATGTACCAGGTGCTGTGCTAAGTGCTTTACACACAATATCTCATTTAATCCCCAAGACGACTGAGAAAAACACATTGTTGTAGGTACAAATATTCTCATTTCCAAATGAGAGACCTTGGCTCAGAAAATACAGTGGCCTTTTTTAGAGTCACACAACTAGAAAGTGGTCGAACTAAGATTTGGACCCTGGCTGGCATCACAGACTGTGTCATCTTTGAAGGAGGAGAGAAAATGCAAATGCCTCTCTCTGAATTTTTTTTTAAGTCCTCCTTTTCTTTCTAAGAGGAAACAGTAAAGAAAAACAAAACCCAACCACTTCTTAGAAGTGTGTGTGTCTCTCCTGCAATCCCCTTCCCTGCACCAAATGCTGAAGATAAGAAGACTTTTGAATGAGGCTAAGGGTGTTCATTTTTTGTTGAGAGCCTTTTCCAGCTGTCTTACTGGTCTAGAAATTAATAAAGATTTCCTTTCAGTTCTGTAGAAGCAGGGTCTATCCAACTGCCCCTTCTGTTTGGGAATGTAGTCATGGGGGAAGATTGGCGATGATGCCAGAATTTGAGAGCTCAGGGCACAGTCCAGCTTCACTGACAGATATCACTACACACACACAAACACACACACACATGCACACACCTATACCCCTCTTCTCCTGCAGTAAGATATTGTTAAGGAATCTGAGCACATCTTCCAGGCTCTTTGCCTGCTCTGGTCTTTCAGACTCAGGACCACCTGCTAGGTTGGCCAGCGATACTTCCTTGGCAGGAACACTCAGCTGTGTTCACTGTTCTGCCCTGGACAGAGAGGTGTAGTCAGGCTGCCCCTGGACCCAGGCTCGCCAGCTCTTCAAGTAGAGGCAAGAGTGGAGAGGGAATTTAAGGCGTTCCTTGATGTGGGGAGGGAGTGCAGCTCTCTCCTCCTCTTGCTGTTTCCCTAATATTCCTTTTTCCAAGCACATTTCCAAGAAGTGGCCCCTTTGTCTCTGGTTGTTTGGAAGTTGTTCCCCATCTTGGGGCCAACTCTGCCCTCCCCTTCAGAGTGAAAAGGAACCTCATTAAGAAGAATGGAGATGTTGCATGTGTTTAGAATCCTGGCTACTTCTGAAGGACAGCCCCTGAGCCTACAGGAACAGGTGGTCCAGCATTTCACATGGCCAGGGATCGGGCACCTGGTTGAGGATGGGAACTGAGCCCTCTAGAGACTGCAAGAGACCCTGGAGCTGGCCAAAGCCCAAATGGATGTGCCAAGGAAGCCTAAATGGAGATGAGCACTGCCTTCCCTTGGATTTGGGGAGGGGCCTGAGGCACAGCTGTCTGCTTCCAGCTTCCATATGGAGAGAAGAAACTGGGAGCAGGCTGGCAGCATTTGCTGCTGGTTCTAATTTGGGATCCCCAGCAGGAGGTTTGCTGAGGGAGCTGGGATTTAACACCTTGCAGGCTGGGAAGCTGCCCGTCCCTGAGGGCGGGGGCTGTGCAGGAAGGCTTGTTTTGTTGTCTCTCACACCCTACATATCGCTTCCGTAGCCCAGCAGCAGATGGGTAGATGGGGGCGATGAGGAGTGTGAGGTGTGCAGGAAGAAGGAACGTGCATTATAAAAAGGGAGCGGGCAAAGATTCCATGTATCTCTCTTAGGGGTGGAAAAATTCTGCCGTTTCAAAATGGAGTGGGAGAGGCCTGGGTCAGAATGCCCCAAAGACAGTTTAACATACCAGCAAAGACTCAGCGTTGATACTAGACAGATCCGAGGTCAAATCTCTGCTCTGCCACTCAATACAAACAGCTAACATTTACTAATTTTCCTGAGTTTGCCATGCACAATTTGATTTAAGCCTTACAAAACCATACACAGTAGCTGCCACTTTTATTCACATTTGATTCAAGCTGACTGAGGTTCTGACAGAGGAAGTAACTTGCCCAAGGCTGCACAGCTAGGGAAAATAAAGCTGAGTTTCAAACTAAGGCCAGTCAGATTCTGCAGTCTCTGTTCTTAACCACTGCTTTACCATTAGGACAACGATTTACAGTCTTCTAACTTCCTGGCATCTGAGTTTAGGGAAATCACTTAACTTCTCCATCTTTAGTGTTCCACATCTGGAAAACATCTGGAAAACGGGGAGATGAATGTTGTTCTCTTTGGTTTTTTATGAAGATTAAATGAGAAAATGCAAAGCTTTAGTGCCTGGCCTATAATAATATCATCATCCATTTATTCAACAAATATGCATTGAGCACCTGTTACATGCCAGGTACCATTCTAGGTGTACACGCTAGAAAAGATCCCAGCTCTATCAAAGGGAGTAAGCAAGTAAGCGAGATAATTTCAAATAAGCATGTGTACTATGAAGAAAACAAAACAGAGTAATGATATTGACCATAGAATTAAGAGGGCCTATTTTAGCTGGATGGCAAGGAAGGCCTTTTGAAGAAGTGGCAGTCGTGCTTATTATTTTTATTACTATATCTTTTTAGGTGAAGTCTTGCTCTGTCACCCAGGCTAGAGTGCAGTGGTGCAATCATATAAGCTTAATTCTTACAGGAAAGAGATGCAGACGAAGAGGGGCCTTCTAGGTTTAGGAAACAGCAAGTACAAGGTGGGAGTGGGGCACAGAAAGCAGGCGGTGTCTGGGGCAGTGTGGACAAGCAGATGAGTGGTACGTGAGATTGGGAGGAGGGTTGCTTTAGGCAGCCAGCAAGGCAGGGCTACAAATGTCATAGGAAGGTGTTTACACAGTGGAGAACCTTTGGAAGGAGAACCTCTTTGAATCAAGAGGATAATGTGATCTGATTCATTTATTTAAAAGGTGGCTTTGGATGCTGGGTAGACAATAGAATGTTAGGGGACAAGGGTGAATGGCAGGCGTATTAGTTTGTTTTCACGCTGCTATGTAGAAATACCCGAGACTGGGTAATTTATAAAGGAAAGAGGTTTAATTGACTCACAGTTCCGTGGGGCTGGGGAGGCCTCAGGAAACTTACAATCACAGCAGAAGGGGAAGCAAACACGTCCTTCTTCACATGGTAGCAGGAGAGAGAAGTGCCAAGTGAAGATGGAAAACCTCTTATAAAACCATCAAATCTCGTGAAAACTCACTCACTGTCACGAGAACAGCATGAGAGTAACCACTCACATGATTCAGTTACCTCCTATGACATGTGGGGATTATGGGAACTACAAAGATGAGATTTGGTTGGGGACACAGCCAGACCATATCACCAGGAGATCAAGGAGGAGATGAGATTACAAAGAGACAGGTGATGGAGGCTGGGACTAGACAGAAGCCCCAAGTAGAAACTAGTGGATGATGCTTCCCATCATTGGCACAGGGCAGCAGCAATAAAGATCTTAGTGAAGAGATAGATAGTATGACCTAGCAGTAGTTTTTACAAAAGTAAGAAGCCTCAGACCTCATAGCTTTGTCAAAAGTGGAGTTTGGGCTCTTTTCCTAACACTAGAAATGTTACTACTGTCATCTTGCCATGGTGCAGTATCCACTGATAATATTTTTATTTTCAGTTATGAAATCTTATACTTTTGGGGAGTTATTGAATATAACTATGTATCCAGAGTTTAAGAAGGCAATCTGGATTTCTGTATAGAAATAGGGAAGGTATACTTTTTATGTAAAGAGCTGGATAGTAAGTATTTTCATTTTATGGGGCCTACTGTCTCTTGCTATAATTACTTAACTCTGCCATGATAGTCCAAAAACAGCCATAGGCAATACATAAATGAATGGGTGTCACTGTGTTCCAATAAAACTTTACTTACAAAAGCAGGCAGTGGGCTATATTTGGCCCAAGGATCATAGTGTGCCACCCCCAGGTAGAGAATATAATTTATTTCATTATCCAAATAATTTTTCCATAGAACCACTTCAAGACATTTCCCCCAAACTTTTGGTTACAAAAATACAGTGCATCTGCTATACCTGTGCTTATCTTAACACTAGAAAACATGATCTAATTTAAAGACTATTCAATACAGTGTTTTTCAAATCTCAGGGATTCCTTGGAGGTAACTCAGCAGACAACTAGGTAGGGGTCGAGGTGGAGGGTTTTGGGCCCCTCATTCTGCTTTAACCAGGAGCCCCTTTTTGATACATTTAGTTTTATTGGTGGTCTTGATAGGAGTTCATTTGAACGAAAGGAGTTGGGAGCAAGAAAATATGAGAAAATCATCAATCCAGTCCGACTGGTTGGAAATCATCTCTCCTTTCCACTGTCATGCTTTGAAGAGGCATTTATTACATGACTGCTCATAGAATAAATTAGTGCCTTGGTTTCCTGCCTGGATGGTGGAGGGAAGAGAGTAGAGCTGTGGGGAGGGTCTACTTTCTGAGCCTTTTAAGGTAGGGGCAGCAGGCTGGCATTTGTCAGGCCTGGAGAGGAAGGATGATAGGGTGGCTTAAACTTTACATTCAAACACAGCTAGGTTTGAGTCTTTGCTCTGTCACTTAGTGGCTAGACAAGTTATTTATTTAACTCTCTGATCTATGTTTTCCCAGCTGGAAAATTGTGAGGACACCACTTCCCTTCCCAAGCTGTTGGGTGGATTAAATGAATTAATCTATGTAAATTGCCTGGCACGTTGCCAGCTGCTTAAGAAATATTAATTTCCTTCTTCCTTTTCCTTATTCATCCTGTTCTCAGGGGTGTGACATGAGCTCAAAGTCTCTTTGAGACCTTCTCCAGTCTCTTTCCTATTGACCTCCCTTTTTATGTCCCAATCTTTTCTTCTTTTCTTAGGATGCGGCCAGGTTCTGCAAGCCCCAAAGGGTCAGATTTTGTTGGAAAGCTATCCCCTAAATGCTCACTGCGAATGGACCATTCATACTAAACCTGGGTTCATCATCCAACTAAGGTAAGGAGCTGGGGTCAGAACTAAGGAGTCTGAGGTTTTAAGGACACAGCAATGGGATAGAAGGCTTTTGGTCACTGGAATCCTCTGGAGCCTTTATATATATTGGAGCCTTTCTCTTTACCACTCTGTGATTCTCTGGGATAAGGCCTGGCTGAAACTACAGCCAACTAAATGCTTGTCATCACTGCCTTAGAAGTGTAGGGCTCAGATGATTTTGACCCAAGGATAACACCAACAAAGCAAAATACTGAGAGCAGTCTACCCATCCACAAATCTTCAACAGTGTTTCCTACTTACTCAGGACCGGGCTGGTTCCTATGGGAGGGATGTAAAGAAATAAAAGGCACAGGCCTAACTTTCAAAGAATTATACTTTAGATTGGGGCTGATGCTTGTCACAGCTCCTTTAATTGGAGCTTTCAGAAAAAAAGCAAACATCCCACAACAAATAAACTAATTCTCTCACCTGTGTGGAAGACGAGTCATTTCTTTTAATGGAGCTTTAGGGCCCTCGCAAATGTTGTTTATGCCATAGTCCAAAGTATAGACCCTGTTTTATTGTAACTATTGATAAATGCTACACAAGGGACCTGTTTGGTGAGAGCTGTTCATGACTGCATCATCGTGCTGGAACAGTTCATGGCACACTATAGTTGCGTGATAAATACTTGTTGCACGAATAAATGCCAAAAGAACTGCTTTCTGACTCCAGCGTATCTTCTCTCTCCTGAAAAACACCTCCCCTTTTCCTCACTCACCCCTAGAATGGCTAGGGTCATTGTCCACTTAGCTCTTCTCATTTTAACTCTGTGGTGACAGTGAACGGATTTAAAATCCCTGATCCCCTAGGGCACAGGCTTTCACTAAGTATTTTCTGGGTGGATAAATGGACACAGAGGTTACCACATGCTACCTGGCTTCTTGAATGTCTCTCTGTCCTCCAGGAGGGGCAACCTGGTACCCTGAATTAGAAAAATCCAGCAAAACAGGTCCCCTTCTCAATCTTCCTCTTCAAAACTAGCGCTTGTCAGATTGTGTTTCTACTCCCTGAGGACCCGGGGTTGGGAATGAGTCTCATTAATTCCTAGAGGAAGGCTGGCTCAAGGAACAAGCGATGAACCACACTGTTCTGCCCAGTGGGCTCAAGGCTGAGTCTGCAGGGATGACAAAGGTAGGTGTTAAATGCTGCATGTTAATATTTCAGCAGCTCAGGAACCAAGACCAATGGTCCCCTCTGGGCCTCTCAGGAGCTTCTCCAAAATCCAAGATGCAAAAGGAAATTCTAAAATAGCAACACTGTGGAGGATTGAGAAGCATATTAGCTGCCCAGGAAAGGGCCTTAGGGAGGCATGGAAAGGTGTGGATTTCTTTTCCTCAAGTGAAGTCTGGAGCACCTGGCCAGGGATAGTAATAATGATGGAAACACTTGGAGGTATAGACACAATGTTCAGCCCCAAAGCCCAGAAGGTGTGCCCGATGCCCCTTTTCCTTCACCTACCACCAGACCACCACAAAATCTATTTTCTTACTTGAAAAATAGTCCATCCACAGCTGTCTGTCACCACTGTCACCATTCTGCTTCAAGCCACGCCCATCTCCCACTGGGATTCTGTCATGCCCTCCTAACTGGCTTCCTGGCTTCCACTCCTGCCAGCTCTGCCATCTCCTCTCTGCAGAGTGGCTGCAGGGAGCCTTTAAAATCTGCATTATCCCCTTGTTGAAACCTTTCAGTGGCTTCCTATAGACTTGGAATAAAAGCTAGTTTCCTTACCACACAAGATCGGTTACAGGCTCCCCTCACTGGCCTCGGATCCTATCACTCTCCCCTTCATTCACCACCTTGCAGCATCCCTGGTTTTCTTCCAGTTCCTCGAACATACTAACCTCATCATTGCCCCAGGGCCTTTGCACTTACAGATTCCCCTGCCTGGACCACTCTGCCCCCATGACCTTCACATGGCTGGCTCTACTGCATCATTTAAACCTCTGCCCAGCTAGCATCCTCAGAGGGGGCTTCTTTGACCACATTGCATCAGAAACTTAAGACCTTAGTCACTTTTCATGCTCTTACCTGGTTAATTTGATTCGCAGCACTCAGCACTCTAAAATTACCTTGTTTTTTAGTCTCCTTGCTTATTATCTATCTTCTAACCCAGAATTAATCTCCATGAGGGCTGGCACGTGTCTAGTTGGTAGTTGGGGCACTGCAATGCTGACAGCACCTAGGACAGTGTCTGGGACAGAGCTGGCCTCCAGAAATATGTGTTCAGTAAGTGAACAAAAGGACAAATGAATGCATGAACGCAAATATAGTTGCAATGTCTCTTCAGCTTCAGGAAAAACTGTGGTTTCTGTCAGGCAGTAGCCTCTCCATTACTCTGTGGACAAAGATATCAAGGCCAAGAGAAGAAGCTGATTCCTACAGTGAGCGCGTGGTGGCATCTGGATAAGAAATCAGGTGTCCTCTTAGATGTTAGAGCAGGCTGTACAACATGCGATTCACAGGACCTACACCCCAAAAGCACTGTGATCAACCCTTTGTGAAGTAAACACTGATGAAACTCGATTATTGGATTTCTTTGTTATTAGTACCTTTTAGAACACTTAAATTTGATATACTCTTTGTCACTGTATTCCAGTGTTCCCTAATGCTAGCGTGTTGGGTTTTTACTGTAGTTGGCAGAAATATCCCTACTCCCAACATTTTAGGCAGCAGTTATGAGCCTATTTCTATTTTTTCTCCAGAGTGTGGAGAAGAAGATACAGATACACATTTTGTGAACTTGATACTCAGGTATTCCCTTGGAAATCCTGGAAAAATGCTTTTGCCTGTCTTGCCCTGGGATGTGGCTGCTGCTTTTCTTGTCTTTTGGATTTGGGGGCTTAATGTCATCTTCTGTGTTTCCAATCTGGTGTATCTCAATGCTTTCAAACCCAAGACCCCTTTTGGATAAGCATGGATGTATCAGGTTTCCTTAACCCCTGAAATTCTGACTTGGTGCTACTTTGTCTGCTCTTTGGGTGAGAATTATCGTCGCCTAGAAGATAATTACCTTCTGATTCTTCCGTCAAACAGAAGAGTGTGCAGAGGTTTTTTGTTGTTGTTTTTTTTCCCCTTTATTTAGTCTTGGAAAACAATATGAGCTTTTTTCATTCTCCAACTATAAAATTACAATAACGTAACCATTCAGTCATATATTTGGCAATATCTGTAGCATCTCCATAGGCCAAGCACTGTGCTGGACACTGTGAAAACCGTGGAACGAGACAGGTGTTCCTCCCTGCCTTCAAGTAACTTGCAGGCTAGTGGAGAAGACAGGCCACACATCCACACACAAAAAGCCAAGGAGGTAAATATAAGAAGTTAAAATTTATGTCTATATTATGAGAAAAATAAGGGATCTTCTTTGGAAAGACTGGTCAGGGAAGCCTCTTTGAGGACAGAATATTTAAGCTTAGGCCTGAGGATAGGAAGGAACCAGCCATGCAGACTGGGAGGAAAAAGGGCCCTGGAAAAGTGACCAACACATGCAAAGACGCTCTGCATGGATTATGGCACCTTGCTCCACCTGGGCAAGCACTTGCATGTGCGTATACACACAAACAGTGCACAAATACATACTTCTCCACTAAGAGAAATTCGCCAACCTCCGAGGACCATTTTCCTATCAGATCAGGCCAATGACACCATCTGTTCCTCAGGCCTGTTCCTCATCTGGCCTTGAATGTGCCCAGCGGTCTCAGGACTTCCAAGACCCATCCGCTTCCCTCTGTCACCCTGTCCACCTGCAGGTTTGTCATGTTGAGCCTGGAGTTTGACTACATGTGCCAGTATGACTATGTTGAGGTTCGTGATGGAGACAACCGCGACGGCCAGATCATCAAACGTGTCTGTGGCAACGAGCGGCCAGCTCCTATCCAGAGCACGGGATCCTCACTCCACGTCCTCTTCCATTCTGATGGCTCCAAGAATTTTGATGGCTTCCATGCCATTTTTGAGGAGATCACAGGTAAAGGCCAATGAGACAAATGTGGCATTTTGTGGCTTGCTCCAGACAAATACCTCCTTTCCATGTCCCTTCCTTTCTTCCTCTCAGGCTTATTAAAACCTAGCAGACTGTGTTCTCAGAAACAGCCTACACACTGAGAAAAAAGAATAGCAAGGTATATTTCAGAAAAGCTTACCCAGAACCAGAACTAGGAATTATCTCCCTTATACAAATGCAGTGGCTAAAGGACAGAGAGGCTGAATGACTTGTCTGAGGTCACACAGATATATGGGCAGAACCAGGGATTTGTACCCAAGCTGTTCGGCTCTAGAGCTCACACAAGGGGACGTCTCATGGTTGAGAGCATTGGCTTTAGATCTCTGACAGATCAAGCTATGTGACCTTGGGTAAGTTCTTCTACCCCTCTGGGCCTCTGTTTCCTAATGATAGTGATCATTAGGAATTATGATAGTGATAAGGGAGTAATAGTAGATCCTTCTCCATTAAAGAGGCTCTGAGAGACAGAACAAATGGAGAGCTTAACATAGTCTGGTACCTAGTAAGAACTAAACAGCTGCCTAACCCTAGGCATACCCTTACCCTCTGCTTGCCATCTATAAAATAGGTATTAAAAGACTATAATGGTAAATGTCATTGACTTGATGAGTAACTCTAAGCCTGACTGTAATTCTTGCTGTGATCACATTAGGAAGTAGGATTTGACCAAACTGAACAAAATGCTCAATCCTAAGCCATCACCCCACTCTCGTTATTCTGAGATCAGATTGCATCAGGTTTTATAAAATAAACACATGCTTGAAGTTTGATTAAAAAAAACTGAATTAAAAAAGGACTTGTAATAGTATTCTGATCATTAAGGTTTCCTTATTTACAGGGTATGACATGAAAGTCTCGGGAAAGAAGGTGGGTGGCTAAATAATCAGTGTTTCTTCAGTCCTGTCTGTTCAGAAAGGCCAGGAGACCCTGCTCTCCTGTCTACCCCTCTTTTAGGATGCTGCCTACAGGAAGTCTCGGCAGGCGCTCTTGCCAGTCTCTGTGCCTGCTCCCTGTGGAGCTGTGCAGGGCCTGGCAGTTCTGAGGCTTTGCTGCTGTGGTGTGATCAGCCTGTGGCTGAATCCTCATCCCTTGGTGACACCCTGCAGGCATAGGCTGAGCAAGGTCCCAAGTGAGAGGCATCTGTGGGGGCTTAGGACAGTCAGCAAACCAGGTAGGGGCAGCAGTGACTGGCCGGTCTGTGACTCTGGGACTGAGGGACGGTCAGGAGAATGTCTTTCTCCTCTGAAATGATCTCCTCAACCTCCCTTGGAGAACTTTGGCAATACTGGCCTGCGTTTTATCAATGCTGTCAAATAATACCACTTCCCATTTTTCAAACATCCCTGTTTGTTCACTTGCCCTCAAGATATTTCCTCTGGCTAAAGTCACCTGTCTGCAACCTGCACATCAAAATCCATCCTTCACAGTCCCTACTACATTCTTTCTCCTCTCCTAAATCTTTTCTCTTGCTCCAACAAGCTATGACTTTGCCCTTTTTTGAATGTCATTGCCTCTTCTTTCTTCAAAATACACTAACTATATACTTCAAGTCATAGTTGTTTTATATTTTCTTCAAGTAGCTTTAATCTGGTAAATAGGATGTCCCGTTCATCTTTGTATTGCTCCCATGCCTTCCACAGAGCAAGTACTCAATACAGATTTGCTGAACTGAGCCAAGGAATTTACTTCTACATTGGGATAAATGAATGTAGGATTGATGGATAACACACAGATGAGTGTTTCTCAAAATCTTTTCTGTAGAAAAATAGTCCCCAGGATGCCTTGTAAAATGCATGCTTTGAGGTCAAATGAGCTTGAAATTCACAATGTATTTTAGGAAACTCACAATGTATATTAGGGCATTGAACTGAGAAGTTCTGCAGTAAGGAAATCTGGTTCATTAGCATTGAAAGTAAGCAACATTTCTCTAACATATTTGAGCTCAGAACCCTCAGTAAAACATATCAACATCTCAAGGGACTAATGATTACAGAATATAAGTTTGGAAATTATTGAATATACCTTCAACAATGTCATAAAGATTGTCTTCCAGTTGTATTGCCCCTGTAGCCAGGATGCTGAGCTTTTATTTGAAAAAAGATGGTCTTCAGCTACCCAAAGATGTCTCCGTACACTGAAATCCCTATGGGAGAGATACAAGCATGGCTCTGCTTTCATCAGTTTAATATTGTTGTTTGCATTGCCTTGTGGTCTTCAGAATATAGGAGTGTTAAGCATACTTCTGGGGCCCTCAAAAACATCAAATAATATCACCAACATTTGATATTTAATGAGTATCTATTTTAGGCATTTTCAAATAATCATAACATGAATTCAGTAAAGGGAATAAAAAACATTGCAAGAAGGCTTTAATAAGCAATTAAAAGACTTTGGTCAAGACTCTGGGCCTGAAGACATCAACTCAAAGCACAGTGGCACTGAGGGATGCCTTTTCTCTTACAGCATGCTCCTCATCCCCTTGTTTCCATGACGGCACGTGCGTCCTTGACAAGGCTGGATCTTACAAGTGTGCCTGCTTGGCAGGCTATACTGGGCAGCGCTGTGAAAATCGTGAGTATGCTTCCTAAGTGGGAGTTAAGGTGTCAGATGGGGCTGGTATGGAAGGATTTTAAGAGCTTGCAGGGCCTACTCTTTCTTGACGTCTAGGCTGGTCTGTCCAAGATGGTGCACAGTGTGGACCTTCCCAGTGAGTGGTTCTCAGAAGGGCAGAACTGCTTCTGAGTCAGGTTGTCTGCAACTTCTTAGGTTTGTCCATTGGCATTTCCAATCTGCAGATACTTGCTGCAAATATCTCTGAGAAAGATACAATGGCCTCCAGTAATATTCAGAGCTCAAAAACACTGAAAACACTGAAAAAAGGTCAACAAACTTTCCTGTGGCTCAGTCTGTATCCCTGTCCATTCTAAGATCTGTATTTTAGATTTATACTCCAGGCACCATTCACAGACTCCAATGTGAGTTATTGCACATCTTGAAGCCCTGCAATGAGGGGGTAGATATTTAGGGGGACCATGAGCTCCAGTTTCTCAGGGATAATCTCAGTCTATACATTTTGCTGAGCAAAATTATTAGTAGCATACTCTTTCATGGGCAAAGTGTCGTGAATTGGATGACAAACTATATGGTCATGTTTTAACACATGTCATATATAAGGCCTTGGTTACCAGACCAAAAACAGGTGTCACAGATGGAAGCCATCAGCATGGAATGAGATGTGCATAAGAACAAGAATTTGGGGGAGAGCAAAGGAGGACAGATAGTGTCCTAGGTAGATTTCCCCAAAGCAGATCGTGAGTTGAGAATGTGTACACAAGGGAAGTGTTAAGGACAGGCTCCCTAGAGAAGCTGATAGGGGAGTGGGAAGCTGACCTGGGAAGGGAAGGAGGCCAAGTAGGGGTGCGATTTCAGGCAAAATACCAACCCCAATGTTAACCTGTCATGAGATCTGGAATGTACATTACTCTTTAGAGTAATGTTCTAGCTTTAAGGCAAGGGATCTGGGCTTTCATATCCCCACAGCAATCAGTCACTGGGTACAGACTGCCCTGGGGGACTGGAGGACATAAACCGTGGACACACTTGGCTTTCTATGCATGTGGGCAAAGTGGTTCCAGTAGCTCCTGAGCAGTTCCCTGAAAGAGAGTCACAGATACAGTCCACTGGAAGTAAAATACCATAGGATGGGGAGGGGAAAACGGCCCACAGAAACACTGAAAATAGACCTGAGGGCAGAGCACCAACAGTGTCTACTACAGTCGCTTCTAACTAGCATGCACAGGTGTTCTGTTGGTCATCTAACAGCCTGGTCTGGCAGTATTCTCTAAAATTTGTGTATGTTTTGAATTAATTTTCACTAATGTTTTCTTGCAAACAACGCAGATGGAAACCATGGTTTCAATAGTGGGTGTCTGTGTGTGCCATTGATTTCTACTAAAAGCATCCTTGCCCTGGTTTGGCACAGCTGACTTGAGTGTGACTATGCTAGAGACGTAGAAAATGATGTTCTGCTTTGTGGTTCTTGCCTCATTTGAGCCTGCCATGTTGTGTGCAAGGCAGACCAGAGAAATGTTGCATTCTCTTGGCTTCAAGAATTTGTATGTAGAGCGATTCTAGTTTCTTGACAATGGCAAATCCTGAGCTTCACTCTTTGGATTCAGAGGAGGAAACAAAAAGAGGAAAGGCTTAATTTCTTGACGAATGAACTACACAATCCTTTGATAAAGAAGAGTTGAATTGGAAAGAAGAAAAATATCACCAAATAAAGCCAAAATGCCTTTAAGAAGCTGAGTCAAATTAGGAAAGAAAAATAAATTGGTCCAAAACTTATGATTAAAATATTCATTGGTAGCTTGTGAGTCAAAACAGATTTCTCAGCATTGTTATTCAATCAAGAAAAAAAGAAACATAATGAAAAAAGAATGTAAAATATATCACCATGACCTGATTCATAACTTAATTCACAAACTGTCTCAAATTACTTTAAAACATCAGCATCGATGGGCAGGAAAATTCTCCCTTGCTGGTTTTCAAAATATTGTTCAAAAGCCATAATTCCCTTAGTACCACGTAGTTATAGCAAGGTGAAGGTGTTACCGATGGATATCTGATATGTCATTTACTGGCATCGATATGGGGGGACTAAATGTTTTTTGTTTGTCTGTTTTCTATAAGATCCAGGTTCATTTTTCCTTCTAGGAAATTTGGCACGAGTTTCAACTAACTCACTGGGGGATACATCACAAAAAGTGGCTATGGCAGTTTATGTTATAATTTCTGAGTAAACCTTAGTTAGCAATTTTTCCAGAGCAGTCTATCAGTTAGAAAAGCAAAAAAGAACGAAAAGATTTATTTTCTTGTTTTCCTCATGAGGATACCAACAAATTCAAAAAATTCTGGCAGGAATTATTTTGAAATTAGGAAGAAACCCAAGCATCTGGGATTCCCCAAACTCTTAAGTGCCCAAATTAGACTAGGCTCTTTTTTTTTTTTTAAATAGCTTTAAAATCAATATTAATGACCAAAATCAATATTAATGAGAATATTTTCATTTATGCAGTGCCACATCTGATGAGGGGAAACCATTTCATAGGTGCTGCTTTAACGATCTCTTCAAGTCTTTGTGGAAAGGTAGATGCTCAGTTTTGCAGATGAGTGATTTGAAGCAGAGAATGCAAGACACTGGTCCCCATCAAATTCAAAACCAGAGGCCATAATTTCATGTTTCTCATTTAGTTCACAATCTCTCAGACACGACACTTGCTGTATGTTTTGGTGAGACTCCAGATGCTTGACTGATGAACTCTGATTACCATTATGCCCCATTAGCGAGTCCTCTTAAAGGACTTCCCTTCCCAGGTAGAGCTCATCTGTTTCTCTTTTCCAAATAGAATTCTGATGTGCAATCTCTTGATAGAAACTATTCTCTTTATTTTCCTTATGTATGTGTATGTCTGTGAGTGGAGTGGAATAGAAGTAGATTTTCTACTTAATTGCAGAAATATATGTCAAAAAAATCAAATAGTACAGAGGTGTATAGAATAAAAAGAGAACATTGTTTTTTCCTGCCCAATCATGGTTCCCAGTGGAAGCATTGTAAGAAACTTGGTGGCTATTCTTCTAGACTTTTTTTCCTATGGTATGCAAACCTAAGTGATCTATGTGCCATTATTTTAAACCAGTGGTTCTCAACCAGGGGTGATTTTGCTCTCCATCTCTACCCACAGGGGACATTTGGCAATGTCTGGAAACAGTGTTGGTTGTGATAATTGTAGGAGTGAGGTGGTGTGCTGCTGGCATCTAGTGGGTAGAGGCCAGGGATGCTGCTAAACATCCTATAACGCACAGGACAGGCCCTACAACAGTTATCTGGCTCAAAGATCAGTAGCGCCAAGGTTGAAAAACCTTGTTTTAAACACAAGTGGATTAAGTATTCATACAATTTTTCAATTGATTTTCAGTCCCCATGTTACGGATATTTTTTCGAGATCTGTCCATGTTGTTATACTGATTTGAAAAAATGATTGCTGAGTATTCATTGTATGGCTGAATGTATTAATATAATTATATAGTCATCCAAGTCCTTAAGATGGACTTGATATTGCTTTTAATATTTTGCTATTATGAAGAGCACTGCAATGAATATCCTTACATATATTTCTTTGCTCGTACGTAGAAATATTTTTGTAAGATAAATTCTTAGATGCTGAACTGTTCATTCAAAGGGTACACATATTTTGATTTTGAGAGCTACTTTGGTCACTAAAAGGTTTTGACAATTTAGAAGATGAGCCATTCATTATCAACACCTGTCCTCAAAATAAGACTTGGGACCTGCATTGCAGAAACTAGGATCTATCCGTGTCAAGCTGGAAATGAATTTATTTTCAAAGGAATTCCATTGGTCTGGGGAGAAATTTCTCCTTCAGACTTTTGTGGGACAGGTTAAAGAATGCAAAATAATCAGCTAGATTTGGCCTACTACCAGCGGTCAAGAAGGTGTGAGAGCCCCGATGGGACAGACTTCAAGGTCCACTATCCCGGGCCTCACCTGCCCTAGATTGCTTCCGAAGGAGGAAAAACTTCCCCTGGTGCCTGGGTGACCTCCTCGGAAGCATAACAAGGGGAACAGCCCCCTCCTCTGCCTTGAGGCCAAGCTAGCCTCCTGCCAACACCGTCAGCAACCTCCAGCCTCCCTGGGCCACCGTGTAGGAAACTGGGGCCCCTTCTTCCCTCTGAAGTTTCCTGTTTCTTTGTATGGAACACAACGACAAAATGGGTCCTTGAGTAAATGGTCAGAATCTTGTTTTGAAAAAGTGGAGAGCAAGGGATTCATCGTCCTGCTCTAATTTCCATGTTGCCTTTGTTCCCCCGGCCCAGTTGACGGGCCGGGACTTCCCCCTGCATCCTAATGAAGGACGATGAAACGGGCTAACTCTTGGGGCACAATGCTCACACTGCCGGCTCTGACGCGCCTTGGAGCAAAACAAATCGGCCTCCACCAATTAAAGAAAAATGGTGAATCTGGATTCATTTGGGTTTGGGAGTCTCAGAAAGTTCCCACTGGCCTGTCCCAAGGCCTGGGAAGAAAAGAGCTCAGGCTGAGAGGCACACTTTATGCTTCAGCTTCAAAGGGGAGACCCGCGCTTCTCATCAGAATAAACAATTAGGAACTTTGGGATGTTCATGAAAACATGAAGCCGAACCAGTGAGAATGTACTGAGACCTCTAGTGGGTAAACTATCATCTCTCCCATCAGGGACAGATACATATACTGCAGCCTAGGTGGAATTATTGCAAAGTATTTTGAAATCTCTGAGGATGAGGCATTTAAAAATGGAATTATTTACTTCCTTTTTCACAGTTCTAAGACCTCTCTTATCCTTAATACACAGAAGACATGCATCTTTGTCCATCGTGAGATGGTACACCCCAAGGTGAAGAATCACCTTAGAATCTGTGGCCAGAAAAACCTTGGTTTGACACTGAGTCTTCAATTAACTAGTCAGGTGGTCTTGAGCGAGTCATTTAGCTCCTATGAGCCTCAGTTTCCCCATTTATAATCTCCAGAAAAATAATACCAAATTCCTCTTAGGGTGTTTGTAGGGAGGGGATGAGATGATCCACATAAGGCACTGAGTTGAGTAATAGGAGCCATCCCACTGTTTCTGATTCCACATTACGGCCATTTAAAAGTATGACAGAAAGTAAGGGATTCCCTGGATAAGGGATTAGGGCAACAACACTAGTTTCTACAATCTAGACAATTATGACATAACTTTCTCAAAGTCC
Organism: Macaca fascicularis; assembly: GCF_037993035.2. NCBI lineage: Eukaryota > Metazoa > Chordata > Mammalia > Primates > Cercopithecidae > Macaca > Macaca fascicularis. Next base: position 30,122,278 of record NC_088388.1, read on the forward strand.
CAGGATTTAAGAAAACTCTTCCAAGACTTTCTGAGTTTCCTTTGCAAATCTCCCGAAGCCATTGCTAAACATTAAATATTGCTACCGCTGCACCAACATACAGGCAAGAAAGATCTGGTTTTAAAAGGACAAGTAGGTGCTGCTGGTGTCATTGTTGTAAAGAAATACTGGATCCCAGGAAAAGACACCCACATTAGGCATGTTGAATGCTGAGACTTTGTACCCTGGACAGCCTTGGGAGGGGGCTGTTAGAAATGACAAATAGGGTAATGTTGGGGAGAAACTAGATTCGGACACTCCAGAGCAGGTTGCTCAAAGCATCATGTTATCTGGCCAGCCTCCCTTTTTCTCATGGGGTTTTATTAGTCACTCATTTAGTGTGGTCTGTGTCAGTCCCCTGCTGGTCATTTTGGAGACAAGACTTCAGAGTTAACATTTTGGTATTTTGTTAAAAGGACAGGGAGAAGGAAAAGAAAGAAGCAGTCAAGACTTCAGAGTAACATTTTGGTATTTTGTTAAAGGGGCAGGGAGAAAAACAAAGGAGCACTCTGTCTTGAGAGGGTATGAAGGGCATAGGGCTAATTCCATGGAGAACAGTCCCAAGGAATCCATGGCTATTACCCATATGCTCTTGATAGCCCAGAGCCTTTGCAGACTGGAGGAGCCCAGAAAGACCATTAGCTAGTGGGCCACTGTCTTCTTACACATTACCTGGGTCTCTCCTCTATTCACCCTCCCTAATATGAAATGAATCTGTAATGTCCTCCTTGGTGTATTCAGAGGGATGCCATCCCATTTGGATTTAGATCCAAAAAACAAAAGCTGTCACTGAACATGGTAGAAGCTGCCCTTTTATAGTTACCAAGGTATATGTATGTGTAGTTTTTTTTTTTTTTTTAAATTTTGGTGAAAAGTTTTCTTTTCATTTAGATCAATCCTTGTTAGATGAGCTTGGGTCTACCTAGCCCAAGTGACATCTTAGTATGAACTCTCCTGGGCTCCATGGGCCTTGTGGCCTCTTGACCAAAACACTGCTATGTCTCATGCAGGGCAAGAGGCTTGGGGATTGTGACATAAGGGGTGTATTTTACTACTCAGGAATTATTTCAGCATGGGCAGCATTCTAGCCAAATACCAAGACTAGAGCCAAATACCAAGGTGAGGCCATCTGAACAATGCAGCAAGACTACCTCCAAGAGTTGGGAACAGAGCACCCATCAGTGTTGAAAGGGCCAGACCCACCATTGCTTTGCTAAGGCTTTGCTTGCACCTGTCTGATTCTTGTCAAGGCCCTTTTGGCTTTTTCTTTGGCAGATGAGGTCATTGAGACAGGACGTAATGTGGGAGGCAGATTGTATTTGGGTTCTGGGTTAAGAGCTATTTCATTAGAACTGGGATGGACTGTCTACCTACTGAGGGTTGAAAGAGAAGGGTGCAAACAGCGAGAGCACAGCACAATTAACTTCTCTTGGAAACAAGCATCCCTGACATTATGGGATCCAAGACAGACACCAGCCTGTTGGCAATGGTTATAGAGCCCCACTTTTCCTTAAAGGCATCTGCCTTGTGGGACATTTACCACCTGTCCCTCCCCTTGTGGGACATTAACTACATGTCCCTCTTCCTGTGCCAGAAAATGAAAGCTTCCCTTTTGCAAAATGCAAGGTACTTTTGTTGATATACATGTACTAAAGCAATAGTCATTATTCTGTCTATCGTTAATATAGGCCAGGCTCTGGGCTTTATGTGACGTCGTCCATTTATTTGTCTCAATGTTCCCATGTAGTAGATACTTTGATCATTTGCACTTTACAGATTCACCCAGCTAGACATTTTTGAGTGTCTACTAGGTACCAGGCACTGGGGAAATAAGGCAGGGCTATCCAGTATATATTTTCCCCTCCTTTTGACAAAGCTATAAAACAATTCCAATCTTAGCCCTTTCCTAGTCCTTAGAAGAATGTTACATGCCATGCAGTTTCCAGCTACAGCTTCTTCTAGCAAGGTTTTTGGTAATAGTGATGGTGATGATGAAAGTTATTACATGCGTCCAGTATGCCATGAACTGGGTGGGATCTGCTAGGACTCAAATGTGCTTAGCAGCCGAGGACTCTTCTGCAAGGTCATTCTCTTCATCCCCAAGGCTAAACAGAACAGAATTGCCTAGCTCGGGCTATTTTCATAGCAAACATTTCTTATAGTTTGAGAAGTTGGCTATGAATACCACTGGGGAACATTTCCCCCAATAGTTTAGAGTTATTATCCACCCCCAAGGAGCTGAAGCAGAAATCTTCTGAGATTTGGGGAAACCCCAAGAAAACTAATGTTACCAAGCAGATTGTATTTGGACAGTGAAGTTTCTAACACCTACAAAGGTTACCCATCTACTCTATCAAATGAGAATGTATCAGGTTGATTTTGAAGAAGAAATGAAATGACCAGAACTTTTCAAAAAATTTTGCAAGTTGACCTGTCTCTTAGGCACAGGCAGTTTCAGCTGTCTAATTAAATAGGCCATCCAAACACCGGAAAAGTGGTATCCGAAAGACATAGTGTACCATGCCCAAGGACAATACTGATTAAGATCAAATAGCTAATTGTAAGCCTCAGCCTCTAAATTGCTGCCGGATGAAAAAATAACAGTGTGTGCAATCCAAGCATAATTTCACATAGAGAGAGAATGAGAATTTCTCATTCACACCCCCAGAGGGCTAGAAAACATCAGGGGGGAAGAATTCCATTGGCTGGAAAGGGATAAAAAGAGTTTTCAGTGGGGATTACATCACCAGTTGGTGTCATTATTCCTGGTTGGTGAAGACCTTCCCGGGAGTAAAAAATATTTGGTTTGGTCCAGAGTCACAAAACTCAAATATAAGCTGAACAGGAAAAAGTGAGGAAGAAAAGAGAGGCCATGTGATGGCTGTCTCTAAGAGTTAAGTAGAGTTAAATAGAGTCGTGTTAAGTAGATTTCCAGGATGAACAATGCCCTGATGAGAAAGTTAATGCCTTTTCTAAACAGAACCAAAATTCTGTCACAAGTTGTTTCCTTGATTTTGGTGACAAGTGACAATGGGCGGATGGCAAGAGTATGCTAAGATTTGAGACAAACATCTCTCCATCCCTGGCCCTTACTACCAGTTAGATGACAGTCATCAATTTTGCTGACTCTGGATCTGTTTCCTTTCCTGGAACTCTCAGATAATCTTATAGCTCCAAAACTCAGCTCATATTAAAGAAACAAAATAAGCACCCTGCCTGGCTTGGTTTTTAGCTCAGGTGGTATCTGGCAATCATAAATATTTCATTAACATAACATTTGCAAAAAAAGAAGTATATTTTTTGATGTATAGTTTTGTAAATCACTGTAAACTCTTTCTGAAAGCAAGCAGGGTATAAGTAATTAAAGTAAAATAAAATAATTTAGAAGCTGAACAAGAACAATAAAAAATAAGTATTAGATGGGATGGAGATTAAAAGAAAGTGAACACACATTCATCTGGAGATGCAACCATTGCTGATTTTATTCTAAACATCTACTCCTTTCTTCCCCTTATCTAAGGATGGGTGCTGAGGAAATGTTGTTCACTAGAGTTTTGTAAATTATAGAAATGTTAATTTTTAAATATTATATCTTTCTAAAAAGTAGATCATTCTCCCTTTCCTGAAAAGAAAAAGGTAGCTGGACTTGATCATGCACACCATTTCTGTGCATGCCAACCCAACTGTCTTGCATTTTCATGCGCCTTCTGCCCTGTCTGAGACTTCCTCTGGCTCTCAGGGTGCACAGGTTTCTATAGGTGGGCAAATGGGAGGTATGAAGAGTTAATGTTCATCTCATCATCCTTCAACAAATGATTAATGGCAATTGGTAGGTTATAACTCATATCCTTTCCTCTGTGAGTAGGATAATGATGAGACATGCTCCACACTGTCTCCCAGAGTTTCAAAACATCATTCCAACTCAGTTATCCCCTGTGGTAACCTCCTTGATAATGCAGTCTTATCTCCTTTCTCATTTATAATAATCCCCACCTCATTTCCCTCATTCCACTGTTGGTTCTTCCTAAGACTGTCACCTAAATGAACTACTTGCACTCAAAGCCTTGTCACACAGGCGACTTCTGGGAGAACCCAACCTAAGACACCTCATGAAGGTGTTTCCTTGAGGAGCTAACTTAATAGAGGTCTACAGCTTTGTATTAGTCATGGTTCTCTAAAGAAACAGGACTAATATAATTTGTATATATGTGTGTGTGTGTATGTATATATATATACACACACACATGCACACATACACACACACACACACATGCACACACACATATAAAGTATTGGCTCACACAATTATGGAGGCTAAGAAGTGCTATGATATGCTGTCTACAAGCTGGAGACCAGGAAAGCTAGTGGTGTAATTTGAAGGCTGGAGATCCAATAGTGTAGACTTCAGTAAGCATCTTAAAGTCTAAGAACCAAGAGTGCTGAGGGCAGAGATGGATGCCCCACTGAAGCATTCAGGCAGAGAGATAACCCAGATTATCCCTTCCTGCACCTTTTTATTCTATTCTGGCCCTCAGCAAATTGGATGATGCCTGCCCACATTGGGAGACAGCAATCCTTTTTACTCGTTCTACCAATTCAAACACCAGTTTCTTCCAGAAACACCCTCACAGACACACCCAGATATAATGCTTAACCAGATATCTGGCATTTCATGATCCAGTCTAGTTGACACATAAAATTAAGTACCACAGTCAGGCAGATCACCATCTGGTTGTTTCTCTAAACTATTAGATAAGCCTTTGATTAATGCTGAATAACATGTATTTTAGGGTTGCATTATCTGAAGGATACTCAAAATATGAATCATCTGCATTGCTGATTTTAAAAAATAATGTTAGATCTAAGAATTGATATTCTGTACATACACGTGTGCACATGCACAAGCTCTTCTCTGTGTGTAAGAGCAAGCCTAGTCCTTTGTAGGGTCATGGGAGTGAGTGGAGACTACAGTGTTATTTGTGGAGAGAGCCTACAATACTTCCCAGAGGATTTGATATCTTCTGAAGGGTTTGTTCAAACTTTGCCATGCAGCATATTGGAATATGGCTGCTCCTATCATAAAGAAGTGTCTCTGGGTCTCTTCTAATTGTCTCATCTCTTGTAATTGTGCCCTGATCAACTGTCCACACTGCATTAACTACACAAATGTGCCCTGGTTAAATGGTGATCTCTGCATCAACAGTTCTATCTAGTACCACAAGGAGAACACAAATAGGATAAAACTGGGAGCTCCAATTCCAACAAATCTCCAATGATTATTCTCAGCAGAAGCATTTAAATTAGAATTTGGTTCCATTTAACTCAGCACTCTACCTGTAGATTAAGAAATTTCTTTTCAGACAGCACGGCAGGCTAAGTAGTATGAACCCACTTCAATTAATTGCACCTGATGAAATCTTTGCTGCAATCTAGACTACAGTCAACTTCTGGGGTTGGTTAGTGTTTGCTGAGACCCTGCACCTCATTCAAATTCATCTAAGGACCCATGATTACCTTTACTGTATTCATTGGTTCACAACTTATCCTCCGATGTAATTATAGAAGCAAAATTAAGAAAGGTACTAGTCACTTAGGAAGAATTGGTGCAAGTGAAAAAAAATTATATATATTTATTCTCCCCATTCTTACTCTCTCTCTGTCTTTCCCTTTTCTGGTCAGAATGAGTTGAGTTGGCCCAAAGAAGTAAAGCTGAATTTCCTGGAATGACATCCCTTCAAGTACTCGTTGAACTATTAACTCTCTTTTTTGATTGAAAAAGATTGTGCTGGGTAAAAATCTGACCTGGGGAATAAGTGGAAGGAAAGCCCCAAATCTTTTTTTTTTTTTTTTTTTTTGGTGAGTGTTTAAGTGAAGCTGGGAGAGCCTTGAAAAGTATAAAGCACCTTAGTAGAATAGCTTGAACTGGCATCACTTCTATTTCAGGGTTTAAATAAAAAAATTCTAAATGAAACATACAGAAAAACATCTTCTAATGGCTTATTCAGCTGGGCACAGAGGAGGCACTCATTAAATATGTGAAGATCCAAGAAAATGAATCAAATCAATAGTTAATAGCACTTCGTCATTCTGTGTGACATGCTGGACTTCTGAAAGGCAAAGCAGTGCTTGAACTATTTGGCTTCTAGGGGCTTTTTGTAGCTCTCAGCTCCAAATTTGAATTTATGGCTTGGAGACTTAAGCAAAAGGAAAAGGCATATATTCAAGCAAGGCTGGTGTATCATATTAAAATTCTAGATTCATTTGTTCATTATAGACAGGCATACACTGGTGGATAACAATAAATTAAAGAAGAGGTCTGTTGTCTCACCACAGCTAGGATCTACTCCTGAGTTTTGTGTTTATAAGAGAATATGGAGGGGGCATCTGTTCCCAGGTTAGGAATGAAGAGTATGGACTTCCTTTTCACACATTTAATATTATTGATTTCACTGGAGGACATAGAAAATGGTGTCATGAGTGTGCACTGAGGAACCACTTTTCCTGAAAATAACTCCACCTTGTCCTGATATAGTTATTCCCTGATATCACCATCATCCTGTCTACTTCCTATAGAATTTATGGACCTGGTCATCTCAGCTACTTTTATGTTGAGTATGACAATCAGGTGAGAAAAGGATGTCACTTTACTTGCCTTGAATCCACTAAAATCCGTGTCTCAGACCTGTAATTGAGGCTCATGAAAAAGGCAGTCGCTGTCATTCTTGGGGCCTCCTCTGTGCCCCAGACTTGTAAAAAGGTTACTTCCTTTACACGGACAGCACCAAATCATCAGAGGGAATCCTCTCATGGCAGATTTTAGGTCCACGCTATTTAGTCAGGGAAGCCCAATGTCTTAGACTACCTAATTCTTTCAGGTAAAACATCTTGGCTTGTGTGGGGCTGGCCTGGAGCCCGAGGCGAGTGTATCTGTGGAGGTTGGAGGTCCTCTCACGAGGACCTGGCCTCTACTTGCTTGGCTAATCATACTCCCCAAGATCTTTTCACCGCCGAGGAGTACTGCACACAGGGCCTGATGCCCAGGGTTAAGACAGCTGCCTTTCTGTGGTATATTCACCTCCAGGAGTGAGACTGAGGGAAGGCATGAGGGACCTTGATGTCCAGGGCTAAGAAAACAGCAGAGTTGTCTCAGGTTAGTTTTCTTCCCCAAGAAGACCTTGAGTCAGGTGCTTGGGTCCAACTGATTTATCAAAGGAAGCACTCCCAGGATCAACCAGTAACGAGTTGAGGAAGCAAGATAAGAATGGGGATGGGATCAAGCAAGAGCATTTTCAATTGAACTCCCAGACTCAACCTGATCTCACGGGCTCTGTGGAGTATCAATTACACCTCCAGAAACACTGTTTGGGCTTGGAAACTTCCATACCCCTCAGTCATTGCCCACAGGCAACCCTGGGGTTGGCATAGGGAGACAAAAATCTCCTAGGTATTTTTCAATTCATATGAAGTACACATATCAAGTGCAGGGTGGTGGCCATGCCCAAAGGCAGTTCTCTAAAAGTTGCAAGTGCCAGTTCTCAGCTGCAAAGCACTCATGTAGAAGTTGAGGAATGGGTGCTTTGAGCTGGCAAAAGAATCTGGGAGACTTAAGTGTTCACTATAGAGCCATTCCAAAACCATCACATATGCTTCTGTAAACTGACCTGGCAGTGAACCACCTCATACAGTTGCCCAAAGGAAAAAAGAAAACAAAAATAAGAAAGGTCTTTCTTTAAATATTTATCTGAAACAATATCCCAGAGAAATGCACCTTTGATTCCTATTTTTTGTTCATGCAATAGCACGTAAGGGCATGCTAAACCTAGTGCGTTTCTGTCTGCAGGATGAATCCTGAAAGTAGCATGGCAATGTGCTATTTATTATTAATCACAGAATATTTCACTTAGCGAAGCAGGATCTTGATGCTCCTTCAGGCCAGAAATGCAAATATTTTAAATTCTCATTTGGCTTTGCACCAAAAAAACCCCATCCCACTGAAGATAAATGAAACACTCATTAAAAACTCAAATAGGAAAGAATCATAAATCAGTTCAATGGGGAGACACAAAGGTTTCTAAAAAGAGAATGAATAGGAAAAACAAAAGATTGTTTTGAAATCTGACCCTGGGGAGGAGCTCTGATGAGGTGCAGATGGCCTATGTACCCACCAGGTAGATGTCTAAACTGGGAGGGCAAGTCTTAGAATTAACTTCAAAAGCATCATAGGAGACAGTGTGGCTTTGGGAAGCACAGAAAATAAATGAGAGATAAGAGATAAGCACAGTGGTTGTTTGATATAGGATGAAATTTGAAGGCTTTATTGTGCAGAATTAAAAGATACCAATGTACGGACACCGTGGTTGGCACCCAGAAGTGTGATCAACACCTTGGAATGAGGTATGGAAGCCCGTCATGGGTAGACATTACCAGGATCCCAGAAAATGGAGTGGAATATTGCATTACGTTTGAATAGGCCCAACAATGGGCTTTTATACTTCTCTGTGGGGTTTTCTTTAAGATGTATTTGGGAAATTGGCATTTAAAGGCAGTTGGGGGCTTTGTGAACAAAGGCAAGTAAGGGAAAAGGAAACTGTACTATTTCAGTTACTTCTCAAAACTAGCCCAGCCAGGTAAGTGTTATCCTGTTTTACAGATGAGAAGAGCAAGGCTTGGGGAGATTATGTAATTTTTCCAAACCCTAGTTCATTAAGTGGAAGAATGAATATATTTCACCCTTTATCCCTTCCACCCACCAACAAATATTTATTGAACACCTACTATGCGCTTGCTCTGGACACTGGGGAACCAAATGATTATCTGAACTCATATCTATCTGATCCTGACGGCCATTCTTTTTCCATTGGAGTCTAGTGAATAAACTTATTTAAATAATTTCATAGAAAATTATATTACTCTATGATTATGCAAGATATTAAAGAGATTTGTATGGGGTGGTGAGACTATGGGAACACATAAAAATAGGCGTGGAAGACTGAATAATGCTAGATTTAGACACTTGGCAGGGAAGACCCAAGCTGTTTTGCTTGATATGTACTTAACCCCAGAAACAACAAATATAATAACAAACTTTTAGGGTCACATTTTCTGATTATAGAACTTTGGAAAAAGTTACAAAGAAGCAAAATTTATTTTTAATGTTATAAGCCAGAGATAATAACTATAATTATTTTAAAGTATGCTCTAGTTTCTCCCCCCCGCAACCCTCGGCTGCTTCATATTTATCTGGCTTTGAACTTTGTGAATCTGTAGGTTGACGTCTTTCATCAATATGGGAAAAGTTTTAGCTTTTATTTCTTTGCATATTATTTGTACTCCATTTTCTCTCCCTTCTCTTTCTTGGATGCCAATTACATTTATTTTTTAACCTTCTCACTCTATCACCTATGTCCCTTATTTTTTCTCATACGTTTTAAATCTTTTTGTCTTTTTTTGCTTCATTCTGAGTGTTTTTAAGCCATCTTTTAGTTTACTAATACTCTTCAGTGGTATCTGATTTGCTATCAAACTTATCCACTAAGCTTTAAATTCCTGCCCTTACACTTTTCAGTTACATGTTTTTCCCTTATTTTTTTTAAGGTTTCCAGTCTTCTGCTTAATCTTGTTTTATTTCCTCAAACATATTCAGCATAGTTATTTTTGAGTAGTGGTAGATAACAACATTATCTGTATTCTTTATAAATGTGTTTCTATTGTTTGTATTTCTCTTGATTTTCAGTCTTGCCTTCTGTCTTAGTCAGTTTGGGCTGCTACAACAGAATACCATAGACTGGGTGACTTAAACAACAAACATTTATTTCTCACAGTTCTGGAGGCTGGGAAGTCCAAGATCAAGGCGTCAGAAGATTCGTTGTCTGGTGAGGGCTTGCTTCAGATGCTGACTTCTTGCTGTATCCTCATGTGGCAGAAGGAGGGTGGGAGAGCTCTCTGGGTTCTTTTTTATAAAGACACTAATCTCATTCATGAGGTCTCCACCCTTACGACCTAATCTACCCCCAAATGCCCCACATCCTAATACCATGATATTGGGGATTCGGATTTCAATATATGAATACTGGGGGGACACACACATTCAGTACATTGTACCTTCTATTGGATCCTAACTCAGAAGCATCACTTGGCTCTATCCTTATGACATTCTGTAAGCAATAACTTAAAACCAAATAATGGTTCTCATAGTTCTCCATTCTAAGATCTTGTCAAGTTAAAGTTGTACCGTTGATTTAATATAGCTTTTCTGGGTTTGTGAGGAAAGAAATACTACATGAAAAGTACACATCCCATGTGCTTTGATTTCAGAAATGCCAGATTATAAAAGAATATACATCTAAGCATTATGGAAATATAGCTATATGCCTTGGGCACAGGTGTTTGTATGTCCTGATTCAGTTTCTCTTTAAGTCTTCTTTTAAAGTTTGCTTAGTGAAAGAAACAAAGGATCTAAATTGTTCTAAATCTCTCTTACTTTCAAGGGCTCAAAAACTCTCTAAAGTTTCTGCTAGTTAAACCCACATTAAATATAGTAGAGCTATGAGCCGTTAGAACCCTGCATTTGGAAAGTAATGGGGTGGGAGCCTAGTGGACCATGAAAGCACTTCCTTCCAAGGGCAGAAAAACCCAACTATCAGGCTTACCTGTCAAAGCCAACAATAGAAAGGATTTCTTATCCTCTGCTGAGGCACACGTGGCTAGAGTATAGTTCATTTTCTCTTAGTATTCCAAGACTGGTCTTAAATATCACTCAATCTTTCTTGGCCATGAGCTCTATCTAGCTATGGTCAAAATCGATGGGAAGCTCCACTTAAATTACACAAATTATAGCCCTTTAATAGGCTAATTGGCTACATATTCCCATGCCTGCTAGAACTAGGCAGCCCTTGGGGGCTGTGAAGAATAGGGCTCCCTTCTAAGCAAAGATACTTTTCAACTCCAGTTGATTATTGCTGTATGGGAATACAGACCCAGGGTTTCAGATCTGAATTATGTTGGAAATGAATAATATAGATTTTTAAATGAAATCTCCCGATTTTTATGTCTGCAATGAATTCCATTTTATAAAACTTTCAGGCATAACATATTATGCTTTTGAGACAATTTCAGTCTGTGGGCCCCAATGGGTGCTTACTAAGCTCAATTTTCAGAATAAATGAGTCTGTGCTATTAGAAGCTGCCACCATCAGTGAAGCAACATGGACTGCTTTATCTGCCTTTTCCTCCCACATCATGGAGGCATTTCTGAAAATATAAGCACTGGAGTTTTCTGAGTTCACTTGAAGCTCAAGAAACCCATTACCCTTTTTATACCATCACAGTATTTTTAAATAGTTTACTCAGTGGAGTCCCTTTTTTATACTTTTACACTTTTATAAAATGGGAGTTTTGGATTCATTTGCCAGAAAAAATGCTAATATTACATAGTCCAAAGGCATACAGAGTGTCATTGAGATCAACTTCAACATAGTCTATGGATGGTCTTAGAGTGGACAAACCAGTGATTTGGCTAATTGTTGCAGCCTTGCCAAGTTGCACATAGGAAAGTTATTTATTTTTAATTCTCAAATATTTTAGAGGTGTTATCTGAATGGAGAATTTTTTTTTTGCCTGGAGGCAAGCAACTGAGTTGCTTGGAAGGCAGTTGTAACAGTTACAGGGAAGAAAGCATATCAAATGCATAATTGTGGGGGCCAAGATGGCCGATTAGAAGCAGCTCTGGTCTGTGGCTCCCTCTGAGAAAAATGAAAACACCAAATGAATCCTGCACTTTCAGCTGAGGTATCCAGGTCCTCTTATTGAGACTGACTAGGTGGTTGTCATGACCCGTGGAGAGCAAGGAAAAGCAGGGTGGAGTGATGGCCCAGCCGGGAGCTGCATGGAGTAAAGCAAACTCCCACCCCAGCCAAAGGGGGCAGTGAGTGATGTGCTACCCTGCCAGGGAAACCACAATTTTGCCATGGATCTGTGCAACCCATGATCAGGAGATCCCCTTGTGAGCCTGTGCCAACAGGGCCTTTGGTCTCAAGCACAGAGCTGTGCAGTCTCTCGGAGGCTGCTTGGGTTGCAGCCAGTGGCAGCAAGCTGGAGACTGCCTAAGATGACCAAGTTCCCAGGGGGAGGGGAGGCAGCTATCACTGCAGTTTCAGTTGGCCATTTTTCCGCACTGGTCCAGAAAGTTTGGATGGTTTGGATGGAGAAGAATTCCTCACAGTGCAGCACAGTGACTGTGGCAGATTTTGGCTAGACTCCTTCTTTAGGTGGAACCTGGATCCATCCCTCCTCACTGGGTGGCACTTCCCTGCAGGAATTCCAGCAACTCCAGCCAGGGATTTATGGACAGAATCCCAATCTTCCTGGGACAGAGCCCCTGTGGGGAGGCAGTCATGATCTCCTGTTCAACAGACTTAGTCTTTCCTGCTTGCTGGCCCTGAGGTGGCTGGTAGTCCAGACAAGTGGAATTCCCCCCAGTGCAGTGCACCTGCTCTGCTAAGGGGCAGCCAGATTGCTTCATTAAGCAGGTCCCTGATCCCGTGCCTCCTTACTGGGTAGAACCTCCCAACAGGGGTTACCAGACACCTCATACAGGAGAGTTCCAGCCAGCATCATGTTGGTGCTCCTGTGCAATGGAGCTCCTGGAGGAAGGAGCAGGCAGCCATCTTTGCTTTGCTGTAGCCTCCACTGGTGATCTCTCCAGGTGTGGGAGGGACCCAGGTGAATAGAGTCTGGAGTGGACCTCCAGCAAACTGCAGCAGCCCTGCAGAAGAGGGGACTGGCTGTTAAAAGAAAAACAGAAAGCAACAACAACATTGACAAAAAAGACCCCATAAAAATCTCATCCAAAGGTCACAGCCTCAAAGATTGAAGGTAGATAAACCCATGAAGATGAAAAAAAAAATCAACATTAAAAGTGCTGAAAATTCAAAAAGCCAGAGTGTCTCTTCTCTTCCAAATGATTGCAACAACTCTCCAGCAAGGGCACAGAACTGGACTGAGGCTGAGATGGATGAATTGACAGAAGTAGGCTTCAAAAGGTGGGTAATAATGAACTTTGCTGAGCTAAAGGAGTATGTTCTAACCTAATGCAAAGAAGGTAAGAATCGTGATAAAACACTACAGGAGCTGTTAACCAGAATAATCAGTTTAGAGAGGAACATAAATGACCTGATGGAGCTGAAAAACACAACACAAAAACTTCACAATGCAACCAGAAGTATCAATAGCTGAATAGACAAAATGGAGGAGGGAATCTCAGAACATGAAAACTATCCTGCTGAAATAGGACATGCAGACAAGATTAGATTAAAAAAAATAAAATGAAAAGGAATGAACCAAACCTCTGAGAACTATGGGATTATATAAAAGGACCAAACCTGCAACTGACTGGGGTACCTGAAAGAGATAGGGAGAATGGAACCATGCTAGAAAACATACTTCAGGATGTCATCTAGGAGAACTTCCCCAACCTAGAAAGACAGGCTAACATTCAAATTCAGGAAATCCAGAGAACCCCAGCAAGATATTCCAGGAGAAGGTCAACTTCAAGACACATAATCATCAGACTTTCCAAGGTTGAAATGAAGGAAAAAATGTTAAGGGCAGCCAGAGAGAAAGGCAAGGTCACCTACAAAGGGAATGCCATCAGACTAACATTGGATATCTCAGGAGAAACCTACAAGCCAGAAGAGATTGGGGGCCAATATTTAACATTCTTAAAGAAAAGAATTTCCAACCCAGAATTTCATATCCGGCCAAACTAAGCTTCATAAGTGAAAAAGAAATAAAATCTCTTTCAGACAAGCAAATGCTGAGGGGATTTGGCACCACAAGACCTGCCTTGCAAGAGTTCCTGAAGGAATCACTGAATAGTGAAAGGAAAAACTGTTACCAGCCACTACAAAAACACACTGAAGTACATAGACCAATGACACTATGAAAGAACTACATAAACAAGTCTGCAAAATAACCAGTGAGCATCATGATGACAGGATCAAATTTACACATAACGATATTAACCTTAAGTGTAAATAGGCTAAATGCCCCAATTAAAAGACACAGAATGGCAAGCTGGATAAAGAGTGAAGACCCATGGGTGTGCTGTGTTCAAGAGCCCCATCTCACATGCAAAGACACACATAGGCTCACAATAAAGGGATGGAGAAAAATTTACCAAGCAAATAGAAAGCAGAAAAAAGCAGGGGCTGCAATCCTAGTTTCTGACAAAACAGACTTTAAACCAACAATATCAAAAAAGATAAAGCAGGGCATTATATAATTGTAAAGGATTCAATTAAACAAGAAGAGCTAACTATCCTAAATATATATGCACCCAATACAGGAGCACCCAGATTCATAAAACTAGTTCTTAGAGACCTAAAAGGAGACTTAGACTCCCATACAAAAACAGTGGGAGACTTTAACCCCCCATTGTCAATATTAGATTGTCAAGACAGAAAATTAACAAAGATATTCAGGAGTTGAACTCAGCTCTGGACCAAGTGGACCTGATAGATATCTGCAGAACTCTTCCCCTAAAAACAAAAGAATAAATATTCTTCTTGGCGCCACATAGCACTTACTCTGAAATTGATCACATAATTGAAAGTAAAACACTTCTCAGCCAATACAAAGAACTGAAATCATAACAGTCTCTCAGACTGCAGCACAATTAAATTAGAACTCAAGATTAAGAAACTCACTCAACCATACAATTATACGGAAACTGAACAACCTGCTCCTGAAAGACTCCTGGGTAAATAATGAAATTAAGGCAGAAATCAAGAAGTTCTTTGAAACCAATGAGAGCAAAGAGACAACATACCAGAATCACTGGGATGCAGCTAAAGCAATGTTACAAGGAAAATTTATAGCACTAAATGCCCACATCAAAAAAACTACAAGGATCTCAAATTGATATCCTAGCATCACAACTAAAAGAACTAGAGAACTAAGAAAAACAAACTCCAAAGCTAGCAGAAGACAAGAAATAACCAAGATCAGAGCAGAGCTGAAGGAGATCGAGACACAAAAACACCTTCCAAAAATCAACAAATCCAGGAGCTGGTTTTTTGAAAAAAATCAATAAAATAGATAGCTAGCTAGATTAATAAGAAAGGAGAGACTAATTAAAGAATAAAATAGACACAATATAAAATAATAAAGGGGATATCACCACTAACCCCACAGAAAGGCAAACAATTATCAGAGAATGCTATAAACACCTCTATGCAAATAAACCAAAAAATCTATGATAAATGGATAAATTCCTGGACACATACACCCTCCCAGGACTGAACCAGGAAGAATTTGAATCCCTGAATAGACCAATAACTAGTTCTGAAGTTGAGGCAGTAATTAATAGCCTATCAACCAAAAGAAGCCCAGGACCAGACGGATTTACAGTTGAATTTCACCAGAGGTAGAGAGAGGATCTGGTCCCATTTCTTCTGAAACTATTCAAAACAATGGAAAAGGAAGGACTTCTCCCTAACTTATTTTATGAGGCCAGCATCATCCTGAAAACAAAACCTATCAGAGATGCAACAAAAAGAAAAACAAAACTTCAGGCCAATATCCCTGATAAACATCAATGCAAAAATCCTCTATAAAATACTGGCAAACCAAATCCAGCAGCACATCAAAAAGCTTATCCACCATGATCAAGTTGGCTTTATCCCCAGGATGCAAGGCTGGTTCAACATGTGCAAATCAATAAACATAATTCATCACATAAACAGAACTAAAGATGAAAAACACATGATTATCTAAATAGACACAGAAAATGCCCTTGATAAAATTCAACATCCCTCCATGTTAAAAACTCTCAATAAACTAGGCATTGAAGGAACATACCTCAAAATAAGAGCCATTTATGACAAACCCAAAGCCAATATCATACTGAATGGGCAAAAGCTGGAAGCATTCCCATTGAAAACTGGCACAAGACAAGGATGCCCTCTCTCATCACTCCTATTCAATGTAGTACTGGAAGTTCGGGCCAGGGCAATCAGGCAAGAGAAAGAAATAAAGTATATTCAAACAGGAAAAGAGGAAGTCAAATTTTCTTTGTTTGTGGATGGTATGATCCTATATCTAGAAAACCCCATCGTCTCAGCCAAAAAGCTTCTTAAGCTGATAAGCAACTTCAGCAAAGTCTCAGGACACAAAATCAATGTACAAAAATCATAAGCATTCCTGTACACCAACAACAGACAGGCAGAGAGTCAAATCATGAATGAACTCCCATTGACAATTGCCACGAAGAGAATAAAATATCTAGGAATTCAGCTAACAAGGGAAGTGAAGGATCTTTTCAAGGAGAACTAGAAACCACTGCTCAAGGAAATCAGATAGGACATAAACAAATGGGAAAACATTCCATGCTCATGGATAGGAAAAATCAATATTGTGAAAATGGCCATACTGCCCAAAGTAATTTATAGATTCAATGCTATTCCCATCAAACTACCATTGACATTCTTCACGGAATTAGAAAAAACTATTTTAAAATTCATAAGGAAACAAAAAACAGCCCATATAGTCAAGATAATCCTAAGCAAAAAGAATGAAACTGGAGGCATCACACTAACCTACTTCAAACCACACAAGGCTACAGTAACCAAAACAGCATGGTACTGGTGTAAAAGCAGACACGTAGACCAATGGAATAGAACAGAGACCTCAGAACTAAGACCATACATCTACAACCATCTGATCTTCAACAAACCTGACAAAAACAAGCAATGAGGAAATGATTCCCTGTTTAATAAATGGTACTGGGAGAACTGGCTAGGCATATGCAGAAAATTGAACCTGGACCCCTTCCTTACACTTTATACAAAAATTAACTCAAGATGGAATAATGACTGAAATGTAAAATCCAAAGCTATAAAAACCCTAGAAGAAAATCTAGGCAATACCATACAGCACAGGCACAGACAAAGATTTCATGACAAAAACGTCAAAAGCAATTGAAACAAAACCAAAAATTGACAAATTGAATCTAATTAAACTACAGAGCTTCTGCACAGCAAAATAAACTATCATCAGAGTGAACACACAACCTACAGAATGGGAGGAAATTTTTGCAACCTATCCAACTGACAAAGATCTAATATCCAGAGTCTACAAGGAAATTAAACACTTTACAAGAAAAAAGAAACAATCCCATTAAAAAGGGGGCCAAAGACATGAACAGACACTTCTCAAAGGTACTGGTTTTGTACCAGTACCATGCTGTTTTGGTTACTGTAACCTTATAGTATAATTTGAAGTCAGTTAGCATGATGCCTCTAGTTTTGTTCTTTTTGCTTAGGATTATCTTGGCTATATGGGTTCTTTTGTGGTTCCTTATGAATTTAAAGACATGTATGCAGCCAACAAACATTTGAAAAAAGCTCAACATTACTGATCATTAGAGAAATGTAAATAAAAACCACAACGAGATACCATCTCACAGCAGTCAGAATGGCAAGTATTTAAAAGTCAAGAAACAACAGATGCTGCCAAGGCTGTGGAGAAATAGGAACACTTTTACACTGCTCATGGAATGCAAATTAGTTTAAGGTGATTGAACTAATTTGGTGATTCCTCAAAGACCTAGAACCAGAAATACCATTTGACCCAGCAATCCCATTACTGGGTATGTACCCAAAGGAATATAAATCATTCTATTATAAAGATACATGCACGTGTATGTTCATTGCATCACTACTCACAACAGCAAAGACATGGAATCAACCCAAATGCCCATCAATGATAGACTGGATAAAGAAAATGTGGTACATGATACACCATGGAATACTATGCAGCCATAAAAAGGAATAAGATCATATCCATTGCAGGGACTTGGATGAAGCTAGAAGCCATTATCCTCAGCAAATTAATGCAGGAACAGAAAACCAAACACTGAATGTTCTTACTCGTAAGTGGGAGCTGAATGATAAGAACACATAGACACATGGAGGGGAATAACACACACTGGTGTCTGTTGGGGGGTTAGGGGAGGAGGGGAGGGAGACCATCAGGATAAATAGCTAATACATGGGGGGCTTAATACCTAGGTGATGGATTGATAGGTGCAGCAAACCACCATGGTGCACGTTTACCTAGGTAAGACACCTGAACATCCTGCACATGTATCTGAAACTGAAAATAAAAATAAAAAGAAGGAAAGAAACAAAAGCATAATTGCATTGCACAGAGACTGTTTTACAGGGATGAGCCTGTCTGTGTCTTAGAATAAATGATTTTAAGGAAACCAGAGAGTCTATTAGAAGAGGAGACAGAAAAGGTGGCAAGGGTTGAAAACTACTGGATATCATGATCAATGCCTGTGTGACAGGATCAATTGTACCCCAAAGCTCAGCATAATGCAATATGCTCCGGTAATAATTCTGCACATGTACCCCCTGAATCTAAAATAAAAGTTGAAATTATTTATTAAAAAAAGAAACTAAGATTAGTTGTGGTGGCTTACACCTGTGATCCTAGCACTTTGGGAGGCCAAGGTGGGAGGACAGCTTGAGCTTAGGAGTTCAAGACCAACCTGGGCAACATGGTGAAACCCCATCTCTACTAAAAATACAAAAATCAGCTGGTGTGTGCCTATGGTCCCAGCTACTCAGGAGCCTGAGGTGGCAGGATCACTGGAGCCCAGGGGATGGATGTTGCAGTGAGCCGAGATTGTGCCACTGCACTCCAGCCTGGGTGACAGAGTGAGACCATGTCTCAAAAAAAAAAAAAAAAAAAAAAAAAAAAGAAAAGAAAAGAAAGAAAGAAAGGAAAAGAAAGAAAAGGGAAAAGAAAGTAGGGAGGCTGGTAGAGTGGTACCCAAATCAAGTAGTCAAAGTTAGAATTCTCTGGGAGCTCAGTTTTCTTAAGGCAAGTCATGTTCAGTACAGTGTCATAATCTATTTGAGAGAAATATGTTGCCTATTTGATAGAATATTTCCAGAATGTATCTAAAAATCCTGTTTAGTGCTCAGAATAGCTGCTGATGCCATTTCTACTTTAAATAGCCATTCAACAGGAGTCAAAGAATAGAAATACCTCTGTAATGAGTATCAATACTTACATGGAAAGTTGTATTTGGAGATCAAGGTAAATTTATTATATCTCTACAATTATATTGTCCTCTAGTATTTTTAACTATAACTTTCAACACACTTATTTTCCTAGAGATTAAATATGAAATCTAAATTAACTTCACGTATCTACTCTTATTTCTAAGCAGCTCTACTTTCTGGGTACAATACAAATAGGAAATGGAATAGTTTTTAATTGCCCAAGCTTTAAAGAATGAAGGAGATAATACAACAACACTGAAAATCAATAATCCTTGTATACCAATAATGAAATTTAGGCGAGATATTTATTTTACTCAGGGCTGCCTAGCTCCTACAGTTTGAGAAAGAAATGGACAAGATGATATAAGAGCCAGATTTGGCATCAAATTTATTTCTATATAGAATTAGATACTTTTCAATTTAAGAATAAATTATGAAAACAAGGGAAATACATGTCTAATATATGAATTTTCTATTATGCAATTTCTTTTAGTAATACTTTTGAGCACCAAGTCCTATATCATTGTATTTTCAGTTCAATGAAACATGAAAGATTCTATTCTAAAATGGAATAACTCAGACTTTTAACAATTCTCCTTTTCTTTTACTTTCTTTTAGTCCTTGAAGAAAGAAACTGCTCAGACCCTGGGGGCCCAGTCAATGGGTACAAGAAAATAACAGGGGGCCCTGGGCTTATCAATGGACGCCATGCTAAAATTGGCACCGTCGTGTCCTTCTTTTGTAACAACTCCTATGTTCTTAGTGGCAATGAGAAAAGAACTTGCCAGCAGAATGGAGAGTGGTCAGGGAAACAGCCCATCTGCATAAAAGGTAACTTACAATTGTTTCTGAAGTCTACAGACATTGATGAAGTTGCTAGACCTTTTGGTAGCTCGTCTGCATGTTTTTAAGCCCCTGGAAAAATGCCTTTCTCTCTTAAGTCCCTTCTGAAACCATATGTAACTCTGAGGTTGGAAACCATCCTAAAAACATTTGCTTCTTTTTTTTTTTTTTTCCCTCAAGAGGACCTGCTTTCCCTAATCACAACACCTCGAGAGGTGATCAAGAAGAGGAATGTAGTTATCAGAGCAATTTAGGAAAGATGACAGGGCTGAGTTTAATATACGCAAATCCAAGTATAGAATTGAGGCAATGTATAAGCATTTACATAGCTCCACTTATCTACTTTCTATGCAATATTAAGTTGATGCGAGAAATAAAAGAACAAAATAGATGCATCATCCCTACCAGCCTATGGAGGGGGAGGATTGAAGATGTTAAGATGTTTAAAAACAAAGAGAGAGAGTAAACCCTTGTACATTCAAGGGATAGTTATAGGAAGAGATGAGTGGTGTAAGTTCAGCAAAAGGAGAGATCAATGTTCCTGAAATAGGGACAATTGCATGAATCCAGTAGGACTGGAGCCAGTCTGGAAAGCTGGGGAGGATTTGTACATGTGAAGAGGAGTTGGGATGGTATTCCAGATGGAAGACAGCGGAAAAGAAAAGAGGTGTAGGCAGAAGTGAAGTCATCATGGTAAACTCAAAGTGAGGCAATCTGGGAATCAAGGGGTAAACTTAAATATGTAGGTTGGACAGAAAAGTGGAATACTGAATAGAGACGTTTGAACCTTCTCTATTGGCAGTGGGGATGTATAGTTTCTCACTGAGTTGATTCACTAGTTGCTTCAGGTTAACAGCCTCTCTATTTGGGGGCAGGCCACAATGATCTGGCTGTTTACTGGGAAGAAAACATGTCCTTGTCCTAGATTATCCAGATAATTGTCTTAATCCTCCACTTTGCCTTCTGGGTGTTTGTCAACAACCTGAATCATGGGAAAAGGAATGAAAGGGAATGGTTTGTGAAAGGAATAAATCACTTTAGACTTTAGCCAGAAGCGACCTTCATCCCCACCAGCACAAATTCTGATTTTTATTTCATTAAGTATGGGAACGGTGTCACATATGTCCTTGGAGATTTTTGTCCACTCTTCTCTTACAAATTAATACAACCAAAGTTCTCTAAGTTGCTAATTAGATGAATGTTGGCTGCCTGATTGGGAAAGTGAGATGGGAAGGATTCCTTTTCACTCATGAAGAAAGAGAGACTTCAACAAAATTAAACTGGGCTTTGAATTGCCCTCAAGTGATTGTTAGGGGCCTTAACGGCAGAGAAAGAACACGAAGGAATCAGTTTTCCAAG
This sequence comes from Macaca fascicularis, assembly GCF_037993035.2. Lineage (NCBI taxonomy): Eukaryota > Metazoa > Chordata > Mammalia > Primates > Cercopithecidae > Macaca > Macaca fascicularis. Next base: position 30,143,592 of record NC_088388.1, read on the forward strand.
ACTTATCTATGGTTGACACTGCTGTCTAGTGTCAAAAGAGAACCTTCTAATTCCCCATGTGGGCTATGTTTTAGAACCTTCACTTTGAATTTTATTCCACTTTGATCAAGTTTGCGAATTACATTCACATGAACAGATGATCCTACTCTATGATGCCATTGTCCCAAATCACTCAGGTGGGGCAGCCTTTCAGAGGCATCTGGTCTTCTTAGATTCTTCAGAGGGTGCTGTCAATCAAGATTAAAGGCAGCAAGCTCTTTTGTAAAGTGAGATGTTCAAGCTTGGCTGACATGTCTTGCCTCTGAGAGCCTGGGGAATGGGCACCTGGTGTCCAGAAGTGGGAGTCAGGTATGAATCTGAACTGAATGATGTGAACAGTGAATATGGAAAAGGATCGTGCAGCATTGTCTTTTTTATTTCTAGCCTGCCGAGAACCAAAGATTTCAGACCTGGTGAGAAGGAGAGTTCTTCCAATGCAGGTTCAGTCAAGGTGAGGTCGAAACACCTGCACTCTGCCCTAAAGGCTAATGAGTATTTCCCCTTCCTTTCCCCTTCCCCACTTGTGTTTGGCCAAAGATGGTTTGAGGTTTCTTAGGGACATTTAGTGCTAACTGGTCATGAAAGAATAGGGCTTGTTAGATGGAGGCTTATTAGCCAGCTGCCTTTAGCCAAGAGGTAGCAACTATTGGAAGATGTACAAATTTCACTGGATCGTGGGAAAGTAGATGACTGGTGGAAAGCAAGACTTTCAGATGATCTTTGAGAAAATGGACTTGAATCTTTGAGTCTTCCTGAAATTACTATGTACTTGTTATGGCAGCTTCTAGGAAGACGACATTTCTGTTAAGCACAGCCAGCTATAATTTAGGAAGTTATGCTTGGAGGTAACCAGTGAGATGAGGCAGGCTGGGGGAGCCCAGGAACTGGAGACAAATGACCAACCACACAGAAGGATGTGAGCCCTCTGGTATGCTCAGCCTTTCTCCTGGGAAGACAAAGGTGGGGTCCACCTGGTGGGGAGGGAGTAGCCCCTTTCTACTCATCTCTTCTACATTCTCCTTCTCACTCTCCCCACTCAGCTACACGGGCCTCCTTGATTTTCCTCTATCACTTCAAGCACAGTCCTGCTTTGGAAACTTTACACTGTGGCTCCTTCTGTCTGGAACCTGCTTCCACAAGATCTCAGTGAGGCTTAATGCCTCTCTTCCTTCAGTTCTCTGCTCAGTTTTTGCCTAACAGAGAGAGATCTTCCCTAAATATCCTTTTAAAGATAGCAATCCTATCTTCACCCTGACTGTCTAGTGGACCCCTTTAGCCAGAATACTCTAGCCTTTACTCTGTTTCTGTTTTTATCTTAGCATCTCTCTCCACCTGTTGTCTCATATTTTTTAAGGGTTTATTTGTCCAATTTCTGTCTCCCTCACCCTCCCCAAAATGTGAAAGTTACACGTACAGGAACATTATCTGTTTTGTTTATGCTGAAAGTTCTAGTGCCTACAACAGTATCTGCCACATAGTAGGCATTCAGTAAGTATTTATTGAATGAATGAATTGGATTGACAAACAAAGGATCATGACCTGAGTCTGCGTCTGTCTTTAGTGCTGAGTATTCTTCAGCAAGTTCCTAAACCTGCTGAGCCTTAGTTTTTTCTTTTGAAAAGTAGGGATAATCATAACAATCTGCCTCTGGGGATTGTTTTAAGGATTATATGCAACACTAATAGCTAACATTTATTGCATGTTTGCTCTATGTCAGTTGCTCTTCTGAGCATTTTCATGCATTAGTTCATTTAATCCTCACTATAACCTCTGAGGTCCGTATTTTTGTTATCACCACTTTATTACAGATTTTATTATTTATATTACAGAGGGGTAAACTGAAGCTCAGAGAAGTTAAGTAACTTGTCCAATGTCACATTGCTAGAAGTGGCAAAGCCAGGATGTAAATTCAGTATCTGACTTCATGGTCTGCTCCCTTATGCACTATACTTTGAGTCTTATGTAAAGGCTGTAGCAAAGCACCTTGCACACATAATTCATCGGAAAGTGATTTCTCACCTATTGTTAGAAATAGTAACAGCGAATTCCGGTGACTGAAATTGACCACAGCCAAGTTCCCTGGAATATTCCTAAGTCAGAATATCCATCAGTTTCTCACCCCTCCTCAGGCTGTCTCCTTCCATTTTTGTCTTTTTCCTTTCAGGGGCAAGGCATTTCCTTGGAAACGGTGGCAGTGAAATTCAAATTCTGCCCTCTTTCCTGATCTGTGTGATTTTCCTGGGCTGGACTCTCCACTAAATGGGATCAACCTGTTCTTCCCAAAGACACATGCTGTAGACAGGCCCCTGCACTATTCAAAAAGACTACTGAGCTTCCTATTTTTAAAGCAATATTAATGGGAGGTTAGGTGGCAAGGTGCCAGGTTTCTCAAGTAAATGAAAAAGCAAGGCTGAAATTTGGTTTTAAGTATCTGTTGGGAAGACAGGCTGCTGAAGTGGAGGGTATCCCTATCTCCAGCAGCTACCTCCTCATCCAGAAGCCCCCAACAACAGTGTATACCTTCCATGGCCAAGGGAGGAGCTTGTTTGCAAGTCCAGGAGCTCCCTGAGCTACAGACCTCGTTATAAACACGAGCTAAAGATTTGTAGAATGAAATCAAGAGGATTGGAATATTTGCTCTGAGCCAAGCACTGTATATGAAATAGATTTCTTATGACGATATATTGGTGTGGTGGGGACACCAGGGTGGAAATTGTGACTGCTAAGCACTGCCTTGGGTACAGGTTTCTTTACTGCGTGCCTCTGCGTACTTCCACTTGTCTCTCTGCGCTTCCTTTGCCCATTCATTAAACAGGGATGCAAACATAGATTCCTAAAGGAATTTCAGCTTTTCAGGTGACAGTCATTAGGTGCCAATATAAAATGAACACAACCCGCAGAATGTGTGCACATCTTCCCCAAGAATCCCTGAGTTGTCTCTGATGGCTCCAACTTCAAGGCTCATTTAATATCCCCTTTTCCCATTTATATACAATGCTTCATATTTCTCCCAATCAATATGCCCTGAGAGAAAATTCTACTCTCTGAGGTGTACTAATTACACCTGCTAATTGCTAAATCAAGCTACTGTATCAACACAGTTTAGTTCAAGTCAATTCCTAATATTGCCCCATTATGATAATGTTTGGAGAAAAAAAATGTCTAGATTTCTCTCATTCAAATTAACTCCCTTTTCTGTTTAATGTTGCAATTAATTTCTTTGTGTGTGCATGTATAATGTACCTTTGGATAGCAGCTATTATGCCAGATAGTATTCTCTTTGGTTAAAATCTTAAGCAGTTGGAATCATGCCAGTAATAGACATGGAGACATAAAATGAAGATTGAAGTGTACAAGAGAATTTGCTCAGTGGGAGAGTCGAAGTGTGTGTGTGTGTGTGTGTGTGTGTGTGTGTGTGTGTGTGAGAGAGAGACAGAGAGAGAGAGAGAGAGAGAAAGAGAGACACAGAAAGAGAGAAACAGAGAGACACAGAATGAGAAAGACATTTTTGGCTGGGCAGGGTAGCTCACACCTGTAATCCCGGCAATTTGGGAGGCCAAAGGGGTGGATTGCTTGAATCTGGGAATTGACTCGGGAATTCAAGATCTGCCTGGATAACATGATGAAAACCCATCTCTACAAAAAATACAAAAATTAGCTGGGCATGGTGTTGCATGTCTGTAATCCCAGCTATTCAGGAGGCTGAGACACAAGAACTGCTTGAACCCGGGAGGTAGAGGTTGCAGTGAGCCAAGATCACATCACTGCACTCCATCTTGGAGTGAGGGACAGAGGGAGACCCTGCCTCAAAAGACAGACAGACAGAGAGAGAGAGAGAGAGAGAGAGAGAGAGAGAGAGAGATTTTTTCTGTTTCTGAAACCAAATATCTACGTGGGACATGGCATGAATGCTAAAGAGGCCACAATGACTTTCTCTCGCCCTGCCCTTTCTCTGGGCCCATGTTTCCTGACCCAGGGAGACACCATTACACCAGCTATACTCAGCGGCCTTCAGCAAGCAGAAACTGCAGAGTGCCCCTACCAAGAAGCCAGCCCTTCCCTTTGGAGATCTGCCCACCGGATACCAACATCTGCACACCCAGCTCCAATATGAGTGCATCTCACCCTTCTACCGCCGCCTGGGCAGCAGCCGGAGGACATGTCTGAGGACTGGGAAGTGGAGTGGGCGGGCACCATCCTGCATCCCTAGTGAGTCAAGGCTCATTCTTGGGCTTGAGCATGCTCCATCTTTTGTGGCTGCTTGAGAAAAACCATTAACTCTGCCTTTTGGGAAAGCATCTCCAGTGCTTTCTCTAGTTTGGTGATATCTGAAATTCCATAGTTAGAACTTTTTTTCCTTTGGCTTAACCTTACTACCCAGGAGAAATTGACTCATTAAATCTTAGGGGCATACGTTCTTGGGTGATTCTGTCATATTTACTTAGAAAAAAGGGTCATTAAGTGGTGACTTCCCCACTTGGGTGACTTCCCCACTTGGGTGACTTCCCAAGTGGGGAACGGGGTTAAAGGTGCCAGAGGGCCTCAAGTTACATAATCTTGGCTACCCTGTTTAAGCCCCGATTTTTACACTCATCACCCAATGATACTAATTGGGTACTTGTTATTAAGCAATAAGGTATTAGGCCAGGCACCGGTGGCTCATGCCTATAATCTCAGGACTTTGGGAGGCCAAGGTGGGCAGGTCATTTGAGGTCAGGAGCTCGAGACCAGCCTGGTCAACATGGTGAAACCCCGTCTCTACTGAAAATACAAAAAAAAAAAAAAAAAATTAGTTGGGTGTGGTGGCACATGCCTATAATTCCAGCTACTTGGGAGGCTGAGGCAGGAGAATCATTTGAACCTGGGAGGCAGAGGTTGCAGTGAGCCAAGATCATGCCACTGCACTCCAGCCTGGGTGATAGAGTGAGCCTCTGCTTCAAAAAATAAAAAATGTAATGAGGTACTAATTACATCGTAAGGTTATGATGATGAATACTGAGATAATATGTGGAAGTGTCTGGATTAGGGGCCTGCATTTACTAAGCTGCCTTCCCCACCCTCTTTGAGAAAGGAGAACAGTATGGTTTAGTTCGTTGTGGTTATGACTATGAGGATAGTCAGGATATTTTGAGTTTGTTTACATGTACCATCTCATTTAATCTCCTCAAGAGCTCTGTGAGACCATTATTATTGTTCTATCCATTTTACAGGCAAGAAGACAGAGGCTCTAAAAGATTAGACAACTTGCCCAAAGTTCTACTGATAGTAAGTGCCTGGGATCAGAACTCAGGTTTCATTTGACTGCAAAGCCTCCAATTTTAACCCTAGATTTATAGCTAGCCATGTCAAGGTGGGTTGATTCATATTTGGGGAGAAGAAAACCAGGTTACTTGGCTTAGTGGTCATCACGCCCATAGGGTTCACCTTTCCAGATTTGTGCTGTCTGGTTGAGTGATACATTCTCCTTTGGATGGCAAAGTCTGAGTTTTATCTTACTAATCCGGTACTTTCTTCATAGTCTGTGGGAAAATTGAGAACGTCACTGCTCCGAAGACCCAAGGGTTGCGCTGGCCATGGCAGGCGGCCATCTATAGGAGGACCAGCGGGGTGCATGATGGCAGCCTTCACAAGGGAGCATGGTTCCTGGTCTGCAGTGGTGCCCTGGTGAATGAGCGCACCGTGGTGGTGGCTGCCCACTGTGTTACTGACCTGGGGAAGGTCACCATGATCAAGACAGCAGACCTGAAAGTTGTTTTGGGGAAATTCTACCGGGATGATGACTGGGATGAGAAGACCATCCAGAGCCTACGGGTAAGAGAGGGCTAGTACTTGGAAGCTGGGGCTCTGGCTCAAAAAATTCCAAGCATGGGAGAGCAGTGATTATGCCAAGCCCTGTCCCCTTAGCATGTCAGCAGCCAGCCTGGAGCCTGGCATATAACAGTGTTCAATATTTCGTATTAAGATACTAGATGGGGCCATCTAGAAAGACTGTGGAGTCTTTTTTCCACCTAGATTATTTTATACACAAGATAGAGGCAAAGTCATCTATCACTGTGGTCATCAAAAGTTAATCACCTAAGAGCAAAATGTACTTCTCCTAGTAGCATATGTTACTTGGTAGCATATGTCATAAATTGTAACAAATTAAAACTTAGTGAAATTATTTGTTTAATGCCTGGCTTTGCCTGAAACGGTTAGCTCTATGAATGTTGCGATTTGTCATTGTACCCTCACAGCGTGGCACAGTGCCTGGCTCAAAGTAGATTATCAATAAATATTTTTTGAATAAAAAAAGGCTAATCACCTATTACATTTGGGCACTGTTCTAGGTAGACAGAGATATTTTAACCTAGATACACTCCTAACAAATTTATAATATATGTCTGTCTTTCCCTTCCTTCCTCCCTCTCTTTTATTCACCTACCCATCTGTCTATCCATCTATCTGTTCATCCATCCATCCATCCATCCCTCCATCTATCTATCCATCCATCCATCTGTCCATCCATCCATCCATCCCTCCATCTATCTATCCATCCATCCATCTGTCCATCCATCCATCCATCTATCCATCCATCCATCTATCCATCCATCCATCTGTCCATCCATCCATCCATCTATCCATCCCTCCATCTATCTATCCATCCATCCATCTGTCCATCCATCCATCCATCTATCCATCCCTCCATCTATCTATCCATCCATCCATCTATCCATCCCGCCATCTATCTATCCATCCATCCATCTGTCCATCCATCCACCCATCCATCTGTCCATCCCTCCATCTATCTATCCATCCATCCATCCATCTCTCCATCTATCCACAGACAATAGCCTGTCCATCTATTGTTGAGCCCCCACAATGGGCCTTCCACTGTAAGTAGACACAGAAAAGAATAGAACACGTTTTATTTTCTCTGAAAAGTCCACAGTTGAGTGGGAGAGATAGACAAATTTATCATAATCAGTGTGACACAAGAGAAGCCCCAAGGCAATATACTCAAAGGAGATTGAGGTAATAGAACATATACATAAAAATTTTACAAGATGTGTGCTCCTACAGGCTCCTATCAAAAGGCATGACCAGCAAGGACTGGGAAAATCAGGGAAGACTTTGTGGAAAAGTCTTGTGGAATATTCTGAGCATAGCTCTATTTGCTGACTTGAATGTAAATGAAATGTTTACAGTGGACCAGAGGTTGAAAACTTAGCCTGTGAGGGTTTGTGCCTTGATGGTACTGACACATATTTTTAATCATTTATTTATTTGCAAGCATTGTTTAACATCAAGATATTTCAAATAAAGATTTGGAATTCATTTTCTGGCAAAACTAGAATGCTGGTCCCATTTCAGCATGGAGTGGCTGACTACAGTGATGTGGCCGCTGCCCACCTTAGATGGCTGTGCAGCCTCAACTGTCCACTTCACTTACTTAATCCCACTTTCCAGGCTGTAGAAAGCACTTTGGTTTGCAATCCTGGAAGTAGAGCAGTTGTTTTCCATGATTTCTCGAGTAAGGTATCTCCAAATAATTGTAGCTGCCTCTTAGACATTTTCTCCCAAAACTTTAGCCCCAAGCCTTGCCTGTTCTTGTGCACTGTGGAGTGACTCCTCACCATTGCTGCCCAATCCTTGCATTTGCAGATTTCTGCTATCATTCTGCATCCCAACTATGACCCCATCCTGCTTGATGCTGACATCGCCATCCTGAAGCTCCTAGACAAGGCCCGTATCAGCACCCGAGTCCAGCCCATCTGCCTCGCTGCCAGTCGGGATCTCAGCACTTCCTTCCAGGAGTCCCACATCACTGTGGCTGGCTGGAATGTCCTGGCAGATGTGAGGAGCCCTGGCTTCAAGAACGACACACTGCGCTCTGGGGTGGTCAGCGTGGTGGACTCGCTGTTGTGTGAGGAGCAGCATGAGGACCATGGCATCCCAGTGAGTGTCACTGATAACATGTTCTGTGCCAGCCAGGACCCCACTGCCCCTTCTGATATATGCACTGCAGAGACAGGAGGCATCGCAGCTGTGTCCTTCCCGGGACGAGCATCTCCTGAGCCACGCTGGCATCTGATGGGACTGGTCAGCTGGAGCTATGATAAAACATGCAGCCACAGGCTCTCCACTGCCTTCACCAAGGTGCTGCCTTTTAAAGACTGGATTGAAAGAAACATGAAATGAACCAGGCTCATGCACTCCTTGAGAAGTGTTTCTGTATATCCATCTATACATGTGTCATTGCGTGAAGCAGTGTGGGCCTGAAGTGTGATTTTGTCTGTGAACTTGGCTGTGCCAGGGTTTCTGACTTCAGGGACAAAACTCAGTGAAGGGTGAGTAGACCTCCATTGCTGGTAGGCTGATGCCGCCTCCACTACTAGGACAGTCAATTGGAAGATGCCAGGGCTTGCAAGAAGTAAGTTTCTTCAAAGAAGACCATATACAAAACCTCTCCACTCCACTGACCTGGTGGCCTTTCCCACCTTTCAGTGTCACGAATGCCATCAGCTTGACCAGGGAAGATCTGGGCTTCATGAGACCCCTTTTGAGGCTCTCAAGTTCTAGAGAGCTGCCCGTGGGACAGCGCAGAGCAGCAGAACTGGGATGTGGTGCATGCCTTTGTGTACATGGCCGCAGTACACTCTGGTCCTTTTCCTTCCCCATCTCTTGTACACATTTTAATAAAACAAGAGTTGGCTTCTGAACTACAAAACAAATGTGCTATGCTCTTATTTCTGCATGCTGTTTCTCAGAGCTACATGTATCAGGGCTGATGGCTTGGTGATAGCCCTTTAAAATAGTGCCAAGGGCTGTCATTCCCAAATAGTGTGTTTGACAAAGTCAATATCATCTTTTTAATACCAACTCTTAGAGCTCAGTGGGTCATGGGCCAGGGGAGGAGGGACATGGGTACCCTACAATAAGGCACAAACAGAAACACCAGAGATTCGATGATTTTTAGGATTGCCTCTGCTTCTTGTCTTCTAGATCCAGCACAGAGTCCTGCTTTGAACCTCCATAAATCTTCATGGAATGCTTTTATAGCATATGAATTGGAGTCACATATTAACTCACACTAAGTTTAGATATGCCAAGAAACTGTAGCTTCACTGTTGTCTGTAACTTATGTGATTTTTCTCTCAAGCCTCACTCTCACCTCCCACTGGATAGTGAAGGAAAGAACATGAATTCAGTCTAGTCAGACACCTTAAGTAATTTTGGCAGTGACCCTGTTTTTGGGGTGACTTACTCTTTTATCCTTTCTCCCCTGCTCTCCTCGCCAGTTTTCTCTTCACTAGGCTGGTGCTTTGGAGGCTTACCTTCCTTCAAGCATTGGGATAAGAGTGGGGACCGCCAAGTACCTGCTGGTTCTTGGGTGTGTGTTGTGGGTCTTTTTGTTGCTGACATTTAATGCTAGAGTCTGTAATTAGTGTAACTTGTGCTATGTTCTCTATTTCATGGGGCCCGGCCCTCCTTCCTGCAGACTGACTCCTGTTTGACCCTTGTCTGGGTCACTCAGCCTCATGGCCACAGTGACAACCTCTGGCAACTGCCCAGCCAGCCTCTCTGCAACCTCCTCTTCCTCCTTTGGGCGATTGGGGGAACTTGTTGGTCTTTTCCATACCACATGACAGCTGAGAGCCCAGGCTTGTTACAGAGCTTTCTGGGAGACATTTGCCTTCTGTAGACCCAAACAGGAACTCCCCTGTTCCCTTAATCTATCTCAGAAAGCTCAAGGACTTTAGCCCAAGACAGGAGGTGAGGATTTTATTTGTTTCCCAACCTGTCTTCCCCCATGTCTGGGTCTTGAGCCACAAGAGAATTTCTTCTACTTCTCTTTTTGTCAGCCTTTCCTGGGGCTTTCCATAAGTCACATCCTCCTCCTTTCATTCAACCCTCCATGCCCATCCTCCTGGCTTAATCAAAGAGGGATGTGTTAGTTATCAATGGTTGAGTACAAATTACCCAACACTTAGTGGCTTAAATGGTAAGTGTTTATTCTCTCACAGTGTCAGTGGGTCAGGAATTGGTGAGCAGCTTAACCTGAGGTTGTCATCAACCGAAGCCTTGACGGAGGCTGGAGGATTTGATTCTATAAATATTTATCAGGTCACTCAAAGGTTTTTCTTTGTTAAGCCTAGAAAGCTTGGATCTTAAAAGGTGTAATGGAACTTGGATCAAAGAGATAGATCTGAATGCAAATTCCTGTCTTTTAACTTCTTTTCTAAAGTGATCTTGGGCAAGTACTTAGCCTCTCTACCTCAGTTTCATTATCTGGTAAGTTGGCATAATAAAATATTGAGATTTTATTGTGGTAGCTGTGACAATTAAGTGAGATGTTGTGTAAAACAATGAACATAATACATGATATACCCGGCAAGGTCAGCGCTCTTCAGCTAAGCACAGCTCCACAACTGCCTCGGTAGGTGCTCCACACATACGTGCCTACACCCTCCGTCTCCTGACTGTGTCCTGACCCTCCACCTGGAATATCATGTTCTCTACTTCTTTTTAATGCTCTCTTTACTACTTGTGTTATTTTCTCTTCTTGTCTTACTACTCAGATTTGGTTCACATATACATCATCTTAGCTATGACTCTGGCCCCCTCAGAAGCTGAATCTGGCCTGAAATTTTGGTAATGACATCCCAGGCTGCTTGGTTAATAGCTCCATGGCCATTTGCCACCACCCCTAGATCTTCCTACCCTAGCACTGCTCTTGTGGGCTATGAACACTCGATCACACTCACCTAAGACTTTGAGGCAGGCAAAGAGGATCAGATCCAAGCTTGTCCCTTGGCCATATCTGGCTGCTATCAGAATGTTGTCCATCTCTTTTTGTAACATAGCCCTTGCCTCCTAGCATAGAACTCTAAAGCTAGAAATCTTGAGCATATATAAGTCAGGGGCTTTTCAGAGAATCAGAACTTTTAACAGTCCTATAGAATAAGAGATTATGATAACCACACAAAATTGTGACCACTGATGGAGAAGTCTGTGCAAGACTGTTGCCTTTGTTTCTGGTGTTGGATCTAAAATCAACCACACCAGTGGTCAGGAAGGAAAGCTGGATGTGAAGTCAGCAAAGCAAGGACAAATGGAAACCTGTGTTTGTCTCTTGCTGCCTCCAGTCTCCATGATGTGAGTGACTTGTAGTAGAAGCGGGTGCCCTTTGCTCATAGCTGCACACTCACCCAGTCCAGGACTCAGGGAAGCCAGAGGAGGATTTTCAGCAGGCATTGGAAGAGCTGTGGGCCTGGGTGCTTTCTCACCCCAACAAGGTGAGCTGACATATAGTGACATTGTGTGTGAGCTGCCACAGAGTCTTATGTGCTTAAACAACTCCCAAAGCATGAAAGTAGGCATTGCTTCACTCTCCTTTCCAAATCTCATGTCAATTTCTCTTGTGCTCACTAACCTGGAACCATACAGGGAAGGGAATTCTGCAACCTAGTTTCAGTTTCCCTAAGTTGACACAGAACAAAGCAGTCACAAGTTATGGAATACTAATGCTGAAAAAGTGGCTGTCGACTGAGGACACCTTCAGGGAGCACCAGAGAAGGCTCCTGCTTCATCCAGAGTACTTTGGTTCTGATTTCTTTTGTGATGATTGCTTTGTTTTTTTTTATGTATCCATGTAGCCCCTGACATCTGACATTATACCAGCTGGGCTTTGGTGCCCAGGAGTTGATCTGGCACTCCCAATGAGACTGTGATGCTCTCTTGTTGAAGATAAATACTTTCACAGAATGCCAATATCGTCAGAATTATTCTGCGACTTTGATGGATCAAGACCCAAACAAGACCACTTCATAACTTCTGTAATAACAGACAAAAGCCCGGTGACTATGCAAACTACAAAGGTGCTAAATATCCCCCTCTGCTAATTAGTATGAGTGACTGCTGCTTCTTCATCAATTACAGTGGCAGCCTCTTTATAGTCTTTTTTCCTTTTAGATAAGATTTATTACATGGCCAATTATAGAATTACTCCCATCCAATCCAGAACAAAGCCCCACTTTGAAACCTAAGATCACTTAATAGAAACTCAAATCCTGTAACTCCTTTCTAACACACTCTTGATGAGACACCCCATAGTTGGCCATGATGTGCATCCTACCTCATTGCAAGGAGCAAAAAATCCCACTTGTTCAATTACGGGTATGTTTCCAGTGGTCTTTGGTTGGAAGGCATTGACTATATATATATAAAATACACATACATATATAATATATATGTGTATATATACTATATGTATATATACATATATTCATATATACATGCATATATATACACGCACATACACATATACATATACAGATGCAACACACATATACATATACAGATGCTCCCTGGCTTACAATGGCTTGACTTAAGACTTTTTGACTTTATGATAGTAGGAAAACAAGATGCATTTAGCACAATCGTACTTCAAGTGCCAATACAACCATTGTTTTTCACTTTCAGTACTGTGTTCAATAAAGTACATGAGATACCTATTTAATAGTTTGTTATGAAATAGGCTGTTAGATGATTTTGTCCAACTGTAGGCTAATGTAAGTGTTCTGAGCACATTTAAGGAAGGCGAGGCTAAGCTATGATGTTAAGTAGGTTAAGTATGTTAAATGCATTATTGACTTATGATGTTTTCAAATTATGATGAGTTTATTGGGATGGAACCCCACAGTAAGCTGAGGAGCATCTCTGTATGTATATAAGCATCTTCCCTAATCATACAGATTTTACTTAAATTTTACGTATCACATAAATTTAGTCATATGGTACACAAACTTTAAGTAAAATCTATATGATTTAAACAAGACTTAACTTTCCTTGGGAGTGATCAGGTTTATACACTAAATGGACTTTTCATGAGTGACTGGGTAGTCAACTCACTCTGTATTTTCTTATGTAAACTCCAAAAGAAATTGAGAGGAAGGGGCAATTCAAGTAGGACTGTTAACTTTTCATTCACAGGTAGTTAGAACTTCAATCAAGTCATTGGCATGATGGACAGGAAGAAAGGAAGATGCTGTAAGTAAGGAGTGAGTTTGGAAAATACATAAGATGAAACACGGGGTTAGAGATGGGATTTCTCCATGTTGGTCAGGTTGGTCGCAAACTACCGACCTTAGGTGATCTACCCACCTTAGCCTCCTAAAGTGCTGGGATTGTAGGCATGAGCCACTGCTCCCAGCCCAAGCTATTTTTTTTTTTTTTTTTTTTTTGTATTTTAGTAGAGACGGGGTTTCACTGTGTTGGCTAGGCTGGTCTCGAACTCCTGAGCTCAGGCAATCTGCCTGCCTTGGCCTCCCAAAGTGCTAGGATTACAGGCATGAGCCACCGTGCCTGACCTGAATTTGGGCTTTTGTATTGTCCTAATCTGGACATGAATAAAGACCTTGAGTCTCATTGCATTGACACAACTGCATGTTGTTCTTAAATGATATCAGATGAGTTAAAAGAAGAAAGCTGACAGCCAATGGATGAGCCAAAGAAGTAAGACACATATCTTTACTCCTGCCTTATTTTTTCTCCTTCTTTAGTATCCTGTGAAAATTTCAAGTGAAATACTTTGGATCCCTAGGGCTTGGGGAAGTTTATCTTGTCAGGGCTGTTGGAAAGATAGGGCTGTTGGAAAGAACATTTTGGAGTGGCTTGGTAGCAATTTGTGGTCTCTCCTTGCTTTTCTTGGCAGCAGGACTTGATTTCCCTGGCAGAGCTCTGCCCGGATGTGCTGTTGAGGCCCAGCATTTTAAGAAGACTGTCTCAATGGCTGAGTTTTTTAGGGCTCACTTCACGTTTGTATTCCAATTCACTGAGTGTTTATCCAGAAGCTTGGACTAGGTTTGATGGAGAGCTTTGTCAATAAAGAAAAAAAAAGTCAGTAGATAAAATTAGGGAATAGCTTTCTCAGGTGAGGAATACATTCAAGACTGAATTCTTGGAGAAAAACGAACCACTGTTATGTTCCTGAACTTATGGTTTCTAGGAAAAAGTAATTCCACACAAGAGAGAAGGAAAGAATGATCTTCCTTTGTGCTTAAATATGTGCAATTCAGGAAAAGTTGTTTATTTTCCATTGAAAGGGGAACAGGGTGTTACAAATGAAGCTGTGTCCAGGTGCTAATGAAATGAAACCTCGGAGTGAACTGGGATAACTTCCAATTCACTGCAGTTACGAAAAGGCATAATTTAGTCCTTTAGTCTTTGATTAAAAAAACAACAACAACAACTCTGAATCTGTAATCTCAATTTAAAACTAAATTACCTGGTTGCTCTCTCTGTCTTTCTCTTATTAAGGAAAATTGCTTTATAAGAAAAATACTTTTGGGATGTGATACACAGCCTCTTTCAGAATGACCAAGGAATTTCATAAAGAAGTGAACAGATAAAATAGAACAAGAATAACATCGCTGGATTTTCTGAGGTCATCAGATTCTGGCTTGGGTCCTTGATTCAGTCCTTTATCCAAATCACTTAGCATTTAATCACAGTGAGCTGCTGTTCAGCAAAGAAATCCCCCCAAAGATTAAAAAAGAAAAAAACCTCTCCATTCTTTTGTTCCTCATGAGGCTGTCACTACTGAATATTGTAATGTCCCAGCAGAACAAAGGGAAGAGGGAAAATGGAGGCATTACTGGCAATCATTGCCCAGGTTAGGAGAAACTGGGGGTAGAAATTAAAATACCAGTAATCACTCTCAAAGAGTATTTCTGCTTCATACAGGATCAAGCAGCTAAAAAAAAAGACAGTTGCTCTAATTCAAAATGTTACGGTTTTTATGGTGGGCATAAAGAATTTGCACTACCCCTGACATTTAGCCTCAAGTCATCTTGCAGCAGAAATGCTGACAGAGGGAATGATATACTGAGAACTCACAATTCATCTTTTTCCATTGTCTCCTTCCTTCACCTATACTAAACAAATGGGATGAATTCACACTCTTTCCGTTAGAATTCATCAGGCAGTAAGCATAGCTATCCACTGTTTGGCCTTCCCGAGCCCTCTACTTAATGAGACAATTTCTGCCTGCCGAATGGATTATATTTAGACCAAGTTCTCAGTCTGAATTGAGATTTCTATGAAGTAATATCTTTTTTCTCATCAGCTAAGAGAGTGAGGTAAAAATAGAACTCCCAGACTTCTCTTTTGCTAATGTGTATTAACAAGAAGAGTGAATGAACTCAGCTTGTATCTTACAGCTCCAACCACCCTTAAGACAGATGATTCCCTTGAGTCTACACAGTGACCACCACCAGACTGACAGGGCTACGGACTGGCTCATCTGTAGCTGTACTGTGTTGTTGAAACCAAAGCATTACCACCGATCTTTTGGGTGATGAGAGTGCCAGCAGCTAGGAAGCTGATGTCATAAAGATGATAACAGCTCAGTGTGCCAGGAACTGTGCTAAGTGCTTTATGTGACATAGCCTCATTCAGTTCTCATATAAGCCCAGTGGATGGGGTCACTACTATACCCACTGATGCTCAGAGGGTTAAATAACTTACTCAAGGTCACTCAAAATGGAAAGAAAGAATGATGAACTCAATTTGAATCTCACTGCTCCAAACATGTTCAAGATGGATGGTTCCCAGGTTGGTCTAATTCGGAAGACTGTTATAACTTCTGTGGCCACATTAGCATTCTTAATTCAATGTCCTGGTGGTGCCACTGTGAACATTCTCCTCCTGCTACTTATTGCTCTGAACCCACTTATCTTTCTGAAATCTTTTCAATTTGGGTTCAGGATTCTCCAGTTTCTCTCTTGCATGCTCTTGGCTTCAGAACCAACACTGTCAGAGAATACTATCTTTCCTCTGAAATTGGAACACTATATAATAATTTTCCATTCAGGTTCTTCATTCATCCTAAAATAGCTCATATTTTTGAAAACTAGCAAACTTGTATTAGTTGTCATATGAAGGAGCCCTTACTGTGTCCTCTGTTTTATTTAATTAAAAAAAAAAAACATTAAGGTATCTAGTCTTACAGTTAATGAATGGGTCAACGTGTTACAGATAGATCCAGACACACAGCTTGTAATTCCTTGGTTATTTAGGCAGGCAGAGGACATTGTATACCAACAGTGTATTCACACTACATGCCAGGACCTGTGATATCTGCTTTACATATATAATTTTTGAAGCTACAAGGATTATTTCCATTTTATAGAGGAGGGAGTTTAGGCTCAAAGAGATTAGGTGACCCACTCAATGTCAGTTGTGGAGAAAGTGGGATTTGAATACAGTCCTGCCTAGATTTACTTTACCAAGAACAGCTGTGTGGAAAGTGTAAGGACAAATCTGTTCCCAGAGTGGTTCTGACTTTGCAAAGAACCACAAATATGAATACCCCACCTAACGAGCTGATGGTGGATAGTTTTCTCATTACTAAGTTTTGGAGGGCATCAATAATCTTAAAAAGCAAAGCAGATGAAACAGTAATTGCACATGGGGGGAAAAGTCAAATTCATATTTCTCAGACATTACTAAATGACAGTGACTTTTGAGTGGATAACCCTTGGGTCACTTGGCTATTTCTCTCTCTAGGTCACTTTCTTCTGATAAACTTTGAATGTTGAAACATTTCTCCTTTGTTGTCATCATGAGGGGGAATGATTTTATTCAGCAGCCTTTCATGGGAAAGCAATGTAGGACTTTTTTTTTTTTTTTTTTTTTTTTTTTCTATATTAGGAGTTCACTCCCACCCCACCTCCCTTATGTGGAGCTGCAATGACCAATCTGAAGCATTCTGCAGGAGAGCCAAGACATGGGATGAATCCCTTAGAAGAGCCCAATATAAGGGAGTCTTTGTCCCTTCTTTGGTCCAACTAAGCTCCTACAATAATTGCTGAAGAATGTTGAGAATTGTAGCATTTAGGACTGAAAAATTTGAGGCCATGTTGTGACTTCTTCCATAGTATAAATATACCTTCTTCTGATTTCTAGTAAATAGTCTGACTAAGTCTATTTATCTGCTGGAAAACCCCACAGTGGAGAGGTCCCACATGTTATGGGGGCTACCTGTTCCAATAATGATAACATCGTCACTCCAAGTTGCATAGCAGAGAGGTTAGAAAGCAAGATTCTGCAGGAAGACTGCCTAAAGGCAAACCCTGCCTTCATCCATTAGCCCTGTAGAGCCATTCTTCACCCTTCTCCATCCTCTGTTTCTCAGGGAGATGGAACTGTAAGGACTGCATGTGAATTGTTTCAGTGGACTCTCCTGCCCTGAAGCTTCCATCTGGCTTTGGCCAGTACAGAGTCCCGGAAGGAAAAGAAGGACTGGAGGAAAGTGGGCATTGGGGTATTTATTCCCAGACCCCCTTCCAGCAGGCTGTTATGGCCACAGTCTCAGCTCCTGTCAAGTGGCCTTCTGCATGCAGGACTCTCCTGTAGGTCCTGGCACCCTCCCTTTGGCTTAGGATGGGCAACTGTTCCCTACTATTAGTAGCCCAGGGAGTCTGCCCTATCCCTTAGAGTTTCTCTACCCCCTCCCACACCCTTCTAAATGACTCCTTTATTAAACTTACCACAATTTACTTAATTTAAATATGCCATTCTTTTTTTTTTTTTTTTTTTAAGCTGGGACTCCGATAAATACAACCTTGGGCAAATTCCTTAATTCCTCTTGGCCTCAGTTTTCTCCTCTGTAAAAAGGTGGTTTAATAATATTTTCTGCAGAAGGTCATCTTAGGAACCAAACAAGATACAATACATAAGGTACAGTACGTTATGCATATAGGAATTACTAGGGGAATGCTAAGCTCATACGACTACCACGAAGTTCTAGCTCACACACTACCTTAACTCAGCTATAGTAACTCGCTTCTGGGAACTTGGGTTAAGTTTCAGTCAAGAATCAATAAGGCAACAAATAAAAAAAACCCTTATGATCAAAATTCATTTTTAAGAATCCCTTACATCACCTATCAGAGTATAGTACAGTTGATTTTCTTGTATGCAGTCCTGCGGAGTAGTTCTTGTTGACGCTGAAGTTCGAGAACCCATTAGCTAGACTTAAGAAAGGTAAATCTATACATAAATGTCAGTCTTCTGCTTTCGCCATGACTATGGGATCCCTAGAGGAGACTGAGAGATGCCTATGAGAGGAATTCATAAGTATTCCTGCAGCTTGTGGGGTTGGCCTTGTTCTGTTCTCCTTCCAACGTTCTATTAACTTATTGCTGGTTAAGAGGCTTGTAGTTTGCTGTGAAGATTAAAAGGAGACCCTGAAGTCACATGGTAGGTGGGGAGGCTAGGTTCTCGCTGTAAATTACACTGGGTGAATGCTGCTGTTCCCATGTGTCTAGGATGGTTCTCTATTGAGCATGAAAAAGATGTAAGCATTTCCCACACATCCCTGGGGATGAGGAAGCTAAGATCCTGTGCCCAGAATAAGGTAACACACAGTCTAATACTTAGCAGGGATAGTATTTAAGGCAGAACTGTCTGACCTAGAGCTGAGTTTTTATTCAGCATGGTCGCATGCTGTACAGTAGCTAACCCCTAATGCTTTGTGTGTGCACAACATTAGAAGAAAACTCTATGTTTTTGTAGCTGCTCACATTGGTTTTCTCGAATAACATACAAGTGTTTGTTTGCCTGGAAAGTTTTTTATTCCCTGTCTTTAAAGGCAAGAGGATCAGCCCTATATCATATCTTCCCTAGCAATTTCTTTCCAAAGGCTAAATGTATCATGCTCCAACTACTTCTTGGAGCCCTATTCTAGACCCTTCTCTATGTTGTTGAACCACTTCTAGTCCAGCACTTCCTGACTCTGGCTGCACAGTGGGCTCAATCACCTGGGGAAGTCCTTTAAAAATACCCAAGTCAGCCCCCGCCTAACCCCCAAGATGGATGAACCAGAAATCTCTGAAAGGTGGCCTGAGTATTATTATTTTCTAAAAGGCTCTCTCAGAACGTTTTAATGGGCAGCCAGTGTTGAAAATAACTGCTCCAGTTTGTTAAAAAATAATTGGTGTGAATATTGGCAAAAGCCCTCTGGCACGAAGAAAGAGAACCAGTTTCTTCTAGCTAATGTTTGTTAGCCAGAATTATCTGTGGCATACTCCATGTGACTTAATAGACCTGGTCTTCCAGGGCAGCTGAATGCAAATGTTTCTCAAGTATAGAACGGGATGTCAGGGCTTACAGAGAAAGTGGCAAACTGGAATGATGACTCCATCTAATTCGGCCATGCTGGATGATTCACCTGGATTCTCTCATGTCCTGAGCATTGAAAACATAATGAAGAATTTTTAAATTGAATGTTTAAAAAGGTGAAAACAACTCCATCCCTTTTTCTGTTTCCTTTTTACCTTGTATTTATGTACCACCAGGTGCTTTGCTCTTGGCGGTGAGTATGAATGAATGGCACAGCTCAGCCCCCAAAGCCTGTGTGTAGAGACTGAGGGATTGTGATGGAGTAGTTCATTCATGTTCATGTTAAGGGGGGTGCTAATAGCAGAGTAGTGCCCCTGGGATTATTAATATCTAGGCCTGGGTGAGATGGAGATGGCTTCTTTTCCAGTTGCCACCTCAGCAGAAAGGGAAATAAAATGCCTAAATTGTAAAGTTAGACAATTAGACTGTAAAGTTTGTATATGTGACAACTTCAGATACAAAGCCACACACTTACCCTTGATGGGGCTTAAGAGGAGAGAGTGTCAAACATAATACCAAAGTGAAAGAAGGTAGCTTTTCATCTACAAATTATTTTTAAACACATTTATCAGGGTAAACAATAATTTTTTGGAAGAGGAGAGTACCCAAAGTCAAATGCCCTAAGATGAAGGATGCTTATGGTATTTTTTTTTTTAAATAAAGAAAATGCAAAGTTAGAGTAGTTCTGAAGGATCCTAGGATGAGTAAGATACAGATGATTATTCTAATGGTGCAGACAGGATTGAGAGAGAAGAGGGGAGGGGAGAGATGGAGAAAAGCATGGATGGAGGAAGACGTTTGGATTCAGATTTTGTAAAGGATAGTAAAGGAAGGAGGTGAGCTGAGATTTATTTTTTAAATTCTATTAATGTGTTTTCCCTCTTTTTCTTGTTATTTTTCTCATCTGTCTATTCATACTTGGATATTTTGTCCAATAAACTATCTTCTAAGGACTCTGAGAATGCACTGAACATTTTTGGAGGATTTACTGGGTGCCAGACGCCAGTTTAGGAACTTTACACATCTTCTCCATTTCATTTAGTTCTCTTAGCACAGAGAAGTGGGAGAATATAGTCCCATTTTACAGGCGGGATGAAAAAAGAGATGGAGGAATTTGCCCTCGGTTACTCAGCTAGAATGTGGTGAAGAACTCAGGCCTTCGGGTATCAGCGCCGGATATCAGCGCCCGGCATTTAACTACCAATCGTCCTGCTGGGACCCCGGCTCCTCTGGCACCATCCCCAGGACCTGCTCTGAGAGTTTGCACGTGGCCAGTAGCGTTACATCGTCTAACAAGGTCCAGCACAGCGCAAATCCGAAGAGCGTCTACCCTGGGGGAAAAGAGAGTCTGTTTAATTTTCCTGTGGCCCTCCAAGTGAGTTCTTTTGGGTTCCATTGTCTAGACGAGGAAAGTGAGGCTTTGCCTGCTCTGCGGTCACAGGGTCGGCAGGTAGCGGGACCCTAGGTTCCTGCTGTGTTCCAGAGATAATCAAAGCTGCACAGGTCTTGTCATTTTTATGCAAAGCCATCCGGAAGGCTCGAACTCTTCCTTACACAAGCCCATCTGTCTCTGTGCGCCGCCCCCGGGGCTCGGAAGCAGGCGGCGAGCAGCGCCCAGTGGGTGGAGAAGCGTCCGCCGCCACTCACTTCGGCCAACTCTCCGCGCCTTCTCAGCCCGCACCCACCAGGCCGACCTCTCTCGGCCTAAAAAAAAAAAAAAAATTCCCGGCCTCCCCTGCACCCCGCCCGCCGCCCCCAGGGAGCTACATTAATATTAATCTCGCTGAATAATTGAAGGCCGGAGATTTATTCGAGCTTCGGCGGGGGAGGGCGCGCAGCTGGGCCGCGTTTGGGCTGCACCACCCGCGTGTTTCAGCCGCTCGACTCCGCGGGGCCTGGGACCCCTAGACGTGGGAGGATGGGGTGGGTGTGCCCGCCTGTGAGTTTGGGGGTGAGTGTGAGCTGAAGCGGGTGCCTCGGGGAGTGAGGAGGGAGCGCCAGGGGCTGCTCCAGGGAGGCGGAGACGGAGGGGCATCCCGGGTCTCCGCGCCGTCGCCTGCGCTTCACCCCTCACGGGGTGACCCGGGGCCACGCGGGCTTCAGGGGAAACAATAGCGACTCGTTAGATCCTGGGCTTCTGCCACCGGCTGCCCAAGCCTTCCCGGACGAGCGGCGGGGCCTCTTTTCTTATTTGGCTAATTTATGGCGAGAGGCTGGGGGGAGGGATGGCAGAGGAGGGACCGCGTCTGGAGTTGGGGGCGGGGGCCGGCGGTTAAAGGAGTTGCCCCAGGCGGCGGCGCGGGTGATGTCAGCTCTCGACGAAAATAGAGAGGGATCGCCTGCAAATCCTCAGCTCCGGCGGGGCTAAACCTTGCAATCCCTCCCCGGCCGGCGCCGAGCCAGGGCGCAGCGGCCTCCACCGCCTCCCCCGGCGCGCACACACCCGCACACGCGCACGCACGCTCACCGTCCTCTGCCACCACTCTCTGCTCCCGCCACTCGCCGCACCCGCGAGCCCCGCAGCAAAGCACAGGTGGCAGCGGCTGCAGGGCGCATCTCCGGCGTGCGCCCTCCTGCAGCCCTGGGTGCATCGCTCTCTCAGGGAAGCCACCCTCGGAGCCCCCGGAGCTCACGCCAAGCGCCATCCCCGCGGGCGGAGGGGAGCGCGGGTCGCGCGCCGTGGAGAGCCGGGACGCGGATTAGCGCCCGCAGGAGCCTCCTGCGCCCGTTGAGGCGCTAAAGGGCTTACCCCGGAGGCGGGTGGAAGGGCAGGCAGAGGCTCCTCTTAAATACCGCTCCCGGCAGCACTTCGCGCTCACCCCGGCGCCCGCTCTCTCCCTCGCCCACAGCTGCCGGATAGTGCTGAAGAGGAGGGGGCGTTCCCCAGACCATGGCATCCACGGAAGGGTGAGGGGATTTTTAGCTGTACCCGCGGGAAAGCGGGGTCGCGCGCGGGATGGTGGTGCCCCTATCCGGGATGGGGACAGAGAGGCGTCGGCGGCGGGCCTGGGAGATGGTGGCGGAGCAGTGGCTTGGCTGGGAATGCGATGGTGCGGAGGGGATTGATTTTCTTTCCTGGAGATTGCTGCTTAATCCTTTGAAAATGCGAGAGGCGGAGGGTTGTTGTATTTTGATTAAAAGGGTAAGGTGCGCTGGGGGCTTGAGAGTGTGAGGAAGAAATCCTCCTGAGGTTACTTTTGAGATTTCAAAACAATAGGGGATTGGGCACAGTGTGAGCAGACACCGGGGTAGCAGCGCCTGGAGCGCGGCGCCGCAGGCCCGACGCGGGCTTGCAGGTGGGACCGGCCCGGAATGAATGAGCCAAGACCGGGCCTTGGGGCGGGGCAAGGACCAGCGCGCCTGGCCTTGAACGCCAGGTTTGCAGAGTCGCCGTGGAGATGCTGGGCCCACTCCGATCGCTCCTTGTCCCTGGAAGGCGGAATCTCCCTGGCTAGCTCTAAGGAAGGCTGGAAGAGATTTGGGTGCTTCCCGGGAGGAGGCGGGAAAACGTGTGGTCTGGGACAAGGGCAGGAGTCGCCAGACTCCAGCGGACAGGGATAGCACTGGCTTCCCTATTCAGCCCGAGGGTCTGGAGTCGTGTCCTGCCTCCCCGAGACTGCAGTTGGCATGGGGAAAGCTCCCTCACAGTGATAATTAAAGACATCTGTCTTTAGCAAGAGACAGAAGGGGCTGCAGGGGGCAAAAGGATTCTTTGAATACTCACACATCAAAGAAAAGGTCCACAAACAGAATCCTTGGACCAGCATCTCTCAGAAAACTTTTTGGGCTTGATAGAACCTGAGTGGCAATGAAAAGACTGGGCAGCTCAGCCCTTTGGTTAATTCCCAAAATTGCACTTACTCACTTGCAAGCGATCACAGGATCCATGTTATGTGAAAAGCAAATATCAGGGACTTCTCTGGGCTCAAGTGGTGGTGTTGGCATTTTCCAGTTTCTCCTAAGACATTTTACCAACTCCGCAGGCTTGTTTTAGGGGAATGGATCTCTAAGCAGGCGTGAAGAGCTGGTATCCAAAGCCAGATCTCTAGACTGCAATCTCCAATAGAAGGAAAATATTTCTAAAACTGTCTCTCTGTGTCCAGGAGAAGGAATTCCTTCCTTTTCTGTCCCCCAGAGTCCTTCCAAACGCATCTGGCATCTTGTCATTGCATGAAATTTTGTCTCTCCCTTTGCCCTAACCATTCTGCAGTTTGGACTTTTTTGATTATTATTTCTCCAAAAAGATGTTTCAGGAAGACATCTGTGTACAAGGAGGGTGGTACCTTGTGCTAAAAAAAGATCTCTAGAAATAGATAGTAGGAGCCCATATTGATCAAGATCAATGCCTTCCCATGTTTAATTAAAAAGGCTTTTATATGAGAAAAGATGAAAGCATTTCTGGTTGCCTTCAGGGACCTTCTAGACTTATCCTTGCTTGTAAAGGCTAGGGTGGAAAACATCTGTGAAAAAGATGGATGATATTAGTTTTCCAAATCCTGCATCCAGCTTACTCCCTATTTTGATGGCCAGATAGAGGAGAAGTTATGACAACAACCCCAAACTGAGTATGTTTATTTCACCTTTGTCCTAAATGAAAGCTGTCAAATGATGTGACATTCAATATAGAGCCAAAGTGATTTTCAGCATTTTAGAAAGATTCCCATCCAATTAATCCCATCCTTCTGCACCGGCTATGGTTAAGAAAAGAGTCATCAGAGGAATTTATATTTAAGAGATGAAAGAATTGAAAAAAACTTGAATGGCTGGGAAACAAATATAAGATCTATGATCCGTTATTATTTAACAGCAGTAACTGATGAGCAGGTGACATTCTCAGAGGCCCTGGTCTTTCCTTTCTTCTTCTCTTTTTTTATTCCAGGAGCATTTACTGAGCACTTGTTGGGTGGAACTCACATGTGAGGAACTCTGAGTTGGGGGGATACAGAAACAGTCTGGGATCTGCCTTTTAGAAGTCTAGCTCCATCCAGTCAAGGATTTTTATTAGTAAATTGTTCACGTGGATTCATGAGATCTCTTGCCCCTTCTAACATCTTTGATTAATGTGCCTTGTAAAGAAAAATTTACTAAGACTCCTCAGGCTATCTCCTTTGTTGGCTTTTGCCATTTAACAATATTGAAATTGTTTCCTTGAAACACATTACTGAGAAGGAAGCAAAAATAGCAATATTGTTATATGCTTTCAATTTATATGTTTTCAGTTCAACTCTGTTTGATCCAGAATGTTTGGGGAATAGGGTAATATGGGAAACTGACCATTCTGGTTCACATTTATTTGGTGATGTCATTAACAGCAGCAGAACGTGTTAATTACCAATTTCTAAAGAATTATTAGAAGCAATAATGACATCTTATGTTTGTTTAACACTTCACTTTCAAAGCTCATTCGTGTACCTCATCACATTTGGTTCTTCCAGTAACTCTGTGAAGTAGGCAGTCCAACAAAAATAGACTTTAAGGATAAAATTATACATAAAGAATATAATACCATCTTTCCAGAAAGATTCCAATACTTGGAAAAGCTTTGGGGTTATCATCTGAAAATGATGTGTGCTGGGCATGGCTGGTGCAGATTACTGGCTTTCTCTCAAACTTTTGGCATACCTATCCTGCAAATTGCCTTTTAGGATATTCTTTGTAACCTGTGCATTGGTCTTTGCCTGTGCAGAGCGTATGCCACCACAGTCTGGTTTTCTGAGAGCTTTGATTATTTGGAATTGAGATTATTAGCATCCGGTTTCTATAAAAATCAATAGTGGACACTTTGGTAGTTCCCAGGTTCTGAGAGATATTTTCCTGCAAAGCAAGGTCGAATTTAATAGTTGAGCATTCTTTCTTTCTGAGTTCCCTGTCATGGCTAGAATTATGGAGATGGCTTTTAGGTCCCTGACCCAAATTGGAAAGAGATTATAAGTAGTTGGTGGCAGCCAGGCTAGTGTCCATTACAGACTGGGTCACAGTGGAGTGCCCAGATGCTGAAGAGGCAGGCATTTTAGAAATATCTTCTTGGAGGTGGGGGGTGGCTAGGTCACTCTGTATGTCAGAGACCCAAGGCAATCTGTCTTCTGATCAGCTCCCGTGAGCCGAGGGGTCAGGGCGAAAGCCAGCCATGAGGGCCTGGGCTTCAGTTTGACTTAAAGAGCCAGGGAAACAGAAATCTGCTGACAGTGGAAAAACCCTGGCAAGGGAGACCCCTTGAATTTATTATTTCAAGCAAATAAAAGCAAACCATAACCATTGTCCTCTTGCTTTTCCCCTTGGGAATGAATCTGAGGTCAGCAGGAGGAAGAGCCCACAGAGTGGACTTATTGGCAAATGAGTGAAAGATATGGGGCTTATGTGGTCTAGAGGGGTTTGCAGGTTGCATGCCTCAGGCTTGGCTGGAATTTTCTTTTCTCATTTTCAATAATATAGAAATCAGCCTCCTTGGGGAAAATAGATATTAGGAGAGCTATGAGAAAACCATTTCATGTTTACTAAGACAGTCGCTTGTGAGTAATTGAAAGCTTAATTCTCAGGAAATAATTTCTAAATCCAGATGAAACTTGTGAGGCGGAAACTCCATGTTATTAAAAACCAAAAGACAAATCTGTTCATCAGTATCAATGGCCACTTCTTTTCCTCTTCCATGCAACACAGTTAGGTGTTTTGTGTCTCCTTTGGCTTTGGCTTTAAAGGATGTGTCAGACAAGGAAAAGTCCTTAAGCAATGATGTTTCAGCTGCAAAAAACGAGCAATATATTTAACAGCTAAGTGTGAGATTTCTGGGTCAGTGTGCCATAAATCCTACAGTTCCAGAATTGCAAAGCTTTTTCATAATTTGAAGCTCAACACAGAGTGATTTCAATGTAAATCCTCCCCTCCCTGCCCTCCTCCATGGCTGTGTCACACAATGCCCTGATGTCTGGTTTCCCCCCTTTTAAAGGCAAACCGAATTGTTTCTCATATTGAATTTTTCCCCCATTGGACTGGCTTGCCTCTTGGCATGAGCTGAAACTATTCTTCATTTCAATCATCTACTACAATTATTTTAATCTACTAACACACTGATAGTATTAAATCTTCTAGCAATAGTAAGCAGAAGCATTATTCTGAAGATAAAATTTTAGTTTTGCTTGCATTTAAAGAACTTGTCTTCGCAGTCTGAAGAAACATCTAACAAACAAACGCCAGACACTGCCTTGCTTGCAGCTTTTGATTTCATGCCCTTAACAGCTTGTTGGGGGCCAAGCAGGATGCTGCATAGAAAGGGTTTTAGAATCCAGATTATGGCAAATCTCTTTATTTACCGTGATCGTGAGCTCGCTCTCTCCTCCCTCTGCCCGCCCCTCACCCCGCAACTCTCCAAGTGCCAACTCCTTGGAATGAATTAATTAAAGGAATGTTTAAAAATATCTCATTGCTCCATCTCCACGTGCTCCATCATTGACTGGAGGCAGATGGGCCACATATTTGTCGGTAGAATAGAAAAGGACTAGCATCTCGTTATAAATCTGTCTGGTTGTCTTTAAATGATGTCAGAAAAGACAATGGGCCCGCAGTATTAAAGGAGAATGAAAGGAAGATCTTTAAAATTTTAAAAAGAAGACCTCATTTTCTTAATGCTTTGGTTTTTCTTTTAAAAAGTGTTGTTTCTCAATGATGTTGGTATTTATTTATTTTTCATTCATGTATTTAATGTCTCACTTGGATAAGCAGATATGACCACTGTTTGTGGAACTGCCGTTTGGTGTTTTTGGCAATCTCGACAGTTGCTTTAGAGTATGGACTCACTGAGCAAGAACTGTCCTTTGAAAATGGAATGAAAAGAATGAACTCGATTTGGTGGCTGGACTTGATCTGTGTCAATCCTGGTCTCTAGGATAGATGACGGCAATGTTAAAGACCTTGAATGAAGTGTTTGGGGTCAAGGAGGGAGATGCTGTCCCCATGCCCCGTCTATATTAGAGGCGTCACTTATATCACTGAGAGTACTTTTTTCTCTTACGTTTGGTCAGGAGGGCCATCTGTCACTTGCTGTTTGTAATCTGGCACAGGACTTTCTGTCATGTGGTTCTGCCATCCCAAGTTCCCAGCCACTGTGCTGTCAGGATCACAGAGCTGGTGATGAACTTGGAAGTGAGGCTGAGACCTGTCTGCCTCCTGCTTTGCCTGTTTCCCAGCACTGGATGTGAGGTACTGGGTGCCTGTGGACTGTATGTGGCCCATGGGTGTATTCTTTTAGGCTCACAGAGGATTTTGAACATGTTTTAATTGTTCACCTATACTTAAAAATGTTTTACCTTAAAAAAAAAATCCCAATTCTGGCTTCTCTTAAAAATTGGGAGATCTGATGACAAACAACCTTTCCTTTTATCTTGGTACCATTTATTGAGTGATTATATCCCAGTATGGCTTTAAACACTTTAATGTGTATCAATGTATTTAATCCCCACAACAATATGATGCAGCAGGAGTGACTCTTAGCCTCATTTTACAGGTATAGAAACCGAGGCACAGAAAGAGTAGGTGAATTGCCCAATATTTTACAGTCAGTGAGTGACAAAGCTAGGCCTTCGACCCAAGCATCCTGGCTCTGGGATCCATGCCCGTAGTTACTAGGCCACACCTCTTAGCCAGCAGGGCAGGGGTTAACTGGGGTTGAGGAATGGCTGTCTCTTGAGATAGGGCATATACCTTTCAGGTTGCACACAGTCTGTTCTGGGACTGCTTTTCTCATGTTACCTGCTTGACCCCTTACCTCTCCAAGGAAGCTATCGAGAGACTGAAAGCATGCGTTCCATCCTCTTGGTATATACCATTGCCTAGTGGTTTTGGATTTGTCATTTCTAGGTAAGGAAAGATCATTCAAGCTACCTTCCCCTCCCCCAACCCCCACCCAAGCACTGCTCGTTATTTTCTTTAACTTTGCTCCAGGTTGTACTTAATGGAGAGGTAATTATTTTGTGATTATTGGTTTGGTTGTCAGGAAGCCAATAGCACTGTCTAGTCTAGAGGCAGTGCTTTGAAAGAGCCCAGGGCATGACCACATGGGTTCCAACCTTTGGGATATTGAATTGAGCCTTGGGTATGTGCTTTGTAGTGGTAAATGTAGCCGAGCATATAGCAGCCCCTGGAATTTATTTTTTTCTTTTGCAGCCTTCAGGTGTGGCTGTTTAGGGTTGTGACTTAACTTACGCTTTTTCCTGAAACAGCTACTGGTCTTGTCTCTATATGAGTGGGGCTGATGTTTATTTCACAGCAGATGCAAACAGTGATGAGCTAGGGATGCCTTTTGAATTGAGGAAGAAATCTTCCAGAAGCAAATTTCTGTGTGTTTTAAAGAGTGGAACAGTTTGCTCATCACCCAACAGATGGCAGTAAATGTCAGCACTTGGTCCACACTGGTGGTGGTCTGACTCCCTTTGGAAGCCCTTCAATCCTTAGGGAATCCCAATTTCCATGGCATTTCATTCTCTTTTGATTATAAAAGCTTTCTCCACCAAGTATAGAATTTGGTAAGAGTGAGGCAATGACATATATCTACAGTGTTCAATATCACCATAAACAAATATAAATAGGATCAGCCAAGCTTATGTGGCTATATATACGTGACTTCATTTCATCCTTGAAAATCCCCTAGGGAATATTATCTCATTTTAGAGACGAAAAAACTGAAACTTAGAGAAGTTTTGATTTTATGCTGTTACTGAGGTTTTTTTTTTGGTCATCTAATTGTACTGTGTTTTGTATTATCCATATTTTTCAATAAATCCACATTTCCTTAAAATTTCATGGATCCTTCTTTTGCTTTTTTTTTTATTTTTATTTTTTGTTCCAGTGGGTGTCTTCAATAATTTCATTCAAAAAAAGCAAGATAGCCAGGTGCCTCTGAAGAAAAAATAATGTAAGAATCTTAAATTCTTAAAGAATCTTAAAGAATTTAAGAGGCACTGCCTTAAGAAGGACAACAATTGTTACAGAAAGAAGTCATTCTTTGAGTGGAGATGTAACATTCAAAAGAAAGTGTCGCCATAAAAAAGTGAGAATAAGTTTAGGTAATTCAAAATGATTGTCGGACCTATTTGTAGATGTCAAACAAGAGAATTTTAAATGGAAGAAGGAGTAGTACACGAAGGGAGATAGGTAGAAGAAAACAGATAAAGGAAGAAAATCATTCTTCTCTCTTAGATATCATGGAAAGCTAACTGCTGAAGATTGTGTTTAATCTCAATCTTTACTTAAAAGGACAGTTGGGCTGGGCGTAGTGGTGTGCATCTGTAGTCCTAGCTATTTAGGAGGCTGAGGCGAGAGGATCTCTTGAGGCTGGGAGTTGGGGGCTGCAGTGAGCTAACTATCACAATGCCTGTGAATAACCACTACACTCCAACCTGGGCAACATAGCAAGACCCTGTCTCTAAAAAATTAATTAAGAAAGAACAGTTGAAATTGGATAGATTTCTTAGGAAAGTGGATGGACATCAACATGAACAAAACCCAATTAGACAAACTTGTTCAAGAGTGAAATGGATGGTTATTAACCAACAACACACATCTCAGATATTCAAAAGTGGCTGATGGTACCTGGGGGATTGGTTCAGCTATCATTTTTTCTATTTATATGTAACATATGGTCTAGAAAAAGTGGAAAGAATAAATATTGGACTAATGTCTAAGAATAGAGAGTAATGGAATTATAGACTGAATCTATTTTCCCAGTATTTTTATGGAACTCAATCCCATCAATCAGCAGATATTTATAAAATCATCATAGAATCTTAGCATTTGAAGGATCATTGATTTTTAGATCATAATTAATTGCTAACATTTCAAATGGAGAACTCATTATCTATTAGTCTGAGAGCATTGAACTTTAGATTCTTTTCACAGATATTGATACACTGGGGTTGAGGTGACATTGGTTGGTCCCAGGAAGCAAATTGTGAGATGGAGACTTGTGTGCATGGAGTTTATTGGGAGGAGCTTTCAGCATAAATCCTCATGAAGGAATGAGGGAAACCAGGGTGGGCAGAGGGAGAGGTTGAAACAGTCGCACCAAAGCCTGCCCACCCACAAGGAGCTCTGGAACAGGGATGACCCTTCAGAATGATCCTGAATTGAGGAAAACAGTCGGGCCTTTCTACCCCTGCATTAACCAGCCATTGAATGGGGCTGTGCTGGAACAGGGGACAGGGTTGGGGTTGGGGGGAATATAGTTAAGAGCTGTCACTTATCAACATGCCGAGCAGCTGGGCAAATGAATCATTCAGTCCTGAACGTGGGGGGATAGGGATCTGGGTAGCATGTCACAGCATCCACCACTGTTTCTAAATTCAAATGTTTGAAAGATAATAAAATAATGAGTCTGGTTGCTTGTGATCAGAATATTCAGGCATCCACAAAGCTATCATCTGTAATAAAATGCTATACCTTGCGGGTCAAATGATACAAAATTTCAGGTAGTCAGGAGGAATAACGTCAAGTGGTCTATTGTTCAGCATGGTGACTAGAGTTGACAGCAATGGATTGTGTACTTGAAAATTGGGAGAACAGTAGATTTTCAGTGTTCTCACCACTGAAAAATGATAAGTATGTAAAGTAATGGATACATTAATTAGCTTGATTTATTTTATTCCACAGTGTACGTGTATATCAAAGCATCATGTTGTATACCATAAATACATACAACTTTTATTTGTTAGAAATAAATAAGTAAATAAGTAAAGCTGTATCTTAAAAAATAAAAATCTTAAATATCACAAAATGGCATAAAGTAAAAAAGTAAAAGACTATCTCCTGCCCCAATCCTGTTCTCCAGAAAGAGTCAATTTTTTTGTCTGCCCTTTAAGACAGGGAAAGTGGATTCTGATGGGCAGGCTGGGGAGAATTCAAGGTCATCATCTTCCTCAGGTTTCTTTTTTTTTTTTTTTTTTGAGACAGAGTCTTGCTCTGTCACCCAGGCTGGAGTGCAGTGGCATGATCTCTGCTCACTGCAGCTTCCACTTCCTGGGTTCCAGTGATTCTTCTGCCTCAGCCTCTTGAGTAGCTGAGTTTACAGGTAGACGCCACGATGCCTGGCTAATTTTTGTATTTTTAGTAGAGATGGGATTCCACCATGTTGGCCGGGCTGGTCTTGAACTCCTGACTTTAGGTGATCCTCCCGCCTAGGCCTCCCAAAGTGCTGAGATTATAGGCGTGAACCACCATGCCTATCCATCTTCCTCAGTTTTAGCTGCGTCTCACATAGTCACCAAGTACGTATGACAGAAGGCCTTCTCTTCGTTCCAGTCCTTCCAAGGGTGCCACGTCCAATGGAAAGATGGTTATCTGAAAGTCCTGCTTTAGAGAGAGAAATTAGTTATATTAATCTAATTTCTATCTAGAGTGGTGAGTATAATGGAAGGGGTGAGAAGGAATAATAAATAAATATATTGGGAACAAGAGTGTAGCTGTTATTGATATTTTCAGTGTTGACAGCAGCCATTTTCACACTCCTGCAAGAGTTATTTCCCATGGAGTCCTTACCTGGAGAAAAGTGAACAATGAATTAGATAAATCCTTTCTGGAATATCCACTGCATTGTTCTGTTGATTCAAGAAGTCAGGTATTCTGTCAACTTCAAGCCAAAGGTACGTATATGTTGACATATCTCTGTTCTATTCCACTGGCAAATATGTTCAGAGGTGAAAGAACACTTTTGTTCACACAACCCAAGGCCTTGCAAATTGTATCTTCGTGAGTGTTTTCCCTTATTTTCTTGCATCTGTTGACTCTGCTTTCTGAGACCAAGACATTGATTATCATTGTGTTTGTGTTTTTACCAGCACAACAAATTAATTCCAGTGACTCAATTGTAGAGCAATAGAAGGTAGAGCAAGCCAACCAAATCTCACTGGCAATTGCCTTTCTTTTCTTTCCTTACCTGTTTTTAATAGTTACAAGTCTGTTATTTACCATGGCAGATCGATATTGTGCATATTTCCAGTTTATGGGTAAAGATGTCACTGATTACATTCAATCTACATTTAAGAAATACATTTTTGCACATAGAATGTAACAGCCAAATCAAAGGGTATGAATGATTCACTATTCACTGTCAAAGAAATTATTTTTAACAAAAACTTTTAACCTTTTGTCCTCTGGACCAGTGGCTCCTTTCCCATAACACAAAAACATGACTTTATTAACAATAAAAACAAAACCCTTAAATCCTTAAATATACCTGACATACGTGAAACTGGGAACAAAAAGAGGTTTAATTAAACTTACAGTTCCACATGGCTGAGGAGGCCTCCGATTCATGGCAAGAGGTGAAAGGCATTTCTTACATGGCAGCACCAAGAAAAAAATGAGGAAGAAGCAAAAGTGGGAACCCGTGATAAACCCATCAGATCTCATGAGACTTATTCACTATCACGAGAACAGCACAGGAAAGACGAGCCCCCATGATTCAATTGCCTCCCTCCCACAACACATGGGAATTCTGGGAGATACAATTCAAGTTGAGATTTGGATAGGGACAGAGCCAAACCATATCAAGGGGAATGAGGCACTGAGAGCAGTTAGAAGATGGCAGCAATAATTTAGGTGGGAGATTATGACCTAAATTAAGGCATAGAAATGAACATAGGTTACCAGATTCCAAGGATATTTAGAAGGACTTGGTGACCAAGTGCAGGTGGAAGGGCTTAAAGCCATCTCTCAGCCTTCTAGATTAAGCAAATGGGGGTGAGGTAAGTGCAGAAAAGGAATTCAGGAGAGAAATTAAATTTGAAGAAGACAGTGAATTTGGTTCAGCATACTGGCTTAGCATTTGTGGCGAATGGGATATCAGTAGAGATGCTCACTGGGCAGTTAGAGTCACGAGAAGCCAGAAACTTTATGGAGTGCTATTTGTATTACAGATGTAAGGGAGCTCACCTGCACAGAGCATGAAGTTAGAGAAAAGAATTGGGCTGACAGAAGAATCCTGGGAAGCTCTAGTATCTGAGGATGGGCAGAGGGAGGTGATTCACAGGGTGCAGGGTGCTGAGAAGTAAGGAGGGGAGTCAGGAGTGAGCAGGTGACTTGAAGTGGCCGACAGTGCCGCATGCTATGGCGAGGTCAAATCCTGGGACTGAAAAGTGGTCATTGGATTAGTCAATTTCAAGGCGATCATTGGCCTTTGCCAGAGCTGGGTCAGCAAAGTGATGGCAGCTGCTGCTATGTTGGCATGGGTTGAGAACGGGTGGAGAGAAAATGAATACAAATTATTTTTTTCCATAAATGGTAGTAAGAGGTAGATGGTACTAGGAAAGCAGGTAAGGCGAGAGCAGGATTATATGTTGGGTTGTTTTAGTTTTAGGCTGGGTGTGCTATAAGCCTGTTCATCTGCTAAGGGAAAGGCTTGATTAATGAAGATGAGGTCTTGAATTATCTGTGGAAGATACTGATGAAGGAAAGAGTTAGAACCTGAGGCTAATTCATTGCTCGCTTTGGGGGTTCCTGCAGGAAGAGCAGGGTGCCTCTGTGAGACTGATCCCACAGTATAGGGGAGCACAGCCCAGAAGGGACAGTGAGGAAATGGCTGCCTGCCTAGACGGTCAAGTCCACATGGTCAACCCTGGTCATCCATAGAGTGACAGATGGGGCAGCCAGCTTGTCCTTACTTCTATAGCCTCATTAGTCAGCCAGCTAGAGTTGGATATATTTTAGTAGTGTTGCTTTTTTTTTTTTTTAATTTACCTTTTTAATCCTTTCTAAGTCTCCCTAGTTGGAATTCTTCTCTTTCCTCCCTTAACCCTTCATCATCTATGCTCTTGCATAGTTTGTAAAAATTTTCTTGCACCCAGTTTTAATCCCAATCTTCTCTTGGGCTCTGCATTCCCTTTGAATCACTTCCTGAGTATTTATATAGCACATGTATCCTGATAACTCCCAAATGTATGTTTCTATTTCAGGCCTTTTCCCACGTTCTGGATTCATATATCCTACAACCTAACTGATGTCTCCATTTGTGCAATGCATAGATGTCTGGAAATTATCATAGTACAATGGAACTCTTGATTTTTTTTTCCCGTACAAACTCATCTGTACCCACTCCCAAGTTTCCCCATCTCAGTAAATTCTATCTGTTTAGAGATTCAAAGACAGAAAGGTTGGTATTATCCCTGACTTTTTTTTCTTCCTTCAGCCTCAACCTACAAGCTTACTCATTTCTACCTCAGTTCCTCAGATATCCCATGGTCTTGTCCACATTTGCATTCTGTTTTCCAGAACCACTTTCTACCCTCCACCTACCGCCATTTCACAGATGACTGGCACCCTCTGATCCTGGAGCATGCTTTGGTCCTCAGTTTGAATGATGTTTCCCAGAAAGGCCTCCTCTTCCCATTCCACCCAAAATAGGTCTCTCTTTCCTAGTCCTACATCATTCCCCCGTTTGCTTCCTTCACTGCATCAGTTACAACTTTTACGTATTTTATTCATCTGTCTGTTTGTATCTACAAAGTAAGCACTTTGAGTACTACTTTATCATCACGTCCTCCTAGATCCTAATGCAATGCACTCAGTAAGCATTTGTTGGCTGAATTCTCATCCTTGTCAGCCTAGAGAAGGAGGGAAGGCTTCTCAGAAGAGATGATGTTTGAGTTGTGCCTCTTTCAGGGAGTCTGTCCTTATTACACTTTGTTCAGAGCTCTCTCATAGCAATTCATCATAA
Source organism: Macaca fascicularis (assembly GCF_037993035.2). Lineage (NCBI taxonomy): Eukaryota > Metazoa > Chordata > Mammalia > Primates > Cercopithecidae > Macaca > Macaca fascicularis. Next base: position 30,178,495 of record NC_088388.1, read on the forward strand.
CAGAGTGTGCTAAGTGTTTTCTTGTCTGCCTGTTCACTATCCTGGTATCTCTCTGAGGATCAGGGTTACATTAATTTCTTTGTGCCTCATCTTATTACCATTATCACTATGAATGTTAGTGTAATTGAATTGTCTGCCTTGCAAAAGAGATATGCAAGGGCATAGAGACGACAGAAGGGAACAGGTGTGGGAGGAAACAGATCCAAGGTTGAGAAAACATTTCCTTTTGCTTGTTGGGGCATGGTCATCTTGGTAAGGTTCTGGCGGTCAATTGAACATCCCTATTCCCGCCTACCAGTCGATAATTACCCTTTGCTAAGGGTTAATAGGGTTCAAGGAGGTTACAAGAATAATCAGTTGGGCAGCAGTTCATCTTGTGAAGCCAAAAATGTATTTGTCACAGTCAATCATGTCCCCATGCTACTGTCTGGGAAAATTACAAACTCCTGTATCTGCAGTTCTTTTAAAATGCAATGAAATTTCATCGGAAAAGAGTCTTTGAGCCCATCCTCTATCTTTCCCAAGATGCCTGCCTCCTCTCAGAATCATGTCTGTCTATTCCCTTCCCTTGTTCTTTGTAAAAGAAAACAAGGAGAAGCTAGAATGAATTTGATATTCAGATACAAAGAAGGGATTTCTTAAGTAAAAGCTGATTTTTCAATTGCATTAGTTAAAAAAAAAATACAGCACTTGAAAAATGATTTAGAAAAAGAAAAGTTACCACAAGCAGACAACATTGTTGTTAAATTGATCTTTTAACTATTAAAGAGACATTAGTATATTTAGTCAGTCTCAATAGAGTTCCCTTACTCTGGTTTTCCACGGGTCTAGAAATAATACCTTGTAGTTGGTATATGTGTTTTCCAGTAACCTAAATAAAAATGTTAGCTATTCTTATATTTCCTGAAATGGAGTTCTTTTCTGGAGTTTTCTGGTGACTGGACATGTTGGGGGATATTTATTGCATCCTGGTGGGATAAGAGAAGAAAAACTATGGCTGGCATCTTTCTTGACTCTGTGAGTCCTCACAGTGCCAGTCCTGTGATTGGATGAAAGATCAGTTTATAAAATCCCCTCCTGAGCCCTATGGGAAAGTCTTCAGCTGAAGCTATCCTCATCATCCTTACAGAAAATCCTAGAATCCTCCTAGATTCAGAGCTAGGGCACTCAAACTGCTGTTTTTGAAGTGAAAGTAGAGTCAAAACCGCGATGCTGGGTTTTCTCTCGTCTACTCTGATAGGGAAGCCATTGTTAGTTGGGAGAACCAAGCATATACAGATTTCATTTTTACTTATTTGCTTTCTTTCTCCCTCTGAAGACACTCAATGGGGTTCAAGGCAAGTAAACTCCAGATCTCAACACAAAATTCACACGTGATTGTCCAGTGGTCAGACAGACCGGAACAATTTGTCCAGCAGGGAGCACTGTGGAGCCACACCTCTGAGTCATGGTGATTTTCCTGCTGCTTTGAAGCAAGAGCGAGAGGGCAAATTACCTCTTTCCCATGCCCCGCACCAGCTGTTGTCTTGGTTTCCAAGAAGGAAAGCCCAACCACTTTGTTTACATTCCAAGTGACCTGGAGTAACAACCGGGGACCAGCTCTCTGGAGGCCAAGGCTACACCTGGGACAACTGGCCGAGGTTGAAAGTGAGTTGACAGCAGTTGCCATTTACCAGCGGGTCCTGGGTCCTCGTCCTCATCCTTGTCTTTGTCCTCTTGGCTTCCCCTGGGAGTCATCAGCGGGGTTCGAACAAGATTTGCTGCTTCCGGAGCTTGGGTATGTTCAGCCTGGTTTTTTCTGGGTTATTGAAAAATGTTTTAAGGGGAATGGAGCAACCCTGGGTTAGAAGGGAGGCCTTTAAAGCAGGAAGCCTAGACACTCGAGGGATTGAGAAAACATTTGGAAAGGGTTGGAAAGGCCCCAAAATCAACAACGCAAGAATGGAGGTGTGAAAACAGGTATTCATCTTTTCAGAATGACTTATCAGCCACCCCCAAGGTCTAGCTTTCAACCCAATGGGAAGCAAGCAACACAATTAAAATAGGCATGAAAACGTTGTGTTTTGGGAAAGGGCACACTGCCTTAGGAGGCACCGGTGGAGGAGCGGAGATTGATCCACGTGTCCATATGTTTGCTTAGAGAGGACTTTCCCTCTTTGCCTTTGAGCTAAGCTGCCGAGGCAAGCCAGCAAGAGGAAGATGTTCGTTCCCTTTTTTTCCTGGGAGCAGGAATATCAGGATTCTGTGTAGCTGAGGCGGCTGTGATGGAGCAGGGACTGATCCATGCTTCCATATGTTTGCTTAAAGGGGACTTTCCCCCCGGCGTGGTGGCTCACGCCTGTAATCCCAGCACTTTGGGACATCGAGGTGGGTGAATCATGAGGTCAGGAGTTCCAGACCAGCCTGGCGAACAGTTGAAACCCCGTCTCTACTAAAAATACAAAATTTATCCGGGCAAAATTTATGGCGAGCACCTGTAGTCCTAGCTACTTGGGAGGTTGAGGCAGGAGAATCGCTTGAACCTGGGAGGCAGAGGTTGCAGTGAGCTGAAGTTGCACCACTGCACTCTAGCCTGGGCCACAGATTGAGACTCTGTCTCAAAAAAAAAAAAAAAAAAAAAAAAAAAAAAAAAAAAAAAGAGGACTTTCCCCCTTTGCTAAGCTGCTGAGCCAAGCCAGCAAGATGAAGATGTTCCCTTGTTTTTAGGGAGAAGGAAAATCAGGGTTCTGTCCAGCTGTGGCTCTAGTGTCTATTTAGGGGGCTTTTTAAATTAACCCTTGAGTTTCTCATGTCATAAGATCACAGGATATTTGTTGAATAAATAAATGCATGCAGCTGAAGAGCTCACTGGATGAGTTCTTTACCTCAAGAATTTCTGGTTTCTCCTTCAAGGCAATCTTAGATTATTTGGGCATAAACATAGGAACTCTGGGAAGCAGGACCTGCTTTATGGATATGCGACTTGGGCAGTCCATGGTTTAATGTTCTGCTCTTATCTTGAAATGTTTAATTTGAACAAGGGGTCTCAAGATTTCATTTTGCACAAATTACGTGCAGACCCACACATTATGTAGCCAGTCCTACAGGGAAGCCACATGTGTGCAGGCTCGTATGAAATCCTCTTACCAGTGACAGTGAACATGGTAAAGATGACAGATGACCTTGAGACAGTCTGCCTTCTGGCAGTGCACTGAAATATTCTCATAAGGAGATACTTTCATAAAACAACTTCTGAGCCAGTGTTGCACAGCAGTTAAAAAGAAGTGTTTTATACTCAGAAAGACCTAGGCAACCATTCCTGTTCCACCACTCACTAGTTGTGTGACTTTGGAGAAGTTAATTAGCCTCTTTGAGACTCAGTTTCTTTGTCTGTTAAATAAGGACATTATCACCCACCTGATACAGTTTTGCAATGGATGAAGGCAGGATGTGTGTGAAGCACTCGGCATTAGTGCCTGGGACCTGGAAGATACCCATAATGGTGATTGTCATTGTTCTTCTTGGAATAACATTACTGTGTTACTTTTAGTCTGTTGAACTTAGATGGGGTTATCCCTCAGTCTCTTGACTTTGCACATTAGGCTGCTAACATTTGCTGCATACCCACAGGTATGTTTGCTAATTCTTTTCCACAGAGCCACAGGTGATAAGATTAGAAAGTAGACCCTGGGCTTCTTTGATCATTTGAGTGCCGTGTTTGCACTAGCGAAGGGTTGTTTGAAGCTTTTTCTCTTATGTGCATTTAATCCATAACTGTTTTTACTCACAACACTTCTGACTCCAAATGCATGGTGTCTTTCCCGACACCAGGCAAGTGTCCTGCAAGTCAATTTAATTCTGATGCTATCCACCTGGACTATGGATAGCCCATAGATTGAGGGCTCAGTCCTATGAGGCTGCCTTCGCTTCAGATGTCAATCACAAGTCCCAGGTTGTCACTGGTACTTCTGACTGACAGGCTGTAATTTCAGGGGATTTGTACAACACCCTCCTCAAGTTCAATAATTCCCTAGAACAGCTTACAGAACACAGGGAAACATTTTACTGATATTTACCAGTTTATTATAAAGGATACAACTCAAAACAGCCAAGTGAAAGAGATGCATAGGGCAAGGTATCGAGGAAGGGCTTGGAGCTCCCATGCCTCTCTGGGTGGGCCACCCTCCCAGCACCTGGATGTGTTCACCAACCTGAAGTTTCTCAGACCCCACTGTTCAGGGGTTTTTATGGAGCATTCATTATGTAGGTATGATTCATCATTGACCATTGGTGATTAACACATCCTCCAGCCCCTCTTCCCTCCCTGGAGGTTGGTGGGTGGCACTGAAAGTTCTAATTCTTAGTCTTTCTGGTGAGCAGTCCCCATCCTGAAGCTATCTAGGGGCCCCCAGCCACTGGTCATCTCATTTGCATACAAAAGTCACTCAAAGGTTTAGCTATGTGCCAGGATCTTGGGACAAAGACCAAATATTTATTTTTTACTGTATCACAGCCCTATAATATCAAAGTCTCCCCAAGCAAGGAGTGCCTGACTTTTCACTCATTCACTCATTCATTCATTCATTCATTCATTCACAAACTTTCTAAAAATATAACTGATTGTTTCAGGTGATGTTGGGTGGGGGGAAAGGAAGTAAAAGATGTTTCAAGCCTAGGACAGGCAGCCACTAGGCAGGGGCATCATAGAGGGCCCCGAGCCTTGGAAGGAGGGGATGGACTGGATGACTGTTGTTTCCTTTAACACTGAGGGTCTACCCCCACCAACATGGTGCTTTAAGGTTTCCAACACCTTAAAACATCTCAAAGGCCAAGATGAGTTTGACTGAGAAACCTGTGACAGAATGGTACAATTAGCAGGTGAGTAGGTACGTGGGTAAAGGTAATCCATGTGGTATAGAAAAAAAAATGCTCATCTCCAAAATAAAACATTAAAAAAGTGGTATGCAGCTAGGATGTGTTAACCAAAAATAAAATTCTAAGCTCCCCAAGCAATTGAATGGACCCCTTCTCTCAGCCAAGGGCATTCTAAAGCAAACCTGAAACACTAGTTTATGCCATGATGAGGATGGGTGGTTGAACATGCCTCGTTATACACTCCTTCATTTGGAATTCAGGTACAGTTGACCAGCATTAACATTTAAACAGGAACCTTAAGACAGACAAAATAGACTCTTCGTAGCAATAAGATATCAACATGACAGATAACAGGCCCTGAAAGAAATCAAAGTATTTCACCCCCAAATATATATTTAACATATTCTGAAATGCCCTGCAAAAGCTGTCTCTTGTGGGGAAAATCTACCTTCTGTAGAGAATCCTGTTCCTTTTTCAGGTCTTTTTTTCTGATCCAGGAGAGAATTAACTAAGAGTCTGGCACATTTTTAAGTCTGATAAGAAACACTTATAGTCCATTCTCTCTGACACCTGCTACCTATAGACTTAATCTGCATAATAAGGACCTTGGGCCCCACAACCCCTTATCTTAACCCAGACACTCCCTTCCGTTGATTCCAGGTCTTTAAATAAACTTTTTCAACCAATTACCAATCAGAAAATCCTTGAACCTACCTATCACACCGAAGCCTCACCTACCCACCTCCTTGCTTCCAGTTGTTCTGCCTTTTGGAACCGAAGCAATGTGCATCTTACACGTATTGATTGATGTTTTATGTCTCCCCAAAGTATATAAAATGTGTAAACAAACCAAGCCATAGCCGGACCCCCTTGGGCACATGTTCTCAGGATCTCCTGGGGTTGTGTCATGGACCATAGTCACTCATATTTGGCTCAGAACAGATCTTCTCAAATATTTTACACAGTTTGATACTTTTCACCAGCAAGCACTAAAAGACTTCTATTTGATTATTTTTTCAGGAGAATCAAGTAGTTAGACTTAAAAAAAATTATCTCTCTATAAATTTTCATGGGATTGATTTTTCATGGATATACCTATATGTGGCTGAAGTAAACCATATTAAGGCACCATTCTGTAAGGGTGGAGAGTTTATCCATAACTCTCTATGATTTCATCATAGATGAAATCCATACAAATTAGACACAAGCATGATCTTCAAAAACCCCACAATACTTATCTCACTAACCAGGAATAAATGTCTTTAACATTGGTATATTTTATTTCAGATGCATATACACATGTCAATACATTTCTTATAGTGGGAGCATAGCCTACAGATTTTTGCAACCTACGATTTTTACTTAGCAATGTGTTGTGAACATATCTTAATAAGTGAATCTATAAACTTTTTTAGTGGCTGTATATAGTTTTCATTTTTTGGAGTTCCCATGACTTTTACAAACTATCTCCTATTGTTGGATATTTAGCTTGTTTCTAATTTTCACTATTATAAATATCTTGCATGTACACCTATGCTGACCTGTCTCACTATTTCTTAGGGTAGGTTGCTGGAAGGGAAATCGCCAGGTCAAATGGCACTCATACTCATTATTTTGACACATGCTGCCAATTAGCCAGTGTCTGCAGGGGCAGGAGATTCTCCAATGCAGTTGTCTTTTTGAGTCGCCCTCACCGCTGTGTCTCTTATTTGCAGCTGTGATATCGAAGGGCTCTGGGGTTGACTTTGAATTCTTCATCACATGGCAAAATCTTGAGCCAGGGTTAGGCTAAACAAAATCTTTCTTCTGTATTTGGTGAACTTTTTGTTCCTAGGTTGGCTCTTTGTATCTCCCTAACCTTCTCTGACATCCCACATCACCCTATGTTGAAATTGTCATTTAAAAAATGTAAATTGAAGCACATTCTCTGATTTTGTTATCTGTAATTGTGCAGAGTTCACACTGTATTTCTAAGAACTTTGCTTTCTTCTACTGAGTACTTTCTCTAAAATGGTGACTCCCGACTTTATTCAGGGCTGGTTCCTTCTTTTTGGCCCTGCAGATGGAAAGAGCTGAATATCCCCTCTATTTTGAGTAGGAATAGATGATCGAATACTCCACATACAAATGGAAAAGGCATCCTATATCCGCAGCCATCGCCATTACCAGGTTTGATTCTCGTGTTCGTAACTATCTTAAGACCCACCCTTACCTCCTCCTCCTCCTAGCTCTACCTCCTGCTGTGGCTATCTAGATTTTGTATTTACATTCTATGGTGGGTCTTCATTTACATAACAAAGTGCGATGGAGAGCAGGAAATCTTTTAGATAAATCAATCAGGGAAAATCATACAAAATGGCTTCATTATCTGGGTAAGTCAAGCTCAAGATGTTTATAATTAGAGTACTTAACTATGCTTGCTTTAGTTTCCCATGAGCCTTAGGAGGCATTTGCAGGAGGCTAAGTGTTGGTGAAGACCAACTCTTGACTTCCTTAGGGATAAAGCGGGACTAAATTGGGAGGACAGCACGGTAGGGGCAAGATGAAGAGGAAGGAAGAGTAGGAAGGACATGTTAAAGGCATCTGTGGGTAGGCTTGCTTTTTCCAGGCTGATAGGAATAGATTGCAAGCCAAACATTTTTATTTTGTGAGTAACTTGCAGGGTGATGCAAATAAACTCCCTCAAATGAAGTGTCTCCTAGAATCCCTAATGACCCAGCCATAGGCAGCCTATGCAAGGTCTAGTGTATTATCCTTCCTTCCCATTCAGGAAGCTGCTGAAACACCCTCTGGTTATTCTCATGTGTTACACAGCACCAGAGCTGAGCAAATGGAGTGGAGGCTAAGCCTCTTCACATTGCCTCTCTGACACAGTCGGGCAGCGGTATGACTTTCTATTCCTGGATAAACTGTGGACCCCAAATATGTATTTGAGCAGTCTTAACACGGTGTGGTGTTGCTGTAGGCTTAGTATCCTATGAATGGATCATTTCCTAGTAGTGCTTCAAGTTTGGGCTGTGTTTCCTTGATCAAACTCAGGCCATATGTATTTTTTTTCTTTCCAACTTTTATTTTAGGTTCGGGGGTTCATGTTCAGGTTTGTTACATGGATAAATTGCATGTCACAGGGGTTTGGTATACACGTTATTTCATCATGCAGTTAATAAGCATAGTACCTGATATGTAGTTTTGTGATATTCACCCTCCTCCCACCTTCCACCCTCGAGTAGACCCCAGTGTCTGTTGTTCTCTTCTTCATGTCCATATGTCCTCAATGTTTAGCTCCCTCTTATAAGGAAGAACATGTGGTGTTTGGTTTTCAGTTCCTGCCTAAAGTTGCTTAGGATAATGGCCTCCAGATGCATCCATGTTGCTGCAAAGGATATGATTTCATTCCTCTTTATGGCTGCATAGTATTCTGCGGTGTATATGTACCACATTTTCTTTGTCCACTTCACCATTGATGGGCACCTAGGTCAATTCCATGTCAGATCATACTTTTTTTCTATCCCCTTCAAAAGTGAAAGGGGCCAGTGCATGTGAAGTTTGGAAATGAAAGCCAAGTAGGCTTATATGTCTCGTGAGGGATAATATGGTTCTCTACTTGTCATCACTGTGAATGGACTCAGGATATTCCAGCCCCCTTGTTATCCTGAGGACCACAGTCAAAGCATGTTGAGAGACCCAGGTTTTAGCCCTGCCTGTACTGCTGGCTGCTGGACCAGCAATCCTTCTGTCATATCTCACAATACGCTTTTTGAGTTTTAAAGACTGTGAGAAAGAAGAAAATGGAGTTCCCTCATGTCTTTGTTTGTGTTAGTGTCACACAATTCCATAAATTGGGTGGCTTAAAAATAACAGTTTATTTCTCATAGTTGTGGAGCCTGGTTAGTCTACGATCGAGGTGCTGGCAGATTCGGCGTCTAGTGAGGGCCCACTTCCTCATAGATGGTGCCTTCTCACTGTGTCCTGACCTGGTGGAAGGGGTGAGGGGTCTCTCTTGGGGCTCTTTTATAAGGGCTCTAATCCCATTAATGAGGGCTCCACCTGCCTGACCTAATCACCTCCCAAAAACTCACCTCCAAATATCATCACCATGGGAGTGAGGATTTCAACGTAAGAAGTTTGGAGGGACACAAACATTCAGTCCGTAGCAGCCCACCTAGCATTTAAGACGTGGCTCGGGTGTATTCAGAGCTTTGCTTCTTTCCACCCAATATGGAAGCTTTAGGAGACTTGCCTGCTGCCTGCTTTACCTGTGTTTGTCTCCTCCTCTTGGGCCTCTCCTTCCGGGTGCTGGCTCTGTTGGGGTCTTGGGGTCTCTCACCTTCTCCTGACTTTGTGCTGCTCCCTTGGACAGTCTTTAGTGGAGGGGTGAGGTGGGAAGAGCTACACTTCCCTTTGCTCTCCTGTCCCTTAATTCCCCAGAGTTTCACACATACAAGGACTTTATCAAAGATTAAAAAGAGAGCGAGAGAGAACCTTAAAAATAGCTATTCTCAGAAGTTAAGAGAAAAAACAAACAAACAAACTCCTAAGCTTTTGACAGGAGGTCACCTGAGAGATTAGCTCTGTGTTGGTGCCTGGCTTGAGGTCCGTCCTCCTCAGAGTAAGTGCTCCTCTTTCAGTCCTCCACGGGGCAAACTCCCACTCCTGTTCACAGTGGATCCCCACTGCCCTCCCTACTCAGGGACAGCCCATTGTTGTTCATTGGGGGTTGTTCCTGAAGTCTGAGTTAATCACTATGGATAGCACTTCCAGGAGCACCAGTGGGAAGGACGCTGTCCTCGGGGGTCTCTGGGATCCTCTGAGCATTGACCCACGCTTAGCACACAGGGCATACACACCCCTGAGGACACTTGCCTTCCAGACCTACCAAGGAGAGAAATGCTTTTCTAGAAGGCAACATACCTGCAGCTGTATCCTCTGTCTGCCACAAAAGAACAGTTGTCTTTATTGTGCCTTGACCTTTTCTCATCTTTCAGCTTCCATGTCATGCCCAACGGCATAACAGTACAACAGAAATGGGACTCAGCACCCAGTACTGTGCCTCTCCAAGCCTCCAGGCCATTTGGCTCTGGCCACTCGCACTCACTAGGTCAGACCTACAGGTTTGCTTACCTGTGGTTCCATCCCATCCTTGGCTGGTGGGATGGTGGCCTTGCAGCGGACTAGGAGAAACTGAAGGTGGGGCAATGGAGTGAACTCTCTAGGAAACAGAAGGGGTCAGCCTACCTGTTTTGGCTGGGTCATTCAGTCGCTTTCTAAAGGCCAAAGTTCATGCTCTTTTGACCAAAGTTAGGGATTTTTTTTTTCATCAGGAGAGTTAAATGAGCTATTTGCATTTCCATATTTTTGAAAAGTGGTCTTTCACTCCAGCAGGTTCAGGCTACCAAATCGGTGTGCCCCCCGCATCTATGGACACCAACATCACAGCCACCCAGAGCAATGGGGCAGATCCCTACGGTGCCTGAGCAGCAGGTTGAGGCTTTGGAAACCTGTTTTGATGTGTCTTTGATCCCTCCACACATGGCTAAAGGCACATAGGAGACAGAGTGTGGACCTCAGGCTTTTGCTGCAACATCATGAGAAAACCAGGTCTCCCCTGCTGCCTGTAGCTGGCGGGTGGGTAGGAGGAATTTCCTTAAAATAAAAAGTTAGACCCTAGAGTTGGGGCTGGGGTTTGTTCAAGGGCTGGGACAAAAGGAGGTGATAGAAAGGAGGGAGCTTGAAAATTGCCAAGGGAGGAAGGAAGGGCTCAGTTGAACAGAGCAGTCTTTTTCCTTTAGGAGGGGACTGGAGGATGCTCCATCACGGTTACAGAAGAGCCCCAAGGGCCGTGGGACCTTCATTAGCGATTCCCACCAGCCGAAAGCCACAGGGAAGAAGAGGAAAGGGGGCAAAGAAGCCCAGAGTGATAAAAGGGAGTCTCTGTTCTCTCCCATTCTTTAAAACCAGAGCATTTTGAGCAAACCACCATTAAGATACTTGCTTTATTGATTTTTATACATTTTTATTTGGCTATTTTGGGGATTGGGGGAGACACAAATCCCTGAAGGAAATGTTCAAAGCTGGGAGGAAAAGTGGTTGGTGACTTTTTTCCCGTATTTGTAAAACATCCTTTCACATTTTGTCTGAATGCCTCTTGCCGGTTGCCAAATCCTAATTTGATTAAAGGTTTAGCAATGAACACCAGTTTAGAATGGTTTTGCCGTCTCTGCTCAGGACAATAGGCAGTGGAAAGAAGTGAAGAGGGGGCTGTCAGATGCCCCACAATGGGGGCTGTGGGTGCTGTGGGTCACCTGCAGCCATCTAGCTTTGAAATGACTGGGGAAGGGCCTCCTGCATTCACTGTGGGGAGAGGTCAGGAGCTGGGCTGGCCTGTGTCTTCAAAGTGGCAGCTTTAGAAATCAGGAGAGTTTCCTGGGACCAGCTCAAGCTGCAATAAAATGCGGTGCCATTCATGCATTAAACAGTTCCTTACAGACAGGCTGCTTCTCCGCTCGGCGTTAAGGACAGCCCTCTGGGAGACAGACACAGCCGCATCTGGCAGCTGCATGGAGCCCAGCAGCCTGAGACTCTGGGTGATGAGGCACCTTGGGCTTCTGCCACCTGCTAGCACCACACTCTGACCCAAACCTTCACACGGGACACCTGGCACCAAGAAGGAGGATAGAGATGTTTGAATTTAGGACCAGGTACTTACTGGATGAATGACTTGGCCTCTCAGAGCTTCAGGTTCCTCATAGACTCCCACTATAAAGTAGGTATGATAGCACCTGTCTTGGAGGGTTGTAATGATGGTCATCTGTCATTTGACCAGTGCTGAAACATATAGGTATATAGGTGACCAATGCTGGAACATATAAGTATATAGGTGCTTGGAAAAAGGTGGCTATTTTGAAATATGTTATGATTTAAGCACCCGTGTGCTCAATAACCCCCTGAAACACCTAAAGTTGAGACTTCAAGATGTATAAAAGCTTCCAAATGGGTTAATTCCACATTTATCCACCCTCCCCCTCCAAGCACACACGTGCACTGCTGAATCTTCCAAAAGGGGAGGTCCTAAGGGTGCCAAGCCCTCCCAAGATACTGGGAGGGACTTGGGGCATCGCCTCCAGACAGTTTTCCCAAGACCCTCCATAGCCACTGGGAAAAAGAGTGTGGGAACCCCGCGAGCCTTAATTTAGGGAGCCAAAGGGTGGGCCTTGGGAGCTCCAGCTCTCTCCGATTTCTGGTCTGGCAAGATGGAGTATGAATAAGAAACTCTGTAAGCGTTTAACTGCTGATTGGCTCTGGGAATTCCCAATAGTATTCGCAATAGAGAAGGCAGGTCGCCTTCCTCCAAAGCGTCAGAAGCCGAAGCCGGCTTCCTCCTCCTATTCCTGGTGACTTCCACTGCCCTAGACACGTGGGGGCGCTGCAGCCCCACTTTTGCTGGATGCCCTACCCGTCTGAGCCCTGAAAGATCCTGATTTTCCTCTGTATCTGGGTGAGTTCACATTCTCTGTGTCTTCCTTATGTAGAAATCAGCGAAAGCTCAGTAAGAGTGATTTTTATTTATTTATCAAGATAAGGTATTCTGCAAACTATTTTGTTATTTGCTTTTTCACTTAAAAATAGCCCTGGTAAACATTTGCAATGTTTCCTACACTTTTTTTTTTTTTCCCACAGTGACTTTGGATATCCAGAGTTATCAAATCTAGGGTTTGAAGTCCTTCAGTATGAGGGTTGAAAGAGAAAAGCAAGCTGTTTTAATGAAGATTCCTAACTGAAGCTAGGGGAGATATAAGATGCTTAAATTTTGCTCACACCTGAGCTGTATTTGTTTGCATGGCAGTGAGAAGGCTGGTAATTTGTCCTAAAACTAAAACAGCAGTTAACAACCTTTAAATTCCCTGAGGAGATTCCTTCTTCCCCAACCAAACCTGTTCCCATTTCCTTCTAGACTGGTTGACGGTCAGGTGGGCTGATTGGTTCTGCCTGCTATAGAGGTAGAATTCAGTGCTGTATCGAGGTAGGAAGGGTTTTGGAGGGTGTTTGGGAAGGTACACGCGGGGTAGAGATGATAGCACAGACTTTGTGGTCAGACTGGCAAGGGTTCAAATCCCAGCTCTGTGACTTCTTGCCCAGCTGGGTGGCCTCAGGCAAATTACTTAATCGCCCAAAACCTTATTTGTAAAACAGCGTCATAAAACTCTCACACAATTGTGACTGGCAGTGATAAGTACCTAATGCTATTTTAGGAGTTCCCCAAAGTTTTTCTGCAAAGAGCCAGATAGCGCATGTTTTAGGCTTTGTGAGCCATACAGTCTGTATCATAATGAGTCAACTCTGCCATTGCATCACAAAAGCAGCTACGGACAATATGTAAATTCACGAGCAAGGCTGTGTTCTAATAAAAGTTTATTTACAAAAATAGATGGCAAGCTGGATTTGACCTGTGGACCGTAGTTGACTGACCCTGCTCGTGATCATCCCTGTCCAATAGATATATAGCAGTGGCCACAGATAGCATATTAGATTTTCTTGTAGCCACACTAAAAAAAGGAATGAGAAACAGGTGAAATTAGTTTTAAGAATAGATTTTATGCCCGGGCGTGGTAGCTCACACCTGTAATCTCAGCACTATGGGAGGCTGAGGCGGGTGGATCACTTGTGGATCACCTGTGGCGAAACCCTGTCTCTACTAAAAATACAACAATTAGCCAAGTGTGGTGGCTCATGCCTGTAATCCCAGCTACTTGGGAGGCTGAGGCAGGAGAATCGCTTGAACCAGGGAGGTGGAAGTTGCAGTGAGCCAGGATCGTGCCATTGCACTCCAGCCTGGGCAATAAGAGTGAAACTCCATCTCGAAAAAAAAAAAAGAATAGATTTTACTTACATCAATATATCCAAACTATGATTGCTTCAACTTGTAACTCATATGAAAAATTCCTTAATGAGATGGTACATTTTATTTTTTGGTAACATTTTCAAAATCTGTTGTGTATTTTAAACTTAGGACACATCTCATTTTGTACTGGTCGCATTTCAAGTGGTCAGTAAAACGCAACCTCAATATTGCTTCTCAAACTGCAGAAACAATTCTCCAAAACCAATTTAGTGGGTCGAGATAGCAACTTACTAAAAAAAAAAAAAAAAAAATCAAATTTTAAAAATGAAATGGAGGAGAATAGAAACTATCAAAATACACTGCATGTAGGAAGGACATGGGCTGTTTCTTGTACTTCGGTGTGTGAATGCCTGTGTGTGCACATGCCTGTGTGTGGGTGTGCGCTGAGACAAGATGAGAAAAAGAAGACATCTACTTCTTACTGTGGATTGCAGGTAAACATGTTTGAAACTCGTTACTGTACGTGCTAAGGTCAAATGGGTTTTTCGTTTGTGTTTTTGTCTTTTAGAGCAGAGGCTGACTGGGGTGTTTAGCTGCTGCTTCACGCAGGCTGTGCTGTTGACTGAATAAACATCTAAAACCAGCTAAACCAGTTGCTGAATGTCATAGTGACCATTATAAAAATACAAACCAAAGTCTCCAACTTTAAACTTTATTATCTCTATTCTTAGTTTTAAAGCATGCTCATTTTACAGATAGCAAACAGAAATCCGGAAAGGTGAAATACTTAAGTCAAGACCCCAAAACCTTGGCTGGGCCCAGTGACTCATGCCTGTAATCCAACACTCTGGGAGACTGAGGTGGGAGGATCACTTGAACCCAGGAGTTTGAGACCAGCCTGGGCAATATAGCAAGACCAGGTGTCTACAAAAAAATTTAAGAATAAAAAAGAGGTTGGGCGTGGTGGCTCACGCCTGAAATCCTGGCACTTTGAGAGGCTGAGGTGGGTGGATCACCTGAGTTCAGGAGTTCAGGACCAGCCTGGACAACATGGTGAAACCCTGTCTCTGCTGAAAATATCAAAATTAGCCAGACATGGTGGCTCATGCCTGTAATCCCAGATACTCTGGAGGCTGAGGCAGGAGAATCGCTTGAACCCAGGAGGCAGAGGTTGCAGTGAGCCACGATCATGCCATTGCACTCCAGCCAGGGTGACAAGAGTGAAACTCCGTCTCACAAAAAAAAAAAAAAACCTATAGTTAAAAACAAAAACAAAAAAAGACCAAAAACCTGGGAAGTCGTTTTGGAACGAGAATGAGGAGAACTTAGCCTTGAGCTCCTTACCTGCTGGGCTCTCTACCTGTGCATGTGAATGGGAAACTGGGCCAATTCACCCAGTGATTTAAGTATTGAGTCATTTTTTTGCTTGGAATATTTGAATATATGAAATAAAAGTTAAAGAGGTTTTGCTTTAAAGCACTGATTCTTTTATTGATTCTTCTACAAATATTTTTTTCCCTCAGTTTTTGGTCATCTACATATTTAGGTTTTTAAAAAATTAAATTAGATTTTGTACTCAAGGGTACATGTGCATGTTTGTTACGTGGGTATATTGCATACTGATGGGGACTGGGCTTCTAGTGTACCTGTTACCCAAATAGTGAACATCGCATCAAATAGGTAATTTTTCAACCCTCGCTCCCACCCCCTTTTGGAGTCCCCAGTGTTTATTATTTCATCTCTATGTCCACGTGTACCCAGTGTTTAGCTCCCACTTATAAGTGACAACGTGTGATATTTGGTTTTCTGTTTCTGAATTAGTTCATTTAGGGTAATTCCACCTGCTCATGCTTTCTGAGCATCTGAAGGTGTATTGTGCTGAGAAACAAAGGTGAAGGAGGCACAGGCTCTACATGCTCGCAGTCTGGGGTGTAGTCTTTCCATAAAAACATGTCTGAGTGGGGCATGGTGGCTCATGCCTATAATCTCTGTACTTTGGGAGGCTGAGGCACGAGGATCACTTGAGTCCAAGAGTTTAAGACCAGCCTGGGCAACATAGAGAGACTTTGTCTCTATAAAAAGTACAAAAAATTAGACAGGCATGGAGGCACACACCTGTAGTTCCAGCTACTTGGAGACTGAGGCAGGAGGATGGCTTGAGCCTGGGAGGTCAAGGCTGCAGTGAGCTGTGATCACACCACTGTACTCCAGCCTGGGCAACAGAGTAAGACCCTGTATCAAAACAAAACAAAACAGAAACAAACAAATGAAAACAAACATGTCTGAAATTATTTAGAATGCTTTGAAAAAGAGTTTGTTTAGTCTGGTATGTAGTTCCGTAAAAGATGAAAATGTGAAACTGATGAAACTCACTTTTCCCCCCTGCTCTTTAGCAATGTGATGAAAGACATTTTAAATAAATCTATGACTCTTTAGGTCTTTCTCTTTTCAGTAAAAATCATTTAAGGCCCATTTTCTGGAAATAAATTCTGGGTAAACCCCACTCCCCTAATGGGATCCCATTTCTTCCTTTCCCAGAGGGCTGATACGTAGAATGAACACAGTCTTGGGATTCAGGCAGACTTGGGTATAAATTCTGCCTCTACCACTTCAAGACTATGAGGCTTAGGCCATGTTCTCTAAGACTCAGCTTTGTCATCCATAAAATGAGTATGATAATGCTGACTTCATAAGGTTGTAGTAACGATTAGTTGCGAGAATATATGTTAATTAAGAAAAAAGTTCAAGTGTGAAAAATGCTTTTACATATGAATTTTTGGTATGAATAAGTTTTCATCACATAGTTAATTGAGTCTAGAAATGATTTTGTTTGTTTTTTCTTTTTTTGTGTGTGTGTCACTTCCTCCTCCTTCCAGAAGGGTGCAGTGGGAAGCTGAGAAAGGAACTTTGGTTCCCTTATTTTAAGGTCCTGATGCTTAATGGCTTACCGACTGCATTTTTAAGATGTTGTTTCTCTACCCATTCATGTCTCTGTCTTATACATGTATGGTTTCTATCAGGAATTCAACATTCACAAAAAAATGGCCCAGATATCATTTTTAAAAAGAACAAAAACCAAATAGGCCTTGCAGTTGTTACTATGGCAACCAAACACTCTCCTGTCATTTATTCAGAAGTGAATTATTAATGAGCTTTGTCTGGGGCATAGTCAGAAAACACACCCGTTACTCTCCAGGGGAAGGTAATATGGCTTTTGTAGCAAGCAAGGTCACGGTGTGGAAAAGTAGGGGATGTTCTTGCCTCCTCATTCAGTGTGGGGAAGACCCAAATGAGCCAGCCATTCACATGGGAGCCTCTTCAGTGGCCAGAGACCCCACGTTCCTGCCATTTTGGGATTGCATAAAAAGCTGGGCCCCTCTCTGAGTCACTTTTCTAGAAGCAGCTTCTTGAGGCATTTCTTCCCCCACCCACCCCAGAATGATTTGACCCATTTCTTCTTAGGTAATTCTCTCCCACACATTAAGGCAGCCATCTTCAGTGATTGACCAGGATCAAGTACATATACCAGTTCCACAGGGGGTGAGGGGAGGTACCAGAAGATGGGAAAGGCAAAAGGTCTGTTTTTGCAGGTTACTGGGTGTGGTGGATGCCTGTAATCCCAGTACGTTGGGAGGCTGAGGCAAGAGGATTGCTTGAGTCTGGAAGTTTAAGACCAGCCTGGGCAATATAGCAAGACTCCATCTCTACAACAAATAAAAAAGGGGAAAAAAGATGTAAAATTTTGCCCCTTGTTCTTTTTTAAAAATGAAAAGCACTGCAGGTTAGTCACCAAGCTTCTCAGACAAGGTAATTTTAAGGAATTTTACTTAAGCTTTCTAAGTCCCAGTTTCCACGTTTATAAAATGGGTTTAATAGTAGGACCACATTATTTAGGGGTGGTTGTGAGGATAAATGCATAGGAACTATATGAAGAAGTTCCTGGCACACATTAAGCCCCTTAGTATGTTAGCTATTGCTTATAAAATGATTTTATCCCTAAACCATATATTGATGTTTCTTGAAGGTTGAATCACCTGAAATGTTATGATTTCAAAATACAACCTTTTAAACTGATGGGTTTTTTGACTTTTCAAAAATATAAATTGATATTCTTTTGATTTCTTTCAAAAGAAAATGCTTGAAATCGCCATCTGAGTGATTGATATTTGATGCCTTTTCATCAGCGCCTTTCTTCAGTTGATTGTTGATTTACACTTACATCCCTGAATTTCATTACAACAGTGACTGAGGGTCTCAACATCTACAGGTATCTGGAAACCATATTTATTTTAAAAGACATCTTTTTTTTTCTGGCACAATAGAAGAGTGAGGAATGAGAGAAGACAAGATAGGCCTAAGAATTTAGATATTCCATGGAAAAAAACCTGAGAGTGTGAAAGAAATATAGCAGGGAACATGGTTAAGGTTCAGAGAAAAGAAAACTGTCATTATTTTTATTTTATTTTTTTAATTAATTAATTAATTATTTTTGAGACAGAATCTCCCTCCGTCACCCAGGCTGGAGTGCAGTGGCGCCATCTCAGCTCACTGCAAGCTCCGCCTCCCAGGTTCGCGCCATTCTCCTGCCTCAGCCTCCCGAGTAGCTGGGACTACAGGCGCCCGCCACCACGCCCAGCTAATTTTTTGTATTTTAGTAGAGACGGGCTTTCACTGTGTTAGCCAGGATGGTCTTGATCTCCTGACCTTGTGATCCGCCTGCCTCGGCCTCCCAAAGTGCTGGGATTACAGGCTTGAGTCACTGCGCCTGGCCAACTGTCATTATTTTTAAAGTTTTGCTGTGCTCCTTGCTCCTGTGTCCTTTGTCTAAATTTTTCCAACTTTGATGAGAGAAATTCCACACAAAGTTTCACCCAGAGAACCTGCAGGCTCAAGAGAAAAATACTATTATAATAATATATGATGATATAAGATTGGTTAGAAGATGCTAAGGAGAATCCAAGCAATCAGAGAAAAATAAAACCAAGCTCTAGATCTTGGATGTAGCACATCTTGGGGAAAGATCAAGTCAGAAGAGCAGATGGCCAGCCTGGCTCATTGTGGAATTGGTATTCTGAGATAACTTACAGGTTCCAAACCCTGTCGCTTTAAGGTGTTCTGAAAAAGAACATTTGACTGCTACCCAGGCCCCTCTGCAGGTTCTTCTGCCCCTAGGGAGAATGGGAGACAAAACACTACAAAACTTGTAGGCTTTAGAAATAGACAGACTAGCTGTGTGACCTTGGGGAAATTGCCTAACCTCTCTGAGCCTCAGTTTGCTCACCTGATAAAAGGGAGATAATATTTCCCTTTCAGGTTGTGATAAGGATGAAATGGAAAAACCATCTGACATGTGCTTGTCATAGATTATCAACAGCTGTTACCTCTCTTCAATGTACTGAAAAAGCCATCTATTACCCTAATTCATAAAAA
Source organism: Macaca fascicularis (assembly GCF_037993035.2). Classification (NCBI taxonomy): domain Eukaryota; kingdom Metazoa; phylum Chordata; class Mammalia; order Primates; family Cercopithecidae; genus Macaca; species Macaca fascicularis. The sequence goes on from NC_088388.1 coordinate 30,197,618, forward strand.
GGAGGGGAGGGCAGGGATGGTTTGAGTTTGGACATTTTCCGGCCTTTCTCAATGACAATTTAGAATGCAGTGAGGGGAAAGCTTTTATTTTTGAATATTTCTATTTCACTGTCTCACTGGGTCACTCTGAGGCCTCTAGAAATTTTATTCTCTAGATATAGTATGATGTTGTCAGCATGTGAATACATTTTTTATCACTTCTTTAGTTTATCTTTGTATAAACCACATATATCTGGGAAATTTAACCAACTGCCTTTCTATAAGTGGTACCATATTTAGGCAGATGGTTACTTTTTGGGTACACAATTGTGGAGGGAACCCATCCTGCACTGAGACTCTGAGACCATGGGCTTCCCATGGCATCTTACTTACTGTCACTTCTCTAGGCTTTAGAGTGGTTGATTATTTGGTTTCTAAAATCCTTCTAAATTCTCCAAATTCTATGGTTCGAAGTCTTTGTGTAATTGTCCAATAGAACAAGCGTATAAGTGGCCAAACTTCTGTGATGATACTCCTTTCCCCTAAAGCCAGTGAATCTTCTGAACATTCGGAAATTGGGATACTGGTGGATATGCCACGGGGCAATTGCATGGGTAACTTCAACGAGCAAATAATCTTCAGTGATGAATCAATATCTTCTAATCCACTGAGCCTAAAGCTGAAACTGTCTGACATTCATTTAGGATTCTTAAATCTAACACGTACTTGTCATTTTGAATTATGGCCATCTGCTTTGCAGATGGCCTCTGAGTGGGTCTTCCTTATTCAAGAAGGAGGAGGGTCACATTCATTATTTGTACATTACTTTTTTAAAGATTCATGGGATTAAATGATGAAATCAGAACTCAGACAATCCAGGAGCAACCTGCGTGGATGAGAATAGTCATCGTCCGTATTCCACATGGGATCTGTATTTTCAGTTAAAATATTTATAGAATTATGGTATCATTAAAAAAGTCATACCCAGATCTCACTGACTTCGTTGATGAATCACCCACTCACCAGTTTAAGTTACATGTGGCAAGACAGCTTCTATTACTATTTTGTTTCTTGTTCTTGGATTCCATGAGATATCTATGCTTAGCAACGTGATACTCTCCTCTTTTATTTGCACTAGGGCAAATGTATTTCTCTTTCAAGCAACCAAAAAAGTCCTGACCGGAACAGAGGAGGCAATGGCAGGCCATTGCTAAACTTTGCTGTGTTGTGGAGTACAGATTCTGTCCTTTTTATCTTGTTAAGTGCCAGTACTCCAAACAAGCGAGTAGAACAATTGCCATCCCTTCAGCATGAAGAAACCCCATGGAAGGGATCTGGAGGGAGATGTCACACCATAGATGTACTGAGTGAGATAGTATCGTGGTGGCTGTTCCTCAAAATATCGGCACTGCCCTCCAAAATCCACCCAGATGACATTGATCAAGCATCTCCTGTAAGCCAGACACTTGGATAGGTGCTGGGACTATAGAGATGAGAAAGACAGGGTATTTGCTCTTGGGTGGTTTATTCCATAATGATAGCAACAACTTATATAGAACCTGTTCTATGCCAGGCATTGTTTTAAATGCTTCACGTATGTTAGCTTGTGTGATCTTCAGAACAACCCCATGAGTTGGGTTGTTCTTACCATCCCTGTTTTATAGACAGGAAAACTCAAACACAGAGAAGCTGGGTAACTTGCCCTAGTTACATAGCTAGTGAGGAGCAGAACCAGGATCCAAACCCAAGCAGAGGAGCAGACTCAGCAGAAGCAGTCAGTTCGAGTTGGGCTTCCCACCGGCACATTCTGCTTGTACTTTTCTTTTCTCTGATAATCCCATAACATCTTTATCTCCTTAAACCATATAGAATTTTCTTAGGCTTATTTCTTTCATAATAACCATTATAAAATAACAACAACAAAAAATACTTTTGACCAAAAAAGGCAGAAAAAAGGCAACACACATAACAAAATTAATTCACCCAGGCCCCATTACTGTTGTCATTTTAGTTTATGTCCTTATTTGTGTCAAACTAACATGGTGTTTTCAGGCATGCTTTTTTCTTTTAGGATTATGCCAGAGTTTTTCCACTATATTCTTTTTTGACGTAACTTTTAATACCCTATCAGTTTGAGTGTTTTTCAATCACAGCTACACTGTACAATTGACTTAACTGATCCCTTACTCCTGGACATGTCTAACATTCCTCTGTCATAACACTGTTGTGAACATCTTTGCATATATATTTTTTCTTTATGTCTGATAATTTTCTTAGATTGTGGCAGGCTTTTGACTTTTGTAGTGTGCATGTGGGAAAAGCAGGATAAGTTTTCAGATTCAGGTTCAAAAGAAGCATTTAAACTTTTTTTACCCCTAGAGAGCTAGAAACAATAATACCTTAAAGGTGTAAAGCATCATCTAGATCATTCACCTACCCTTTAGGAGGAATTTTTTTTTTTTTTTTTTTTTTTTTTTGAGACTGAGTCTCGCTCTGTTGCCCAAGCTGGAGTGCAGTGGTGCAATCTCAGCTCGCTGCAACCTCTGCCTCCTGGGTTCAAGTGATTCTCCTGCCTCAGCCTCCCGAGTAGCTGGGACTACAGGCGCCTGCCACCACGCCCAGCTAATTTTTGTATTTTTAGTAGAGACCGGGTTTCACCATGTGGGCCAGGCTGGGCTTGAACTCCTGAGCTCAAGTGATCCACCCACCTTGGCCTCCCAAAATGCTGGGATTACAGGCATGAGCCGCCACACCCGGCCTTAGGAGGAAAGTTAAAACTTATGATTTGTCCTTTTGGAAATATCATGTATCTTCTTCCTATGAAATGGATTCATGATGTTCCATTATGAGTTAGCTAAACAAAGATTTCACTGGTCTAGTTGCCCCTGTGACCCATCTTGAAGAAGTACTCTGTGGAATGATGGGCAATGAAACACAAGAGGATCAGGAAGAAACCAAATAGGTTTAACAGAAACTCTGTAATCGTGAAAATATTGAGAGGTTGACAAGGACCACAGGGAAAGCACAGTATGAAATATATGGCAAGTAAAGGTCCAACAAGTGGTGGGTGATTCAGTGAAAAGAGAGCAATGCACAGTGGTTTACCACAGGCCTTGTAGGAACATGGAGCTGAGTTTGATTCCATTTCTTAGTTGCTGTGTCATCTTGCACAAGTTGTTCCATTTTTCTGAGCCTCAGTATCTTCATCTATAAAATGGGCATGTTATCATACGTGCTTCATAAGGTTGTTGTGGGAATCTAACCAATCATGTAAGTACAGGAGTAGTTACTGTTTGATGGCTTTGGGCAGTGTACTGTATTTTTACAATTTCATCATCATTTTCTTCATTATCACTTCACTCAGTGGAAGGGGACTATGTGATAAGAGATCAGTATTCACTGTTGCAGAACATCAAAATCATCATAGTTTTGTGTTTCTGGGAAAGACAATAAATGAAAAGGTGCAATACGACATTTACGAAAAATACATACCCGCCTTTGTTTTCCTGAAGTACAAAGTAGGATCAGGTTGGACTTTCCCGCCTGTCTTCTGAGGCAGACAAGAGCAGTTTGGGGGCCTGCTGAGGGGGCTGGTGTCCTCTGAACCAGCAGGGTAGGCATAAGTGGACAGGCTGTGACTTGTACTTTAATGTCCCTCTGATGTTTTTAAAAATTGACAGCTATTGATCATTCTACATGAAGATTTTTTTGGCTGTTCTTGGTAGGACTCAAACTCAAAGAGAAAGAAGGGGGGATCTTTATGGGTAAGGTAAATGGGATGTCGAGGCATTCAGCAGGCTTTGGATACAGTGGACCGAGGGCTGAAAGGCTATCTAGACTTTGCTCCTCTCCCCATCTTTCAGTTGGGTTTTTTTCTGGGTTGTCTTTCTTTCAGGCAGTGATGGGTTTTGGCAGCCCAAGGCTTACAGCATCCTCAGAGCAAATAATTTCAGCAATGGAAAGTGCCTGTTTTCTGATACTTACAGGCAGAGGCCCAGAGAAGAGTCTCATTGGCTGGGCTTCAGCCACACCCACTCTTAGGCTGACCACTGTAGGAAAGGATTGCTCTGATTGGCCAGTCTGGATCACCGTGTGATGATGATCACACGATGGGATGACATGGAAAAGGTGGCTGCCCAAAGAGATGCCCAAATGATGGAAATAAGAGAAAAGAAACAAAGGAATGAAAGGAGGAAAATATATGTGGCTACTGCAAATTCTTTAAAAAATCTCATAATTGAGTAACTTACATCTGAGCTCTGTAATACTTCATTCCAACTTAGTTTGTCAAGGTGTTTTCTTTTCCTTCTCTTTTCTTCTACCTCCATCCCCACATACGTTGTAATTTTGTCAGATGTTGTGTTCTATCGTCTGAAACTTTAGCAGTCGCTGTAAATCCTGTTTCTTTAAGCCCAGGATGTCATTAGTAGCAAAAAGCCATCCAGGGCAGCTCAACTTCTCCCTACAGATTCTAAAAATACCCAGAGGCACTCAAAACAAACAGCGAAGCACTGAGGCACTGCCCGTGCTCACCCACATGCTCGCCTCTTTAAATTGCCTTAGCGCTGTCACTATAGGGAGAGCCAGCAACTCAGGCAGCCCTTTTATTTATTTATTTATTTATTTTGTTTTTATTTCTATACCTCTTTATGCAGAAGAGATGAGGGGTTCCTGATGGGACAGAATTGATTGGAAGAAAGGGAAAGAGGGAGACAAACAGCAAAAGTGTTTGCACTGTCTTTTTGCAGCTCGCTGTAGACCTGAACTAAGATGTATCAAGAGATCAGACCAATCTAGGGAGCAGCACAGATTAGCTGGGATTTAAAATAAAACTCTTTAACAAGAGATCACCTAGAATAACTCTCACATATGCATCCATGAAGAGGCCCAAGGACCACATTCGGAGAAGGTTAGTGCTCACAATGACCAGAGCTACAACCTGGCTTATTTTTCAAAAGCAAAGCAAAAGCCAAGGCCTTTTCTGTGGAATCCTTAGGTGGAGTCAAACCACCCAGGGCATCAGGGTTCTTATGTCAAGGAGGTGTTTCATTTCATAGGACTGCGGAGCCGAGGGTATAGGCATTGCATGCTGTGCATTTACAGTTTGAGAACTTGCCTAATGTTGGTTGTCTTATCAAACCAGTGAGCTCTTGGGTTTTTCAAAAGCAGGCTGAGGGATTAAATGATAAAATCAGATGGATTGTGAAAATATGGGAATCATAATAGGTATGACCTTTTATAGATTGCCTGGAACAATCAGGTGTCTGCTTAACATAATGAACCTGACCCAGTATCAGCGTGCAAGTAAAGTCTTTGCAGTTGGTGGTTAAATGGAATTTATTAGATATTGTTAGTGATAATCATGGAAAGGAGAATTCAAAAAGGCCATAGCTTCTAACCAACTCTGGGGATGTCTGGACAACATTTGTTTTGGGATTTGCCATGTGAGTAATGGATTGCCCAGAAGTTGTTTTCAGAGCAACCTTTCAGTTGGCTGGTTTATGGCAGGATCCTGGGATTTAAATTAAAAAGTTAAGCCTTAAGGATAAGCATAAGTAAGTTCTTGGGACAGAATGTGCTTAACATTGTTTCCATCCATACATGAGTGGAGGAAGCCTGTGTGCCCCGGACATATGCTTTTCATTGGGAAAGGTGATCAAATGTCTGTCTTCCTCTCTCCCTAGACTGATTCTCATGGAGAGTCCTTGGCATGTTCTCAAGCCTGAAGCAAAGACTTCTAAGCTCCCAAATTGCTAGGTGGTCTCTCCCAAGGAGTATGTCCAAGGCAGGGGTGCCATGCTCTTTGTGGGTGGGAGTTTGCTTACCCAGGATTTCATGTCTGGCTTAAAAAAAAAAAATCTGTATTGCCTATTGAAATTGCATTGCCTAAACGTGGCAAAGGATTTGGAATAGTTTTGTGAATCGGGGCAGTCTAAAAATTTTATTAGTAATAACAGCAGCAGCAGCAACAACAAAGGCTATCATTTACATAGACTTCCTATGTGCCAGGCACTGCCCTCTGTGTCGCAATATTTTGTTTTTTTTTTTTTTTTTTTTGAGATGGAGTTTTGCTCTTGTTGCCCAGGCTGGAGTGCAATGGCATGATCTCGTCTCACTGCAACCTCCACCTCCCAGCTTCAAGTGATTCTCCTGCCTCAGCCTCCTGAGTAGCTGGGATTACAGTCATGTGCCACCATGCCCGGCTAATTTTGTATTTTTAGTAGAGACAGGGTTTCTCCATGTTGGCCAGGCTGGTTTCGAACTCCTGACCTCAGGTGATCCATCTGCCTTGGCCTCTCAAAGTGCTGGGATTATAGGCATGAGCCTCCATGCCTGGCTATGTGTCATAAATTTTAGTGGATTTAATTCACAGACAATGGAACTTCAGACTTACCCCTCCATCTTCTCCTTCCCATTCTGTGAGCTACATTTAGCCACATTGGCTATGCATCCTTTCCAAGCTGGCCAGGTATTGCCAACTTTAACTGCATCCTTATAGACAACTTTTCATAGGCTTAACTGAAGAGAACCACAGGTTAAACATTAGTCTGGAGACACTCTTGCTTGTCACACTCTTGTTGCTTTTGTGAGCAGTAAGTTCGAGGCACAAGACTTATCAATTCAATTGAGAGCTTCAGTTACAGGCAGACTTATTTTTTCACCCTGTCCTTCTTGTCTCCAATGCATTGGAAAGGTTCTTAATCTTATACTAGGTGGTGCTTAGTTTTCATGAAAAAGGGCAGTGGATTTTTAGTTATTCCTAAATACACAAATTGCTGATGTGAATAAGGGTGAGCGCTTTCAGAGATAAAGATTTTAACAAATCAGCGCAGGTTCGTGACAGTTTTAAGTTGCTTCAGACCAGCTAGCATCTATCTATCTATCTATCTATCTATCTATCTATCTATCTATCTATCTATCTATCTATCTATCTATCTATCTATCTAATGTATCTATCTAATGTATGTACATATCTATCTATCTATCTATCTATCTATCTATCTATCTATCTATCTATCTATCTATCTAGCATTTCTTCTGTTTTCGGTGAACGATGTCTAGTCTGCAGCCACAAGCTAATATTGCTGTCTTCCCAGGAGGGAGGGCCCTGGTGTCTTGTGTATCATCACCCAAACAACGTTTCAGAATAATCAGTCCCTAAAGTAACGTTTTGCAAAGCATCATGCCACTGCGATTTGAGCCTGGGCTTTAGGATCTGGGGGTTCTGCCTATTTCTAAATTTGCATATTGCTTTTCCCTTTCAGAATTTGGAGTTAGTAACTGTGGAAGGGCTTTTGGGATGGGAGGCAGAGGTGGTGCTGATTATGTTTCCAAGTGTAGAATCAATCAACTAGGCTTGGATTTCTGGGAAGTTGTGTGGCTCTGTATGGCTTTATTCTTCTGGCTGAAACTACTAAAGGAACCTCCAAGTTCCTGCACAATGCTGCTTCCATTTACCATGTGCAAGTATTTTTATTTAACAATGGCCAGTTAGTGAAATAGATTGTGAATCTGTGTTTCTTAAAGAAAAGCCCACACTGGGATAAAGAAAAAGAAAGCTTGCAATTTTCTAGATAAGTTAGAACATGTCAGTATGTAAAAGGAGAAAACAGAACAAAAACGATTCTTTTCGTTTAGGGTCTGAATTATCTGGATTTGACAAATACAACAGGCAAAATCAACTGAATAATCAGCATGAATATGCCTATTCAGGCCTATCTTTGCAGCTTACTTTTTAGGGGTTGTTGAGGGGTTCCTTTCTTGGTACCTACTCGATGATTTTTTTTTCATCTTGCGAGTCTTCCCTGGAAAGAGAATGAACGAAGAGAGCACAGACCTTGGCCATCAGGCATGTGTGGGCTTAAGTTCTGACACAGCCACTTAGCTCTCTGGTGCTGGACAAGTTCCTTAGCCTTTCTGAGCCTCAGTTATCTCACGAAAATAGAGTTGATCATCATCCCCCTTTGGTAACAAACAGATGGAATGGCGGGTGTAGAGCATCTGTTACACAGTGCGTGCTCTGTGGCATTCATCTGGCTGACCTGCAGCCCACTCTCCGAGTTGAGAACAAACCAGGGATGATTTGACAGAGATAGCCAGTCCAATATGGGTCGAAACAAGAAGGTTGAAAAGGAAAAAGATGGCTACAGTCTCCTGAGACACATGGTTTCCATTCTATATCCCAACTTTACTGCTGACTTGCTGTGCAACCTTGGGAAGTTGCTTAACCCCTCTGACCTTCAGTTTCCTGATCTGTGAGATGGGAATAATATTAACGGTTCCTTCCTCCTAAGGGTGTAGTGAATGTTAAATGAGTTAATGAGGATAGAGTGTTACATCAGTGCCCTGCTCAATGGAAGGGGGGACATACACCTGTTTCTGCTTTATCATTCTGCGTGTCAGTTATTCCGATCTTCATGCAGACACTTGACCTGCCCATTCCTCAGTGGTTTTAGTACCAGCTGCATTTCTGGAAGCTCACTCCTGGCTACAAAGTGACCTTCAACCTCCAAGTGATCCAGGCTCTTCCTAGCAGCCGCCATCAGTGTGCAGGGGTTGAGGAAATTTGTCGAATGTGACATTGAGGATATGAGTCAAAGAGAGGGAGAGATGATAGATTCCTATCTTGAAGCACGTGGAAGTCATCTTGTTTCTGTTTTTGCTTCTTTCTTTCTGAAGCAGATCCAGGTGTCTAAATGTAACCATTGCCAGCTTTAAAAAAAATCATTATTCACAATTGAAAGCAGATTTAATGTTAAATCAAGATGACTAATTATTCACATACACAAGTGGAAACAGGATAATTTGGTTACAATTATAAAGATAAACATGTTGGTTTATAACCTGAGAATGGCAGTGGCTTTGATCCTTTTGTCATTTGTATTTTTTGTCTTTTAAAAATTTTTTTAAATTTCAGACGATTTTAGACTTATAGAAGAATTGAAAAAATAATACATACAGTTCCCAAATTCTCCTCACTCGTATTACATAACCATAGAGCATTGATGGAAACTAAGGAATTAACTTTGCAACAATTGCTAGAATTTACTTGGATTTCATGTTTTTCTGATAATGTTCTCTCTGTGTTCTAGGATCCAATCCAGGGTCCTGCATTACATTTAGTTGTCATGTCTCTGTAGCTTCCTCCCATCCGAGATAGTTCCTCAGTCTTTCCGTGTCTTTTCATGATCTTGATACTTTCAAAGAGGACTGATCAGGTTTTTTTTGTTTGTTTTTTGTTTTTTAAATAGAATACCTCTCAGTTTGGGATTGTCTAATATTTTCTCCATTTCTAGCTTTTAATTGACTGCACTAAACATACTTTACTGTTCAGGTCAAGGATTCAGTGACAAATGGGAGGTTTTAGGCCTAATAAATTGTCTAGATATTTCTGAGATTAGCCCGGCTGGTTATTACTGATACTGGAGGTTAGGAGTATGGACTTTGGAGCCAGACAGCCTGGATTGCGCTCCTGGCTCTGTGACTTACCTGCTGTGTGACTTTGCAAATGTTACTTGACTTCTCTGTGCCTTCATGTCCTACTCTACCAATTGGGGATAATAATGGAATCAATTTCTTAGGGTCACAGTGAAGATCAAGTGGAAGTATGAAGTGTGTAGAACAGTTTTTCACAGGTGGTGATCACTCAGTATGTCTTAGCTGTTACCATTGCTCACCCTCCTCTGTGCCCTCGCCATCGCAGTCCAGGCGCAGTGACCTGCTGATGCCACTGCCCAGGTCTGCAAGTACTTGTGTGGCTCTGACCAGAGTGATGACTTTGCATCAAGGCCTTGGGGCTTTTAGACATGGTTCTCATGGCCCAACTGAAATAGCCACCTCGACTGGAGGACCCAAAGCTTGGATGCTGGTACCACACGGGGGTTCCGTCTCCAGGGCCTCCTGCTGTGCTCAGCTCACCAGCCACCCACATCCTGCAACCTGCACCTGCAGCCATGAGATCCACTCAGAAATCGCCCCAGGCCCCCTTCTTCTACTCTGCTTTCCTGACCACTTTGTTCTGGGGGTTTTTGTCCTCTCACCTGGGTCTCCTCTCTTTCCCTCATTCCTCTGAATTGACGTGAAGCAGGGAACGACGATGATGACGCATTCTGCTTTTCTGGAAGGACTGACTGGGTTTGCTTCTCAGCCGTAATTCAGCTTCAGTCTGTGCTTCAGCGTCTTGGTATCTAAAAGAGGCTGATCATAGTAACAGTAAATATCATTAAATGTAATGAGGTTTTATTCTCTGCAGGGTACTACTTTATTTTTTATTTTTTGTTATACAATTTTTATTTATCTGAAAAATCCGTGTCACACAAACACAGTCAAACAGTAAGTCCTCACTTAATGTTCAAAATAGGTTCTTGAAAACTGCAGCTTTTAAAAAATGAAACAATGTTGCTATATGCCATTCAAATACCTTTTGTTTGTATCAATTAAACTATGGTAAAATTCATTTTCTTAAGCAATATGTTGCTTCACTCACAGTTACAGCTTCTAAGAACCTGTCGACATTAAGAACTGACTATACACATATGTGATTTATATAGGTATGTGTATGTGTATCACTTTACACATTTATATATATATATAGATATATCTCAATGACACAGTCCCAGCAGGCTCCCTACTAAGTATAAGACAAAATTATAAGGTAATAGTTATTAAAAAATAAGATAATAGATGGCTTAATATTTGCTTAGCAGTGTTCTAAGCTCATTAATGACAAAGGGCATTTAAAAAATCTAGAAGGTGAGTAGATACTTTTAACCAGCGGTGTCCAACCAACCCTTTGAATGAGAGGACTTTTTTGCTTATCTGTGGTGATGAATATCATGAAAACTATACACAAACCCTTTTTCTTTTTAGCTCATCAGCTATCATTAGTTTTAGTGTATTTTATATGTGGCCCAAGACAATGTTTCTTCTTCCATTGTGGCCCAGGGAAGCCAAAAGTTTGGACACTCGTTCTTTAAATTGGGGGTTTGGCTACTGTCTCGTCTATCTTCAAATTGTAGGGCTCTTTTCTTTGCTCCGGACAGGTGACCAGATCCAGGGAGACCAGGTTTCTGTAGTTCTCCAACGTCACATCACTATTTAAATTCTGCTGGGCAGGGTCCAGGCATTTTCACTCTTCTGGAGAGAATTCTATGGCCACATCCCTGAATGTTAAGAGTTCCATTTCTCGGCTTCAGGGGTGTCCTCAAGTCTTAGTTATAAATCTTTCAATGCCAGCAGGTCACAGAGCAATGGGGGCTGTGGCAGAATCACCTAGGCCTCCCCGAGCAGAGGACACAGGGCAGTGAAGCTCTAACCTGCAGGACACTACTTTAAATGTCACCTCTATTATATTATTTAATCTTCATCACAACTGTATGACATAACTACTGACATGATGCCACTTCACAGATGAGGAAGCTGAGAAACACAGAGTTTAAATAACTTGCTCAGGATCACACAGCTAAGACATGGAGGAGTCAGGATTCAAACTCAACCTGGCTTTGGAGCCGACATTCTTAGGTACTACGTGTGAAGGTTAAATAAGGTAATCTGTGTGGAGTACTTAGCAAAGTGCCTGGCTCAGAGTTAATACTTTGAACTTGAGCTATATTAATCCCATGATCTGATTTCTGTTTCCTCTGCCTTCTGGTATCTATGACTCTGGGATGCTGTGTTAATCATTGACCCAGTGCTCTGTATCGTGGCAATGGCTCCTTGCCCAGTTCTCAGACAAGTATCCCCGTTGCCCATGCTGCATTAGCCCTACCACTCCTGCCCAGCAGATGAGGCATCCAAAGGCCCTCACCTTGTTGCAGCACGGCCTGCAGCCCTCTCCCTGTTTCACATCTACTCATTTTCTGGGGTCTTTCCTGTGTTCCCATTTAGTTTTACCTCGTACCTCAACCTTTGCTTCTGCTTCTGTCACCCTTGTTTCTACCTTCTGCTCTCACCCACAGCCTGGCCTCACCCCCTCCCTCAACCAGCTGCTCCCCAGCCCTTTGCTTGGTTCCTGGGACCTGTGGTTTGGCACAGTCTAGGGGTGGATGATCGTGACTGGCATCTCTACTGGGTTTGTCCCACTCATGAGGGGGCCCAACCCGGTTATGGAAACAGCAGCACTTGGTCATGGGTCTTGGAAATCTGCTAGAGAGGGTGCCCCAGTGTCCCATACGTGGCTCAGGTCCTGCTCTGGTGGGTCTCAGTGCTTCTACCATGTGCTAAACAAGTTCGAGCAAGTTACCTAAATCCTCTGTGCCTGTTTCCCCATCTGTAAAATGAAGATCCCTAAAAATACCAACCGCACAAACTTATTTTAAGGATTAAATGAATGAATTCAAATGAAGGGCTTAGAATGTTTCCTGATGAAAAATAGTTATTGATTATAATTCTAAGAGTTATTGATTATAATTACAAGAATTATTGATTATAATTATTGGTTGTGGATTCTTGCTTTGAGTTATTGATTATAATTTATTATTGTTTATAAGTGCTATTGATTATAATTATAAACTATTGTAATTGCCTTGATGATAATTATTGCTATGATAATAAGTTATTGATTATAATTCTTACTATGACTGAGACTTTATTGAGGCCACCCAAAGCATCATACTCATATTTGTGGCTGGTCCTATGCTAGGCCCTTCCTGGTTATTGAGAATAAGTTTGTAATAATCATCTATGAAGTTGAGGATAAATATCTCAAATAAATTATATGGAGTGTGTACTTGGGAGATACTAAAAGAAGCAGAAAAGTTAATAATCTGGCTTTGGGAGTTGTCATGTGGCTAAATGCCCAGTCCCCAGAGCCACCAAAGCAGGAGAGAGGGGACCAATACACATGATGACGCCATAAGAGAGCAGAGCAGAATGAAGCCATCAACTGGATGGCATGAGTTGTTGATGAAGGCTCTGTAAGTGAGGAGGGTCTGGGTCCAGCTGAAAAATGAGTGAAAGATGCATCTGATCCTAAAAGACAAGAGAGGCCAAGGGGCAGCCTTGTAGTTCTCTTTACCAGGCAAACTTCCTTCCCTTGCCCTCATCGCTTCTCTGCTTTCTCTCCAAGTGACTTCTTTGTTTACTCCCTTCTGTCTTACACTGCACACCCTTTTCATAGTTGCAGACAGTGGTGAAGGCACCATGACTGATGGGGGAGCCAGCTGCTGGGCCAGACCCCAAGGCTTCTTCATGCACTGTCCAGGAGTATTAGTGGCTTCAGAACTCTCGGCTACTATCACTTTGTTTTGCATTTGCTTTTCCAATGGAAACAATTTCAGACCTGTAGCCTGGTTGAGTTTCAAGATCAGGTAGAATAGTGGTTCTTACTGAAACTCTCATGTGTTTTAAGAATCACCTAATGAGGTCACAGAGTCTCCCTTTGCAAAGATCTCAAGGCGTCATGGGTGTGTTCCCACCGCTGGTGGTACTAAGGGAAACGAAGTCACAGGTGCAGGTTTCAATTCTCAGGGGATCCATCAGCTTCACTTTGCTCCACTGTTGTAGACTGCCCAGTAGCCACTGGTCACCAAAGTCATTGTAGTTGACAGATGGTGGCAGGGGGATGAAGAATGTGAATAACCAGTAAAACCTGAGAGAGGAGGTTCTGAGGCCCAGCTGGACCCTGGTGGATACTTGCCTGTGTCACTAGGAAGGGAGGGAATGTGGATTGGAGCCAAGTTGGTGCCGTATCAAAGTCATGAGGGGAGCTCATAAACAAGAGGCAAATGAAACAATGGGAAGCAAGGAAATGGGGCTTGGGAGTTGGGAGTTTCAGCGGTGGGTGAGACAAGGTGGGTTGCTTTAGGATGAATGAGGCAAAGGATTCTCACTGAGGGTAGCCACCTGGCCTACAGGTGGTAGACCAAAGTGAACATAGATGAGTCAACTCCACCCATCGTCTTTGCAAGAAAACAGCTCAAAACTCACCCCATGAATGACAGTGGAAGATGCCACCCTTTGGGACTCTGTACCCTGGCAGAAATGTTATGATTTATCCCAATAAGCAAGGCAAGTTTTCATATATTTCATGTATTCTTGCATATATCTTAGCCATCTTTTCTCTCCCTGGGACACTCAGCATGTGCAGCTCATGCTTTTCTTGGCCTGGGAGGTCATGGAAATTCTACCTGGCTGCTGCGATGCTGGGGAGGGATACTCAGCAATGGGAATTTCACTTCCTGCCCATCCAGTTCTTCTTCCAGACACTGCCTCCAATGAGACAGCCTCTCACATAAAATGGAAAGAGTTCTCACCTCTTCCTGCACCTGCTCTCATTCCCCCTGCTGAGCTCTCCTCTTCACTGTTAGCTCTGGGCGGGAGCTGCTCTCTACCTCCTGTGAAACCAGAGTACAACTTATAACACTCACTCTGTTCTTTGGGCCTCTCCTCCAACCCATATGTACCCTCTGTCAGGCTGCTGAGTATTTGCTAAGACCCCAGTCTTCTTTTCTCTTGGTGAGGCACAGTTACCCAGTCACCACTGTCCTTGTTCACTTGAGAGCTGAAGCAACCTAGGTAGTTATTTCAGAAGAAACAATTTGACTCCTTCCTTGAGGAGGCTTACCAGGCACTGACAATGTGCCGCCACTAAAGGTACCTAGGAAGAGGTAGAGGAATATTCTGTGGTCACTCCTGCCTCATCACTTTCCCTAAAGAGAGTGAGCTCTGGAATCACATAAACCTAGCCCCAGTTCTTAGAGGATCACATGCTTGACCTTCAGCAAGGCCAAGCCTGTTTCCTCAACTGAAAAATTGGGCAAGTTACACTGTATTTCCATGTCAAGGTGTTGTTCAGGTTAAATTGGATGATCTGTATAAAGCCCTTGCCTGGCTGATGGTTAAGTGCGTCATAAGTATTAACAATTATTATGCTGACACCTGTGCTACAGGCTATTGGAGGGTCACGTATACTTTTCCCTCCATGCCTTAGCCCACATTGTTCTGCCTGAAGCATCCTCTCTCTTCACCTCTTCCACCCAATTTTGTGAGTCTGGTAAGTTTTACTTTACCTTATCCCAAATTCTTGATTTCTGACCACCAGATACTTTATTCCTATATGGACTGTTTCTTACTCAACTGGCTAGGGATCCTTATATTATGATTTTTGTTAGCATCAGTTATGTTTTTGAGTTACTGCCATGCTATCCTGCCCCAGCTCCTGCCTGAATACATACACCTTTTCATCGACGATGATGATTGGTTCTTAGAGGGCAAGGTCAGCTTTGTGTCACTGGCAAGGCAGAGCATAGGAGGGAGTCAATAAAAATTCAGAATACATGTACTGAATCTTGAAGTAGAAATTCCAAGTTCCTTTTAGGGATATATATGTGGCTGTGTCATTCTCTGGTAGGTTTGAAGATCTCATGTTTGGGACAATGCTCTGGTAAGCATCAACAAAATGTTAGACCATTTAGCTTCTTTATCCCTAAGGCCCCATGGCTTTTTATTTCCGACCTCCAGCATGAGTTTCCATTCATTCTTTTTTCTTTTTTTTTTTTTGAGATGGAGTCTCACTCTGTCATCCAGGCTGGAGTGCAGTGGCACAATCTCAGCTCACTGCAAGCTCCACCTCCCAGGTTCACGCCATTCTCCTGCCTCAGCCTCCCGAATAGCTGGGACTACAGGTGCCTGCCACCACGCCTGGCTAATTTTTTGTATTTTTAGTAGAGATGGGGTTTCATGGTGTTAGCCAAGATGGTCTCAATCTCTTGACCTCGTGATCCGCCCGCCTCGGCCTCCCAAAGTGCTGGGATTACAGGCGTGAGCCACCGTGCCCGGCCTCCATTCATTCTTTACACATTTTGTTTTGCTTCAGTTTGGGAGTAGGAGAGAGCCTCAAGGTGTCTGGTGGGGAACCTGGAGCTTGGTAAGCTGCTTCTAGCATGAGGATGGAAAGGTACAACACTATCAGACCTCATGAGTGATGCCGAAATATAAGTTGTAATTTTTATACTGAAAGAGTGTTCAATCTCTCACCTTCCCTCACCTTGAGTTATATGACAAAAGGGCCTCTTTATTACTTTGATCTCTAGAGCCCCCAGTCTCTGGGAAGGTGGTGGGGGAAAAAGTCCATTCTGGGATGCATTATTTTTGCTGCCCACACACTATCCACTCCAGAGCAGGACTTGATGTTTTAAGACCCGGGAGAAGCCTTGGGATGGGAAAGCAAGCAGCATGTATAGTATGCACTCTCCCAGACTTGTGCTTTTCTATAATTTTAATGTCTTCTCTCTAGGCAGTGATTTGAAGTGGAGCTTAATTAAAATCAGGCAAGAGGTGTAGAAATGGAACATTAAAAATAGAAAGGTACAGTAATGGCACTGTCCATCCCCACCCCTGTCATAATGTCAGTGGCAGGGCTCTGCACTTCATGTTGCTTCTCCAAGTGGTGCTAGACAAGACCTCTGTCCTCATCTGCTTTCCTACACAAAATGGCATATCCCAGGGCAAGCTGACATGCTCTGGGGGCCAAAGACGTGTCAGGAACATCACGACTGGGCCTGAATCTGCCCCAGCTGATAGCTTATGTGTATGCATCATTGTTCTCTGTATCTCATTGTTTCAGTGTGAGGCAACTAAGCAAGCCTGCATAGCTAGGAAAAATAAAACAGGACAAGAATAAATACCTCTGACTTAAAATAGAGATGACAACTCTTGCTGCTCCTTGCAGCAGTTGTTTAGTAGAGTGGGAAAAGCAAGGCTACGTGAGCTTGAGAGATTACTGAACTGGATTTTACTTTCTTTATGTGTAGAATGGATATCAAAATACCTACCATATAGATTTGATGATAATCAATAATAATGACAGCCATAATTGATTGAGCATGACTTCAGGCCAAGCATTTTTTGAAAGTCTTCAGGAGGTAGGGACTATGATTATTCCCATTTTGCAGACCAGGAAAGAGAAGCTCAGAGAGGTTTAGTGACTTTTCCAAAAATCACACAGCGAGGAAGTGGTAAAGCAGGACTCAAACCTGCAGCTGACAAGCTGTAAATTCTGTGTTGTCAGTAGCTCAACCATACCTGAGTAAAGATTCAGGGAAATCATACAGCTTTACTCCAAGTGTGAAATGAACGTTCCGATGAATTGAAAGATGATTGTAGGGGGCACATTAGATGATTAGGGGGTGCATTGATGAGGGATTAAATCATGTCCTATCATGGGGTGAGAAAATTATTCCTTTTTAAATTTTCTTTCAATCTTTCTGAGTATGACAAGGATTAAACTTTGATTAAGTGATGTTGTGCCTTCAACACTGTCTAATACTTTTTAACCTCCATTTTTAACAAAGAGAGAGCAGATAGCAGAGGCTTAGCAGATAATAATATCTAACTAGTATTCAATAAAAATGGTTTTAGGTCATATTCATTTTCACTTCCACCTTCTATTGATGGCAGGTGACAC